>NC_138914.1:21868799-23068799 GCF_965231255.1 Vanellus vanellus | reverse complement strand
CACAGTGGTAAAACTTCAAAAATTGTTTCAGTAAATGCCAAAGTTTAGACAGTTGTCCAACTGCTTGTGTTCTAGAAACTGGATGAGAACCGTCACGCAGGAGATGAATCTCTAATAGATGCCATTTCTGACATATTTTACTCTCTCCAATTTTCTCATTGGGTTTCCATCACTTCATTCCAATTTTGGCTAGGAATTACTCTCATGTATTCCTCATATGAGAATTCAGAACAACAGGCAGAGACTTAGACAGTTCTGTTCTCGTTTGGGTCGATCAGGTCTATTTCAAGGTTGAACACCAACGCTTTACTCGTTCCTGCTAGGCAGAATGAGATGCTTGCAGCCTACGGGCTCATTAGTGATCAGAGCTGTCACTGCCTCTTGGTTCGAGGGGCCACTTTTTTCCAATTAGTTCCTTTAGTCTGTTTGCTACAGAGTCCTTCTAAAACCACTGGGGCTTAAACTTGGAAAGAAAATACGCACATCTTTAAGTGTACAGGCATCTCTAATTCCATTCAATTCCATGAAGTAGTAGTTTGGACATAAAATTCAGCATGTCTCATGTATCTTGTCACACCCTAAGATATGTTGTATTGGATACATAATGTATACTTGCAAAAAAACCCTGTATAAATGATTTTTGTGACATACTCTGTTCCTGTTTCTAATGTTTACTTTGACAATTGCATGAATCCATATTTAAAGGACAGGTTTGAAAACACTCTTGGGAGAATAAATATTCTTTCTTACTTTTTTTACGGCTAAACTTGTACAATTCCAATGGAGTGCAAATGATACAAGGCCCACAGGAAGGCACGCCGTTATCCCTTTGAGGAATGTAACATTTCACTTTTTATTTACTGTAAATCAGTTTTGCTGTTTTAATTTACAATCCTAAATTAAAACACCATTATTTGTGCTGCCAAATGTAAAGCCTAGTTTGTTTTCTGCTTTGCTAAAGACAAACAAAAAATTACCTGACACTAATTTGGCCATAGACTTATTATGGCTACTTCCATAAATGAAATTAAAAGGCTAGATTTCTTCCAAAAGGAAACTGATATTGCAGAGACAATATTGACAGTGCTATCTGCTGTCACTGCTGTGCATTTACATTACTAATTTACAGAAAGACTTAAAAAAAAAAAAAAGCCTTATTTCCTCAGATCAAACCAAAACAATTCCCAGACAAGCCTGCAAGAACTTAATAACCATACAAAGTCTGAATCAAGCACATGGCTAATTTATATTCAATACATGTCCAGCATAGCATTTGTTTCCAAATCCATTTTGATGTAATGGTGTCTTTTGAATAGCACTGTGCAGCAAACAGATATTTTCTGCTTTTTAACTCAACATAGTTCTGTTGCTATTTCAGTTTTATAGTAAATTAGACCTTAAACTCAACCAACCCAACTCAGACTCCCTTCTTCATGTACCCTGTAAAAATAAATGTTTTCTTCAGTATTTATGAACAAACTGTAATATGAATTAGTTTTAAAAACATTTTATATTTGACCTCACGTAAAACATCCCATATGGGGCGTTTCAAAATTAAGGGCCATCCACTTTGATTTCTGTCTGAGCATAAATCTGGCCAAACTTCCCACAATGGATGGTACAAAGATTTTTTTTTTTTTCCTCAAATCAATAAATATAGCAAGAAAAGCTTTACAAAAATCCCTCTCGGAATGAGTTGTTATTTTCCCTGAGATTCAGCACTGATAGAGATTATGAAAAGGATTAACTACAATGCGGCATTCTGAATACGTTATTTTCCTATCAAGATTTTTACTGTAGCGGCATTGATATATTATCAAGAGCAGATTATTTTTACAACATTTTCTTTGTACTTCTTGAAACTGTGTATGTGCTAAATGAAAGGTTAGAGCAGAAATATAGCCTGCTACAACATTTGATTTTAATTTGGAAATGATTCACATGACTTAGTACAGAAAAGAACAGAGAAGGGAGACTGTACAGGTGAATGGTGGAAAAAACAACACCCTAAACATTGCTGGCTTTTTCTCAAAGTTCCAGTTACATTTTAATTACATTGTTCAACCATTATGTTGAAAAAGCCATGTTTTTTTTTTTCATGACAGAGAACATAAGAGGTGTGAATGTAGCAAAATAAAGGGAACTAATTACTGAGGGAAAGGCTGTAGATATGACTCAACCAGCAATGAGTTCAAAAAGCCTCACAGCGTTTTGTATAGTTTTAATCAGTCTGAGATGAATGTTTCTGTTTCAAAAAGGGTTTCATTAAAACAGCTCAATTTTTTTACACAAAAGAATGGCATCTTTGTTTATTTACCTTTTATTGCCGTCTAAAGACTCAGTACAAATGATCACCATAGTATGAAAGAAGCAAAAGAAACAGAAGCACAACCGTACCTCTGGCTCGCTCAGCTGAAAGCTCAATTCACAGAGATTTGGAGTTTCCCCCGCTCCCCCCCACCCCAGCTGGTTTGCACTGGAGGAGAGGGAGAGAGCTCTAGGTTATGATTTGGAGAATAAGAAGGGAAGTGAAGAACACGAAAGGAACTACAAAAATTATTTTAAACTGTAAATACCAAATTCTGTAAAAGTAAATGCAAATGAGGCCAGCTATTAATAAACAGTGTTAAAAAAATAAAAAATATAAATACTGTCACATGATTTCAATTCATCAACTAGAAGAGACTGATATTCACCTCACCTTACAACCGATTTTAGGAATTGGAATAAAATGTTATCTTGTACCAAGTTGCCTGATTATTTTTCAAGCCACAAAGTTCCAAATAATTTCTTCAGAAGGGAAAAACAAAAAACCAAGCTTCATCACAATCAGTTATTACAGCACCTCTAAACCATGTATGGCAATGCAATACTGAAATGCATTCGTTTTCTCCAGATTAACATTCATTATGTATAAAGGTGTAAAAAAATTACCCAGTTGTGGAGAACATTAATATTCAAAAGTTCAAACAAAAGACAAATAACTTATCGGTTCAGACATTAATGAGCAATATAGAGGAACGAAGCGGGGGAAAAATACTCAAGTATTTGTTATACTCTTAAGCAGAATATGCCTTATAAGTACACACACACATTTTGCTGTTTGTGTTCTATTACTGAATATGAATTCAATCAGTTGTTCAAGACAGCAGTTTGCAACCCAACTGGTAGACCGTTCTACAGAGTCATACTATGTCAAAATTAAAAGCTAACACATTAATTCTTCTCCCAGAATCACAGGATATTGTCTTTGTTTCTATATACTGCAATTAAGCAATGCGTTAAAAGGCCTCCTTTTGAATAAAATCATAGCATCACAGAGTATCTCAAGTTGGAAGGGAGCCCTATGGATCACCAAGTCCAACTCCCTGCCCCTCACAGCACTACCTAAAACTAAACCGTATGACTAAGAGGGTTGTCTAGAGCTTCCTTGAACTCTGACAGGCTTGGAGCTGTGACCACTTCCCTGGGGAGCCTGAATAATAGCTGATAAAATAATGAAGAAAGAACCATAAATTGTGTGCAGGAAATTATAAACGAGCTTTAATCTTGGACATTCTCAGGAAAATAGAGATATAAAACTTATTACCATTTTTAAAAGCATACTGCAAAACATGAGATGTGGTTCTACTTCTCCACCTGTTACGAATGAATCCCCAAGGGGAATGAACTTCCTTTGCATAAAAAAAATTAAAAATATAAATTTTATAAAGTTGTACATTTTTCTGACAAGTCCATCAACAAAAACCCCTTCCATTCTGAAAAGATTTGACCATCTGGGACAATATTTAGATCTGCTGCTCCCAAACAGTATCATTCTCCTTTGGCTTTACAAAACTTCTGTATAGCAAATTTACTAAATGCACAACTGCAGTGAAAGCTCTTTTCAGAAGTGTCATATGCAACAAAAGAAGTGGAAACATCTGTTAGTTAATAGTCCAAAGAAACCTGAGAGAAGTGGCAAAGCAGTACGAAGAGCCATTCCGCCACTTGTGCAATACATCAAAATGCACGGCAGAACTGCACCATGCTGCATTTGTCACCAAAAGATGAGACAGATGTGGGAGAAAGACGTCAGAAGAAATCTTAGTCAACTGCTGTCACTGAGGCTTATCTTAGATGGCCCCTATGGTAATGAAGTGCTAGTCAGAGTCTCAAGACAGACACAGCAATTACGGCTTGGGGACTTTACATAAACAGCTAACTAATACATTCACCATGACCTTGCAATGGCACTTGAATCACAGCTGTGTGACATATGCCGAATAGGTTACATTCTAAAAATAATTGATGTCTCTATGCCAGTCTATTCAATCAGCAAACAGCCGCCCTCTAGCTCCTCTCAATGCCGAAAGTATTTCCTCTAGAAAAACATACTCAGGAAAGAATTTCTGTTCAGAAACCGTTAGAGAAGTAAGAAAAAAATGTCTGCAGCATGTCGTAAGTAAAGGCTGTTAAGTGTTGTTTTTATGAATGCATTTATATCTGTAAAGGACTGGGAACCGATGTCAGCACAGGTACACGAAGATCGCAAGTCATAACCACCCTGATTTCAGAGTTCAAAGGTCCGCACTGTCAGGCACATAGCCTTGAGCATCATCTACACAGATAATAAACACTTTGACCATATGATAAAGGAGTAGGCTGAAAACAAACCATGAAAGTAACTCTTACACTTTAATAGTTGTTCTGTGTCTTATAAGATTTTAATCTCTTTAAGATCTGAAGTTGATTAGCTGAAAAAATGACTACCCTCACATCTGAAAATCTTCCCATTTACCATCAACGTGCTTTTAAGCGGTCACCCAGTCTCACCCCTCTGAACGCTTCCAAAATGGCTTTTAGAATAGACAGTAAATGGGGGGAATGAATTCTGTATTTCCAGCTCCTGTTTTACACAGACAGTAAGCAAATTTAATATTGGTATTTGCACGTACCATTTCCTTGTGATTTGGATAGAATGTTTGCTCAATTAAAGGGAACTTCTCTGGACCCAAAGTTTTGTAGACAGACACCAGCTGGGCAAACTGTAAAATAAAGCAAAACAAAAGAAAAAGTTTAGGAGAGAAACCACATTCTACCAAAATGATCTCATACTGTCATTTTGCTTCTTGTCTTCTGCGTTTGATAAACTCAGCAAATACACGTACATGTTATACACTGGCTGTGTCCTCCTCTCTCACATGCGCACCTTTTTTATCCCATCCCGGCTATGTCTTCATGTCCAGAGCAACAAAGAACAATACCTCCAAGAGTTAAGCCTTCACACGTACAGAAAATGAAATACATTGGAATATGGGGTTTCAGATACCTCAGAGTCTATATATTTTCAGCTGATTTTGTGATGATAAAATCATTATAATTTTGCATTTTCTACCACCTTTAATCTAAAGATCAGACATATTTCACATTCATTTAGCCTCTGGCACCTCACTGACACTGAAAGGCAATTTTGCAAAACTGGAGAAAAGAGATTTCGCAACAGAAAAGCGATCCCTGCGTCATATGTAACCAGTCAGGTGAAGAATAAACAAGAGGATTTCAGTTTCCCAGGCCCTAAGCCATGTACCATAGCCACACGGACGCAGTGGAAGAATGGCCAGTCAACAAAGGTGTTGATAATTTAAACAGCTACATGTTACTGACATTTCTATTAACGTCTTCTTTCTGGGCCCTTTCTCTGACATAACCTATATGCTAGACTGTAGTAACCCTAACACAGAAAGCAAAATAACATTGAAACACAAAAAGACATAGAATTCTTTAATATATAGAAATGTACTTCGGGACTGTTCTTCCTCTTTAGAGAACAGATTAACTCATCTGTTGTAACAGTTCAAAACCTAAGTCACTCTTGAAAGCACGGCGTAGCAAGTGAGGTTTCTAGGGAGCAGGATGACTCCGGCAGTCAGAAGAGCACTATTGTTTCCAGACTCCCAAGCCCTGGCTCGTACATGCCTGTGATGTGTTCAATTGTCATGATGCCAACATGAGACATAAACAACTCCGCACAACAGTTTGAATAGTGGATTTGCTGGTTACAAACAGGAAAAAAGCAAAGGACAATAGGGCTCTGTCCATAATGCAGTTGCATCAAATACCTACTCTGTTAATGCAATTTAGGGTGCAGGGATAGTAAAAACTGTTTAAAGGGAAAAAAGAACAATGCAAGCTTTGCATCGCGTTTCCTGCTGGCATACAGAATTTGTTCAATTTAGTGGTTTGGTAAAACACTATTTTAATTTTGAAGTCCAGTGAAAAATACCTTAATGATGAGCCCTTCCAGAGAAGGGCTACAAAGCTGGTGAAGGGTCTGGAGGACAAACCTTATGAGGAACGACTGAGGGATCTGGGGTTGTTTAGCCTGGAGAAGAGGAGGCTGAGGGGAGACCTTATCGTTCTCTACAACTACCTGAAAGGAGGTTTTAGAGAGATGGGAGCTGACCTCTTCTCCCTGGCGACAAGTGATAGGACAAGAGGAAATGGGTTCAAGTTATGTCAGGGCAGGTTTAGATTAGATGTTAGGAAGCATTTTTTCACTGAAAGGGTTATTAAACATTGGAATAAGCTGCCCAGAGAGGTGGTGGATTCACCATCCCTGGAGGTGTTTAAGAAAAGGGTAGATGAGGTGCTTAGGGACATGGTTTAGGAGTGGTGGTGTTCTTATCAGGGTAGGTTAATGGTTGGACTTGATGATCTTAAAGGTCCCTTCCAACCTCACTGATTCTATGATTCTATGATTCTATGAGTGGGTTTCACCAAAAGCTTAAGAAATTCTAGTTGGACAGTGTGCTGTACAAAACAGACCTCAAGGAAAAGAAATATTATCGCAGCTACCAAAAGAAGGTGGTTTGCAAATAGGATTTCTGACAACTTACTATTTATTTCTGTTCTAATCCAAGATCCAAATTCAAAATTTCATAGAGCAAATACTGCCTATTAAATATATGATTTTTGCCAAACAATTGTTATGTTAAAATAAATCTATTTACCTATCTTTAATAAAAACCTCTAAAAGAATCATATGATTGTATTTCCTGGGATTCTTTCCTTATTTTCTTTTCTATTTCCACTGAAATCAAGCAAAAGACAGCAAGAAACTGACACTATTTTTCAGGGTTGTGGCATTCACTCAAGAGGTAAGAACGCTATAACCCAGATTAATATTAGCAAATGTTTGTTTACTTAAAATAGTATCAACCACAGATAATACACATCTATCACTCTAAAGTACCCTTTAATCTAGTAAATAAGCTACGGAATAGCATGTAGGAAAAGTAGGTTTACATTTCCTGAAGCAGAGGACAGAAATAACTCAGATTTCCCACAGCTGGGGGGAATGATTTACCTTTTGCCCCTACTGGGACACTGCTTCATCTGTGTGTCTACAATTTGCGGAATCTCTCGTCAAACTCTTCTCCCCCCAAAAAAGGAACTTGATAACTTCAACCCAAATTCACATAAAATTTTGGCATTCTAATTGTACATCCTTAAACTGCTATAAATATTTCTTATTTTCCCTGATTCCTACTGGGCAATTTATGAAAAAGAATTTCATTTATGTTTTAAGGAACTTTTATCAGTTTGTAACCGTGATCTGGATTATAATTTTTTCTATTTTCCTTTTGAGCAGCCGAACCAATCAAACATCAGTTATACAGACTGAAGCAAAAGGCCACCTCTGAAAATCCTGTTGTGTCTGGACACTTTAGAAGCTATACTGAGCTTACAAATAGGCTCAATATAGAATATCACGTTGTCTGCTTTTCTATCCAAACCAGGTTTTAAAGGTCTGCTGGAAACAACACCCACTAGTTTGATATGACCTTTTTTAGACTTTATGAAAAAAAAAAAAAAAAAAAAAAAAAAAAAGAGAACGCATACGACCATATTAATGCTTTACCTCGATTAGAATTTTGAAAATGTTTTGTTTTACTGGGCTAGCTAATATCACCTTAAATTACACCTTTAAATCACAATAAAGTTTATCAGATTCTTCCCTGGGCAAGAGCATCACCTTTTTAGATGATAAACTACTGAATTATTATCTAATGCAATGCTGAATGTTTTCAGATATGGGATGGTCATGAAATATAGAGCAGCTCTACCAATAGTCTCTATTTAAATAAAGTATTTTATATGGATGCCAAAACCCCTGGGAGATTTTAGCAATTACCTAAAAAACAGAACCTCACAGAACTTAATATTTCTGCAGGAGTCTTTTCAACATCTTCAGAAAAAACAACAAAGTGGAAAAAAGTTCTTTTAGCTCTTATTTTAGCTAGCTGAATTTACTTGTCATTTTCAAATTTTGTATCTTATTTTCAGCTTGGAGAGAGATATCCTTAAGTACATATGTTTATGGTTTTCAGATTTTTTTTTTTAAAGGAAAATAGTGGGATTTTTTAACATTCTTTGTAACGTCAGCTCCTCTCTTTTCTGCTAGGGATGGAATGCTTTCACATCTAGGCCTACAGATTATTCCTCCATAAAAGAACAGGAGAGCGCCAGCTGTACTTTTTCTCTGTCCCAACAAAGTACGGTACAGACAAGAAATACTTAGTCAAAAAGGACACTTATTCCCTTTGATTTCAGATAAAAGTGTAACGAGGTTTCCTTACACTAAGAATGGAACACTATAAATTTGAGCGCATAGACTGTACCGTAATCAAGCAGTGCACAGTTACAAAAACCCACTTTGCTAACTTCATAAATATTTGGATAATGACTTTGCTTATCATTTTAAATTAGTTAAAATGTGCTTAATCACACGCATGTCATCCCTGAAATGCTCAGATTTTTTTCCTGAACAAACTGCACAAACTTTTTCCTCAAAGATAATTAGATATGATATCTAAAATGAATGACTCCAGATGGTGCTTTGTATTACCTTTAATTACATCAAGCTTCTAATCTCTCTTGCCTGAGTGAAGGATATATCATTGTCCATTCCAGCGGAGGATTTCCTGGTATATTGAACAAGATTTTCATGTAACAAACTACGCCGCAGTTGCCTGTACAGTTGCTCCCTATCAGGGAAACACCGAGCTGTGAATTATAAAAACCTTTTCTGTCAGAGATTTTCCTTTAGTATGAGTATTTATTGTCTGTCCTCTTTACAAGTTAAGGCTTGCTTCTCCCAACAGTGGAACAACTCCATCCATCCATCCCATACTTCATGGTAACAACTAAAATGATCCCCAAATTCTCTGGATAGTCTGTTTCACCAAACCAAAAGAGTTGGCATTCTCTAGGACTAGAGGAACAGGAAAACTTTGATGGGTGAACACCTTTTGAATCCCTCCGTCATAGAAAAATGTTGCTTTCAGCTGAGATTTAACTTTGACTGCTCTACGGCGTGGACACATCTACAGAGTGGAGAAATGTAGCGCAATACCAGTTTACTTCTGGATTTCCATATATAAATTTGCCTTTTATCACTTGTATTAAATGTGCTTCAGTGTTTGTGGGTGAAATTATTAACATAAAATTTCTAAGTCTCCAATATGATCTCAGTATGCAGTATCGCCGCTGGCTTTCTTTGAACATGTATTACTTAAGAGCAGACGATGCAAAACAGACTGGGTTGTTATGCTGATCAAACTTTTAGACACAGTAAAAGTTTCATCCTACTGTACACTTAAATCATTCCTCTCTAATACTAGGAATTGACAAAAGACAGCTTTCCATGGAAATGCTGTAGAGGTTCCTAATATTTCTGTGGGAAATGCACACTAGAGTAAATGATGCCTGAATATGTCTATCATTATATGAGTGCGGATGGGGGCCTCAGCAATTGGATTTTGCCTTTCAGTACAGAAAGGGAAGCTCTCTTTTCCCAATAACGACTGCAGAGGTACGGTCTGCTGGTTATGAAGCTGGAAGACGAGCTGTTTTACATTATAGGCTGGTTTATGTTACATTTCTATTATAGGAAACTAATAAAGAAGACTTTTTTATCCCGCCCAAATAGCACCATGAAGAATGTCCTGAAATCTGTTTTTAGGTTGAAATACTAATTTTTAAGCTAAGGCTCGGAAATGTGGCTGATCATTCCAGAAACAATTGCCTTTTAAGAGATGTTCAAAAGCGCAGACTAAGTACCATCAGCACAAACATATCAGGAGTCCTTCGTGGCCAACAGACTGAGAGACAAATATTGTAGACCCTTCAGAGGGAGAAGAAATTAAGCAATTGTGTGGAAGGGGCTGGCAGGGTATATTTGACACATACTCTGTAGGAGTCAATTTACTTTAACCGAGATTTTTTACTATGCCCCTATTTTAAACACAGTTCCTGTATTTCTCTTTGTGGGTTTTGATTCTTTTTGTTAAAATTGCTATTACCTGGGAAGTCTCTCGGTTGCTCTTTCTATGCACTTCATAATATTTGTTCTTTGTGCAATTGGCCTACATTTCTTCTATTATGCTTTAGTAAACATTAAATACTTTTCCAGAAGGCTGAGTACATACGCATTTGATTTGCTATTTGATACCCAATATGAGCATCAAGGGGAACGGACTGCTGACTGCAGCTTACGTACCTCTTTCTGTCAGCAGGAGCTGACAGACAACTTAATGAAAGTATTCAAACTTTCAAAGTCAATTCAAAGTTTGACATGGCAACTGAACAATGAAACATCGCCTACAAATCAGTTTGGGCACATCAACAGAATACAGAAAAGATGGGAACTGACAAAAAACTTGATGTTCCTCCAGTAGTTTTCCATTATTACAATGCAAAGCCAAAGACAACACAGTTGGACTATGAATGGAAAGATAACTTATACGGACCCTGTGTCATAACTCAAGTAGTAGTTTTATAACACAGACAAATTGTTTCCTAACCGTTTTGCAGTCCAGCCTCACACAAGAATATGGTGATGATCTCTGCCTCACCAAGCTGAGCTGCAAAGCCCAATGCATTTTTTATTCAAGTCCCGCTCTTTGACCCATCACTCTGGGACTAGCAGCATCTCTTCCTTCCACCTTTGCCTGCAACTGATCTTTCCTCACCTTCTTTATCTCCAGCTCCCTCCTTACCCTCCGGGGTTCTTCTCTTCAGCTACTGAGATGGAGCTACCAAGCCTGTGTGGATTGTGCTGACCCTTCCCAGAACCATTTGGGTCTCTGCTCCAAATTACCCAGAATTTCCAAAGGCATTTATTTGGCTTCTGCACCTCTCCTGCAGTATGAGTACTGCATGAGTACGGCAGCCTGTACTGCCTCTGAGAGGCACATCTCTCCAATTGCTAATCACTGCTGTAATTAACTGCTGGAATGTTTTCACATCAGAATTAACATCTGATGAGATATACAAACCATTAAGAATTTCCACAGGATGCAAAAAAAAAAAAAAAAAAAAAAAAGCCTTAAATAAAAAGCTCATGCCCTTGGAAGAAGTGCATGCTGAGCTCTTGCTTACAAATTACCAGAGTTTATTCCTGAGGGGAAAAAAAATAAATTCTACAACAGTTAGAAAAAAAGGCTTTTAAAAAAAAAAAAACAACAAACACAAACCCAAAAAACTAGAAGAGGATCACAGTCAGAGACATAAAAACATTTCATCTTGGCTTATAAAGTTGGGTAACAAAGCATCTGGCAATGAGAAACACCTTGGCTAATGAAAGAGGCGGTGACAAAACGTGTAAACAGTGAGGAAAGAGAGATTTAAGGAAGACGTGCGGATTAAAGTGAAGGAAAAATAGCTGTGAGCATAAAAGGTAGAAAACAGATCAAGACATGTTTGTTAGAGAAGAATTAGTGAAAATTAGTACCAGGAGGCCTAGACCAAGAGGCCTTCTGGAACTTTTTATTTCAGAATGAAAAGTTACAGAGGGAAAAAAGAAGTTTATGGAACTGAGTCATTCAAATAAAAGCTATGAGGACTCCTTCTTGGGTGCACTTGGCAGCAACGAGAATGTGCAGTTTATTCCACTATTATGGGAACATCGAGTTCAGTGTCCTGTTCAAGGAAACATTTCTGCACCTGTTTATTTTAATGGGACTTGGGCATGTGCTTCAGCACTTCTCAAAAGGGTTTGGGGCTCACTACAATAAAGAGAGGTTTTACTGCTTTATGGGGTGTTTTTTTTAGAGACACTAAGTTCCTCAGCCTTTCTAGTTAAAATAGTAAGTTTTAATAAAAATGCTGAATTCAGTGAAACCTCACAGTAGAGAAGGAAATCTGTCTTTTAATGCAAACTGGGTTTTTGCAGATACAGCCCTCCCATATTCATTGTTCAGGAGTCTTGTTGCTAATGAACATTTGTGCAGGTGTTCAGATGTGCCTGTATGAAGTTACCTTCAGAAACAAAGCACTATTTATGTACTTAACCATTGAAGCAAGAAGAAAATCCCATTTTAAAGTTAAACATATAGTTAAAATACTTCTTTTTCTTTCTCTTCTCTGTACATAGATGCAATCACATGAATCTACAACTTTGTTCACAGAATTCAAACTCGGTCAAACTGGGCTTCTTACCTACATGGACTTTTCTATCCTGAGACGCTCCCCTCATTTCAGCAAGATAAGGAAATCTGAAAAACTTTTTCTCAAAGGATCTGGCTCTCATTGAGCTGGCAAAGCTCAATGGTAGAGTGCCATTCCCCAGACAAGACCAGCAAACACACTCTCTTTTAAGCCCAGCACAGAAAATCAGAGGACTTCTCCAAGGCAGCCAGCACCCAAACAGTGCAACACTTTAAAGCGTTTTAAACTGCACCATAAATTAAAGAAGATACTTCATGGAACGGGTATGTATGTTAGTGACTACACCTCGTAAAAGAAACGAGGACAAGTACACCTTGCATCCATTTCACACGGGAACCGGAGCTAAGAATAGAAGCTAAACATCCAGGAATGACAGGAAGGAAATCAGGCAGCAACAGCAGCCCTGGTGGGAGAACAGTACTTGTGCAGAGGGAGAGAGAGCACAGGAAGGAGTGGGGACTGCGAGGGGAGAGCCAGCATGACGCGGGGGGTTTTCCAGGATGGGTGAGAAATTCCGTTTTCAGGAAGGGGAGTCTAGCCTCCAGGTTCTCCTCATCGCTGAGCCACCATGGTAATATATAAAAGAAGTAGATATAATCTCTACCTACATTTTGGCTAGAAAAAAAATCATCTTCTTAAGTACTTTAATGGGGAATATAACACACTGGTTTCCTTTTTAATTAAATATTAAGATTGCACAAGAAATCAAACTTAATTTTCGTAACTGGCCCTAACTTATGGATATTTGACATAAGCAAGCACAACAGAGGGTTTTTTGATTTCAATACTGTCACAGGAACAGCAGATAATACCAAAGGGTATGAACCACAGTGTTACAGTCCTGGTTTTCAGATTACTCTTACAGCCTTTATTTAAATATAGTTTCTTTCAGTAGGAGTTAAGAAACGGTTAAAAGTCTGTTTCAATTTTCTGCCACTAGAAATGTTCAATGCAATGAAAGTCTGTAATGGATGTCAAGAGCTCCCACTGCTGCTCTTTAGTGCAGAGAAGAACAGGGCAAAGTGACAACAACCTAGCACAAAATTCAAGAATGCAGAAAAAAAAATCTGAGTCTACTTTTGCATTAAATTGACCTCACGGCAGGAAATGCTGGTCAAAGCAAAATATATATATACTCAGTTTATATATAAAGTACTTCATAGTTCAAGAAAAGACTGATAAATACAGAGCTGTAAGAATTACTTGCTGTACGGAACAGAAAACAAATCATCACCCCATTGAGGTATACTCATTATTTAAGAGTCTCTGCTTTTTTCAAGGAATTTCAAGTGAGCTTCTGTATTTTAGGGAAGCAAATTCATTTAGCAAGACTGTATTATTCCCTCTCTATTGCAAGAAGAGATTAAACATAAAATAACTCTATAAAGAGGTGAGAAGAGGAATATACACTGCTAGGTTAAATGTATTTAAATTTCTTTGTTATGCATTTAAATGCATAATTATTTAGGAACTTTGCTCCAATTTAATGTTAAAACTTGCTAGTAAATTGCCTTTTGACCAAAAAGCTTAAAATGTTTTCACCTTCCTTCTGACACAGTTTCGTGAATTTACTTTCAGCTCTCGCACTACAAATCCATCAACAGGTTTTGCTTTAACTGGCAGACTGAGCAAAGAGGCCAAAATCTTCATTGGCTGACAGAGAATTAAACTACAGTTTTTTATGCTTAAGAAAGTTCTGCTCAGATGAGTGCTGGAAGAAGAGCACATGTGGACAGTTTGTTCTCTGGCTGCCCTGTACACCAACGTTTGCTTTCGCTATATCAGTTAATACCCTTCATATGAATAAAAGCCACAAAACTGGTTTTAGAAAGACCTCTACCATCCATGTAAATATCTGCAAACAGGCAAATTGAATTTGTTATGGAGACTGCCACACATTATCACATGAAGCTGTTCAAACTTTACCACCCATGCAATTGTGTCCAGTGCCAAAGAGAGCAACTGTTCACCAGTTGAGGAGGAGATGGACGGCACCTGGCTGGAGTGCTGAAGCAAAAGAAAGGAACTGCTCTTCCTACAGTACCCCTGAAGTACAGGGGTAGGAAAAGGCCACGAAACAACCTCTTTGGGTGGGCTCTGGTTGCCCTGTCATGATCTATCAAGTAGATCAGTCTTGTCAGAATGGCTGAAACAATCAAGTTCAGTGCTGGCTCCAGGTTTCATCTAATGAAGTACATAAAACTATAGCTATTGACTAAAATACAGGTCTGAACACTTCCAAGATTTATAGTGTTAACAGACATTAAATTTGAACATCCCTAAATGTCTTCCCAAACTGAGCTGAAGCAAGATTGCAGGTATGCATTCTTTAGCCTTGACTTTCAGTAACATCCCCTTTGGCACATAGAGAGGAGCAATAACCTGCCAAATTCTAGCCCCTTGTTCAGCTTTATTGTGCAAACCTTATTTTTGGTAACAAGCACAGAATTTTCTTATAGTGCGATACATATTTGGTAAGAAATTTATTATTTCTTTCTCCAAAACAGACATGGAATAGCATTGAAAAGTCTCACAGATTTACAGTGAATAGGTTTTCAAAAGACTTCTCTTCTTGAGCACGTTCATTTTATTTGTTATTCATTCTCCAGAAGATACACAATATTGAAACTCATCTGCGTGGTTGTGTCTGCCTGTTAGCCTAGCTTCAATAATTTCTGTCAAGAGGAGGCTGGAATGAACAGAGCTCATGTCTTTTATATGCTCCTCCCTGCAGAGTGCCTACAGGATTCCTGCCAGTGCCCCAATCTGTTGCTCAAGATTATTAAAGTATAGCTTGGAAGGGGAAAAACACAGGAGTGCAACTTCTAACAGCAACACGTGAAGGAGGAGAAAACAAGGAGAGTACTGTAATACCATCAGACAGCAAGAAAGGGCAGTTAAAACAGACTTTCCAAACATAGCAAGGTAAGAAGAGAGAAATGAAATGTCCAATAAGAGTAGAAACATGAAGACAGATAAGTAGAAAGTCATCTGGAAAAGAAATGCAGAGCAAAATACAAACATATAAAGGCACAGAGTTACGTAAGCTTGGCAAAAGGAGCAAAAAAGAAAAATGTCAACAAACTTGCAAAAAAAGTATTCGTTTGTCTGCTCACAAACCAAAATAAACAAACAAGAACTGCAAGATTTACAACACTACCAAGTTTGACAAAAGGAAAAGCCTTAACCAGCCTTCCCTCAGAACGACCGCAGATGAGCAAGGAAATGAATTTTGGCATAACAAAGTGTTCTATGGCACTTCTCTTACATTTAAAACCCTTAACAATAAATTCCTACAATGAAGCGGACAAAGTCCCAGGGATCTTTTGAAGATGTTTCAGTACAAGATGGGTTCACATCTGGAGCTCTACGTAGAAAATGCCAGAATCTTTCAGCGGTCTTTAAAATAATACCTTCTGCGTCTTAATTCCACTCTGCCAGCTTTTGACCAAAATATGGTTCCCATTTTTTGCCTTTGTTTCCCACATCACTGAACTGATGTAGCAGTTTGTCACTCTGCCAACAGAGTTTACTTCACTTGGGGCCAAGCCTGCTCAGCACCCAGCTGTCCCATTCTGCAGGGACAGATGTCTCTTCGCAAGCTGTTACAACTCCGCAGTGGCTTGACATGCTGCAGTAGGCTTTCTACATCCCCTCCCTGATCACATCAACTCACCATTTCAAGCTAAATACAGACTCTTCCACCAGCATGGCAACAGCTAATTAAGGTCACAGCACTCACAAGTGTTTTTTGTAGACCCATGAATACGTTGTAGGTTGTGTCTTCACCAGAGTAAACGTGTAATTAATTTATCAGCAGATCCTTGAAGCCGCCTATACCAACCGCTATAGCCTCCCAGGGCACATTAACAAGACAACACATTTGCGGCCAGGTACAGATACTGCTATGTTTCTCCTCTGCAGAAACCAGAGCAGCTTTCATAGAATTGGACTGATTTTATGAAATTTTTTTCTCTTCAATCATATAAATTTGGTCTATACAATTGCAGCAATTCTGCAATCTCTGCAGTGTTAAAATGCTTATCACTATCTGAACCTCAAAGCGGCAACCTAGCTACTATAAGGCATGCAATTAGTACGTCACAGTCCAGGTTTAACTGAAATAAAGTGTTCTATCTACAGCAGCCGTGGACATTGAACCTTGCAGTCCCTGACAAATAAGTCAGAGTCTGCATGTTTACTCTACTCACCAGTTAACTCTGCCTCACTGCGTAATTCCCCGTATTGGCAATCTGCTGTACGCAGTATGGGCAAGGAGCTCATCATCTGTGGTATTCCAAGACTGCAACCCTATCACCACTTCTTGCAACTGAAGCTAAAATCAAGAACAGGGTCCAATTGATGTAAACACTTAAGCATGCAAATTTCACATAAATCTTAATAGGAGGTATGCAAAAGTCTGTGTGCAGGACAGAAGAAATTTATTAAAATTCCAATCCAATACACTGAAAAATCGTGGGGTTTTTAAAACATTGCTTCCCCAGCCTGAATCACAAGCATGAGATTTTACCTATTACTGCAAGCGCTGTCATTATCATCACATTTTCTAGTTACTTCCAGCCTCCGCAACTACTTACTTCACTTACTTATATCGCGTACTATTGGAAAGATTGCATACAATCTCATAAGCCTCAGTTAAGGAACATCTCACTTCTTGAATGACATTTTCTAAAGGAAAACAGAGCTAAAATATCTAGATTGATACTTTAAATAATAAATCATAACTTTGGGTATTTAATTATGCTGGTTTTTTTTTCTTTTTACTATTACAAAACTTTCAGAAATGCTTTACAGCAGGTTCTGCACGCCATTAGACATGAGTAAAATATAAGATGGATCACAACTCCAACAAGGAAAGTATGCATTTTTGCCTCACCTTAACTCGATGCAAATTAGACTAAGTAAAATTTTTATCTCCTTTAATGCGACCACTCATGCACAAGACTATTACATCGCAACATGACAATGCAATGAAACATTCCAACATCATAAGAGAGGGTATGAACCTTAAACTGGTTCCTCCATAACTCTGCATGCACTCAGTAATAAAGAACTTAGCCTTTATTTATAAAACACATGCTTTCCCCTTTGGTGAGTAGCTTTCTGACATTCTTACTAGCATTTAAGTGAAATCCATCTCACAAGCCAGGACCGTGAATTTTTCATGAGGTAGGTAGTGTTATCACAGAAGTGAAATAACAGGAGTACTGTAATAATCCCAAATCATTAACATATTTCAGTATGCAAACCTCTCACCACACACATTCATTTCAATATTTTCTTTGCCATGGTTGCTAGCATCCTGAATTTTCAAAGAGTTATATGGTGCTTTGAACTTTTGACATGCATTCGAAGGAACTATGTATGTCCTGACACCAGAAAACACAAGCTGTAAGACCCATTTTCAGAAATGTTTTTAGTATCTTCCTGGCAACCCTCCCACCACACCCCATTAACGTACCTCGGATCAAATACAAAGTTGCTGACTGCCTATTGGCAAAAGCATAAAAACCTGTGTGTGTCTGCAAATATAGCACAAAAAGAGTTCTGCCGAAAAATTTAGGGCAAGTGCTTCAGTTTCTAACACAGGGTGTGAATCTGCCCTCTGGGTTGCAAAGAGATGCTGTGCATCTGGAGCTGTAGATTCTATAAAAAGCAAAGACCTGATGCTTTGAAGAACAATAATTTAAAAAACAAAGACCTTACATATTGGATTTTATTCCATAGCCCTTTTGTAACTACTCTAACTTTCCTGACTTCCCCTCCTAGCAATTCTGAGCTACTTCTGATTTTACACTGATGTAAGATCAATTGCCCATGACACCCTATTTTTTTTCTGATGTTATAGAAATTGCAATTCACTTCTGCCACTCAAATTTTACCTGCAGGGAAATTAATTTATTTCTCATCAATTAATAAAGATTGTTACTTATGGCTTTATCTAGAGTTCTGATTTCTAATTTTTCATAAGGCATTTGAACTTGCAATTTTTATAGAAATAGCTTTCATAAAAGTATCAGGTCACCTGCGTTAACAGAGGAATTGTCCAAAAAGGCATCCTTTACACGCTATGAAGAAAAGGGGCTAATCCATGGTAAGTCTAAGCACACGCTTGCTTACTTGCACTACTGCAAAACTGACAAAACTGACTCATGACTGCTGAATATGCGTTCTGAAACTTTCTGGCAGTAATATGTACTTTATGAAAAGATCATATGTGTATGAAGTGGAACCTACTCTTCTTTTTATTTGACTTAAGACTACAAATAATATAAAATGTAATCAGAATTAGAGTGAATTCCAGTGTTTAAGCCATTATGAGAAAGACAGAAATTTAAGTAAGAACTTAACTGCAAACACAGAATTTCAGTTTCACCAAGTCATGGAGTATATAAGAGATCAGACTGGCAGGTGGTTCAATACCTTTAATCAGTGCTGTAAATGTTGACCTGGTTTGCGATCAAGGAACTTGCAGACTAATTCTGCTAGTTTTTCCTAGTTACAGTTTAACTAAGTTTGTATCAAGTTCAGCTTAAATACATGTCATTTTAAGTGGGCAATACTGCTCGATTCACTGGCTTAAAGTCCATCTACGAGCACAGTATGGGCATCAATAGCTTTTATGCATCATGCCAGCATGCAGCGATAGATTGAGGGATCCAAAACTAGACTACAGTTTGCAGCAGGGATTTCACGTAGGCAGGGTAGCATGTATGAGCTAGGTGCAATCGAACAAGTGAGAAGATAATACTAGCAAAACCAACGCTCCCTAGCTTCTGTTGCATTATTTCAACATCCATGAAATTGTCCAAATCAAAGGATCAGTGGATTTTTACCCTCAGAATATTTATTCTGGGCCTGAGTTGAAACAGGTTTGCATGTCTTCTTGCAGTGTTTACCTTTCCTAAATCTGATTAAGATTCCATGATGCTCTGGGATGAACCTGGTTGTCTCTACATCTCCCACTGCCACAAAGAACAGAAATCAGTATATTCCAAGTTAAATGCCCACACAAGCCTCCTTGTGTTTGTACAGAAACCATTTTTGTGCTCAAATTTAAAGTCCACACTCCTAAGTAGGATCCAGCTAAAGTAAAGTGACACCACATATTCAGAACGGGAACCAATCTCACGTTTGCAGGCTTCGCTTATGGTTACAGGTTAAAACACAGAATTGAGACCATCGGTGGAGCAAAGCATGCACAACACACAAACATTCCCTACCCAGCCTCACTGTCTACTCTAGTGAAGCATGTGACCTGACACTTTAAAATGTCTCTAGAACAGTAATTTCTGAGAGGAAACACCTAAGAGATGTGAAATGGACTCTTGCTGAGGCTGTGCAAAATTTAAGTCCTTCAAACAAAATGTTTCGGTGGTCAGAAGGCAGAAAAATCTCAAAGGAAAAATTAATCATTCTTCTCTATGTTCAAATAAAATACGATCAGCTTAAAAATATTTTCATTTCATTTGTATCTAGGTTGAGACAAACTACAGAAATTTCAGCTAAAAAGGGAAGTTTTGCATATAGCAAAGATACAGATTTGGCAATTCAGAAGAGAGCCATTTCATCGTGAACTGCTATGTCACATCTTAAAAAGGCTCTACCATAATTCAAGACTATTTTAAAATTATGATAACTCTAAATTCAAATAAACCCTTATAAGCATAACACTTTATTATTTGTTTATGAGGTGTACTGTATAGAACAACAACAACAACAAATGATACGGAACACGACAATTGTTTTACACATGTAACCTTGTATTTTCTTTTGCCAGGTCTTCCAGTTACTATAGTAAATATTCCTACAACTGCTAGTAACTCCCAGTTATTATTATAAGAGCAAAAAATCAGCAGAGAAATTTTATGTGCAACAAGACCAGTTGTAAGAACGAGACAGCATTGTAGGTTTGGTGGAAGAACACCCATGACACTAATGCCACCAGAAGAGTATTACAAGGTGGACTTACTCATTTACTTTTATTGCATCGTTACTGCATATAAATGTTACTGTTATTGCTTCACCACCCATCTTTATTGCATACAATGAATCAAAGCATTAAGAAATGCCACACAGCATAGAAAATATGATGTATTAAAATAATGGATTCGGCAATGTACAATGTGTATCTGAGAAGTTATAAATGCTCTATCAATTATTTATTCCCCACTGTAGTTTACTGCAAAGTAAAAGTATAATAAAATGAGCTGTAAGAGGTATATGTTAAAATCTGCTGACAATTTTTTGGAAAGATTTTCACAGTAAGTGTGAAAAAATAAACATATTCAAGGCAATAAAAAGTATTACAGTAAAACCTTCCTTCAGCATGAAAAATACCAACAACTGTTCTTTTCTTACCCAGACATCAGAGGAAAAGGTTATGAAGCTTTGGCTATTTATAACAAGCGTTATTCTTTAACGTTTCATTAGCTCTTGGGCAACTGAATATAACTACTACAGGTACAGTGACTGCACCACCAATAATCATCTTTCACAGCCCCACATTTTAATTTGTTGCTACTAATTTTTAGTTTTCTATGAACCAAAAGGATCAACAAATTCTACCTCCATCACTACAAAGCATGTAATGAAAAACTGAATTGGCTCCTACACTAAAATTAGCTAATATCAGTGATTCTCCAGTGTATCGCATTACTCTAGGTGTAACTGAAAAGACTAACTCCTACCCCATATGCACAAGATTATGAAAAGAGCTTTCAAATGAGGAAACGAACAGCTTCAGATTTCCTCGCTAAAGCGTAGCCTCAAAAATTTCACAGGCATGAGGAAAACACTGGCTAAAAGTCTGTTTAAATTGCGTTCAAAACCACAAACACGAAAAATATTCTCAGCTTGCTTTTCCCAGACAAATTGTGAATAAACACACTTTCCTCACTTGAGGAAGTATGTTAGCAGGGGATAGACTTTCCGTTAGTTTCCTCACTTATTTCATTATTTGTACAATAAATATTTTTTCTCTCTGTCTCCACACTAGCTCTTTGAAAAGATAATTTAAATATCTTAGTTTACTTTTTATCCCTTTCACTATTGCTTCACTGCTCTGCTAAGTAACTTTGCAGTTTGATACTCAATATTCATGAAAGGGAACTAAACAAGCAAACAAAAAGAAGTCACTAACTCTTTTTTGCACCAGAACTTTTTGGTACATCACTTACCACCCACGGTTTGTCACAGAAGTTATAGACTGATTCCAGGGAGTTGACGCTAGGGATGCCTGCGTACTGCATTCCAATGATCAAGTTACGGAAATCTTCATTTTCTGCCATACTGAATGAATGTTGTCGAACAAGGACAAAATCAGGCCTGAATGACCTAGCAAGAAAAAGATACATTGCTAAAAGTCAATGATCATTTTTCCTTCAACAGCAAAATCTTAAAAGGGAAAAATGTCTCACTGATGGATAGAGAAGTACTAAAAGAACACTCAAAAAAACAGGAAAATGCTACAAGTCAAAGAATTACTATGGCTTTATGAAAATCTGTACTGTATCATTTCTTAACTACTGTTCAGAAAACATCAGCTCCGTTAAGAGGAGAGATAAGTTATCGTGGCTTTTCAGGTTGTTGTTCCACCAAAAGATAAATCATATATATAAACTCTGAGTATGTTCTTATTTTATGTACACCAATTCCTGAACAATGAGAATCCAAAAAAAAGCACGCAAATGTATCTCCCAGAAACCTAAGCTTCTTGGGAAGAATTTTTTTCACAACTATTGTCAGACTGTTTTAAAGACAGTAAGAGACGAAGCAACCCCACTGATCATAAAAGGAATCGTACCGTAATCAGGAGATAATCACAAGTCAACTTTCGATCGAGACACTTCCCAAAATTAATTTCTAAACTTAAAACTGCACTTTTTTTTCCCTCTGTCTCTCTTGTACCTAATCAGGATTTCCCCTGTTGCAGCCTCCGTGGCTTCTTGTCCTATCGCCACACACCTTTGAGAACAGTCTGACACCATCTTCACCTTATTCAAACGCTGACATTTAGTTACTGAGGAAGATTATGGAAAACAGAAGATGTAATGCAACAGGACAGAGCCAGTACAGGGGCAATTCACTCCTAAACTTGACTGTTGAAAGATTCTCTTCCGTATTCAAATTTTACAGGTGGAAAAAACACCAACTAGCTTGAAGCTATCAACCTCCTGAAAGAGGTATAACTGCAGTGTAAAATAAATTAGTGTAGTAAATTAGTGTAATTATTTACATGCCTTGTATAAATATAAGCTGTATACTGGAGTGAGAAAGTTCAAAGATTACAAAATGATTCAGAAGTCTCACTCCAGCAAAATAAAACAAAACCAAACCAACTAAAATTAATGTTAAAATTGCTTAAGCAGTTTTGAGACTCCAGCCTGAATGCAGTAGTCAAAGTACATCAGCTGGATTCTTAAGTTGGCTTTCAAATGTAATGCACAATTTGGCAAAAGCAGCATTATAAAGATTTGCTGTCAAGAGTCATTAAAACGGCAGCATAGGCTGGTGACCAAAACTGGTAAAGAAATGCTTGCCTTTAACAAGCCTCCAAAAAAAAAAAATATTTGTAGCATAGTTCAGAGAATTTGTGATCCAGGTTTCACGGTGGTGTGCCAAGCGTTTGAAACTAGGAAATTCGATTTACTGGCACAGAATGAGTATAATACTTAGAGGACTAATGATGCCTTAATCAAAAACACAGACCACTCAGTGACAGAGAAACCCCCTCTATAATTTAAAATAGTGCTAAGGGGTTTACACATCACCCCAAAGACAACACTGTTTTTAAATAAAAGGACAGAAAGTGTCCTTTAAAATACTGATTTAATGAAACAACTGGGGAATTGGGGAATGTACTTAAAAAAAAATAATATATATTTTGCTTTGCAAAATCTCCTCAAAGGGACAAGACACATTTACATAATTGTTCTAGTTCTGTAATTACTGCTGGATAGAATGATTGTGTATACAAAAGAAGGTCATGAGAAAAATTTTAATCCCAGCTCCAGGATTTGCAAGATCCAAAAATCTCAGCATTATGTAACATGAGATATCATTTTTCATGATTTTATTTTCATTCACAAAACCGAAACAAGCAGGCGCTTGTTACACAGTTTTTTCCTCCTAAACTAAGGCATCAAAATGTTGTCACTGAAATGTCTATGATTTTACAAACTAATATTTTGCTCATAAGTCTAAGATACAAAGTCACTTTGATGTTACATTAATAACACGTGAGACTTTTCATCTCAGTATTCCCTTTTAAGTAATATGCTCATAGTCCATATTTAATAATGAACTTTGATACTAGTGGGACCAGTAGTTTCCCCATCTCTCTTGACAGCTGAGACAGACAGAAACAAAGGAACATGCCACACATCCTATCATCTGACCCAGATTTAACGCTGGATTTCAAATGAAGTTCCTTACCAACTGAACAAGTAAAGTAATACCCGTCAGTATCTCTGCGTTCCTGAGTGACACAAGAAGCTCATTGGAAGCTTCAGGCTATAAACTTACAAACCTACTAGGCTTAAAGCAAGATGAAGACTAGCACTTACCGGAAGACACAGAACATTTATGAAAAACACTTTTGTTTTTAAAAAATTATTCTGTATCTCCAGAGAAGTTACCACAGAAACAGAGAACTGCTGTCCCATCGTGTCTGCATATCCTCACAACAGAAAGCACGCATGCAGGTATTTCATACAGCTTTGAGTGAAATTTCTCAACTTCAGGTAGTTCTACTGGGTTAAATAAATTACCCGTAAAACTGAGAATATTATAAAATCCTCTGGCATCTTATTATCAGATTTATCTGATGACACAACAAGATTTCTCTGCTTCTTAACAAAAGCAGCAGTTTTACCAAGTTTTGTCACAAACTGCAAATATACATCCTTCTATGGAGGTTCCCAATTCACATGAAGTAGTCACATGTTTTGATGCTAACTTGGCCGCAATATTTTTGTTCTGTTTGGAAAATTCTGTACAGAAAAGCCACTAAGGAGCAGTGATAAAGATTTCCTGGCTCCAAAACGTCTATCATCAGGAAAAAAACCCAAAAAACTAAACTAAATTAAACTAAAATGAAATCTCTTTCAAGGAAATAACATTGTGGATTTGGCATAAGTCGGTGTTGTATTAAGCTGCAGTATATTTAGAACACAAGAGAGATTAAACAGTTGTGAGTTTGAAAGTATAAAGTACATTTATTTTCAATATTTTTTCCCCTGATTTTTTTTTTTTTTTACATGAAATTTCCAAATCTTATTTGGACAGATGTTGTGCAAAGCCACAAAGATACAAGACACGCTGTATGCTGTCCAGCTCCCCGAACTCTTACTCCTGCCTGAAGATAAACATAAGCAGGGAACTACCAGGTCACTGTTAGTGGCTTGATCTACCTTGCAGAATGCAATTGTTCAGCCAAACAACTGCAACGCTTAACTCATACTTAACTGCACTTGCCAAAATAGGAGTAATTCCCACTAATTAGATAAAATATAGGGCTGCCTGAAATATTTCTAATAAATAAAAATAAATAAATCAAGCTAATTCTTACTTAAGCTTTCACTTTCCCCAGACATACCCCTGTTTTCTCCCCTTACGTTTACAGGGCTGTTGACATCCTCACTGGAGAGAAAAAAAAAAAAAAAAAAAAAAAAAAAAAAAAAGGTAAAATGACCCTGCCTTCAATTGGAACGATCCTTTTTGGACAAAACAGCATATTGGGAAATCTTGGGCTTTTAAATGGCCATCTTTCAAACAGGCAGTGATACTCCACTAACTATCCTGAGAGAAATGCTCTGACTTGGCCTGTTTCAAAAGAAAAGATTCAACACTGGAAATAAATACTGCTCATCTGGAAAGGTCTGGCATGTACAAAATCAGCAAGGCTGTCTTATTTTTGAAGCAAAGACCCAAATCAATAACCCTAACTCCCAATCACGTATTCTTCACACCAGACTTCACTCCCATCTTAACCAAATCCATCTTTCCTGGGATAAAAATGTCGAGATTTCCCTCCTGTCACAAACAGGACTGTCTGACACTGGTCAGATAGTTTATTTCCCACTTTTCATGCCAATGACCGAGATGTATTGTGTCAATCAAAATCCCTGTCGCACATACGCACAAAATCATTCCGTACCCTTTACATGCAGACATTATGCCATTTACTGCTTTTTGCTGTTATTTAGTTTTTCTTACCTGACAACTTTAGTGCCATTTCGAAATACTTGAATATCTACTGCATAATTGCCGTCAGCATGGGCTATCAAGTTGATTTCTGAAAATTCTGCCTACGAAAAGAAGACTCACATTAGTCAGTCAGGTTTATTTTACCTTTAATTTCCTAAACCCCTTCTTTTAAGTATTAGTATCTGAACTGCTGACAGCATATATTTGGAATAAAATGAGCACTGAGAGGATATTAATTTAACAGTATTTGCCACGTACGACACATCCCATTTGAATAAATTCTAATACAAAGAAAGCAAAAAGAAAAAAAAAACTTTCTGAAAAAGGACTGTGAGGCAGTAGCAAATGTACTCCCTTATTCACGCCTGCACAGCAGTGTAGAGACTATACTTTTGCTTTGTATGGTGTTATCACAGATATTAATACAGACTCAACAAACATTTACGTAAAGTTTTGAAGAAAACAGTACAAAAGCAATGTTAAAATAACTATGATAAATAGAACATTTTCTGATAGCATTTAGTGCCTCTTCGTATACTTCACCCCTTTAGTTCCTTTATGTACATTTACTCTTTCAAAGATCTGGTGCTAATAAACAATTGCCTCAAAAAATTCACAAATAAAGAACTTTTTCAAAGTATCTTCTCTCACTGGCAATGTGGAATTTAAAAGGAATCACTCCATACTCTGAATCTACAGTTATGTGAAAGGAAAGGACAGGATGTTTTTCATTTATCCACAGTCTTTCATCAGCTTAGACTCTCAAGGCACTTTACAATAACATTACACAGCAGAATAATTGAAATGCAGCCAACTGTCTTCTAGTGGATAAATAAAAGCGTCTTTGCTATCCCGGACACTAATACAGAATAGAGAGCGTCAGAATTCTCATTAGTCTCCTCTTGAAAAATGGTATCACTGAAAGTCTTCCTAAGTAAAATCTGTCTAGGGCTTTCAGAATTTAGCATTCGGTTAAGGCAAGTGTTGATTACTCTAACCACCGGTCCAACTCGATAGCTTAAGTATGTGCTTGATTTCAAGCATGGGGGTCTCTTCATTAAATCCCACACGCTTATATGCTTTCTTGGATCAGTGTTACAATGTTCTAAACACAAGGAGCAGTTTTAAGCTTATTGTAAAAACATTGCAAATGGTGAGAGATTGAAATATTTGTATGAGTGCTGACAATGTGAAAGAACGTTTAAAATCTATTTAATCTGAGATTGACAACTCATATCTCTGATTAATAAATCATGTTAAACTATTACAAGGATTCACAATATAGTTTGTAGTTTAAAAGCTTAGTACATGATAGAAAATACTGTATGTGATAGGTTGCTGTATAAAAATAAAATAATCCTCTCGTATTAGCGAAAGAACACTAAAGTAGTATACAATTGTCACAACATTGACGTGTTAGTAGGGTTAGTAGGGTTCAGAAACATTCAATCGCTTACTGATTAAAGGTGGTTCTGGACCTACAAGAGACCATATGAAGGATATTCTGGGCTTACACACAGTTTTTGTTAATATTAAAGAGACAGTGTGTCTAACGTCAACTGCGTGGTCTGATCTAGGTGTGAATGGTATTTTGGGACAAAATAGCTTGTCTTCTTTTTCCCCATCTCTCCCGCAATACTCTTGAAGATCCCTGGCAAAGCTTTCCATGTTTCCAAGCCAAGAACATAAGCAGATATTCAGTGGTGTAAAGAATGAAGCAAAGCTAGATGCTGCACTATTATGGTGAATTTAGGTAAGCTGAACCCACACAGCTAGTGATAATTTTCCCTCACTCTTTGAAATTTCAATGACAAAACAATTCAGCTTAAGTACTGAAGCTTCTTACAGTAGCATCTATTCATAGAATAGAAGATTTAAAAGCAGTGAAAAGACGTATTTAATTCCCTAGTTACAGATATCTAGCTCATATAAAATAGCCATAGTTCTAATGCACCCTGAATTATATCTCCATATTTATCGTGTTGTTTTTTTTTTTTTTTAAAAATCCCATGCTAACACTGCAACAGTGTTATATAGTAACAGTATATCCTTAAGTACAGGAAATAGTGAAACAGAAACGCAACATGTAATTCATGAAGTGTCTGGGAAATTCACGGTCTCTAAGCAACAACTTTTCAATATGACATGCTTTTAATGTACAAGTTATGGTCAGAATCCTCTAAAAAGAGCCATGTTAGCATGAAACAACTAAATCTTTGAGTGTTCTAATTAACTTGCGAGGGTTTTCTGAAGCACAAAGTGCTATGTATCTATCTATACATGTATGCATACAGACTCACAGAATCATTAAGGTTGGAAAAGACCCTTAAGATCATTGAGTCCAACCACTAACCTAACGCTACCAAGTTCACCGCTAAACCATGTCCCTAAGCATCACATCTACAGGTCTTTCAAATACCTCCAGGGAGGTAAGTATTTATACATATATAGGTTTTTGTATAAATACACAAATATAAAAATAACATTCAGATTAAGTAATTTAATTACCTGTTCAACCTTTATGTCATATTCTCCATGAACCTTTTTTCCACGAAAAGCCTTGGCCCTGCAGAAAAACAGGGAGAGAGAAAATCAAGGATATATGTATTTGTAATCAGTAGCTACATGAAAGCTTCCTGTATGGTCTTCAGCGTCCTGAAAATACACATATATGCTAATTGAATCTACCTACTACACATACACAATTCTCTTTCCTTTGACATCCTCCTATCCTTAACATCCTATCACGCAGTATTTTGTGATAAAAAGCATATATGATGTGATTTTCAACATTAAAGGGTATATTAAGCATACTGAAATACATTTTTCAAAATTAGTTATAAAAAAGTACCACTAAAAAGATGCAATCCTGCTCTCATTAAAGTCAGTAATGCCAGTGGAAATGCATTTCAGTGTGAACAACATTGTAACAACCATTCATGTTAATCTTTATCCACTTATTTATTTAGAAAAATTGGTTTATTGGGAACAATATGCTTAGAAACTTTATATTGTTTTTAAAGAAAGCATCAGAGGTGCTCGGACTGTTGTCACCAAAATTGCCAGTGCCTGATTTACTAAGTTTTGCTTTTTCTAGACTATAACTAGAGATAATGTAATTAATCTGAAGGAGGGTTTATAAGTTATTATGCACGAAGATTGCTGTGATAAAACAGAACTGAATTCAATGATCCAGTCTCACAGGTCTAACAAGAAGGCATTATTTCTAGGAATCTGTCAGTTGCATGCCTTAGGGAGCAAGCATCTGCTTTGAAGTAAATGGGAATTTAAAAAAAAAAAAAACAAACACAATCATAGAATCATAGAATGGTTTAGGTTGGAAAGGACCTTGAAGATCATCGAGTTCCAACCCCCCTGCCATAGGCAGGGACACTTCCCACTAGACCAGGTTGCCCAAGGTTGCACATCCAGCCTGGCCTTGAACACCTCCAGGAATAGGGCCTCAACAACCTCTCTGGGCAACCTGTTCCAGTGCCTCACCAGCCTCACAGTGAAAAACTTCTTCCTAATGTTTAATCTGAACCTGCCCTCTTCCAGTTTAAAGCCATTCCCCCTCATCCTATCGCTACATGCCCTAGTAAAAAGTCCTTCCCCAGCTCTCCTGTAGGCCCCCTTTAGGTACTAGAAGGCCGCAATAAGATCTCCCCGGAGCCTTCTCTTCTCCAGGCTGAACAGCCCCAACTCTCTCAGCCTCTCCTCATAGGAGAGGTGCTCTAGCCCTTGGATCATCCCCGTGGCTCTCCTCTGGACACGCTCCAGCAGGTCCATGTCCTTCTTATGTTGGGGACTCCAGAGCTGGATGCAGTACTCCAGGTGGGGTCTCACGAGAGTGGAGTAGAGGGCCAGAATCACGTCCTGTGACCTGCTGGCCACACTTCTTGTGATGCAGCCTAGGATACGGTTGGCCTTCTGGGCTGCGATCGCACACTGCTGGCTCATGTAGAGCTTCTCGTCAATCAGCACACCCAGGTCCTTCTCCTCAAGGCTGCTCTCCAGCCATTCCCCACCGAGCCTGTATTTGTGCTTGGGATTGCCCCAACCCAGATGTAAGACCTTGCACTTGGCCTTGTTGAACTGCATGAGGTTGGCTTGGGCCCACCTCTGCAGCCTGTCCAGGTCCCTCTGGATGGCATCCCTCCCCTCCAGCGTATCTACCTCACCAAACAGCTTGGTATCATCAGCAAACTTGCTGAGGGTGCACTCAACTCCACTGTCCATGTCGCTGACAAAGACGTTGAACGGAAGTGAAGTTAGGCAATCTGAGACTTTAAAACAAACATGACATTTAAACACTTAAACAGACTTAATTCCAAAGAAGCATTAACCAACAACATTCCCAAAAATGTATAATATTCAATAATATTTTCCAAATATCCAGCCACAAACTGCAAGAAATTATCTTGCTATCTCTAAAAAATAACTTACAACAAAACTCAGTCATTCCAGAACAAACTAAGAAATTCTTAGCATGAGTTTGCTGTGAAATAGAACCTAGTTTTCATTTTATTTACTGCACTTAGGAAATACAGTCATGCCCTGCTTGAATTATCTCCTATTTGCACTAAGTAATGTGCAAGCCTACATGCTTAAATTGATTATTTTTTTTTTTTTACTGAGGGGAGATGGGGAACGGAATTCTTTGGTGCTATTGACACCTTCACTGAATTGTAGTTTGACATTCCTTTAATGCCTTATTACTCTCAGTACTGTGCAAAGAACACCTGTACATTAACTCTCGGAGCACCTCTGCAGAAAGGAAGGATCTCAAGGCAAGATGTTTGAGAAGGGTGAAAGGTGAGTTGTCAGCACGAGTAAAGTTAAAACAAATACACCCCAATCCAAGCAACATTTGGCTGCCCATTGTTGATTTCTTGCATTCTATGTAGGGAAGAGAAGGAAAGCAAGCTGTACCATTATTCATCTGAAACTCACTGTTTAAACAGTTGCTTTCCAACACCTCAATGTAGAGAAAACAGACAGCTACTAACATGAATGCCTACTGGAGTTATTAGCATGACCTCTTAGAGTCAGAATCTTTTCAAAATATGTGAAATATTTATGCATTTTTTCTTTCCTACACAATTCATTTTCTGGATAAAAATCTTGCACATTTAAAATTCAACAACTATAGAACATACAGTCGCCACAGATGCAGCCTAATACAAACTCATACCACTTACTGAACTTTGGCAAGGACAATGAATGCAGTAGGATTCACTAAAAGTGTTTCAAACATATAAAAGGGACCTGAAATATTTCCCTCAAACTACACAGCACCTACATACATTTCCACAGTACCTTACTTACTATGCCATGAAACCAATGTGTTTTCATTTCATGTAAACGAACAAAGCATTAAAACTGGTGATACTTTCAATAGGCAGCAAAATCAACAAGAAAATCATTTGCTAACATGCAACAGGTTTATACTTCTTCAATTTGCATTCTTTAACACTGCAATGCAGAGCTTTCCAGCAACAGTCTTAAGTTAGAAGCAAGCATCCAGCAGACATGGGGTCCAGTCCTGCAAACAACTGCTCGTGTAAGTCGTGCAAATCTCCTCTCTTCACAGCACGGCACAGCCTTAAACTCTGCAATCTGCACTTGTCAATGTAGTAGAGCACTTGCAGTCCGATTTCTATAGAAATAACATAACGTGCCCAGGCTTCAGTTCCACTTGAACACTGATTTCTAGCTACGTCTGGTCAGTGTACTGGGAACTAATTACTGATCCTATCAATAACAAGATTGGATGCTCAAAAATAATTGTAGCGCCAGTTTACTACAACAGGGCAAAAGTTTGTTCATCATTTCGAACAGTAGCACCCTCTAGAGCACAGAAACTGCACCGTCAACATTTATAAACAGCTAGCATAATTTACTTCAAGCAAGGTAATGTACACATATATATACACACACAGGAATGTCAAAGAACTTGTTCAGTGGAATTACCATATGCACGTAAAGATTGTGGGAGACTACTGACACAGAACCTGGCAGACTTCCACAAATTTAAAAAGCGGGGTACACTATTCCCAGTGACAGAGTAGAAAATGTTGACGAGAAAGCAAGCCCAGTCTTCAAGTTCAAATCTGCTTAGAAAGAACTCATTTTTTAATTCAATTTAAAAACAAAAAAGAAAAAGAAGAGGGCAGAGGGGAATAAGATTATTACTTCTTCCATATGCTGAGGACTTTTTCGACTGTCGTGCAGACTTCTGTAAGTATCTGAAAACCATAAGAAACTTATCAAAAGTAAGCATATGATTACATTTCCATCGTATTTTCATTTTATGTCACCTAATCCACAACCTAGTGAAACCAGTGGGAATCTCTCTATCAACATCACTGGGCTCTGCAACTGTCTGATAGTATCAACATTTGCTATACTGACTTCCAACCACCCAGCCTAGCTGATAAAACTCATCATTTGGAACTGCCGTGACGATGCTATAATGATTAACCAGAAGAAGTTATTAAGAATACTGTAAACACACGGGTTTACGGACTTTCTTTAATTACTTGTTCCACGTTTCTGCAACAAGAGACTGATAAGAGACTGTTATAAAAAATAAAATATCCTATTTAAAACCTGACTCTTAAAGACCTTGATATTGTTAAATGTGTTACTCAGATTCTGCAATGACCTATTTGGATTTAAAACGTGTTCTTTTTTTCTTCTGCACTGTGAATTTACACTTTTGGCACTTGACCCAACCAGTATTTCACCCTCACATAAAACAGTTATGTTTTCTCAAGCTATTACTTCATACAGAAATTGTCTTAAAATAAGCAGACTGTCACCACAAACTAAGTGATAAAACATAGCAAATGCATGATTTTTAGTTTTAGTAGTGGTCCCTGTTAAATTGGATTTTATTAGATTAATGATAATCTCCATTACCAGAAGCCTGTAAATTTGAACAGCAGCGCATTTTATTGGCTCTGAAATAGCATGGCTTATTTTACACAGGCTCCGTGGCTCACTTTTGTATAAGGCCAATTAAATTTTGCTGTTAATCACTCAATTTGATGAAATGCCATATTCAGTGGAAACACTGTAATGGCAAGGACACACGGATTGCTCTTTCCAGTTATTCGCTGTGTGATCTGACAATCCACAGAAATCCTAACCAAAACTTGATTCACTTCATAAAAACAATTTTTCTTCCCCAGTACGACAGGCAGGACACAATTAATGCAGCTCTTCATTCTAAGTCATAGCCTTGCCTTTTGAAAAGGGAAAATACATTGTTCATATAAAAAAAAAAAATAGTGCTAGCTTCTGACAATAAGGTAACATATAAACATTTGCATTTTAGCCTATTATTTAATCTATTGAGGTCACAACAGAAAGGATTTCTGAACATTTTCTTCTGTGTTTAATGGGACAACATTGCCTTTTTTTTTTTTTTTTTATATCATATTGTTTCCACCAGTACAATACGTCTTGGTCTCCACTGTGTATCTTTACCGGAAATCACTGTCTCAACCACTCCTATACCAGTCTTGTCAATCGTAATATACGGAAAGAGAATTACTAGGAACAAAAGCAACCACTTACAGAGTATATTAGCACATTATGGAGTCATCCATAAGGCCTAATATTGGAACCTATCACATGGTTAATTCTATCAAATTACAGGGTTTCTTCATCGCTGATCTGCCTAGTTTTATTGGGGACCATGAAAACACAGCTACACGAGCAGTTCAAACTTAAAAGGGCAGTAGACAATGTCTGTAGAAAACACTCCTCTTCTGGTATAGGGCTTTCCTTCCCTGACTTCTGAAACTTGGAGCAAAAAACTATCTTAAACACAGGCTTAAAAACCAGAGCTCTTGTGCACAACCTTTCCTCTGCAGAGGCACTGAACCATCATATACTTCCCCACTCCCCTTACCAGTGACTCGTTAAAAAGCTCAGAGTAAACAATTTTCAGTGGAGGATTTTCCTGCCCAGACAGTACAGAAGCTGCCCAAAATGCTCCAAAAGCATATCAAAAAAGAACACGCAAACAATCTAGAAATAAAGAACGCAAGCTTATTAAGCAGCAATTATTCCACTTCCCTTTCTGTGCTGCACATCCCCTTGCTAGAAAAGGGATTTTTTTCAGAACAGCTTTATATGTGGCACCTTCAGAGGCTTCCACAATCTCTGATTCAATCCCAATTTTTTTTCCTCTTAATTTATTGCTAGCCTTTTCTTTTTTAATGAATAATCCTATCCCCTTGTCTTATATCAGAATGTTACCTCCTTTACTCTGATTATTAAACAAAACAGAGGCATTTTATTCTTTCTCAGCACGGATCTTCCAGCCCAAGAACCAACTTTGTTCTTTTAATCAGGAGCCCTTCTATTTGTCACTCTGTTCTGTGCCTGAATACAGTGTTTTCACTAGAGATCTAATCAAGAAGAAACTGCCTCCTACTCCTGAGTCTCTCCTTTGAGTTTGAATTTTCTGGGTCCTTTGAACATCACGCTTTATTGAAAATGCCTAATTTTCTGCCCACTCTAGGTGAAACAAGTACTCTTTCATGACCAAACACTGGTCTGCCTTTCTGGTAACGTCTCAAAATCCCACACCTCCGATTAAGTAATATTTACCATTAGCCCAGTACCTCTGTGCAAGATTTATAGTCACGATGTAATTTCTGTGGGCTTATTTTTTTGTAAATTAGATGACAAATGAAAGTATTTTTAAATGTTCATTCCCTCATCACTAGAAGACCTCATACGTGATGCAACATATTATAACCTTTTCCAAATCTGTTAGACTCATTAGAACAACGACTGCACTTTCCCATGGTTAGGTTCATAAAAATATTTTGTACTCATGAGATGAACAGAAAGTCCCAACTTTTCTACAGGAAAACATCACTAGCCAAATTACGAAATACTACTGTTCCAAGTACTGATGAAGGTTTTGATGGTTCTTAGTGCTAGGAGACTCCAACTGCACATTCTGCAGTAGGTGATATAAGTTTCTTAATCTTATCTACTATAGCCAATGTAATAATATTACAGGGTAAAGTAACAAAATTAAATTTGTCATTTCCAAGTCTCTCTGCCAGGTCATCCACTCTTTCCAACGTCTCATTCAGTTGACAACAAAGATAAAGTAGTACAAACTGTCGATGAGCAATTCTACTGTTTAGCAAGTAAGGCACTCTAAATTACCTTGAATAAGTGGCAAAAATGTCACACAATGCAGCTGCCAGTGATTAGCTTATGACAGAAAAAACCCAAACCATCGAGAAATAGCATCTAGAGATATTTTAGTTTGCTTTTTTCCTATTGAGGTAAAGAAAATAGAGTGAGTGTAAAAGACTTTACACTAACAGAAGGTAATTTCTGACAACATCTGAAATGCCATAAAAACAAGCATGGAGTGAAAGAATCTTTGAGACTGCATCCATGTTATCAATAAACTCCTCAGCAGAAATTTATCTGCCTTTTAATTTTTCTACTTATAATGAATTCTCTAAGGCATTTTAAATGCCTCTAAGCAAGATGTATGACTCTGAGGTGAGAAAATTTGAATCATTTACACCTGGAGACATTACAAGGTGATACTTCATATGTAACATGTTGGGCTATCACCTTGTTTGAATTTTCACCTTTTAGGATCCTGCACTTAATATAAAAACTGTATCTTAAAAACCCCTCCAGCAAGTTCCTCTCTGTGCTTGCCCTGTAGAGAATCTGAACAAACTAGTCAAGATGAGGTAAGAAAGAAGGGGAAGCGTGTAAGTCATGCACATCTGGAGAGAAAGCGGGAAAGACAGTGCAAACCTTGCAGCCACAGCTTTAGCTAAACTGGACTAATTACAACATCAAACTTTCAGTCTTAACATCAAACCTTAAATCTTCCACCCCACAGAGGGACAAGACCCAGGAGAAACACAGGGTAACAGGAGAACAAAGGATTGCCACAAGTGCCAGAACAAGTGCTATCTTATTAGAGATATATATACACACACACTACCAAACTCAATCAAGAGTGGCCTTTGCTGAGAACGGCAGTGATGGTACAAGCGAGCCTGAGTATTTTTTTCCAGATGGACACCCACAAGCATTTCACATCCTTGCAGCAATACTTCCATGGCCCCACCAACACTGAACTAGATTTAAATGAGTGAAGCGTAAAAAGATTTTTCATGGTTCAGCAATTGTTCTGATCTTTGGTTCAGAGATCCTTTCACCTCCATCACGTAGATTCAGAGTCTCTTCCAATTCTATCACTGCCTTCACGTTACAGGAATACTGGAGGTCCCATTTGAATCAAGATCCCAAATAATTAGTGTAAAACAGCCTTTGATGTTTCAACTTTTTTTCATGTAATTGAAACTTACGCTTTTATGTTTATACTTTAGACAGTCATGTGCTGCCCTGTTTCTCTGAGCAGATCAATTAGAAAACCTAGTCTTCACAGCTCTGCTTAGGTAACTTGGTTTAGCATCTTCATAGATGCAGTAAAGAAAAAGTGTATGGCTTTTGCTGCCCTCTTCTGTAGAAAGAAATGTATATCAGATCGGCTAAAAAATTGTTTCTAATCACAGATATAGATCACTAGTCACCTTTCTGGCTTTACTGGCTTTAAGGTAGCTGTACTGGTATCAACCCCTCTTTGAAAGAATAGCAGGGGCCAGGTAACAGTCATATGCAGGAGTTGGTTGAAAACAGGGAAAGACTTCATTTTCATAAAGTAAGGTCTATGCTTGTGCTGGATGATGAATGTTATGCATGACGTGGAGCATGAACTTAACTTATAAATAGTTTTAGATCTACTAGAAAAAGCATATTAACCGCAATAGTACAAACAGTCTCTATATATTTAACACAGCATTAGCAAAAACCAACAATGAAATTAATCAGTGACATCAATGTGGATTAAATGAATAGCAATTTTAAGTTGAATTAATCAATATTATTAAGGTTTTTTTTTCTCCCTCACACACATGCATGCACATACAGACACTCAGTTTCCATTGGCTTCATGACAGTCTCTTCTGACTCTTATAAATAAGATTTCCACTGTCTCAGAAAGCTGGGTGCAATTCCCCAGTGCGATTACCCCGCAAGAAACGAAGGATTTCATGCACTGTGCTCAGCAAAACAAAAATATTAATTTATCTGCTATTATGGAAAAATGAGGTTCAGAAACATGTGTTTTATCTACTTGCTAGCTTTGGAGGAAGGCTGAGAATGCTGCCATGAAAAAACAATTGCTTTAAGATACTCAAGTTACAACAGCCATCAGAAACACATTATACTGCTAATTCTCAGTACAAACAGATATCAAGAAAATAGAAAATACTTTTGACAGTATCATAGAATGGTTTGGGTTGGAAGGGACCTTAAGATCATGTAGTCCAACCCCGTTCCATGGGCAGGGACATCTTTCTCTATATCAGGTTGCTCCAAGCCCTGTCCAACCTGGCCCTTGAACACCCCCAGGAATGGGGCAGCCACAGCTTCTCTGGGCAACCCGGGCCAGTGCCTCAGCACCCTCACAGGAAAGAATTTATTCCTAACATCTCATCTAAATCTCCCCTCTTTCAGTTTAAAACTGTTACCCCTCATCCTATTGCTCCACCACCTGATCAAGAGTCCGTCCTCAGCTTTCCTGTAGCCCCTTTAGGTACTGGAAGGCTCTAAGGCTTTTTCACTTTTTTTTTTTTTTTTTTAAACCACATTTTATGTCATGTTCTGCAGGGGAACACATGGAAAAGTATAGCAGATTTACCATTTTGCCACTTCCAGGGTACCTCCATATATTCTTTCTCTGGTTAACCTTTCAGATACACTCATACTTTTACCCTAACAAATTACCACCAGAATTTTTTTCAAAGAGAATACTACATTAGTGAACACCTGAAAATATATTACTTGTTTAGTAACTACTGCAAAACGTGCATGAATGGGGAGTTCTGAAAATACAGAAAGGAATACATTTTAGTAATACTCGAGCCCTTTCACTAAAAGGAATAGTCCCTTCTGCTCAGAATTAAGCTTCCCAAGTATGTTATAAAACTAATCTAACCACCATGCATTTTAATATTATACTTAATACTACAATCACATAATTTTGTCTGTACTTAAAATATCCATATTTGTTTTATCAATTTTAATATTGTCTAAAAAGCCAAACAACTAAGAGCCTGTGTTCCTGAGGATTTTCAGCTTCCTACTACGGATTAGAGAATAATAGAATTTACTGGTACTGCTGAAGTTAGTGAATATTTTTCTCTACAGTAAACTGGCACCACAACTAATACGCCAGACTGGCACCACCCACCCCTTCCCCAGCTGAGGCTGCCCTTGGGAATATGGGCTTCAAAAATTCTTACACAGGAACAGTCCCTAAAACTAAAAGTCAGGTGAAGTCTATTGGGATCTGTAACACAAAACACAGTACAAGTCTCAAGGATGTTGTGACAAAGAGGAAGTCATTAAAGATGAGAAACATGACCAGGATACCTGACAATAGCTTTCATGGAAGTAGTGTCTGACTGGTTTGGATTTTTGCAGACAACTATGCAAACACTTTATTTGCTTATAGTGCACCTAATTAGGAGCTGAATTAAAAAAAAATAATCTCAATGAGTGATACATTCATTTTGGTCAAACTGTGCGTTACAATAATACAAAATCCTACAATTGCTCACACCCTCCTCATTATTTGTTAAACAAAAGTGATCTGAGTTTTTAGTGCTTAATGAACACTGGAATCAAATGAGTCCCCCACTGTTCCCAGTGTTTGCTGTACAGCTGCACAGGCTATGCTGTGCAAGGTCTGCGTTACACTCGGGTCACATTCAGCTCTGAAAGTGGAGCAATACGTAACAGTATCTGTACCTCAAATTTGGGGTTCTGAAATCCAGCACTGTGCCAACTTTTTGAGCAGAAATATGATGGGGCTGTCTTGCAAGCCCCCCCCAGCAGCCCACAGCCCTAGCTGCCCAGCAGTGCCTCACAGCCGGGAGGAGCAGAGGCAACTGCTGAACACGGAACTGTATTCCAACATCTCTTCCCCTTCCCAGCTGAGCGCTCTCAGCTTCTTTTGCACAACTAAATGCTGTCAAATACGAGATTCACTGCCAAAAATATGGTAGTGTAACACACATGAAACAACTAAGATGCAAACAAGCATTCTCTTTTGACATATATTAAAGCATAGCAAGAGTTGTAATAATTTCATACTTGAATGATTCACATTTATGGGATTAATTCCCCCAGTGCCTATAGGGGTGAGAACAGGACCTGTTCTCTTCTGCACACAATAGCGAAGGCGGTTCCAAAATCTCAGAGATTTGAGCAGCTCTTCCCTCTTGAGCTGTACCATGGAAAGCCTGCTTTAAATTTAGTTGGCGACATATAGCACGTTAGTCAAGGATGCCCAGGAGATGAACTCAATCCAGCCCCATGTCATTTTGTGGGCTACACCCACTCACTTAGGTCCCCAATGGGAAGCGGCTAGCTTATGCTACCAGTCACCTCTCCACTAATGGATCCTTGGGCAACCACAAGTCTGCAGTCCAGGGCACTGATTCATTTGGATGGGAATAGTTAGAGAAAAAGACGGGAGTACTTTTCCCATGAAGATACTGCCATTTGGCAAAGATCGAAATAGCAGGCATGTGCAAGCCCTTGTTACGTAAGATCCAAAATCTGCAACTAGTTACTGGTAAATATTTTTGCTAGTGAATTTATGACTCTGGACAAGGATGATCATCCTGGTGAGTAAACAAAACATGAACAAATAACAGCATTCACAGTAAGAATATTTTCTTGATTACTCTACAATAAGGCCTGTTGGGACAAAAATTCAGGATGTGTTGAAAACCTTTCAGGCTCAGAGACCCAGGATATCCATACTGCAAATTTAATTTGCTCAAGAAAGAAAGGCTGCTACACTCATTCTAGCTTGCTACTGCATCAACACAAATTAGTCTGTAGTTATATCAGTGACTGCTTTGAGAAAACTCTCGTATCAAACTCCCACATAGTGGCAGACTGCCAGTTTTCTCTGAAATCCTTTTTTTCAGTTGTGAACTAGGAAAAAAAACAAAACAAAACAAAATGAGCAAATAATCCCTAAACTTCTAACAGCACAAACAAAAGAAAATTCACCAGGATTTGCAGACATGGCTTTTTTTTTTTTTTTTAAAGCTAATCAGTAAAATATATCTGAATACTTTTGAAGTCAGTATTTTCTATCTTTGCTCCCATGTATGCCACTTCAGAGGTTCATTCTTATCCCCAGTAGTTTTTATAACTTCATTTTCTGTAACAACATCTATTTTCTATAGCAATCAGCAGCAAACCTGATAAGCAGTATGTTCAGTAACTTCATTCAAGCTCCTGTAGTCTGAGTTTCTCCATTCTTATGAACTGCTTGCCATGTTCCATTGCCCAGAAGGTAATTCAAAAGAAATTCACACTCTCGAGTTACAGATGGAATATTATGTACTATTTTTTTAAAAGATTTCTTATTAATGGATCTCTTTTTTTTTTATAATATAGTCATAACATGCAGTAATGGTATGTAGTAAATAAAGACAGACTCCATCAAAATTTAAGGGCAATCAAAACCAATCTTAGTGACATTTAATAAAGACTGTCATGATGATGGGTCTTTCTTCTAAATGCATTTCAAATTCTGTCCATTCAATCAAGATTACTTAAGACTTTTTACTTCTCTTTACGTTATTTTGTATCTTCAGCAATTTCATTAAACTTCATTAGGATGCCCACTTTCACTACTTTGCTGTAAAAGCAAAACAAAGCAAGCCAACATTAATTTTCACAATGTCTGTGTTGATGTAATAATGAATCTCTAAGCGAATCAGAGCTGCAGAAAGTGCTAGCTATTCAGAACAAAACCAGAGCAGGTTTACACCTCCATTTTGGTCAAGCACTGCCATCTGCTGGGTAGACTTCGCTGGGAACTGAAGCGCCACAATATCAAAACTTCAGAGGGGAAAAAAAAAAAATTAGTTTGTAGTACTTAACAATTTGTCCATCAAACAGTATTAATTCAAAAGTAATGGTGGTTTACTTTAAGCTGAAATATTAATCGTTGTAGATAAAGATGGAGCAACTAAAAGTAATTTGAACAGTAATTTCCATCTATTTACTATTGCTACCTATTGTGTATCATAACTCCGCTTCTACAAAATTTCTGAGGGAAAAAAAAAAGAGCTGGAGCATTTTCTCAGTTGTATTTTAGATTAAAACAAAACAAATGAACTTACCACAACCCAAGCTACAGTGCAGCTTTTCACCAATTAAAAAGATACAGGGGTGCAGTGCTGACCATCTGACAGGTAGGGTTAGAGAGAAAGAAAAGTTGCAATCTTGTGCTCATAAATGAATACAAGCCAGGTCTAGATGTCAAAAACTGGGGGACAAAGCAAACTGGGAAATTCTGAGTACCAGTTTATGACTTAATTTTTTTTGCATCAGCTGGAAAAAAAGGACAGCACACATGTTCAGTTTTTGTTAGGTATCCATAGAAACAACGAGGATCTAAGCAAAACTACCCAATGTTCATAATTTGTAAGAGGATAAATCCTTCTTTCCCATCAAAGTGAAAAGTGGCCTTGTGACTGCGTGTCCACATCTTGACAACAAACCCTCGGGGACAGAAAGGACAGACAGAGGAAACCGACACTTGATGGCTGAACCCTCTCCATCTTCCCTTACTGACTTCCACTCTAACTAGCACTTCATTCTTAGTATACACTCCTTCTTGCAGGACAGAGAATCTAAAAGCAACTTCGAACACTGTATTTTCAATATATGTGCTCAGAAAGGCACACATTGAGGTGAGCAACTCTTCCCAACACAGTGTTATTTCCTTGGTGGGCTCAACAGAAAACAGATGATCATTACTGTACATTCAAACATACACGATTCCCAGCTAAAAAATACCTCGAAAACACTCCCACAGTCTTGTCACAAATTGGACTCTATTTTGCACTTTGCTGCTGAGGAAGCAAGTAATTGGTAGGGCTTAATGTCGCCCTTTCTCTCACAGATGTTTCACAGTCTTTAATGACACTTGCAACGTGCTGCAGCACACCCAGAAGCACAGAGCCTCCTGCTACAGAATCCATACTTCAGGCTGAGCCACAGCGTGTTCATCATCCCCCTTTCTCTCTCACAGAACACATTCACATGTCTCCTCACTAACAAACATAACCTCTGTTTACTAAAACACAAGCCAAAGAGCTGCTCGTTCCATAACCAAATGTCCTGGTTTGAGGTAAAACAGAACCAATTTTGTTCAGTAACTTTGCTTCTTAGCTGGGCCTCTTCTAACAACTGAAATCTGTCGGTCCCGTTTGGGGTCCCTCGGGCCCCCAGTGGTGGATTTGGCCTAAACCACGACACCAAAGTAGGCAAAAGAACAGAAATATTGACTAGCGGAGCCTTGCAATGCATCTATTCCAAGGAATCTTAAAAACCTGAAAGAACATGAAATACTGTATCATTCTCATCAGCACAAACAAGCCACAGACCAACACCATTCACAAGAACACAGCAAGACTTGAGAAGACTGACTCCCGACCTCTCCATCTTCACTTCCAAGTTGAAAATGAAAGACAAGCACAGAGCACTTCACAGCAAATGAAGAGAAGCATTTAAAAAGGATCAGAAACAGTAAATATAAATCTTTCTAAATTACTGCTTTTTTTAAAATGCAATCTTCAAAGGGAGTGGCCAAGGCTTAAAACAGATCCTTTTGATACCTGTGCAAATCATCATATTTTGAGCACCTTTTCCGCATTTGACAGATTGAAGAAAGTAGTCTTTAAAGGGCTTAATTCAAAACCACAATATTATGATACTTTGATTAATTCTCAGTTCTAACATGAGACAATATCAAATGTATCACTTGATTTAGATTTTACTGAGTCTTTTTTTTTTTTTTTTGTACTCTCCCCCTTAAAAGGTATTACAACTTTTTGTCTCATGCCTGGATTCACACTTTCTCACTCCTTTTCCCTTCTTCCCACCCACCCACCTACACATATTTAAGACTTGAGAGCTCGAACACTTCTCAATCACAATGTTTTTACAAAGTTTACATTTCATTATCACACATATCTTTCATCTCTTTCTGTAGGTAGGCTATAGTTCTCAATTTTCCGCAAGAGGATCTCAAATTTTTTATCCTATTTGTCTACGACGGGGTAGTCCTGGCAACCAAGTTTAAGTAGACTCCAAGGACTAGTGGTTTCTTAAGGTAAAATTTCTCACTCAAATCCCGCAATATGCTCCTTTCTTAGTACAGGCAGAAAACCCATTACCCTGAACAGATGGGAGGTAGTCTGTGGGAAGACAAAATCTGTTAGAGCAAAAACTTAGAATAAAAAAATAATAAAAAATCTGAGTCACAGGCCTGATAAAATCACACGATTAGCTTAAGAGATCCCTAAATTTTAAGAGAAACATGTATTTAAGGAAAATAGTACACGATTATTTTTATTTGTTGTATGCTTTTGATTCCCTTCGAAGGAATTGTAAGCTTATTTATTTGAAGGGAGAACTGAGATTCTTACTTGATCCCAAAAGCTGTAACCTTAACTAAAAGAAAAAAAAATGCTCTGAGTGCTCACAATATTAGGACAGTTCGTAAACTGTTTTGGTTTCTCTGAAGGTGTGGAAAAGCAATTGTCAGACGAACTTGGCTGTGACTTGAACAGCTGCTATGCCATGACTACTGTTCAGCTCTAATTAAACCTCAGTGCGATCTCATTTGAAAACAGTAAGGACACAAATCAGGCCTGAAGAACATATCATTACGTTCATTAACTGTTAAGTGTCCTCTATGATACAGGAATGTTTGTTTTAATCTTCAAACTCAACTGAAACATGCGGTTTTGATTGACAAAAACTTAGCCGATTAATTTGAAATTAATAGTCACGGCTTGAAAAAGAAGAAAAAGACATGAAATCCACAAATCCAGCAGAAAAGATAAAAATCACTGTTGTTCTTTTAACTTATATCTCCTTTTTCCACGGGCAGCATCGTAGGATCTTTTGGAATGATTTACTGACACTGGTACAAGAGTTGAGTCTCCTAATGACAAAATCAGCTACTTTTGTATGAAGTTGTACCATTGTTCTTAGACTTTGACCCCATAGCTAGCAAGTGAAGCATTTTTTATGAAGTGAAATACAGACAGACTAAACCAGCATTTTCCATATGTTTTCTGCTGTCCTTCTAGTCACTTAAAACAATGCTCACCCCTTCTCCCCGTCTTACTTTTTAACAGTATGTCAGTGTAGTCACTACCAGCTACTTTTCCAGTTTTCCTTACTTTCCCCTCTCGGGTTCGATTTCTTTTCTAGTGCTTTATTTTGTTTTCTTGTTTCAGGTGTTCATTGCTTTCATCCTCCTTGTATAGTCAGCAAAGTACTTTATAACAAATAAAAAATTCTGCTAATAATTTTCTAATTGTTTTGTGCAGTTTCAGCTTTCCTTGCAGTACTTCTGTTTCATGTTAATTTAGCTATTTCGACAACAGATGTCTAACCTAAAATCAAAGTGGTGGGTGTACGTCTGTGTATGCCTATATATATAATATACATATGCATACATATACATATATACATACATACATATGCATGCTTAGAGGTCTGCAAAAAGACAGCATGTCACATTTCCTTTATTGACTCTATAAAACCCTGGTTTCCTTTTAAAGAGTGCGAGTATATTGTATCAGAGTCAAGAATCGCTAATTGCGTGGCATTTTGCAGACCATCACCAAGATGACAGAAGGTAAATTAACACAGTGAAACCTCCGTTAACAACCATTCCATCATCCGTTGCTGAACCTGCTAATAAAGGCATAGCAAAAACATGCTCAGTAACTAGGACTTTTTTATTTTTTAACCCACTATGCCAACGATTTATAGCCTTCTGCACAAAGCTTAATTGTATTTTTCCTGGGCTAAACATTTCTGATGAAATTCATCCCAGAATGCATGGGCACATGCTACCATGCAGTCAGTGAAACTCTCTTGAACTATCTAAATAATGTGACATGGAAACCCATGACATTCATAGTGACAGGTATGAAGACAAGGATGCAGTAGAAGGTAATCTACAGTAAACTGAGGAGGAGTGAGTTTGGAAGGAAAAGTACTAGTATAGTAACAGGGACTATTCCTCAAATCAACCCAGCGACGACTTTGTTTCAACCCTTCCTCCAAGAAAGGGGATGAAGAAGGGAGACAGTGCTGGAAAAGTGGACTTGGAAGAAGTGGAGAAAGAAGCCACAGAGGATCAGTCCAGAGAGACAAAACAGCTTCACAATCGACTTAAGGCTGACTTGAGCCCAGTACTGTCAAAATCAATGACCTCCCTGTGGTCACTTTGCCACCCCAGTCCAGCATTCATGCAGTTGCATGGTAAATCAGATGAGCAGAATGACCAGGCTGAACATTAAGGTTTTTTCTGGCTGTCCCAAGAACATTTGTGCTGGAAGTGAAACAGCAGGAAGGCAGGGACAAGTAAGGATGGCCTCTTAACTTTAAATGACAGCAACAGTAGGTGACCTTAAAAAAGCACAGAAATGGATCCACAAAATCCAACTTTATGCAATTTGTAATTCTCAGTTCTACGGAGCTACACCTTTTAATTTTTTATATATACTTAAACATTAAAAATCTTTATAAATTTTTATATATGTTACATTTATAAAGATATACATTATATATTTAAACCCCTTTTATACATACGTATAAATTTTACTCCAATAAATTATTTGATTTATATATATGATATATCACATATATCATACGCCTTTTTTTAAAAAAGGAAAAGACACTAAGGAAAAATTATATCATTAGTTTGCAGTATAAAAGATCACTATAGCAAATGGGTGTAACGGCTTTTAATAAGTGCCTTCTTTTAATAAGAATTTAATTATATCAACCAAACTTCAGAAAAACATTTACTGGAGTAAAATGTATGCTAGGACAGTAGGGTCCAATACGCCCTGTGGAGTCTGACTCACCAATTCTCTTAAGGTCTTTATCACCTGAATTAATACAGGTTCTCAGTGCCTAGTCAGTTTTTCCAATGTGGTGTGTGAGACTAAAGTGAAACTACAGAAAATAAAAACTCAATAGATTTCATTGGAATAAGGGCAGAACAACAACGCTGAATTATTTTAATGCCATAGGGTAAGAAGGCTAAAGACTAATTCTGAATTATCAGTAGCATTATCACCATCTACAGTCTGGCATTATGAAATCCCAAATACCGTTATAAAGAGCCCTTTAAATACATCTCAGTTATCAGCTGAATACAGATGAGGACATTGGTCGTACTCGTCTTCACTTGCAGTGAGATGAAGATCTGCCAGCACACATGATAACATTTTCTAATAAGCTAAAAAGAAAAGAAAGAAGGAAGAGAAATAGCTTTCTATTTTCTAAAAGAACACAATTACATAATCTATCTTAACATGATATACACAGTCCTCACTCAGAAATATCAGGCTACAAAAGACACATGCTACTGTTTTCTTATTTAATTTTAAGCATTTTACCGTACTATAAATTCATAGATTAAAAATAGAAATGGCAGGAGAATCATTGCAAAAACACAGGTCAATTAATAGAACAAAGAAAAAACTTAAAAAAAAAAATAATAAAAAAGAACAGCATTACTTCAAAAAGAATTTCTCAGATGAAAGAAAAAAAAAAATCAATGCAAGGTTTTGATTATGTAAAATACTAAACCAAAATTATTCTATTCCCATTTCAACCCATGACTCACTGCAAAGTTAGTGCCATGTGCCTGAGTCACTTGCACACTACTCGTGCCTCAAAGAAGGATGCATAACTCAACGATAACTGACTCATAATTTAACATAGTAATAGTAGATCACTATTACCCTGTTCCAACAAGCATTTAAGTATATACATACAGAATAATTTACAGCAGCTCATGAATACGTCTTTTCTGACAAATGTTCACGTGCCATTAATTTGAATGGAACACATTTATGTATTATTCGGAATAACAAGAGAGACAGACAGACAGTTCCCATCATACCAAAAGAGCTCACGTCACAAAATCTTTCTAGAGGGAAGGCAATTGCATCTTTTGGACCAGTGGTACGATTAGTTTCAATACGGGTGACCTTGATTAGAGGAAGATTTTGCATTTCAGCTGAAGGCAGAAAGCTCTCAGGATGAGATGCAAATACCCACATCTACAAGAAAAACGTGTGAACACCATAAGCATTACTCATTTTTCCCACTGTACCTTTTATCTGTGCAATTTGCTTAGCTAGACCGGTAAGAGAAACGTATGAACACCTGCATATCACGGGCCAGCTTGTACTTGGCAGATTTAATACATGAGAGAATTTCAACAACTGAAGAAAAATGTCTGCCCAGCAAAAAGACTGTTCTTTACCTCAAAACATATTCTATGCAGTTTCAGAAAAACTGGAAAACCATTAACATAACTGGTATGTATTCCATAAGAAAGACATGCCTGATTGCTCAAGATGATTTACGCAGAATGATAAATGAAAATCCAGTACCAAACTGGATATAGATAATTTATATATTGACCCATTAGTGCTCTTAACAGACTTCCCAGTTACTGACATGTGCTTTGAAAATATTAAATCGCAACAGCGTATTTATTATTAACACCATAATTACATGAGAATCTACTTTTCAATAGACAGGAATGGGAAAGAGAAAAAGCATTGTAACATTTGGGAAAAAATAATTTTTCAAATAGAAATAAGAAAATGAAAAGATATTTGGCTTCATTTGCCTTCATTCTCATAACTCACGTATTTTAAAGCTTCATATGTTCCAATAAACTGGTAGTTTTTCAAGAACTTTATTACTTCTGAATGCTTAGGACTGGCAATACTGCTGGTTTGCCAGCATTCTGGCATGCATAAACTGATCTAGACAAAAATATCTATATTTTTCATTATTTTCATTACTCTTAGGAGGCTGTTCTTATCCTCAACAGAATAGGAAAGAAAGAATTACCGTAGCAAACAGGCCACATCTCCCTATATCTTTTCCCCAACCAAAATTCATATTATGGCTTCAAAGGCAGACTCGTTTTAGAGATTCCACAGCTGAGGGCAAATCAGCAGATGTCTATCCCTCCCCCCACATAGTTGCTAAAAATGTGTTGACTTCCTTATCTGCCTACATATGGCTTCCAGCCTTTTTCAGTGAAAAAGAAAAACCTTGTCCCAAAGAGCACACATCCGTTTATACATTACTCTACCCTAAAAGAGTAGTAGACAGGGAGCTATTTATTCCTCCTCCATCCCATATAACCACAGATGCTATTCTTAACCGGTGCTCTCATTTTATATTGTTCATATTGTGTGGGACAAGGCTGGTTCTTTTCTTAAAGCCATGCTCACTACGAAACAAAATGCCACCACAATTTAGTCCTTCCAAATTGCAAGCATACTTCAGATACTGACTGGCTTTAAAATTAGAATATTAAATGAGCATTTAGATATCATTTATCATTCTTTTGTAATATCAGCAGTGCAACACAACATCTTCTAAATGTCATCACTCTTTGCCTTAATTTTAAAGCTAAAATACGATTATTTCATCCCCTTTCACAAACACACCAATGTCTTTAGTGTGCTTGAAAAAAATGAAGAAATCCCTCAAAAATGCTTGATGTGAAAATTATCAGTAACAAAATCTCCTCTGGTCTATAAAATTTACATAGTAAGACATTCATAACAACGTCAAAGCTTGCAAAATCCACTCAGTTATGAGGGTCTCCTTGTTTTTAGATTAGTCCTTTTGCATGTGATTTAATGCTCATGGCCACAGCTAGATTTGACGGTTTTAATCAGAAACAAGTTGGTACAGGTGGCACTGTAAGAAAGCCTGCAGAGAAGAAAGCTCAAAGGAATTAAAAATACAGAGCGAAGTGGGGGTTGAATGACAAAGTGCATTGCACTGAAAGGGGAGTTAAAAGGGACGCTAATGAAAGGAGTTCAAGACAGTGCCAATTCATTTGGAATATAAACATAAAAGATTGCCAGTGACTCTGTAAAACGTGATGACTCACACCTTCTCTCTTTCGGCTCTATCCACTGTGATGCTTCCCAAACCTTATTCCCTTTTATTATTGTCTCTACATTTTTACATTCCTTTTGCTCTTATAATGAATATGGTACAAGTTGATTAAGAAACCTGATAAAAGCAAGGACATACCGAAAGTTCTACTGCAATGAAACACACCAGGTACTTTAATAACCTGTTCACAAGAGCATTAAAAACTAAGAGGACTTTTTCACAGTATCTTGCTGCTGCGTTTGAAATCATTAAATTTATTCCATCTTAAGAAAGAATAACTGTTTTTCTTCCCTCTGTGAACATAAATAGATGCAAGTACATGTTACACTAATTTCCTTTCCTTTAGAGCCACACATTCTTAACAAAGCTGAAATTTCACATATGGAATTGCAAGAAAAAAACCCCTACTCTTTAGAAAACTAAATTTATGCCAAGTAATCTTTAAAACATCTTAAACTGTTCTTCCCAGCAGAAGAATGAACTTTCTAATCTGAAGAATTAATTCACATATCACAAAAAATGCTTTCCCTGGCTGTAAGACCAATATAGAGAAAAAGTTTGCTAAATAATGCCCTTCCCATTTTCCAGGCAGGAACTGTATTTGTATTTTCTAATAGCTGTAATTTTTAAATTTATTCATGAGGAAGATGATCCATCTGTCAAAAAGAACAGCTAATGTATAAGTAAAGCATGCAAACACATTACCTGGCACGCAGTATGTGATCATATAGTCGAAGCTAATGCTATTGCAGACGTCCACTGTGGATGCTTTGTGACATTTTAGCAGTGGTACTTAAGAAGTAGAGTACTTGGAATTTATCAAACAGGTGGTTTGAAAGGCATATCCTGAGACACTTGAAATTATTTATCACGCTAAAATTCTGGCTATACACTTACATTTTTTGAAATTTATTAATATACTTTATCCTTTCTCTCCAAGCCTTTTTACCCACTGGAGTCTAAAGATGAGGGTAGCTGAAAGAACAAATTTTTTACTTTTAGGCATCCAGTCACATAAGGCTTTCCTCAAAAACAATACTAAAAAGCCAGAGGTGGATCCAGAATCCATTATCACCAGTAACCCTGTAACAAAAGGGTCCATATTAGAAATGACAGAAGAATGAAACTGCTAAGAACTGGTGTAATAAACTGACATCTGCTGGTACATGGGCTTGCAACAGTATTTTTTCTTGAATTTAGCAATACCTGAAATAATTGGTGATAATAAATGACGGATTATTCCATATTGTTACATAACTGAATCACAAATGGGAATTTTGTGCCTGCATTCTGTATGCTTCATCTTCCCTTCCTCTCACTTTAGTGCTCCAATGGGATTTTTTTTCTTGAGAATTTTGAAAATAAGAGATAATAGTTAATTTCCAGGGGCAAGATTTTCCAAAATACAGTTTTGTTGCTTTTTGCATTCCTGACTTAAATATTTTGCAATAACATCAAGCCATTATTTTGAGAGGTAGTCAGTTTTGTGAACCTGTAATTACACAGAATGCTTACAAATATTACAACTGAAGATACACTGTAATTTAGAAATCTCCCATTTAAAGAAAATGCTGCAATTGCTTCAAAAACATTCTTCCATCAAGGTAAAATAATTATCTTTTTTTTAAGCAGCAGCATGAGGAAAGGTAGGGGAAAATCTGCTGTATATTACTTAAAAGAAAAAGCCATGCTTTTTTGATATCCCCAAATCTAGCACTTTCCAGCACGTGGGCACATTAAAAAAAATACAGTCCATACACATCTTTCCACATTCACCTGCACAGAACTGACCGGCTATTTCCTATTATCTGTTACTTAGAATATACTAATATTAACATCATTCATCTAAGGAGTGAAATAACGCTGCTTTCTTCTACTTTAGGAGGTACTTCCAGATGCTGCTTATTTCAGTAGTCAGTCTAAATCACACACAGATTCTAGAAACATGTGGACTTTTGCAAGCAGAAATGAATTCACTCTACACATACTCTGAGTCAACTGGAAGCCATTTAGCCACAGTTATGCAAGTTGACAAAACCAACGGAAGCCCTTCTTTTATATACATACTTACGCAGCCTGCTCATATGCACACATATTTTATATGGAGATACAAAGGTGCAAAGCGTTTTATTTCACTTAGCCTTCTCCAAAAGTTCCTACATGGTAAATACAGAGAGACCTACTGTCAGCTAGTTGTGCACAGATTCACTCATGAGTAACCAGGAAATTAAAACCTCCCTGAATGACCAGTCATAGCTGTGGACTCTCACATGAAAAAGAAGCATCACCAGTGAAAAATAAAATTAAAAAAAAAATGCATTCAGCCACAGATCAGGAATTTATATTCAAAATATGTCATCATAAGACTCTGAGCTGAATTCAATATAAAATGTGTGTTGACTTTATTACCTTACTCACTCAAACTTGGTTTCTAACAGATGGTAAGGTGACTAACTCCGACCATGGGATCTCCCTCCAGTAGCAGCTTACAGAAGAATGGACTTTTCTGGCGTCCAGCTGACTCAAGATGCTGCCACCTGATTAAGAGTTATTTTGCCCAAATGCCACATAGAAAAACAAAGGTACTACAGTATTTTTTCTGCAAACGATTTATGTCTGAAACACGAGAATCACTAGATTCACAAGAATCACACTAGAATCCCAAGGATTTATCACCTACATTCAAATGTACTTCTGAAAATTAATAACCAATCAAGGCCGCAGTATTACTATACTTCTCACAAGTAATCAGTGGCATGTGCCAAGCATCCTGAAGTACATAAATCTTGACTAGAAGAGAGAGACAGAGACACCTTGATCTTAACAATTCCACTTCTCTCATGAAGGATGAGGACATGTGGTCAGTGACATAAGCAGATTTAGTCGAATAATTGAACAGGTATATTAAATATAAATGCAAATATTTAGTACTATTATTAATAACAGTATAAGATATCCATCACTAAAAGCTTATTACATGCACTTTCTTCTGTGCAACATATATTTAGTGAAGAGCTGCAGTGTTTCTGCTGTCTTCCCTGAAGCTGTGCGTCAGTCCTATAGCACGACTTCCACTGTAATCGTGCCTAAATTTCCACGATTCAGGCACTAGGCATAGAAGTGCCTAAAAATAAAACAAGTACTTCCATTAGCAGCAGCACTTAGCAGCTGAGAAAAACCAAGCTTCACATTTAAATTATGCTTAGTAGTGCAGAATCAAATCTTTCTACCTGCCGAGTACCAACTTACCTCACTTCCATCCTCCTCCCATCAGCTAGGATATAGCATTATTTGGGCACAAATATGCACTGGTGAATTTAATTATCGTAAAATCATAAATATTGTAAAATCATAAACAGTCGATGCAAACAAACCAAACACAACACATAAGAAGTCATAAAAGGAAAATTAAACCAAAATAATAAAACCTTATATCCAGGAACTAATTAAAATTCCACTTGGGAGAAGAAGCCTGTAAATTACAATTGGCAGAATTCTGCTCCTGCATTTCTGCTGGAAACTGTGTAGCCACTGTGTTGGACAGAATATCCAGAATTAACCTTGATGCTTTTGGACACCTTGCGTGGTACTTCACACAACAGACTTCCACATCAAAAGTCAGCCCCACCTGATGGGCTACATTGGGAACACCTGCTTGGAACTGTGCTGCTAGCTATTCCCAGCACCTGTTCATAAAACACCATTTGCCGAGTAGCAGCTACCACTATTAAATGTAAGGAAAGCTATCAGAAGACAGGTAAGCAGCACTATTGAATGACATCCACCATGAATAATCGAAAATATCTTATGTATATGCTCACACTGACCAAAGTATGAAAAAATTATAGAGATTCATCTTAATAAAGACTAAAGCCTTACTCATATAGTTCACAGAATTAAAATTCTTGCATCTCAAAATATGAAGCAGTTAACACAAGATATTATAGATTTTAAAGCATGCACTACCACTGGCTCTTCAGACTAATACAAATTCCAATTTTTAAGGTGGCAATTTCCCAGTATCATTAATTGCATCTTGCACCTAACATATGATAACAGCTACACTGTACTTGATATCCTGACAAATAACCCCCCAAAAATAATTACTAGTCATATGCTTTTCTCACTGATATATATATATAAAAAATCATAATACGAGACAGAGTGTGTATTTAGTCTGATGAATATCATGCACATGCATACACAGTTTTTACTGAAAAAGTTACTTCAGTTTCCCATAAAAGCAAGGCTTGTGTGATCATCCCGCACCCCTAGTAATTTCTGAACCTTCTGGGCAATTCCAATCAAATTTGAGGCAGAGACAGATTCTAACAATCCATTTTGCCTTATGTAAATTTGAAAAAAGCAGTAGAAAAACTACTTAAAATGGGTATTTCAAAGAGAAATAACTAGGCACATATTGATAATTTCACCCAATCATGTTAAGCACCCTCCATACAATTTTGGATACCCCCCTAAATCCTTCATTTCTTCTATGTTTATCTTGAAATTATTCCATACAAAAGTCTAAAGTGATCTCATCACAAAGAAGCATATTGTGTTGGGATAGGGAAATTCTCAGCTGGCTCTTTACTTCTTATTGAGCAATGATCAACAGTATCAGAAAGGGATAGTCAAACAAACGTATCTTTGGTGTGGTGTGAATCACAAATTTGCTCTGCTATTTCCCTGCAAGCATCTCTGTACACATATGGTACATCCTAAAATCCTGCTGCCAGTTCCATGCTGAGCCGTTCCCATCTTCCATCCAAGCATTCAGCTGAGCGCACCTGCTGCCCTGCACTCCCATCACTGTTGGCACTGTGAGATACCACTATATCACATGCTATGTTGTTCACTGGATAAAAGAAACATTTAACAGTTTACCAACTGGTTTAGGCAGAACGCTGCTGTGCAGCGATAGCCAGAGAAATACACAACAATGGCTAGTGTGAGGAAAGGCTGTGTGTGTGGTGTATCCCTCTGGAAGGCAATTCTCCACTTCCTTAGAATTACTTCTGAAAGCTCCAGGCATTTAGAAATTTCACACATATAGACAGTGATATAACCTACATGAATTTGTTTTTTTGTCACCTTCCACAGACTCCTTTAAAATAATCCATAGGCTAAGAAGCAAGAGACACCATCTCTTAAAGTGCTTCTCAACTATAAACGTTAAAACTTTTGCTTTCTTCTTTGTGACATTCAAATGACTTTGCTCTCACAGACTACATTTCAGCTAGCATCTCATGTAATCTGCTTGACCAGACTCGGGTAAAATATGCCTCATTTCTGGCAACCAGGCCACCAAACTATTCCCTTCTCAGCTACGTGACTATATTAGAGACAGGACTTCTTGATCTCCCTCACCTGTCTGCAGTGATACGGAAAAAATCACACATACCAAAGACCTTCCAGAAATTTTAGTGCCATCTGCATCCTCCCCAAAGCCTTCTCCCCTAAACATTTCATCCCTCAGTCCTGCAGTCACGACAAATTCCTTTAGTCTTCCTCCATTGACTGATAAATTCCAGCTGCTTATTCCTTGGAGCCTGAAGACAGGACAGCGTACTGCACCAGTGATCACCTCTCAATGATCCTCATGGGTCCCTTCCAACTTGAGATAGCCTACGATTCTCTCTCTGTCAACTTCAGACTGCTAAAATGAAGTCACAGTACAGATCAGAAAAAGAACCCTGTATTAGACTAAGCATCACATATAGATATGTGAACATGTGCACGTTATGAAGATAATAGTTTCAGAAATGCTGAGTAGCAGTTTTACAGAAGAGAGTTATTATTGGTTGCACGTCCAACCAGTAGACAAATTCCAGAATACTGCACACCCTAATTCAGTATCGGTAGGAATGATTAATACAGACGTGTCAGAAAGAGCAATAAAGTTAGCATAAAAAGGTATAAAACAGACAGATATGTTTTATTTTAAAACATTCTAAGCAATAATTTTTTCTCCCATTTCCTATCAAATTTTCTCATATAAAAAATAAAAATCATGAAGTATTTCAAACAAGATTTCTGGTTCTTAATTAAATGGAAGCTCTTTGGTTGATGGAAGAAAAGTTATTGCTTTATATCAGTTTAATATCTTACCTCCTTCTGGAAAAGGATCAGAAAGCAGAAAAAAAGTGTATGAACTTTTTAATTTTGTCAGAAAAATTTAAATCAGCGTAATATTACACAGAATACATAAAAGGCTTAGAGAAACAAAAACTACAGTAGTAATTGATAGATCAGTGTTTCACAGTTTATGACATAATTTCAAATAAAATGGGCCAAAATTTTATAGAAAACATCTACCATATAAATTAGGCTAGAAGTAATGAGAAACTAAGGATAAGGCTTTCTTATTCTGACACACTGGAACACGCCAAAGCCAACTGGTAATATGGAAGCATCAGACCTAGATGGCACGCGTTGAAGATGATGTTACAGACTGACTTGTCCATAGCAAAAGGCACACCACATTCCAATAAAAATAAATCACTACTCCAAAGGCGTTGGTATATAAGGCAGGAGGAGAAGGTGAAAGATGAGTATTCTATTTATATTTAGCAATAAAAAAGATGTTCACGAACATTATAGGAAAGTCTCATATCTGTACTTGCTACATTGGCTGGAAATACTTAAAAAAGGTAGGAGAGCAAGATTGCTTACTTCAGAAATGAGGTTAATAGAAGGAAATCTGACATAAGTATATAAAATAATGATTGACTTAAATTACAGATAGATTAAGAATCTTTCTTTCTTCCAAGTTTTCTTCCATAACAAAAGAACAAGGGTTTCTTTATTAACCCCACATTAACCCCAATTAATTAATCCACATTCCATTTGGAAGGAACGTCCAAATCAGTATAACATTATTAAAGAGCGGCTATCACTGCCACAGAAAGTGCCAAGATTTTAACAAAATTAAAAAGAGATTAAATATTCATATTAAAAACATCCAAAGCTTCTATTATTTACAGCAAGACTTATCACAAGAAATATTAAAATTTTAAATTCAGGCCTCTAGTCAACCCCGCAAGGAGAATCTATTATAGCTTACACAGAAAGGAAGAAGATATTTCACCCCTTTTATGTTTTGCATATGTGTTTCTGACAGCTTTTGGTGCTGCTTATATTGAAATTATTGGACTAAATAATTGGTATTATCTAGCACGGGAAGTTAAAAAGTAAGCTTTCGTAGTGTTAGTGGCAGCATTATGTCCAATAACGAGGTGAAAGAAATACAAACAGATGCCAAATAATTGCATACATGGTGTTGATTTGATTAATTTATATTATGGTTTGTAAAAAGTTATACATAGCCACTATGTTCAAATTCAAAACAGTAAGTAGTTCCACACCCGAGGGAAAGCAACTGTTCATGCAATCAACTCTTCATGTGTTATCAACAGATAATGAAACACACAATAGAAATTAAAAACCCAACCTCACCTACCAGCCACGAGTTTTCCTGAAGATCTAACTGCTTCAGTTAACGTATTTCACAGCTCCCTATCCATATTTTTGCTTCCAGGCAAAAATAAGTCAGTAGAGCAAATACCTTCTCCTCCCCCTCTGTAAATTAGAAATGCTCTCTCCACTTGCCTACTTTCTCAGCAATTATATTAATCCTTTTATTTTGGCTTCCATTTTCCAGTTCGGGGGCATTTGCCCTTCTTGGAAGGTCACCAGAAGTTTGTGACAACCCAAGGGGAAATGGAGAAGATGGAAAAGCACAAGAGAGGAGTAACCAAGGCTACATGATGGGAAAGTATGAATTAGACCACAAATGCAGAGATGAGATTCTAATATTCTTTCTTCACTTTGGTAAGCTTTGAACCAGTTCTGACAGTGGTATCACAGAGGGATTACTAGAATTCGAACACATAGATCAGAAAATGAAACAAAAAGGGCAGAAATCTTCCTTTACCTTTGTAAACATTCTGGATGTTCACACATCTGAAAACATAAAGGAATGACACAGATGAAGACATAAAGGAAAATGTCTGCTTTGGATATTATCTGTATAGTCCTTTAACATTCACATTTAATTTGGAGGGGAATGTCTTCATTTGGATCAAAACACAGGAGAGTACTTCAAATTGAACAAACTGTATCTGATTTTTAAAAAAAAAAAAAAATAAATTAAGTCCATAAAGATAATTTCTCTGACCTTCCTGTGTTTAGCTTCTGGCCATAAACAACAACAACAAAAAAAAGACGTGTGGAAATAACTAAGGCCTTTAATAGGATCACTTTTTTATGATTATTAAAATGCTAGGTATTGTATTTCATAAATCCTGATTGTGCAAGAGAAATGAAGAGTGGATATGTAGTACAGAAAAAAGAAGGAACTTCTCAGAAAAATCTGCTAAAAAGAGGTAGTACTAACATTAGAAGATCTATTATTATAGCTACAAGATTTCTTCAAGAAAAAAAAAGTCACTGGTTATGCTACAGGTTCTAATATATACACATAGATTATCTCTGAAAAATCACTTGAGCATAGAAAGCACACTGTATTCAAGATGTGTAAATTGCTCAATCTCATCTGTTTGCACACAGTAGGTCTGCACACCTACCAGTATACTTACTACTCTTTTAAAGTATACAAATATAATAGTGTTTTTAATCGGAAATGGATCCTTTAAACAGTTTAAAAATCTAGAATTTTTCTTGTTCTGATTTTCTAATGATGAAACAATATTTTTGGGTAATATTAATCTTCTGATGTAAAGAAATAGAATATGCACTCTCTCATCTTTCTCTCCCTCCCCCCCCTTTGAATACTGTAGATTGTATAAGAGGCTTTACTGAGTCAATAGCTTTCTCTTTTTTTGTATTGCTATTTTGCCTTTTTGAAATTTAATATTTCTAATGCTGAACCCAGGGCCAAATTATTAAATGACTGAGCAGGTGGGTTTGGTTGTTTGTTTTTTGTTTGTTTGTTTTTTTTTTTTTTTTTTTTTTTTAAATCTTAAAGCAATTTCTTATAAATAACAACAGAAAGGTAGATTCGGAAATTATTTCTGAAACAACACAGATATTATTTTATGCAGTGTTGTCATCCAATACTTACAATGTGTTTTGGAAGGATGGCATACGGATATCCATTGACAAAGAAGTTTTAAAAGATGACTGCAAGTCCACAGCATCATGTTTCTCAAGTACTTTTTGAAAATCAAACCCCAATTAGGACACTGCTCCAGTAGTTAAATTCTAATGATGCTTTGCAATAATCATCACAGGCACAAATACCCTAATTTAAAAGCAATTAGCAAGCCGCATCGTTTGTAACAGAACATTCTGAATATATCTGAACACTGGCTGTGCCTTGCAGTTTGTTTTTTAACACTTCAACTCCATTTTTAGCACTAACAAAAAGAAATTATTAGCCCAGCCTGTAAAAATCTGCTGTTATATTATTTCCAAAATCAAACATTCCTTTTCTATCACTGAAAGCATGTTTGCTATTGGAAGAACACTTTTGAAGAAAACTGCACAAGTACTCTGTAAAAGAAAAAATAAGGAAAAAAGATAAATGTGTATTTTCGAGCAAAAGTCCTAAATTTGTCTGATTTTAACAGAGAAATTTAAGAGCTGTCATGTACATACAGTATCTTTCTTTAAAAGGAGGAGGTGACCATCATTAACTGCCATGAAAAATAATATAAAAGAAAACGAAACTTTGGGGGTGATCCCCCACAGAATTTCAATAATCCAAAATTATAAAATGATAACTGAGAGCAACTGATCATTTTCAGCTCCAGAACTGTATGTCAAAATAATGCCTTTTACACTGACCTAACACTTCTGAATTTGATTCCTGTCCTACAACCCACATCCATAGCACACCTTGCCTCTTAAAAACAGATTTTACTTTAAATTTATTTTTAACTTTCCCCAGGTAAGATAGCTATATTTGTCAAATCAAAACTTCCAGTACTTTATATCCTACAAGGTTGATCCAGGTCCCCATAAAACCATTGGAATATAATGCTTAGACTACTGGAGGAAAAGCAAGTTAAACACTACTCACTTTCACTCATGAGTGCTGTCTTTTAAGTCTGAAAATAGTATGCATTATTGTATACAAAATTACGTTGATCTTATATATTAGCAGAATATACTACTTTCAGAGGAGGTGACTGAAACAGATACAGACACACACATTATCAACAGTACTTTGGAACTCTTTTCACTGCCTTTATTGCTGCCAAATTTTAAAATCTGAAAATATCTGCAACATATACCCAGCAACGGCTAACAAAGATTTTATTATGGTGTAAAGAATACAGATCTAAAAAAAACCCAAAAAACTTCAGATATTAAGCTATGACTTCGAGAAATGGGTATTTTTTCAGTAAACAGACATAACAGATGGGATTTGCCCTGTTCATGAAGTTAATGTATCATTTGACATGATATCCTGCTGGAAGGATTCCGAAGGGTATGCAACCTTTGCTGTTCTTACTAAAATTTGCGAGTTTCTATTAAAAAATGACGATGACAACAAACTTTTAGCAGGTACCTCTGACATTCCCGGATCCAAATAAATTAGCACAACCACCAATCTGTTGTGCTATATTAAAGCTACCCTGCATCACACCTTTAGGCAGCTTCCTCTGATGTGACACCAGGAAGACATCACACGCTAAAGCAACTCCTGCTAGATGCAACCAGCTCTGTTAGGAGCCGCTCCAAAATACCAATAATAAAAAAGAACCTACCACAAGCAGAGTAAAGACATGCATATTCCACAGAATAAGGTCCTGCAAAACCAGGAGATGGGTTAAGGGTAAAAAGGAAAGGTGTAGAAGTATTAAAATTTTTCCAGTTTGAACTCCTCCCTAGAAAATACTGCTTTCCAGTAACAGACAGTTGTGATATCAACATAAATTGTTACACTTTGGATGGACCTCCACATATCTTAAAAGTGATCAAATGTCAGCAGCATTTTTCATCTTTTCAGCTCTGGAGTTGTGAAAACCAGAAAAAGTAAAATTCCACGTAGCATATAATTTATTTCATAACTTATCTCTTAGCCTGTATACCCAAATTAAAGTCAGTAATGCTGGAACATTAAAAAAAAAAAAAAAAAAAATCAGAAATCTGAAGAAACAATGGAAAAATATCCTGGAACTTGTATGTGCTTTTATCAAGGAAGAACAGACGAAGCAGATCTGAACCACTTCTGCTGCCAAGGTTTTACTTGCTCTTAAAGCACAGCACATTTACAAAATCTCTATTAAAAGCATTTGCTTCTAACTTTTTTTAATTAAGAAATGAACTAAAAATTAATCCTGAAGGAACAAGAAGAGAAAAGAAAACAAGCATCAGACACATGAAGTCCTTTTAGGTAGTCCTTTTAAGTCCATTTTACTATGAATACTATTATGATTATCCTCAGATGTCAACACATCATTTGATAATAAATGTTTAATATTAATTGGGTGTGAACTGCTGCTTGACAAGCAAAATGAATCCAAACGATTTTATTACTCCTGCTGCATGCAAGTTTGTTTTAGTATGTTACATGCACAACTCCAGTACTAAAAAAATATTCCATTTCCTCAAGAACTAGCAGAATTACTATGTTAATTTAGACGTTTATCTTTAATTCCTATGATTATTGCCCTTTTGACGAAAATAAAATGAATGTAAAATACAGGTATTAGACAGGTTCATATCAATTCGCATTGGGACCTCAAAAACTGCCTGAATAACTTCCATCTTTGACTGAAAAAAAAAAAGGACTGGCAAAGCAACATTATGTAAAGAATAATTTAATAAAAAAAAAGAAAAGAAAAATTAAACAGTGGCAAATATCAGGGAAGGAGTAAGGCACCTGAACACAGAAATCCATGGGGAGCATGGAAATCCATGGAATCCACAGCAAAAAGCTTGTTTTTTTCTCTTATCCAACTTGGATATGTGCTTGATTCTCTCTTCATTTACCCACAGAACACAGTCTTCTGCATAATGTAAGGTATTGGCTGAGTAATATAAACAGGGAATGGACTTTTAATGTGGCAAGAAATCTGAGGCTTGATGCATTCTTCTGATACTAGTATTCAAAATAAAATATTGAGTACTATTTTCTTTATATACCAGACACAATTACTATATTAACTATAAGTATTTTATATATTTATAACCATTTTCATGTCTATCAATTATATGCTTATTTAGTTTTATAAGTTTTATGCATATAAATACAGCATTCACAAAGGTTGACATTTTAAAGATTACTAAGTTATCGACATATAAATTGACTTCATTGCCATGAAACAGTTTCCTTTCTCTGTTACTTGCACACTACTTTCTTTCATTGCTGTGAACTTTCTGCACAGGACTGTTATTTGTTTAGTTAATTGGTTTTCTGCAAACTGGGTAAGAGTTTATGTTACTGGATAAGTCTAAGAAGATTCTAATAATATCACAGAAGCTGAAAATCCGCGTTACCCTAAAGATATGTATGATATGTATACTTTAACATGGCCATAATTTGCTCATAGTTAACTTATCCATACCATCTATATTTTCAAAAATATCCTGAGCTTCAGCATTGCTCTCCCTTGATAAAAAGCACATTCCAGAAAGCTGGTGAACTGACTCATACACTCTCCTTACATCTAAACTGAATATTTCTCCTTTGAAGTTGGTAGCTGAACGTTGACTCAGACTTTTTAAAATCCATAGACTACCATGCGAATTAATAAAAGATTTTATTAACGCGACTGCAAAATTCTATTTTTATACGCTGCTCCACTTCTAGAAATGCAACAGAAGAATTAGAAATTATTTTCATTATTAAGGCAGCTCTCAAATTTTAAGTATTGTGGAAACAAATGAAGGATAGCACATCAACAACTCAAGTTTGCAAATAAAGGTATAGCATTATTGAAGTTTTAAACCTAACAGAGTTTGTTTTTATAACAAACATCCTACCACTGCATCTTTGTAATATAGCTTCACTTTAGCTCTAAGAAATACGATGCATTTTCCTTGTATTTTATTTCTGCCTTTTTTTTTTCTCCAAATATTTGGGTACTAACTGGAGGCAAAATGTTGAAATGCAAATGACTTGACTCTCCATAACTGTAATGGGCAGGATTTGGAATAATGAATGTTGAGGCATGAAAAATATGAAAACTTTCATAAAACTGATCAGCACGGCAATCTATATTTGAGCTATACTTAGAAATAAGTAACATAAGCTCCTAACACTTGGCTGTTGCAATCTGAATAATTGCCATATGCTGTGTGGAAAATATATGCAAATATATTATGTGCAGCATAAGTAGATCCTGCCATAAACTTGTCTGGGTCTTGGGTTTTTTTTCTAGTTCCTTTCATGGAAACCCCAGTAAAGCCAGTGGTTAATATTCACCAAATTACAGACATATCTTTCAGTGCCACCAGATTTAGTTAGTACTAGTAGGTCCTTTTATTTATGCTTCTGAGGTGATTTTCTGTGCTTGAGGAAAACAACAAAGACCCAAATTACTGGAAACTGGAACTCTTTGTACTCCCTTCTCACTAACTGGCATTGCTGCAGAGGGGCCAGATGCAAAAGCCTCCACCCTTGGGTTCAAATGCTTTGGTAATGTAGAACCTGAGCTTCCATGCAGTGGGTGGAAAAACGTCTTACAAGTTCCCTTGAGCACCACGCATGGAAATTACAGCTGACCTAATTACACATTCTCAGTTGAAATAAATAAATAGAGTTTTATTGGGTTAGTTAGTATTAGCAAAATTCTGCTCCGAGAAAAACATTAAGTCATAGAAAATCAAATATCAGATTGTCCTACTGGAAGGTATCTGTAGCACTCAATTGCTCATTACTGAAACTAGCTTTCTAGCCCATGGAATAAATTGTGCCACAGTCCAGGAAAGATGTTTACTGAAAGACACTTAAAAGATAAACAAAACAATTATAATTATCTTCCTACATCACATCTAGATAATACCAATGAATTCTGATAAACTTATCTCTAATAAAGTAAAAAAAAAAAAAAAAAAAACCCAACCAAACAAACAAAAAAAACCAAACCCAACCAGACCAAAAAATAACAAACACCAAAACAGAAAACCATTAATCTGACCCTCTAACTTAAGCTACAATGTAACCACCCTTCTAGATAATACCAGTGAATTCTGGTAAACTTATCTCAAAGTCAAAAAAGCCAAAACCAAACAAACAAAAAAAAACCCAAACCCAACCAGACCAAAAAAACCCAAACACCAAAACGGAAAACCATTAATCTGACCCTCTGACTTAAGCTACAATGTAAGCACCCTTCATAAAAGCAAGCAGTATAGTACAAGAGAGAATGTATTTATTCACTATAATCAGACTAGCAACATACATTAGGTTTAGAAAAGTATAATAAAATCCAAGTTTCTAAGCAGACCATCCCCTCTCTATCAGGATTTATCCAGCCTGGTGCCTGCAATCCAGACTTATTTTTTTAAAGCTGTCACTTGCTTTTATTGAAGAGGATCCTAATTTAAGGATGGCTGTAACCTCGTCTTGCAGAACTTTTCCTGGGCTTTATTAACATTCAAATCCTTTTCTGTCAACCCAAGTCCTATGATCACCGAGACAACTAAGGTACTAACTTAATACCTTTTCTTCATGATAACTTTCAGCCTATTTTTCAAGCCTCGTGCTCCTTGGTCACAGCTATATTGAATATGCAGACTATAACCAGAATTTACTAACAAATGCAAAGAAACAGCCCATCGTTTGGACAGGGCAGAATTGTATCCCCTCTAAAGAAATACTGCAATTTTATCAGTTCATAAGCATTTGCAAACACATTCTATGCAAACCAAAAAACTGCATTAAATGGTATCCAATTTGTCCTTAACAAAATATAAGGCAAGTTCTAGTCTCTGCTTCATCAGTTAAGCCAAATAGCATTTTGCTGGGATTTTTCTGCCTTTAACTCTTCCCAGAACCACTAGATCAACCAAATCATTGTCAGATGTTAATTGCCATGGTGAAAAGCCAACGATGTTGCTTTTCCTTCCCAAAAGGATAGCTTAGCTTTGCAAAGTTTCATTTGAGCTCCTTTCCTCATCTCCATGCAAATGTATTTTCTAGATTCTCCCCTTCTTAACCGAAGTAATTACAAGCCACTTGAAGATTACTATTTTATTTTGATGTTGAAACTATTTTTGTAAGTAAAACGTATTTCTACTGTTTATTCACAATAATGCAGACTATTTAAGGAACCTTTAGACTTGTACATGAAATCAGTTGCTAATGAAACTTGAATATCTAAACAAAACAAAGGAAGTTCAGGAATTTTACAATGGATACAAGAATTTACAAAAAGCATACAAGAAAATATGTATGTAATAAAACTGTTCATGTTTTGAGGGCTGTTATGTACTGACATTTCACACAAGCATTCTAACTTTCAAACAATATTGAAATAATTTTTTGTTGCGGTTACAGAACCCAGGAATGATTTATTTCAAAGCAGGGGAAGGGAGAAAAGGAGAGTGTGGACTTACTGGAGTAAGTCCAACAAAGGGCCATGAAGATGCTTAAGGGACAAGAGCATCTGACATATAAGGAGACTCTGAACAGGCTGGGACTGTTCAGCCTGGAGAAGAGAAGGCTCAGGGAGGATCTTATCAATGTGCATAAACACCTGATGGGAGGAAGGAAAGAAGGTGGAGCCAGAGGCTTCTCAATGCTGACCCGTAAAAGCACAAACAAATACAAGAAATTTCATTTAAGTCTGTGTGATGCTGTTTTGCACAAGCTGGAATGACTGTAATTAATTAATAATATTCTTTAATTCATCTCTAATGATGTGACAACACATTTTGAAATCAAAGTTCACTTTAAAAGGGAAAAGACCATGTATATTCTGAGCTTTTACAGAATCTAGCACATGCCATGTGCTTCTGGTTCAAAAATCAAGTTCCTACATTATACAAACCAGTCACAACAGAAAAAGCATACTGAAGGCAAAATATTATGATTTCTATCAAAGGTCTCAGAGCAGTACGGAGTCTGACACTGAATAGAGTGCCTGAGTGTAAAGCAGACCCCCTTCTACGGCATCAAACAGTTTTAAATTTCCTTTTAGTACCTGACTATTCTGACACATGCTTGGTATTATTTTAATCATTTCTCATTAATTAGACCAAGTAACTTATGCAGATATAGCACAGCTGAAAATACAAAATATATTTCAGTAGAGTAACTATATGCTGGAGCCAATTCTCATTAATGATTTATGTAAATGAATGTAAAAAATAAAGGCTTTTCTTCTTTTTAAAGAGAGGGTATTTTCAATACCGTTTCTTTAAATTTCATCTTTAAAATACAGTTATTTCCAGAAATAAACTGCTGGGAGCATAGCTCACATTCTTCTTGCCATGAACGCATTATTCAACTAGGGGAAGTGGAAATATACCAAGCATCTACTCAGCACGACTCTAAATACGAACTCCTGTGTATCAGAGAAAGCTCTGTCCCCATTCTACTCAAACAGCTGCAACTGAATAAGCAATTTGTATATGGAGGAAATAAATAAAAAATCGTTTAAGCAGGTGGACAGTTACTGCTATGAAGGATTTGTTTCCCTTCCTGACCTCAGTTCTTATCAACAGAATTGTAAACTGAAGCGACTGAGGGAACTGGGGTTGTTTAGCCTGGAGAAGAGGAGGCTGAGGGGAGACCTTATCACTCTCTACAACTACCTGAAAGGAGGTTGTAGAGAGGTAGGGGCTGACCTCTTCCCCCTGGTTACAGGTGATAGGACGAGAGGAAAGGGGTTCAAGTTATGTCAGACGAGGTTTAGATTAGGTATTAGGAAAAATTTTTCACTGAAAGGGTTATTAAACATTGGAATAGGCTGTCCAGGGAGGTGGTGGATTCGCCATCCCTGGAGGTGGTTAGTAAATGTGGGTAGATGTGGTACTTGGGGACATGGTTTAGAAGTGGTTTTGTCAGGGCAAGTTAATGGTTGGACTTGACGATCTTAAAGGTCCCTTCCAACCTCAGCAATTCTATGATTCTATGACTGTATTTCATTTTTTCCACAGACCTTTGGGAGCTATAACCTGCCCTTTCCTAAGAATAAGGAAATAATTTCCATCTATCTCACGTGTTCCTGTTCTATATTTTAAAAACAAGCCCTTTGTCACTGCTATGGCTCATCTTTGCACTAGCTGGACTTATAATTTCTTTCATATTTTCCAAGGGCAGACGTGACCTTCCGTGTTTTAAGTTCTGCTTCAACAAGGCTTAGGTACCTTGAAATATTCATTCAAACACTAGTTTCCTGCTTTTCAGTTTATGCATACGTACAACTCCTGTAATGTAAACACAGCTTATCCTGAAATCATCCAAGTTTATTAGCAGATCTGCTGTTTACTCTCTTGATTTTTTCCCTGAACTAGAGAATGGCACATACTAAAAAGGCAATTTATTTTTCTTTGTTCACTGCAACTTTAATGGATTTTAAGAAATTTATAAATGTATATGATTGATGGAAAGACTAATATAACAAACTGGATTTGGATTGAGTCTTTTTTCCTAATGAGCAAAATAAACAAAACGAACAAAAACCCATTCCTCAGATTCGTGACCATAGTAGCTCCCATCCTTTTCTGCAGTTGTGTTTTCTCTGAGTCCAATAAGTCCTTTCTTCCTTTTCTCCCCCATCAGTAACACCAACTTCTACAAGATCCTTTTTTCCATCCTTTTTTCCCCTCTTGCTTCCATCTTGCTGTCCACTACTACTGCAAAGAACTAATAGTTGTACTGTAGAGGACTCCTCAGACAGCACCAGTCCCTAGTGCATAATAATACAGGACGAAAAGCACAGAGGTAGAAAACCAAAAAATCTCACGTATTTTCCTCTCATAACACATTCTACAATGCTTTAAAAATTGGTATCTAAATACTGATTTCTAAAAGCATTTGTATCTACAAACATGACACAGTTTAACAGTTTAGTTACAGTTGTGTCTTGACTTATCATTTTGCAAATCCTCAGCTGGAGAGGTACAAGCCTATTATTGGCAAAACCCTATGACGCAGCCTGCTGATGTGGAACGCTGAATGCCGAAGTGTCACCCTTGATGCTTCCCTGAGTCTGAAGAGCTGAGTAAGCAATGCCTAAAATCAACACTGATTCTGCGTAAGGTTTGTATAGCTTGAATTTCATGTAGCTTAAGTGATTTTCAAAGCTGTGAGAGACAGACTAAAGAATTTAAGTACACAAATAATAAGTAAGTATCAAGTACACATGATACAAATGGGGTCATCCACACAGAACTGAACATTTATGCAGCTTTAGCAATTTTCAAATTAGATGTGCTTCACGGATTATCAATGAAGTCAGTAACACAAATATATTTAAGTCTTGTAAAAAAATTAGCATACTTTAAAAGTGGAAAATTTTGTCCTCTTTGCAAAAGAATTTAATATACAAGAACCTGATATTTCACCAGAGGAAATAACTTTAAAACCAATAAATATCCTCCGAGAAAATAACTTGAAATACCAGGACTGGAATGTCCTTAGCACATAAGCACACAGTAGCAATCTGGATCAGCTAAAACAGCTCAAAATTCACAGTCTGTACTCTATTTTCATATGCACGTATGACAGCAGGTGTACTTCTCTATTATAAACTCTAGAAAAAAACATGCAATAATTATTGTACGTCACCCTTCATGCTCCCGGCCCCCACAAAAGATACCCTGACTGTGTGTTTGTCCAGCATCATCACAAGAGAGGTGATTTCTCTCTTAAAAACACAAAGCCTTGATGGCTTTTTAAAGAAATGCATGTGTTAGAGCAATCTCCTGAGTGGAACTTCCAAGAGTAAATCTCCCACTGAGACCTCTATTTCCCGATTTCACAACGGTGACTAGTAAACAAATCTACGGGTATTTAGCAATCATTTAAGACGTTATATTCTTATTCTTGTATATTTAGTAAAATACACTTGATTTTGCTGATTTTCAAATCCAAACCTTTCTGCAGTTCACTGAGAAGAGATACATGGAAAATAGCATGGCAGAACTGGTTATCAAAGTCATATTGTGTCAGTATCACAACACTTTGCAATACAACAGAAAGAAACCATGATACAGACTATGGACAGTCCGATAGTCCAATTTATACAACTCATTCTTCAGAAGTAAATAATTTCTACTATCTTACAATAATGCATAAAATTGAAAGTGTCTGCACAGTCTATAATTGCCTAAATTGTATCTTTTGTACCATAGAAACTAATCTTTACTTGTCAGTACTGAAGTCTGCTGTCCATTTCCATTTTGTCACTTTAATAGGAAAGCAAGTGAATATAGTAAACATACCTTAGAACACATAGAATAGACTTATTCACACCAGAGTAAACTCAATACAAAGCAAAAACTGCAGTGCGGTGGTTATATTGTAGCAAAGCAAAGCACAGCATTTGCAGAAAAGAAAGATGACTTATCAACATTGACCTAATTATCATAGCTGGAGATTTGGTTTTGTTTTGTCCAAGCCTGTTATCAAGTGCAATCACCGACAAAGCACCTAACTTCCACCTATTACACATATTATTAAAATGACTCTGTGAATGCAACAGCCATTAATTAAAGTAAATAGCAAGGGGAAAGAATGTTCATCTGAGGCAGGTTTTTCTCCTAAGGTACCTCCTTCCCTTTTGTAGAGATATGTAAAAACTTGCATGTTTTATTAGCTTATAAGGAGTCAGGCAATGTATTAAACTTCCTCTGACTTTAGATGTATGAACAATATTGCAGTAGATCTGGAAATAAGACAGTGACAAAGAAGTACAGATAGTATTACATGTACCATTATGAGAACAGTAAAGCCAAGAATTGTATGTAGCCTTATATGCATTCAGGCACTAACGCACATTCCCCAAAATGCGCTCAGTCAACTCATGATTTTAGTAGCAGCATCAGGGATAACAGTCTAATCCAAGAAATTCCCTTCAACAAACATCCCTCAGTACCTTCAGTCCTCTATGGATTTTATCAGTAGAGGAACCAACTTCAACTACTCCAGACACGTTTTAGTACGTGATGTGAAGTCATTTCAGGTCACAGTAATGCTGTTGGATCTTAAACCTAAACAAAACCTAGGATTGTTTTGCCGGGCACTGTAAGGAACAGGATTCGGGAGGCACAGTTAGCAAGGAAGCAGAGTTTCCATTTGCTTAGAGAACCTGTGAATTAAAACAAACAAATAAAAATAACCAACTCGCACTGCAGGACCGGAGACCCACTTCCAGCCAGCTTGGAATATGAAGATTCCTACTTAGAGCACACATTGCTTTAAGAACTGGAATTTGATCAATTTAAGATGACATATCATGCCAAGTTAGACGTGATAAATCACAACACCTGAAGAAACAGGCAGCATTCCTTGTTTTTACTGGAAAGGCAACTTACGGTAGTCAGGTTCTCATGGAATGTTTTTACAGCATCAACATTGTTCTGTTGATGAACAGATAGCTTTCAGAACTTACGCTATCTTGTCGCTTTTCTTAAAAGTACACACACAAACCTCACCAACAGAAACGTATTGAAACAGTGCTTTAAGGAGGAAAAAATTCCAAATAAACACACACAACTAAGCAATCATACTTAACACACAGGGTAAAGGAAAAGAAAAACCCCAACCTAAAACATTTACATTATTAAAATGACAAACTCCCCATTTTTATTTCCTCTTTCATTGGGAGTTCAGGCAAGGATGTGGATGCAAAATACTAGAAATCATTTCGAATTAGATGAGCATCTCTTTCTTTATAAACATAGAGCACAGTTGATTTAAAGTCTCTAAACATAAAAGAGCCTTTTCCTATCATTTAGCCACTTAAACATTAATAAACTTTCAGTCAACCACTAAAACTGTACTACAACATTACTAAAAGGAGATAAAAATGTGAGGACATACAAAAATGCACTGACATATCCACAGAAGACTAAAAAATTTTTAAAATTAAGATCTGCAAATAAGGATGACTCTTTAGAACATGCTGGGTCATGCCAGAGGTCCACCTGGCCTTGATTTGGTCTCCCACAGTAACAAAAGTCTATCTTAACATATAGTTAAGCTACTGCATATCTTGTTGAAGGATGATAACGATGTCCTAAACCCTTGACTGCATTGCTGGAAGCACAGTATTCTGGCTTTGTATTCCTACATGCTTGCTAACACCCCAAGTTACCACTGAACTCTACAGAATTAAACAACGCAGTAATAATACAGTAAGATGTCACTATGGGAAATCTACATCCATTGTAAAATGTTTCCATAAATGTCCAGTCACTGCACATCACTATCAAAAAATTCTTTACCAGAAAGAATTTATTAGAGGAATATCTTCTACTCTAAAAAATAGGTACCGGTTTTACCATCATCAAAAGTCTTGATTTTTAAGTGGCGATATTATTTCAGGCCTTATTCTTGCTGATAGTTTGGGAAACCAGGTAACAGATTTTTTCGTGAAAGTATAGTATTTATATGCCAGAAAATAAAGTTTTAAAGTTTCATTTTTCACTGTTGGGATATTCTGTTCCACTAACAGACTTACCAATTTTTCCCCTCTGAAAAAATTTTACTTTCCCTCATGTAAACCTACCTGAAGAAACAAGTACACCCATGAAGACAAAAGTGAAAAAGTTAAAAAAGTTATTATCTCATATCGGTTTACAAGCAAGAGAATTTTTAGTTCTGTTAATTCTCTCATCTATTTCAAATATTGTTAAAATTATTAAAAACAAAGTGTGCTAAAAACATGATCAAATAATGCCGAGAAGCTGAACCAAACTGCAAATTAAAAATTACAAGATCCGCCATTAAAAAGTAGCTTCTCTCTCATAAATTTTGCTTTCACAATTCTCTGTCATTTTGAGGCAGACAGCAAGATATTATCATTCCGAACAACATTTACAGTAGAAACATGAATTTTGTTTTTGAATGCTGAAGAACAAAGATTTTGGTGCTGTCTTCTCCTTTGGTGCTTAACAAACCTGTGTTTGAAAACTGTCTTTTGAACTGTAGTGTCCCACCGCATCAGTCACATCTCACTTTTTTCCTCTCATGGCATTTGGGTACTGCCCAGCTGATCAAAACAAAAGCATTTTTCAAGCTTTTTGAAAATCGCATTCCGTACTGGTAGATGGTCCTCCAAGTTAGCAGCATCTCTCTTGTTTTCAGGAAGAGAGAGTGAGACCTCTTAGCATTCACTTTGCTGTCATGGATAAATTGAGTTAGAGAATCTGTTTTATCAAATGCCGTCTGTTTCTTCCAAATTTGCCTAGAACTGCAACTCCCGAAACATATTTACTAATAATAAGACATGTATTTGCTCAAGCAGAACATCTGCTTGATCCAAGAAACAGCTGCAACTGAATAAGCAATTTGTATATGGAGGAAATAAATAAAAAATCGTTTAAGCAGGTGGACAGTTACTGCTATGAAGGATTTGTTTCCCTTCCTGACCTCAGTTCTTATCAACAGAATTGTAAACTGAAGCGACTGAGGGAACTGGGGTTGTTTAGCCTGGAGAAGAGGAGGCTGAGGGGAGACCTTATCGCTCTCTACAACTACCTGAAAGGAGGTTGTAGAGAGGTAGGGGCTGACCTCTTCCCCCTGGTTACAGGTGATAGGACGAGAGGAAAGGGGTTCAAGTTATGTCAGACGAGGTTTAGATTAGGTATTAGGAAAAATTTTTCACTGAAAGGGTTATTAAACATTGGAATAGGCTGTCCAGGGAGGTGGTGGATTCGCCATCCCTGGAGGTGGTTAGTAAAAGGGTAGATGTGGTACTTGGGGACATGGTTTAGAAGTGGTTTTGTCAGGGCAAGTTAATGGTTGGACTTGACGATCTTAAAGGTCCCTTCCAACCTCAGCAATTCTATGATTCTATGACTGTATTTCATTTTTTCCACAGAAAATGATTCTATGATTCTATGACTGTATTTCATTTTTTCCCACCGCATCAGTCACATCTCACTTTTTTCCTCTCATGGCATTTGGGTACTGCCCAGCTGATCAAAACAAAAGCATTTTTCAAGCTTTTTGAAAATCGCATTCCGTACTGGTAGATGGTCCTCCAAGTTAGCAGCATCTCTCTTGTTTTCAGGAAGAGAGAGTGAGACCTCTTAGCATTCACTTTGCTGTCATGGATAAATTGAGTTAGAGAATCTGTTTTATCAAATGCCGTCTGTTTCTTCCAAATTTGCCTAGAACTGCAACTCCCGAAACATATTTACTAATAATAAGACATGTATTTGCTCAAGCAGAACATCTGCTTGATCCAAGAAACAGCTGCAACTGAATAAGCAATTTGTATATGGAGGAAATAAATAAAAAATCGTTTAAGCAGGTGGACAGTTACTGCTATGAAGGATTTGTTTCCCTTCCTGACCTCAGTTCTTATCAACAGAATTGTAAACTGAAGCGACTGAGGGAACTGGGGTTGTTTAGCCTGGAGAAGAGGAGGCTGAGGGGAGACCTTATCGCTCTCTACAACTACCTGAAAGGAGGTTGTAGAGAGGTAGGGGCTGACCTCTTCCCCCTGGTTACAGGTGATAGGACGAGAGGAAAGGGGTTCAAGTTATGTCAGACGAGGTTTAGATTAGGTATTAGGAAAAATTTTTCACTGAAAGGGTTATTAAACATTGGAATAGGCTGTCCAGGGAGGTGGTGGATTCGCCATCCCTGGAGGTGGTTAGTAAAAGGGTAGATGTGGTACTTGGGGACATGGTTTAGAAGTGGTTTTGTCAGGGCAAGTTAATGGTTGGACTTGACGATCTTAAAGGTCCCTTCCAACCTCAGCAATTCTATGATTCTATGACTGTATTTCATTTTTTCCACAGAAAATGATTCTATGATTCTATGACTGTATTTCATTTTTTCCCACCGCATCAGTCACATCTCACTTTTTTCCTCTCATGGCATTTGGGTACTGCCCAGCTGATCAAAACAAAAGCATTTTTCAAGCTTTTTGAAAATCGCATTCCGTACTGGTAGATGGTCCTCCAAGTTAGCAGCATCTCTCTTGTTTTCAGGAAGAGAGAGTGAGACCTCTTAGCATTCACTTTGCTGTCATGGATAAATTGAGTTAGAGAATCTGTTTTATCAAATGCCGTCTGTTTCTTCCAAATTTGCCTAGAACTGCAACTCCCGAAACATATTTACTAATAATAAGACATGTATTTGCTCAAGCAGAACATCACTGATAGTTCATAATGTGAATAATCCATTTTCACTTAGTGGGTTTTGAGACCAAAATTGGTGGAGGTAAAAAAACTTTCAGCTTCTACAATAATCCATGGGTATACATTAGAATTTACTTCTTTACTAATAAAATATATTGAACAAGATTCTTCTCTCTCAAGCACAGAATGATTGTACTCAATATTTATCTCTAATTTTCTATTTGTTGCCTGAAATACTCTTCTCCCACTGTTCTTAGAAAAAATACACATTATTTCATGAATATTTTTTTCAAGTACTGAATCAGCAGTAAAAAATACATTTGTTTGAGTAATGAAATACTCACCTGATCTTTCCAGTTTGGTCTTCAAAATGAATTACCATTTGCTTGAGGTGCTTTCCAGATTAACCTGTCTGTTCTAATGGCTTCACTACCAACTACTCAGCCAACCTGTCTCTGTCCTTCAATCCTCATCCCACATGTACGAGAACCTGTATGGAGGCCTGTATTATACAGACCATTGCCTATTCGTAAAAGTAAATATATATATATAAATAAAAATTAAAAAAATGTAGCACTTGTATTATTTACTCATAATACTATACATAACAATTTTAGTACAAGTTCCATTTGTATGATTCTCAGTAAGCTTTATATCTTGAATCATTGCAAAAACATTTTAACTTTTGTATACCGCTCCCCAAAGTTCTATCCAATTTTTCATGCAAAACTAACTTTTGTTCTAAGTGTACATATTTTTGCCCTAATGTATTAGAACACACATACTAAAGAGAGGCAGAAATGAATATTACATACAATTAAATGTCATTTTAGCAGTTAGAGACAAGCAGTTTTGAAAGCAATCACACCCTTCTCATCGAAACTTGTCTTTGAGTATCCTGGACATTATTAAACACATTATCCATCAAATGCTGATATTAATTAGGATCAAAAGCAGTAAAGAAACTCAAGAGCAGCCTTCTAGCACTGTGAGCAAAGCTTGCTGTCAAAAACTGTCTTCTGAAAAAGTAATTAATGTAATTGTGTCTTGGCTACTGTAAAAACAAGCCAGTCTAGTAGAGTCTGAGAAATAAAAGCAGTTAAGAGAATCACAAATTTCTATTTTTACTTTCTTAAATGCACTCATTTCATAAAGTAACAGATCTTTATGGTTTCAGGCCATTTGTGAGTGTTCAGGGATACGTTACATTTCACAGGTTTGTCACCAGAACTACTAAACAAACAGCTCATGAAGTTGTAATACACACACAAGCACAGTACGACATCAATGCACAATTAAACCTGTAGGATGACTTCTGTACCATTTCATCAATAAAGAAAATTAAGTTCAATATGTTTGGTTTAGGTTCATTATCAGCCAATCATTTTTTCCATGCATTCAGAGCCTTTGCAACAGTCTACATTAGCATTTGAAGCATGTACATATATTCAGTCTGTACCGGGATTGGTGATTGTTTAACATCTTTGTTGACAACATGGACAGTAGGACTGAGTGCACCCTCAGCAAGTTTGCTGACGACACCAAGCTGTGTGGTGCAGTCAATGCACTGGAGGGGATGGGTACCATCCAGAGGGACCTGGACAGGTTTGAGAGGTGGGCCCATGCAAACCTCACAAAGTTCAACAAGGCCAAATGCAAGGTTCTGCACGTGGGTCAGGGCAATCCCAAGCACAAACACAGGCTGGGCAGATAGTGGGTCTTGGTTGATGAGAGGCTCAACATGAGCTGGCAATGTGCACTCGCAGCTCAGAAAGCCAACTGCATCCTGGGCTGCATCAGAAGAAGCATGGCCAGCAGGGCAAGGGAGGGGATTCCGCCCCTCTACTCTGCTCTGGGGGGACCCCACCTGGAATACTGCATCCAGCTCTGGGGCCCCCAACATAAGAAGGACATGGACCTGTTGGAGCGGAGGAGGGTCACGAAGATTATCAGACGGTTGGAGCACCTCTGCTGAGAGAGTTGGGGTTGTTCAGCCTGGAGAAGAGAAGGCTCCAGGGAGACCTTAGAGCCCCTTCCAGTCCTTAAAGGGCACTACAGGAAAGCTGGGGAGGGACTCTTGATCAGGGAGTAGAGCCATAGGATGAGGGGGAACAGTTTTAAACTGAAGGAGGGGAGATTTAGATGAGATGTTAGGAAGAAATTAATTCCTGTGAGGGTGATGAGACACTGGCCCAGAGGAGCTGTGGCTGCCTCATCCCTGGAGGTGTTCAAGGTCAGGTTGGTTGGGGTTATGAGCAACCTGGTCTAGTGGGAGGTGTCCGTGCCTATGGCAGGGGGGTGGAACTAGATGATCTTCCAGGTCCCTTCCAACCTAAACCATTCTATGATTGCTTATGTAAGGAAAACATTGGCTTAAAGGAAATATTCCAAGATACATGTCACTACACAGGAAACTATATCATAAATTGTTTCAAAAGTGGATGTAACTTTGCCTTGTTGCCTTCTTTGCAAACCTATCCTGGAATAACATTACTATTATTAGGAGAAACTATTGTCTGATTTTTAGACATAAAATCAAAGGTATTTGTTGGTACTTGTTCTTATAACACTGTCCTTTACATAATAATCTCCTCTACACACCTTCATACATCATAACAGCGTAGGAAGCAATGTAGAATTAAGGATGTCAGTAAAAGCAGACAACCTAAGATTTGATCTAGACAGTAACTCCTAAACAAACTGCCTGGAAGGTTGGTGAGAGTCGTGCATGTGTTATATAGGTCAATGCATGAAACTTGTTTATGGTAGATAACCTTTACATTGGCTTTTATAGAGCCCAAAGGGAGTAAGAGCTACTGAGACAAACCAAGACATAATCAGAATGGGAGAGGTACATGCAGAGAGAAGAGACTGTCTTTAGTGTATGAACCAACACTTTTCTACGCTACTCAACTTAGAAACAGTGGGGGAAAAAGGGTTAATTAAGTCAAGTTAACAGCATTTTAGTGCCTCTCAATAATGCTCAGTATTTTAATAACCTAACTTCAATCAACTACTCTATTGTCATGAATGTTTGTAAACAGTCTAAGAAAAATCTTTGTATGTACTGTAAATTCTCCCAAAGAAAAACGTTACTGGAACGTTTTATTTTCACAATGAAATGTGACATGTATTCTGCAAACCATTTTGTTAAGATAATTATTGTTACTAGCAGGAAGAATCTGGAAAGAAGTTATGAGATGAAAATTCAATTTTCAGTTTGTATTCATGTGGTAGTAGTTCACTAGGAGAGACTAGAAATAACACCTCTCCAGCCTTATTTTAAAGTACTGAAAAAGGACATTATTTTCCAGTTGTACCAACAGCTTATCAACACAGAACTTCTCACAAACAAATTAGGAATTCCCTCAGAAAAATAGTTTCAGTCTCTTCACAACATACCTCCACAGATCAGCTGGGATTTCCTGTGTAACACAAGTAAACAGCCTCCCTTTGGTCTATCTACTACTCATTAAAGAACAAAACAAAACAAAGCCATAATTATAATGTACCTTTAGAAAAAAATCCACACCTATTCTGGCTATTTGATCACTTGCTATTTTTTAACAGAGGTGCAACAGACCTATCTCAAAGTAATTAACTACCACCAGGTAAACTGAAAATTACTCAGGTGGAACAAGCCACTTCAAGAGAAGGCAGCTGACATGCTGAAAACAGAAATATGGGTCTTTTTTACTGAACAGTGCTTTGACAAAACAATGATGTTCTTTCTTGTAGTATGAGCTAATAAAAAAAGATTTTCCCATTTCCCCATGTAAGCTGTCTGAATGGACAAAGCTAAAACTTTTACATCTAAATTGCTTTTTCTGGTTTTCGACAGATTCTTGTCCCACTCTCTTATGATTTAGTTTTGTTTCTAATATAAGTCTTACACAAGAGATGCTCTATTCACAGAAGTTTCCTGTACGCACACGAAAACTAATATTCTATTTAAGATTGCAAAATCTAAAATTAAACAACTTTTTTTAGATGAGACTCTGAATTCACTTAGATTCAATGACAGAAGTTACAGAAATAAGCAACAATACTTTTAAGTGTTTGTAAATTGCTTATTGATTTAGTCTTATAAAGAGTTATATTTACATATAATCATAATTCCAGTGTCTATGATATCATCTTAAAAAAAAAGAGAAAAATGTGCTCTTAGAAATAATATTTTTATAAAGAATTCCACAATTGCTGTAGTTTTGAAGAGACTGATAGCCATTTACAACTTAAATGTTCTGAAAGAGAAAAAATGTACACTTTTTAACCCATGCAAAAATAAGCACTTTCCTATTTTTCCTCTTCTTCACCTATATAATTTTAGCCTGGGATTCCAACTTCAGTGTTTTCCAGGAAATCACCTTCAGAACAACAAAAGCTACTATTAACTAAGCGTCAACAGTGAAGGGTAAAGTTGTCACATAGGCTATAGGAAACTCAACTGATTTGAGCTAACAGTGTTATCTGATTAGGATACCCGATGCCAAAAATTCAGCCTGCCAATTTTTACTCTTCTATCTCTCCAAAAACTACAAGGAGGCTACAATGAGAAATACTGTGACTAGCCCTAGTATGTTTAAGTATCAAGAGAAAAAGGAACTTTCTACAAAATAGGATGAAAGTTAATTTAAATCTTGTATCAGAGACACTCTAAAAGTTAAACATAAACTATAAACAAACTGATTATTATTTTTTACATAGGAAGCTGCAAAGATATTAATAACCATAATTCATGTAAGAAACAGAATCAAAACACAAACCAGACACAACAGAAATTTATCAAGAGTTGAGAGAGAAGCAAAACACAAATTACAAGGCCCTGACTGCTGAACTGGAGGATGAACCTCAATACGCTCAGGTTGGGATTACAAGAGAGAATTACTGAAGAATTTGCATGAACTCTACAACCAGAGCATAGCATTCATTTGCCTTTTTCAAAAATCCCACTAAATGCTGCACTTTTTGGTACTTCAGAGAGGAAAATTGACTTATCACCCTTAACTGTAGATGTTAACAATCTGAAATATGCAGCTTGCCTTACTGATGGCAAGACTTGCAGCCAGTAACACTGTGCTTTTACACACTGTGCTTAAACACACTGCAAAAGGTACAGCTAAGAACGTTTTCACTGTAATCTGTTCTACTTCCATAATTCTACTCTCTATTAAATAATTTGTAAAATCATTTCACATACTATCCAGTAGTAGATCGGCCAAGCATAACCTAATAATGTTGGCTTTGGCAGTCTTTCTGGCTCACTTCCTTTTGCAGATGAAGACTGAAATTATTTACAATCAAGAGCCATTGTAGCACTGCTGAAGAGCAGTACATGTGGAAGCTATAGAGTATGTGTGACCAAGCAATGATCACATACATCACCATTTAATTGTGCATACCTGTCGAGGAAGTTAATGACAAAGGGAGCAAGACACAGAATTGTCACAATGTACAATACATACATACAATTATGTTATATCACATTATATTATACAATTCATATATATATATACAAAAATACCTTTTTAACTGAACAAAAATAATAAAAACCTCACTTACTGAAAGATATCACATTGTATTACTCATAACTGTAGTATTAAAAAGTGTCACACTTTAGACAGCTCTATATGGCGAGTCATCAAATACTGGTTGAAGGCTTAGCGCCAAGGTGTGGAACAGTTCTCCTAATGTTAATGGTATAAACTTGCATTTTTTCTTTAACAAACAATCTGCTACATTGAAAGAAATGGTTCAGTTGAGGCAGAAAGCTTCTTGATAGGAACAGAGACAAATTAATCAGAACAGAACATTCAACAAGTTGTCTTCATTACTCACAGGATTTAAAGCGATTTCCACCACTAAATAAGATTTTGACTACTTTATAGATGAGTACTTCTTCCTAGAGATTTTGAGAATGCTCCCGAGGTCACTATCGGGTACTATTAGATATATTATAGAGTTACCCCAAAGGGCTTAATTCACAAAATGTTATTATTATTAAAGTTTAAAAAAAAAATAATAATCGAAAATACTAAGTTTGCACGCTTTACCTGCAGAAATTTCGGAAGCATTTTTGGGCAAACAGAATCTAAAGTAAAGCTTAAATCCTTGACGTTTTCATTACTAAGGTTTTGTTCCTTTCATTCTATAAAAAATTTAGATATAAAAGTTACTGTATTGAAGTCATTTTGACTCTCATAAAGTAGCCTCTTATTCAAGACGGTGGTACAGATTCTTTATTTTGCAAACAGTAAAAGTATTTTAAATATTAACATATTTTTTTACAAAAAGCTCTCCATTAATGACAATACCCGTAACATAGCTCCATTATATACAAATAAGATTTGAAATACTGTTTCCAGATGCAGTGTAGTGGATGGCACATCATGCAAAACTTCTATCACTGCAGAGTTTGGAAAGAGTAAAACCAAATCCTGAAATTTTAAATACACATTTGAAATGTAAAGTTCTATGAAAAAAATTTAGCAGAAAATGTCATTTACTCAGCAAGATAATCCTGCAAAAATAAAATCCTGGATGCCATTTAGAAAAGTAAAAAAAGAAAAAAGTCTATAAAATTACCAAATCTGAAGAAAACTGAAAGAAAATACAAGGGGAAAACTAAAAGATATGCTACAAGAATTTAAAGTAGACTACAAGTTCATGTGTCCATGATTTTCAATCAGTGGATAACCAGGAATTTCTTAATGCCTGACTTTCTGAAATAAAACTAAATAGATATGTGATCATTCAATCCAAAATTACTCTCTGCAACCCATACTTTAATGTTGTTGCTGGTACTGACAAGAACTAAATCTAAAATACTACTCTTTCTGGTTGGAATAAAACATTCACTAAAACTATCTGTCTGCTGCCATTTGGTTATCTAAAATGGACCCAGAAATCAAAAGCAGCATCTTACCAGTCAGCAGAACCTGTCTGAATAATTTCCCAGAAAAAAATTATCTGGAATTGAAGTTGCTTACAAATATGCTGGCCAATTCTTTCATAGTTCAACATCTTACTGTACCAAAACATTTCCTAAGACCAATCGACAGGGGAAAACTATTCTACTATCAACTCAGATCCAATTGATTAATTACTTAAATTAGAAAAGGGTATAAAGCATGGGGAATTTTCTGTTTGTTTCGCCAAGGAAGCTTATAAAAAAAGAGTGAGAATAAATTGTTAGATAACATTTAAACACTTGTGTAGAAAACAAACTAAGGCTGTAATCCTCTAAGTCTTTCAGGATCTCATTCTAAGCTTCCCAAAACATCTTCCCAACTGATGCTTTTTAAAAAAAAAAAAAATAAAGCCTATCAGATTAGCATCATCTTGAAAGCAACGATCTTTGCTGCAAGCCTGATTTCTACGAATTTTTACAAAATCTACAAAACATTGTTTAAAACGTCAACACTGTCAAGGTATTTTCAAACCACTGTAATTACCCTCATAATTTACAAGAATTCAATGCAGAAACAAAGTTTTGAATTATAAAAAGATGTCCACTGAGTGTAGTGAGGAGGGGAATTTTCATAAAAGTAACAACCTATCAGGTACTAGACAATTTGTAAATCAAAAAAGGTAGTCTCAGTTTAATCTGCTCAGCGTGGATACAACTTCAAACAGGAGCATTAAGAAAAGCTGATGAACAGCTATATGACATACCGAATGGATATAAAGCAGAAAATTGGGACTTCGGCTGTACATCATTTTTCCAGAGTTTTTCTTGAACTTGGCTAAAATACTTGGTCAGTGACATGTGACTTAGGCATTTGGCTTCGGTATGGTCAATTCTGTCTAATAAAATGTTAATGCCGATTAGAAAAACCACAAGGTTTGCAAGGTTAGACTTATGGTAAAGTTGTACCATGGCAACAGATCCCCCGGAAGACTGAATGGACAAGAGTGAGCACACAAACACACATCCTCAATTATTTCCAAACAGTGGCACACAAGTTAGTAAATCATTTCAATTTTTGTCATTCTATCTATATATAGACTGCCATATAATCTAGTTCTGAACTTTAAAAATAACCCAACAAACATTAGAACAGAAAACCAAGAAACAATTCAACAGGAATTAATAGCTGCCATACTATGAAATACAAGTAGTACACAGTTTTTCCTCATTTCATTTAGAATGATACAGCAATGCAGAGCCTGGACAGTGTGTAACATCCGCTATATCTTCCCAAAACCACAAGCAATCCTGATCTTTCTCAATTCTACATTTTTCACCCCCTAAAGATCCTGACAGTTATCCATCACCTTTGGCTTTTTAAAGAAAAATAGTTTCAATTAAAACATCTGATAGCTTGTAAGATATTTAGCATGAAAAAATACATTTAATTTTTGATCTACTGATTTCTTCTGAATAAGAAAACATCCCTGCAGAAAAATACAGGTACGCTTCACCCTGAAATATGATACATTCCTAGTGTTTACAGAGGATAGAGATGTCCCGGTGTTCATATTTAATGATTTAACTGTTTCAAACATACAGTTTTCCACCTTTCTGATTAAACCTGCTTTACTCTACAGATGTGCCTTCTTTAAAACAACAAACTTGCATCTCTTACATCTCTTGTACACATGGAGAAAAGAATCTCCTATATACATCTTCCTAGTGTCAAAAAGGAACTATTAATCTGCTGTATGGAACCAGAGAACATGCGTGGGCGGAAGAAAAATGTCTGTAGGCACTAACAGAAGGGAAGGCTACAGAGATTACTGCAGCGTAACCACCCACGTACGCTTTATCAGAAAAGAGCAGCAGCTGAGTCACGGTGCTGACTTCCACCCAGAAGAGGGATTTTCTCTAAGCTGAGATACATTTCTGTGACGATTAAGTTTTCGTTTTCATAGGACTGAATTTCCAGCACATCTAATTTAGGAATTTATATAAACACATCCTTATTCCTATTTGAATGGTTAATGCTACCCTCCCCTTTTCTGCCGGTATCTCTTCTAAGACTTTTGCTGAAATCCAAGGATGAAATAAAATAAGTTTTCATAAAAAAAAAAAAAAATATGGAAACTTCCAGGTCCATTAATTTCATACAAACAATTATATTTACTTAAAATACAAAGTACTTGCTGTGAAGTCAAGTTGCTTTTTTGATATAGTACGAATATGCACAATGTTCTATTAATCACAAAATCTTTACCAGCCCTGGAAATTCAGAAGGCAGATCCAAATTCTGAACTTTTTATGATATAATTGCTTGCAGCAGAAGCCTCTACTTTAGAGATGTAGCAAATCTGCTCCAATTGTTTGCTACAATGGAAGAAGTTTAGTCTTTGCTGTCTGTCAACTGTCAGGTCAACGCCACCTTCCCTGCAACACCTTTCAAATGATAGGGAAAGTGAAAAACAAAAAACAAAAAAACAACAAAAACGTCCACAGGCAAAGTTCAGAATTGCAGGAATTACATCATCATCATCAAAAAAAAAACAAAACAAAAAACCACAAACAAACCCAAAATTCTTTTTTAAAAGTCAAATGAAAAAAATATACTCTTTGCTACCCAACGACCTTTAATATTTCAAGACGGTTAACATATGGAATGAAAGACTGAAGCCTCATTATAATTACTTAGCTGAAAATTCTATGTTAGTGTTTATGTATTTAATTCTAAGTTTGCTAGACTCCCATGGGGATAAATGTGTTTTGCTACTCATTCTAGAAGTGTGTTAAAACCAGCAAAGAAATAATGGTAAATAGTAATTCAATGTAGAAACTGTTATTTTTGTTTATTTTAAATTCCACTGCTTTGTACAATGTCACTATACTCCACAAATACATAATCTTCAAAAAATCAGCTACTAAAAGTCAACCTTAGTGCATATATAGGAAGTTAAGCATGCATTTATAAAAGACTAGTCATTGTATTTTTACTATGTTCTTAATGGAATATAAAACATGCATACCTAGAAATTGGAATAAACAGAATGCAATTCAGAATTTTTAAATTACTTTAGATTAAAAATTCTTCATTTTCCTACATTTCCCAGTATTAGCCTGGTTTACAATAGCTTTTTTTTTTTTAATTTTATTTTATTACTATTACTGAGTGAAAGTTACCAGTCCTCCTTCCTTCAAATGAAGCTATTATGCATACTCTGTGGTACAATAGTACAAAAAGATATAGCCACAGAACAGACGAGCAGCAATCAAATGCCATCATGGCACAGGGAAGTGTACACACACTGACTTTTAGCTGTCTGGGCAAGACTCAGCACAGGTTTGCAACACTTCACTTGTGCCCTGCGTTGCAGTTGCTAATTTCCAGTCCTGCTAATTTTCTACGGCTTCTACTCAAGTTAGCTGAACTAGCATACATGTTTACCTGAACTGTATTATTGCTTCTGTATGTGCATCTCAGGGAAACGTGGCTCAATTTTGCAGGTATCTCTGACTAGGATTTAAGTCCATTTAATGGAATTTCTCACTCACAGGATAATTCTTTATTGCTAAATTTTAAAAATTCTGAAATTTCAGGGAGTTCCCTACATCTCATCACCAAGAGCATTCCTGACTTGTAAGAAAACTAAAAATAAATAAATAAATAAAAAACAAAACAAAAACCCAAACCAAAAAAACAGGAGAATATGGGTTTACCCGCAATTTCTGTATTTATTACAAATATGAAGTTGCGGTGTTTCTAAGTAATTTCCTCGGTCAAATACCTGACCGACAGCCATAATTTCCATCTGTATCCACTCTGCTCATCCTTGCAGAACTGAAGCCTTAACTGAAAGCTGTCCAACTCACAATTTCATGCTGCTCCTGAATTCTTCTGTAATTTCTAACACTGCGCCCTACGAATCAAACAAAACCCAGTAACAACTGGTTCAGAAAAGCCTGCCATTTTTTAAAAGGTGAATAAGCTCTTCACTACATTCACCAGTCTGACATCAGGTTTTGCGTCTCTCGTAATTCTTGGTCTTAATTGCAAAACATAATAAGATGCTTATGAGTGTTATTACTTCTTACATATGATTCTGTCCTTAATCACAATCAGAAGTCAGATGAAAAATTTGAGATTACTAATGTACATTTCTTCTTCACGACTATCCTGCAATAGACTTTAAAAATTTAGTACTTGCTCAATCTGTCTTCTCAAAAGCTGAACTGCTAAAAACATGCAAAACAAAAGGGCATGAAAAATCAGAAGAAGCTGAAGCAAATTTCAAACACTCCTATGAAAATATGGTTTCAATATTCTTCCAATTGTACTTGTAAGTCACTAGGTAATAGTTTAGAATGTTAGATATTACAGGAATTTATTTCTGTATAGTACTATTCAATTACAGGGAACAAACTATAACCAAATTGCTACCAAGTCTGCTTTACTACTGAAACTACAAGATGCTTGTTAGTACTACATGTGAACCAATATCTAGATTTAAGTATCATTGACATATTTCCTTAATTCTATTCTTTTTAAACACTAAGAAGATCATAGGAAATCTGGCAAGTTATTTTGGGTTTAAGGAGGGAGTAGATATTGGGATAAAGGGGAACATGACTGTGAGTTAATAATAGATTCTTATGAATAAATATTCTAATGAAATAGAAGCGCTAGTACTTTTAACTTTCTTTGATAAATTTTGGTAAAAAGGAGAAGCTAATTTCACACAGACAGCAAAAGCACAAGGAGAGAACTTTGAAGTATGACAACCTAAGTGCAAGCAATACCATAGTTTAAATGTATGGCAAAAAAATAACCTATTCAGATACAGAATCTATTTCAACATACCAATTATGCATTGAGTAATATATCAATAACCAGTCATGAGAATTTTTAAATCCATTATTACAGCTTGACAAAGGACAATTTATTATACTTCATGAAGCAAATTAGTTACATGCCCTTTACAACAAGCCGAGTCCTTCTCATTACCAAGAGCTGAATGACCAAAGAAAAACAAACACTCTATGTGAGACTGGGAGAGAGGAAGGGATGAGGAAGGGGAAGCCAGAACAAACCCTCAAGAAACGTGTATTAGGGAAAACTTTGCTCTGCTACAAATCTACATATCAGAAGGAACTGACAGAGCAAAGTGAGGAGAGCAAACAGCTTGTGTTTTTGTATTTATAACGCTACTCATAATAAGCTCTTGGAAGACTACAGAAATAAAAAAATATAATCCCCATTATTCCAATAGCAATCTATCAATGGCTGAGTAACAAGCAAATTGCAAGTCACAATCATTTGATGTATATATTTTTTCCAGACAAGTGCTTCTACTATAATCAGAGACACACAATTTCTCAAAGTGAAAAAGGCATAAGTCAAACACACATTTATCCCACCAGAACACTGGAAAGGGGACCTGAAATTTTTTTTTAAAACAATACCTGCATTAGCTACGTGGATACTCTATTTAGAAGTCAGAAAGGTACTGCTGAGAAAATGCATTTGAATAAACAGCAAGTATTTTATTTGTTGGCAATCATTTTAAATGTACACTAAGAATTATGTCACTCTTCATTCTGTGATGAATTATTGATGTAAAAGTCTACACCAAATTTTCCATTCACTTCCAACTTTTCCATACAAGGACTCTAGAAAAAAAAAGGAAGGGGAGCAGGAAAAGAATTTCCTAACTGAAAAATCCCAATGGACTCTGACTTTCATATCCTTATGTGTATTGTTTTGAAAGGTAACAGGCACTACAGTTGATTGCTAATGGCTTGTATGAAGCGAAACTGTAACAAATGTCAGAATGATCATCTGAATGGAGCTCTTCCCAGCCACAGGTCTACGCTGAATCTGTAACAACACTCCATTAACTTCAGTAAATTTTGTCTACTAAATATTGTTATTTGCTTGAAAGAGCTTCAGATTTTTTTTTTTTTCCTTTGGAGGCATTTACCTTAGTAAACGCTAGAAATTTATGACCAACATGTCTAATTTTTTCCTATTTGAAATAAAAGATGACAAATTAAAAGTCAGGAATAAACTTTTGAGAAAAATCAACTAATCCCTAAGAAGCAGTTTGAAATAGCTCTTTTAAAAAGTAGCAGTTACTAAAAATTTCATAACTAACCACACCACAGTATTTCTCCAAAACATCATTGCTAGCACATGCAGATACTTAACTGCTCATGTGGACAAACAGAGTAAATAAACACAGGTATTGTGACAGTACATGACTAATTACTATTTTGTATCTTTCATTGCAGTAATTTCATGCTAAATGTTCAGCTTTGGTTTCAAGGTCATATAAGAAAGTGGTTAATAAAAAAGGACAGCGTTACGAAAACCTACAGATTTTTCCTCTTCACCTCTTCCAAACGATTTCAGTAATGCTTGATTCAAACAAAAGCAAGTTCTGACATTGCTATTAAATAAAAATTTCAACTTTAAATAGTTCTAGAAGTTTGTTGGGTTTTTTAAACGGAGTTAAGCTAACTGACCTCAAAATGTATTTAGCAATATTAATGAAGACAGCTGACAAAGAGAATTGTAAAAGACAGTAACTGCGCAACAATTTATCGCGGTTTAACTGGAGTTTGAACAGAAAAAAAGCTTATCCATTTGAATAGAATAAAAGGACCTAGATAGGCAGGCCCTGTATAGTGGCATCTAAAAAGATATTTTTTTTTAAAGTGTATGAAAGATGATTGCATATTTATAATATTAACTATCTGATCAAAGCTGTTTCTAATCAATTTATTTTCCATTTACATACTTAAAGAACTGCTACTAGCCTTACAGTCATGGATTTTTACCCTGAGTTTTCAGGCAATGTTTCAGACAAAACAGAATTTGTCCTTGTTATGCAGAATAGTTTTATGCCTTGAACAGCTTTCAGGAAAATTTCCCTGGTTCACTGCAAAGAGAGACATACATATGTACATACATTTACACACATGCATATTAAGCCCTCTCCTTCTTGGTCCACAAAATGAAATTCGTTTTGTATGCTAACTAGATTATCAGTTACAATACACTACTCAAACACACATGCAGCAGAGACGGAGCTTGATATAACGCATGGTTGATCAAAGCCAACTTTTGCTGATTAATATCATTTACTTTGATTTATATATTACACATAATCCTATTTTCCACCATGAATTTTATTTGCTAAAGTCCCCAAACTGAAAATATTCTCTTCACATCTTGAGTAGGGTGTCTAGATGTAAAAAATTCCTAAATTATCTATCAAAACACTGTTCTAAAATACAGACTACTTAAAGAAATACAAAAGTATACTTTCTATTCTTGTAATAATTTGTCAAAATAGAAAGTTTTGAAGACTCCAATTAGTAAATCAAAAATTCTGCAGGGTACACATTTCAGCATATGGTAAGCATAGTAAACAAGAGAGAATGCTTAAAAAGTCACTCAGTTTCCTTTTTGCTTCTATTATTTTTAAAAAAATAACTTTATCATATATTCTAAACCTAGTAGTTATGATAATAGGATGATAACAATATCTAACTCACTACCTGTCCAAGCTACAGACTTTAAAAGACAACTGCATCTTTTCAATGACCCAGCATGAAAAGGTGAGGGTTATTTGTTCTGACAATAAGACAAAATCATATATGGAAACTTTATTATTCTTTTGTCTTCTTTTTTGGGGCAACTTCAGTCCTTGCAAAAGTGCTATGACAAACCTGCAAGCAAAACAGTCCAGTGCAGAGATCTTGGGTACCACTTACTGTGGTTGAACTATTGGTCCTCAATTCAGCATCTAGGCAGAGTGCCAAATAAGGTGACAGTGTCACTTCCTGAGACGTGGCTCTACACTTGGTACAATCAGCAATAAGATCACTCATCTATTACTGTATAACTTCATACGCATGGACGTAAATACACTATTATATAAACAATAATCTTATGGTTACAATTGGATATTGCAGATGATGTAAGATATGATGTTAGAAGAATCTCTCAGCTGTTCTGAGCAAAAATCCTAGCACCGACAAACACACTAAGGTTGAAATTCTTCAAATTCTTTGAATACTTTCATCAAATAATTGAAAAAAGGCCAGTAAAAGCAGTTCTAAAAAATTATTTAACATTTAAACATCATTGTCTTAGGTAGGAGCTCTAGGTACAAATAATCCTGATAACATATTGGAAAAGTTATGGCACTCTCTATTAGACTTACTGTTTACCTCTCGAAAATAAATGTTTTGTCAATATCAATTAGGTTTGCTTCCTTTCAAACACTCATTTGAAAGTTCACAAACTGGAAATGAGCAGTTACATGAAATAACTTGTGCTTTAAATCTTACACTAGTGTTTGTTAAACAGTTATATGCACAAAGTCTTCGTACCATCTTGACTGACAGTAGTTTGCCATGTGTTTTTTCAAAGGCTGAAAACAATACTGGAATTCTGTTCCACAGAAAGCATCATAAACGCACTGTTCTAAATCACCCAAATAAGAAATGACTAACAAATGCTCAGGAAAAAGCCTACATTAGCCCAATAACAAGCTACCTCAAGCATAGCAAAAGAGAAAATACAGATTTAATTACCATTGTTACAACTGAAAAATCACACGCAGCCTGGATTTCTACATCATTCTACTTTCCAAAGTACTGTTCTTGAAATATACGGACATTATCACCAAGGGACTTGGACAACTCACCTGAAAACGTAATCACACCGTAACATCTCATTTCACTCTGAAGTAGCATTTTACTCTGAAGGCTACTTGGGATCTGATATGTCATCAGTACACCACCTAACAGCCAAGGATTTGGGGATCTCAAATGCATACTTAAAACGGGTCACCTTATTCAGGAAAAACAAACAAACAAACAAAAACACAATAGAAAAAAAACCAAACAACCCAAAAACTTGATCAGCTGCCTAACTTTTTGGAAAGGGTTTCTAGTTAACAAAAGCCTAGACAACTACTGCAAGACTTAAATTGAAAAGGACTGCCAGTGAGATCCTCACTGACCTGAAAAGAACAGACCTGCAGCCTGCTTCTTCCCACACATTTCATGAACAAAGACCGATCCAGTGGAATTTATTTTAACAGAAATAACATAAACCTTAATACACCGTAATTATATTAGCGTCTCTTTTGACTCCTCCAAAGTATTACTAATGCCAAGAAAATTAATCTTACTTACCCTTTTGTATGTTGAATTGCTGCTAGTTCACACCAGATGTTTCTTGCTAAGTAAGAAAATGAATCAAAAATTCTAGAACATGGGTCCAACTAAAAGAATTTAGGTAGAGTACAACTTCATACAAAATACTGAATCTCTAAATTCCATGTCTTCTATCATGACAACTCATACAAGAGATTCTCCATGTGACCAGTCTTTAAAATAGCTGAGTGGCCTTCCAGCGGCACAATGAAAGAACCTCCTTTTATTCCAGTGCAACCCAATAGCACCAGAGCAAGAAAATCACAAACACAGAAGTATTATCTATCTGGACAACACCCATCAGTGAAAATTCCAAAAATTCTTCTTTTAAAAAATTATACATACATATATATATGCACATATACACACAAATACACTCTTCATAATGCTAGCACACTACTCCTAAAGCAACTTTTTGGTTGTTGTTTTAAGTGTAACACCTGCCTAGGTAAACCTCATCCCAAATACCTAAAAATATTATTTTATTCTAAAATTTTAGAAGTATTACTATAACCTCTATTGTCATTTATTAAAATATATTGTATGCAATAATTACATAAGACTGAGGAAAATTACTTTTGGTTATTGCTTCAAAGATAAAGGCCTCATAAAAGAAGTAATTTTTCCTAATTAAAAATATTCCTGTGATTTTTATTTACATCAAACAGTAGACGGCTAAGACAACAACTACTAAGTAAAACAAGTCCCGTAGTCACAGCACATTACATTCCGCTCAGTGGAATTGGACTTATTTATCATGTTTTATGATAAAACCTTTTTATTGCCCTTCCAGAATCCCAAATCTGAGATGATGGCTCGTCTAATATTAACCATTTTTTGGGTCCTACAAAGGAAAGAAACCTTTGAAATTTATTAAAGCTTTCTTAATGATGAACCACAACAAAATGTGCATATACACAGAAAACCTTCATTGCAAACAATCTTCAAAGCAAAATAAATCATTGAAGCAAACTACGAGGTAGTGAAATAGTGCTGAATCTTCCTCTTTGGAATCATCCCAGTTTCTTTAAACAAAATGTGAGGCTTAGAAGACTGACTGATCTCATACTGGAGTTTAATCTACTAAATCTGTATTGTTTCAGTAGAATTATAATCAGTTTTTATTAGTAAGAAATCATAAGTACTAAACAAGAAAGAAGGTTAAACAGAACAAAATGAAAGTTAAGCGCAGAGATATGTACACAAATACAACAACAAGGTCGTGTTGCTACCTTGTTTTTAAGCTAGGAATCAGCACCAATTTTTTTCTCTTTTGGAATACACTTTAAAGCATAAAACTAAAAGTAGGAGACATTTTCACTTCTGCTTTTTTTTTTCCCCAGGCTTGTTTTTATCCCTCACATACACTCACACACTCACCCTGGTTTCTCCTTTGAGAAGTCAATATTATCACAACAAGGGATCTTGGGGTCTGCCACAATGACTAACAGAAACTGATAAGAGTGTAGCTCCGCAGATTTCAGCCCCTACAAACCAGGCAATTCAGAGAAAAAAAAAAAAAAAGTCAATGTTTCATAAACAGTATTAGATTTGCAAGGTCAAAATGAAGAGACAAAGGCACTTCTTGCATGAGAGAACCACTTCCTTTTCAGAGATGCATGGAAAGAGTACCTAAACTTGCACTCAGTTCTGAAACACCTACCCAGAAAGTTACTGGAACGCAGATACTTTAGACTCCTAAAGACAGGGACACATCCACACACACATATAACTTGGGTTTTATTACTAGCTGCACCACAAGCTTTCTTTACGTCTTCATACTCACCTTCTCAACACCCACTGAAGTAATTATGTGCAGGAGCTTTCCAATAAGCAGCACACTGCTGATATTTTGCTTTATGACTGTTTATATTTGATTTGAAATTACATAAAAGCACGTTCCCCTATTCAAATACCTATTTAACAAAGAAACACGTGCTGCATATGACAACTTAGCTTATATCAGAAATGGGGAAGCCTGAAGGTTACTATTGCAATAAAGATGCGTCAGTAGCCTGTCAGAGGGTGCCCAACTCTGAAAACAAAGCACAAGCTGACTCCAGAGGATGTAATACTGCCACGCCTAATGAAATAAAACCAAGAGCCCTGTCAGCCTTTGCTGTGTCCTTGTTCCGATGCTGTTCAAAATGCGTCAATTCATTTTTCAAAAATGCACTACACATTCTTTTGTTACTATATTTCTTAATGAGTTTTATAACTTTTCTTGAGTGGTGGAAACAACTTCCTATTACAGGTTTAAATATTCACAAGGCAACTGTATATATTACATCTTTAAAGAAAAATTTCTACATTTTTATCGGTTCATTGTGAGATTCCCTAATGCTTGTTCACTCAGTTTATTTATGTAAAGGTGAGATTTTAAAAAATTAGGTTTTAGGACACAAAATATTTTTCTTAAAAGTCTATATAATTTTTGTTTAATCTATTTCTCTGCAATACATTTATAAAAATATTTTTAATATGGTATAATCTGTAAATAGGAAAAATTCATTAAATTAAAAGAATCTATTAGTTTATATCAAATCATTTTATGCAGGTGCTTTAGAATAGAATTAATATATTTAAAAGATTTTATCTGAGGCTCTGATTTTTTTTTATTATTTTAATCACCTGATAAAAATTCAAAGAAATGCATGTATTCTAAAAAAATTTTAATAACTCCTACTAGCAATCAGTGTATACGATAATTACAAACACCAGTAGCCAATTGGGATATAAGCCTATAGAGATCAAATGGTAAATCAAGCAAGGGCCAACATGGAACAGCCATTAGAAAAAGCTAAAAGATAGTGTATTTAATGTTTGGACCAAACCTGCTTTTTTGTAACAACTTCTAGCACCTGACAGGCAGATGAGATGGTTTTGTTCTCCCCACCTACTTGGGGGGGGCACAAAAAAGAGGTGACCGCACTTTATCAGACATCAAGCCCCCTCAGTTGTTTGGCTGGGATTTTTAAAATGAAAATAGGGAAAGTAATTTTATGCCTCTACTTGCACAAGCTGGGACTAAGTCCCTTATTTGCACAGAGGGAGGAAAAAACTTCTATTCTCCTGCCCCTACCTCTCATGTGAGGAGGTCACAGTAACTTCCAAAATATGGGCTGAGACCAATCAAACGCAGGTGCTGATGTGAAAATAACGAAGAGATCATTGTTCACACTCCTTCCCAGCTGCACTTAAGCAACAACACTGTGACATCTCACATGACATCTACTTACTTCAATCAGAGACACAGAGGAAGAAGGAAAAAGATGTGTGCAGAAAAAAATAGAAAGGTTCCTCAAAACCTGAAGTTTTGTGTTCTTCAGCAGTGCCTACTGGACCAATCCATTAATTAAATGAATCCCACCAACACTTGTAATTCAAACAGCAGTAGAGTAAGCAGGAATTCTCTGGCGGCCCTGATCAGCTATGCCACCCTGCCAGCTTGCTTGCTGCTGGGCAGCCACGATCACAGCACAAGCCCTAGACATCCCACAGCTGAAGTAAAAACCACCCAGCCACAGCTACAGCAGAGGGCCACCCCTGCTCTGCTTTAGGCACAACAGGTTTGTAGGCAAACCAGAAACAGCCTCTGCAGATTTAAGATTCAGTGTCTTCTGAATGAAGCATTTCTATCACTTTTGCTTGCAAATACATAAACAAGCATTTGACCTTAGTCACCACCTTTTTGTTACGAATCAGTGTGTTTGTCACAAGAGTTCATTAACATTTCTGTTTCCGCCAGGTAGGGACACACTTGTGGTGAAAGTGGGTATGGTAACGCAGACAGTTACACTTTTTGCAAAAGCTTAAACTAGTCTACAGTTCATGTTACCATGAATACCCATCATTACTTTCCTCCAGCTGGCTGTCTAAAAGCACACTAGCTTTTCTCTGAGAAGTTAAGTTCGACTCAGCACAGACAAAGCTGTTTAATTAGCAAAAACAGCAGTGCAATCAAGCAAGTATTTTGCATTCTAGACCAAGGTATGACACTGTCCTCCCACCCATGGCACCTGTGAAGTCTTATCACCTCATTCCACATATTTCTCACTCCATGAGGTAAGTAGCTTCATCTTGGAAGCACCATCATTATTCCAGGTAACATTTACTTCATCATTTATTGCTTCACTTTTTGTCATCTACAACATAGCTGCCTTTGCCAATTTACTCTTTTCCATTCTTTGCAGCTTTTCCACCTACTTGTAATTACCCTTTGCTGCTGCGTTCATCCAACGAGGTCCAGAATCCTTCTGTAGTGGTCCTACATCCAAAGCTGACTTCCTGTGTTTGTTGTTCTCTTCTTCAGACACAAGTTTATACTCAAACACATTTTCACTACAATCTTATCATAGTTTGTAATGCAGATTGCAGTGTATATCTACAAATGTATAAAAATCCAAATCATGAGTCCATTTCAATTTTATTAAAGGCAGATTTGTGCAGTTTAGAGCACTCACAATGGGCAGGCTGGCTGAAGAGCTAAAGGTGATAAAATTATGTGATATTATGTATGAATACTTCTGTGGGTGACTATCGCATGGTACTACTAAGAACCAGGTACTAAAAATGCTTACAGTGAAGTCACTATTTTAAGAATACATTGATACTGTGAGAATATTTAGCATCAATCTTTTGGAGAAACATGGTTTCAACAAAAATGCATACAGTCTTGCAGTGTCCCAAAGTGTTTACAGAATGGCAAATAACATCCATTTAAAACATATACAGCTCCAAATACAGTAAATCCTCTAGACACACTTTTTCAAGAAGTCTAATAGTATAGTATTTAATAACCTTTTGTTTCATACTGTTCCTATTTGAACAGATTACAATTTGCTCCTGGTAAATAATTATAAAATTCTGAATAGATTGTAAGTAGAATTTCTTATTTCACTGTGTCTAAAGTCTAAAAAGCAATTTGTTATTCCCTTTATCTCTCGCTTCAGCCTTATTACCTTGAAATATACCTATCTAAAATTCATTAATTATTTCCCTGCCAATTTCTCCATTTCCTTTCCATTAAGCCAAACTTCAGAAGAAAACATTGGCAAACACCTTTTTTTTTTTTTTAATATTACCTATCAACTAAACATGTTGTTATAGGTTTCACTAAGCTTCAGAGAAATTTCTGTGGTCTCTTCAGAGATAAAGGAGAAAAAAAAAAAAAAAAAAAGATTCACTCGGATTCTGAGCACAGGGTACAGGGATGGAATGGGAGATGATACCAGAGAAGAGTTTGCCCAAATTTATAGTCAGCATCTCATATATACTAACTTGCCCAAAATAATGGTAGAGCATGTAAGAGCTTGCTTAGATAAAGCAATACACAGAATCTAGATGACAAAGTGTTTTCCACTAAAAGCCTTTTTGTGTGTGTGTGTGTGTGTGTGTGTGTGTGTGTGTGTGTGTGTATCTGGTCAAAAAGGCAATCTCTATCACGTAGTGTGTTTTGCTATTTATACTAATATAGCCAAGTATTACACATGACAGAACTGTAGATAAACAGAAAAAAACTGCAATCTTTTCTTAGATCATCTTAAAACACTAGGACACACGTTGTCTGGTGCAGAACTCTATCAGCTAGCCATTTCAAAGAATCAACATGAAATACAATTTGCACAAGATTGCTGTATGCTACAAATTCAGATTTCTTAACACATTACGTTACATATTTAATTAGTCCAGCTGCATGTCCTTGCTCTCATGTTCTTGCCCAGCACAGACTTAACAAAAACGGACAAAGAACAAGTAACACAGCTCAGTGAGCTACACTTCCCCCCCTTCAAAACGTTACCTTGCTTTGCGGAAACTCACGTTGTTTCACCTGTGTGCCTGAGTGCATCCTCCCAGCTGGCAGAGAGATGCGTTGCTTGGGCTTACAGCAGCCCCTGCTTACGCCTGCATCTCTCCTTTATGTTGCTACTTTGATTGCAAAAATGCAGCGCTCTTAGTGCAGAGTTGAAAACTGCAGTGTGTTCTGGGAAGCAGTAATGATCTAACAACCTGGTTGTAAGAAGCTGTCTAAGCACATACTGTCTTCATCTAAAATCTGGTTGCCAGCTACTTTTTTGGAGCACCAGGAGCTCCGTCCAAAGGCCATAGCCAGAACTAGACTGCAACATATCCAAATTTTTGTAAGATTCAGATGAAACTTCTCACAAAGATAATTTTGAAATGTGAGGGTTTTATATGAAGCAAAAATTATAGAGAAACCAAAGTAAAATCTTTAAGATTTAAGAAGATTTAAGATCTTAAAATCACTCTTGCTCAGTTTCAGGGATTTTAAACAACCTGTTGCCTTCTTTGAAAGATTACAGTGTTACACCAAAGGCAAGGCTGTTTTTCCTTTAATATTAGGCAAAAACCACAGCAGTTCTTAATTAGCATTTAAAATTAATAAAAGTAACTTATTATGTCTTTTCTTCCTATATAAAATACATATATTGATAAGATTACCTTTTCTGTACACTCATTGCCTGAAGGTATATATCTACACTTCGCCATTTGGTCAGTCTTAAGAGCTTAGACCTTTCTAAAACTCAATCTCCTTTTACCTCTGCAACACAGCTGTCCCTTGCCTTAACTTGCTTTCAAAAACTTCTCACCTTCAGCCCCTGAATGAGTGAGTGCCAAGGGATCCTTTCAATCCCCCTCCCTCTGTGCAATCACTACCAGTTCCCTGTTTGCCCATGCCCTGGGTTTCCCTCCCCATTTTATATCGTGGCTTCACACTACTAGCAGTGTGCTTTGCAATGCCAGGAGGCTGGCAAGAACACTGTCCTAGACAGTGTCATGACAGAGGACTAGAGAGAGCTCTGGCAAAGCAGTTGCCCTCATTTATGCATTACTAAAATCTAAGTGACACCCTCTAAAACTGGAAAACTCGCTAACCAAAGACCTATACTGAATACATTAAATACTGCAGTTAATAAATCAACATATTACTATCAAATAAAATAAATCAGAATTCTAGTTCAACTGGAGTTAGGAAATACTAATTAGTTATGCACAATTGAACCATCCCTACCAAACAGAAAAACTACAATGAATTTTCGTTGTAGTATGCAAGGTGTTTGGTAGTTACTTCTACATAAACCAACCGCACACGTATTTTTAATTGAAACTGTTTTCCACCTTCTAATAAACACCAAAAAAAAAAAAAAAACAAGAAACCCATTCTGCTCACTTCAGTAAATTTTTGTATTATAAACCAGGATTTTTCTGCACTATGACAATACTGTTCATATTAAGAACATTTTATGATAAGCAATGTTTGCCCATAAATGATTCAGTAATTTTAAAACACAAAGTTTTCTCTTCATATAGCATTTGTCCCAGCCATTTGGAAATTACCTCTTGGGCCTATCACAAGATGATTAACTACTACGGCAGTAAACATTACAAGAAATGCATAATTCTCAGGGAATAAAAGAAAGTGATACTTATAACAAGATTTGTACTTAAAAATACAAGAACAAAATTTTTCCACTTGATTCTTTTTATAATTTCATCACTACTGCCAATGAGTTTTATTCAAGCTTTAAAGCACGACAGACAAAGCGATAATTAGTTTTCAATATTGAAACAGCTTTCTAAATATTACACATAAGCTTTTAATAAAGATAATAATCTATATACACAGTGTTTTGGCACCTTGCCACTGATGTATGGCCTCTAATCAATTGCTTGTTCAGCACTGAATATTCAGTACATTTTGTACACAGAACAAAATGGTTATTTTCTGAGGAAATTAAATACATTTTAAAATAAACTTAGCTAGCTGAAAATTTTGGACACTTAATGCACGCCAGTAGCTAGGAAAGGAGACTTAAAAGAGAAGGTTAAGCAAGATGCCTAGGTTTTAATCTAGCTCTGTCACTAGCCTCTTGGGTGTCCTTGAACAAACTATTTTACTTCTTAGTTTCCTCCATTTGTAAAGATATCAACAAAGATACCTAAAGCTGCAAAACAATCGTTGAAGTCTATTACATAAAATCACTATTAAACTTAACAAGTGGTTCTTGAAGGTCTCCCTTCCCCAACAGATCCATAAGGCATCTATGAATCAGACACTTTTCCACTACATCTTTAAATACCTTGTAAGGTTGTCAACTAGATGTGTTAACTCAGAAAAGGGTTCTGGATCTCAGTGAAGGTATTGAAAATGTCTATTCACTATGCAGCTGAAAACTAAAATAATGTGACATTAAAATACATAAAGAATAGGCCAGAAAATAAAATTTGCTTTTCTAGTGCCTTTATATAAATTAATAGTACTGCTCCCTTTGTGTTTGCATTACAGGTCACTCCTTCTTTATGGTGATATTCTAGAATGACAGAAGTTTTCAGAGATAATTGGTGAAAATGATCGCTAGCTGTTTGCTTTCACCATTGGACCAAAGGATCATTTATTGTCTAAAGTGACTAAGAGAAAGTATTCCACGTGAACCAGAACCAATGAAGACCACTTGTAATGGATTTGTCTCTGGTAGTTGACTACAAGCTTTAGTCTGTTCCCATTTTTCTCCTACACTTGCCATTGAGGCATGTATAAAGCTACTAGCTGGTAGAAAGTTTTTGATATCAGCTTATTTTGCAGTTCTGCCTTTCGTAGAAGCCCTTAAAGGTCCCTCTCATCTATGTAGCTGCAAGTTTCCAAAGAACCTGTTGGAAAAGAATTGTCTTTCACAGCTCTAACACATCTTTGATTGAGAGTGTTACTGGAGAAGAGAGGATGGTTTGACACGATGACTGCATTTATCTTCTTTCCTTAAGAAGTCAAATAATATAACACGGTAAAAAGATACGAATTAGGACAGGTAAGTTAATTTTCCCATTTTTCCTCTATCCTATGCCTTAAAAGTAAAGAAATTGAAAAGTGGAATTTCAAAACTTGTGATAGGACAAACTTCTTAAGGCAAGAAAATGATAAAAGAAGTCACCGAGATCAAGAGAAAAAAATGCAAGCAACAGCTGAGCATTTATTTATATGTAGAATATCCCACATGATTCCATTAGTGACAGTAATAATGTTGGGTTACTAAATCTCAGACTTCACGTATGAGTCAATCTCTAATGGAAATAAAATATATTAAAAACAAAGTGTCTTTTTGCTACAGGTAAGAGTCAATATCCTTTGCTGACAGAAGAACATGCTTAGTGCTTCCTCTGGCCCTTGCTAAAAAGAGGATACTGAATTAGCAGGATGTCAGTGTGATCCAGACTGAAATGCTTTCATTTCTATTGAAACTGCAATCCAAAAGCAATACTTACATTTTCAATTTAAGACAAACACAATGCAGCTCAAAATGTTACACAAACAAAAGCCCAGCATATGATCTTCCTCTCAGGATTAACATAAATCAACTGGAATTGTTTCTTCGGAGGTTCTAAGAGATATATTTAGTACTGTTTTCCTCGTTATTGACAGGGTTTGGTTTGCATATCACATGACAGCAGCTCTACACACCTCATCTTGCTAAACTGCACGTCAATGCATCATACCAGGCAGGGTAGCTAGCGCAGTAGCCATCAGACCATTGAAATTCATCTATTGCCACTTCCAACCTTTCAATATTTTTTTTTTTCAAATTACCATACATATTCCATTCCAGCCCATATAGTCAAATTCTACAGCAGTTCAATACATGTCAGTATGGTCATCCATACTTCCAAAGGTATGGAACAAACTTTTTTGTATGTATTATCAGAATACACATATATATATTTCAAAATTTATTTTAAAAACTTCAGTTACAAAATGATTAGCTTTTTGGAAAGGAAAGAGGCAATAAAACAACAAACTGTTCCTTCTAGAACCACTACATAGTCACATACTATGAGAAATAAAAAAATAATAAATAAATAAATAAACGAAAAGCAAGCAGGCATGAGTAACCTTGTGTATATTTGTGACTGCATCTAGTCTCCTACCTGGAGTGCTATTGGAGGTATTCACCATGCAGAGGTTTAAAAGCTTTGCTATTGCTGACAGATTGTGTTAATTTGGGGTGCATTTATCAAGTACGTAAAACACGACATGTTTATAATACACAGGATGGCTTCGGTAGGCACAGAAAAATTCTACCAGAAACAAACTTTATGAACATATACAGTTATTTAATTTACCAAGTAAAAAATCACCACAGAATATTAAACAAGTAGATGCTTCTGCAAGGCAGTGAGCTGTGTCCATGGATGCATCTCCATGACGTAGGTACAGAGGCTGTCTTAGTCCAGCAGATACAATAACCTTGTATTTAAAAAAAAAAAAAAAAAAAAAAAACAAACCCACAACCACCAAACCAACGACAGAAGAAAAAGCCCCAAAAACGTAACAGGTAATGTTATCTTAATGTTAGTAACATATTTGCTATAGATAAAGGCTTACATTTTTGTGTCAAGTATTTTATTGAAGTACCATTTTAAAGCAAATTGTATCAAATCATGTAACTGTACAAGTCCATCTAGACAGTACGGCCATAAATTAGAGATGCTGACAATAAAATCACAAACCCACAATCCATTACTGAATGATGTCAGTGTTATAAAAACAGACTTAGTTTACTACGTATTATTTTAAGGCGCTATTAAGACCTTATATACTGTAATTAGCAACAACGAATGAGGTGATTCACAGCTTGAAGCGTAAACACACATTACAAGGAAACAAGTTAGCGAACGATTGATAGGCATACATCCTTCCTATAAAACACAGCATCCAGCAGAGTCATACGTGACAAACAGGTCTGAAAAAGCTATAACCTCTCCTACTGGTAGCAGCCAGGCAGAGGACGAAATGAGTTGACATACAAGTTTTATGATTTGTAAATCCCACATTTTTTACGATGATGGTGGAAGCAAAACACCCACCCCAAACAAAACCTGCGAAGTTAATCAACCTAATGGCACAAATTTACAGGGCTAAGGTAAAACTGAGGGCTGGTCCTCAATATCCTGAAGGACCTTCACCCAAACGTGCATTTTAGACGCTGCAACAGCAGCAGTGGGATCTGCGTGAAAACAAGCCCGCTCATAAATATGAATTAACACACGTAGCGCTACAACCACCCGCAGTTCAAAACAGAAATTCGTGCCTAAGACACCTAAATGCTACCTGAGCCCCTACACGAGCTCTTTATTTCGCTAGACAACACAGGATGTGCTTTTTCAGGGCGGTAGATATGTTTTATTTAGTGTTTTGATAGGAAACGGCTTTCATTCCCAGTCAGGAGCCGCAGGGTTTGCTGGTTTTGTGCTCCATCTTCCAGTCCGTAACGCTCCGCTTCATCCCCGCGGCTGCCGCCTCAGCGAGGCCGGGCGGCGGGAAAGCACTGCCCGGCGGCGGCCGGGGGGGACACACACACTGCCCGGCGGCCCTCCCGCCGCCCGCCCCGGCCCCCGGCCCCCGGCCCCCGGCCCCAGCCCGCCTCCCCCCCCCGGGGCCCGAGGCGCGCCTGACCGCCCCCAGGTGAGCCCACATCTGCCGGGGAAGGGAGAGCGGCGGCTGAGAGGGGACGGCGCCCGCGGGGTAGAGGGACCGCAGTGTGAGGGAGGGGAAGGAGGAGGAGGGCGCAGAGGGGCATGCAGAGGCGCGGGGGCACCTACCAGTCCGTGTGCGGCTCGTCGATGACCAGGAGCAGCTTGAACTTTCTGCCGGCAGCCGAGGAGACGGCGGAGGAGGGATCCACCAGACCGGCCGAGGCCGCCGTCTGCTTCACGGCGTTGGAGAGGGAGCTGAAGAAGCTGCTGCCCGTCGACTGCTGCGGCTGCGGCGGCTGCTGCTGGGGGGGCGCCGACTGCGGCGGCTGCCGGCGCTCCGCGGCCGGGGAGGCAGAGGCAGGGGCCGCGGAGGCTGAGGGAGGCGGCGGCGGCGGCTGCTGGGGCTCCGGCCGCTGCAGGTCGGTCATATAGCCATTGGGCAGGTTGGCGATGAAACTGCTGTCCGAGAGCCTGCGCCGCAGAAAGTTCATCATCTGGCCGGGCGGGAGAAAGGCGAGGCTGTACCGGGGAGCGGGAGGCGGACGCGGCGGCAGCGGGCTCCGCGATCCGCAGGCGGGCTCGGTCGCAGCCCCACTGCCGGCCGAGGCGGGCGGCGCTGCCTTCTCCTCAGCCGCGCGGCCGGCGCGCGCCCGCTGCCCCCGCCCGCCTCTAGGGGGCAGCCGCGCGCGGCGAGCGTGAGGAGGGCGGCGCGGGCGCGCGGAGCCTCGCTCCCGCCCTGCACGCCCCCGCGGCCCGGCGCGGTCCCGAAGCGGACGGGCGGCGGCAGCAGCGCAGTGACCGGGGCCGACCGGCTCCGGCCCTCGGCAGCGGCTCCCCCCAGCGCTGCAGCCCTCGTAGCGGGGCCGTGCGCGGCGGCAGGCCCTGCTCACCGGCCCGCCGCTGCCCCGAATCCCGGCCGTTCCCCGGACCCCTGCGAGCGGCCCTCCCGCAGCTGCCCCCGGCCCGACGGCCGCAACGGTGCAGGACCCTGCTCAAACCTTACATCCCCCAAGCGTCAGTGAAATGTCTTCATGATAAACAGTGGGGGTGGTTCTTTTTTTCATTAAAAACGCCCCAGACAGTTCAATGAAGGTGAAGTGCTGCATAGCGTCAGCCAATTCTACGTTGTGAAGGAGAATTACGGGGGCATTTTCACATCTTTAAAAGCTGTAGGCTTTCTTTAAGAGTAACTTGAAATCTCTTTCCCCTCGAGTTTTAACATAAAATACATAATTCAGCCTTTCTTTTACGCCATACATTTTTATCTGAGATACGCATAGCTGCAAATCCTTTCGCAATTGATCTCTACGGGCCATACTGTGTGTAAGGGGTGGTCCAGGATCATACACCTTAAATTGATGCAGCAATTCCTTTTAAAGTTAGAGCTTTGATAAAGCTTTCCTGATGCGAACACTCTCACAGCTTAAAATTTACACGTTCAAGGGTAGAACTGCATAGGATTCTTTAATGAACCACTGAATTTAGAAAAGTTCATCTATCAAATAATGACAGAAAATTAAGTAAAACATCAGGGCTGTTAAAAGACGCTTACATTTTTGACACTATAGGCCATGGGGGGGGGGGGGGCAAATGTTCACTCTGCCGAGCCCCACTACAGACCACAGACCGATACGGCTTTTTGCATTAAGGGCACAGAAAACGTAACCAAGTGGAACCAATCCTGGGGTTCGGCTGCATCGGGGTGTTCCCGTCGCTTCATCAACCCGCGGCCCATGCTGCCAGCAGACTTACATCTAGGTAGATAAATTTAGGTCCAGTGAGAACTAGAGAGAATAAATTGCTCTCCGTAATGTTAAAATATCTTGTATGTAAGCACAATAACTCAAGTCATCTACAGCACATGACACAGCAGCGAGTCGTTGGCAGACAGAGGTAGAATACAGCACTTCGCCACCGCAAGTGCACATGTGTTATTTCTACAGATATTACACGCACAAAGATGATAAAAATGACAAGATTGAGCAATTGTTTCATTCATCCTTGCTTGAATAATTGCAGCAACAATCCCCTCTCCTGTCTCATCTGAAAAGCAGGCGGCCAAAGGAAAGAAGGCGGCTCTGCTTATACTTTTCAAAAGATGAGTTTTTATCGGATACAAACTTTTTCACTTCCCTATAAAGTGATTACTGAAAACCACTCTAAACCAGTTTGATACTGAAAATGATATTTAGGTATTTTTTTAAATTACTGTTCTCGGTTGAAGGGTGACTGTATAAAAATGCCCCCGCTTTGGACAGACTGCTTCCTATACATACTCAGAACCTGCTTATTTTACTGACAAAAAGCAGCTGCCCTTGCAGAGCCAAATTAAGCACAGCAGAACGAACTGTATTACATTTTGCTGTGCACATTAACAAAAGTATTAACCGGAGTTACCAGTCTACTACAGGGCTGAAATCTATCTTCAGTGCCAGCTGTACACTTTGCAAGTGAGGCAAGACACACGGAGCAAACAGAAATGACAGGGAGCAGTTTGAATGTCAGGACCCATTAATATAAAACAAAATAAAAAGCGATTAACCAGAGTGGTTAGGCTGCTCAGATTTCAGTGATACAAGATCTAGCTTTGTTAACACATTTGTGTGAAAAGCTTTTGTTTTCTGGTTGATGAAATCCAATTCCCATACATTTTCTTGTATATTCTCAGTTCAGCCCAATAATCACTTTAAGATTATACAGACTGGTTCTAATTGTGATCACGGCCAACAGACTCTCTGGTGCAGTTGCCCTTTGTGGTTTCACGAAGTGTTAGATGTTCTTGTTCCCCTACCGTGTGTGCTCAGACGTTGTGGCTATGTAGAATGCTAGAACAGAAGGTATTTCCTACCTTACACACTTCATTCACTTTGCACTGTCTCTTCTCTATGAGCATCGTCACAGAAATTTGTACTTGGGTTTTTTGGGGGTCTTTTTTTAACCTCATTACATTGCCACTATGCTGACTAAAATTAAAAAAAAAAAAAAAAGTCAATCAATCATCCTCAAATGCTAGACTTCAGAGGGGTTTTTAAAAAACATCCTGTAGAGTACCGTAACAACAAAACTGCACTAGCGCAACTGGCAACTGAATTTGGTCAAAGACTCAAAGAACTTGGTCCCTACTGCAGGACAAAACCTAAAGCAGCATTCTTCATGTAGCATTGTTGTTACTGTAAATGGAAAACTTTATTCAAAGAGTATCAATAGAATATTACAGGGAGCTTGCTAAATTTAATAGTACATAAAGCTGTGCCTGAAAAAGAACTACCAGCACTTTTTGTCCAACCTACTGTTCGTATTTCAACACCACACACCATCTTTGCGAGATAATTCAACATGATTGTGTCTGTTAGAAAGTGAGAATACCAAATTGCTGATACGTTAAATGACAAGTCATAAATTGAGTCAATATCAAAGCAGAGTACAATAGCAATTCTAAATCCAGTCTTGTTTCCTAACATAGAAATCGCTATGCAAAAAAGGATCAAATTACTGGAGATTAGTTGTGTTGGCAAACTGAAAGGAAAAAAAAAAAAGAAAAAGAAGGGATGAAGCATCCTAAGTAGTACACTTTATAATGGCTTATCGCAGCTACATACCGGTATTAACACAGAAACAACTACAGAAGGATTCATGTTAAAAAAGATAATAATAAAAGAAATTTACAGGCAAGTTAGGGCCAGTATGATTTGATTTCATATTCCTTTGCTATTATAATTTAAAACTAAACTTTAGGCTGGTCAAATGCTTCTTAAAATTATATTAGCATTTTAGAGAAGTACCTTTCAGATAACTAACTATGTGGTGGAAATGAAAGAATCAGCTTACACATGCTAGACTGGGGATGCCTATCACCCGAGCAGATTGAATCTAACACGTTTTAAATGAAACCTACTTAACATCTCATGTTATCAACTATTCATCTACAAAAATATGCAAGTCTACAAAAATGTAATTACATTTAATGGAGAAAAAATGACTAATCTTCTCAGCCTGTATGCTGTACATCATACTATGCATATAGTACTAGGTAATAGAAATGGGACGAACGCAGGGAACCATTTTCTTTGTATTTTATGTGCCAATACATGTTCTAAGCCACATGGACGTCTACTTATCACATCCTTGGAAAAAAAGTTCCATTATTTGAGTGAATTGTGTTTCACGTGTATCCATTCATGCCACGCTTTCAGCTACATGTTATGTTCAGGTCTGTGTATCCAGTTCAGCCTGCAAGAAGGAAGGCAGCGGCTGCCGTCCCGGAGGGGAGCGCGAGGGTGCTGTCCACCGTGACAACAGTCACCTTAGAAAAGTAATTCACACATTTCCCAACCACTGACCTGCCAAAAATGGGACGAAGCCAGAACTGAGGGGAAGGAAACATTGCTGGCAGATGACAGTGTAACTGAGTCTGGAATAGCAGGCACTTAAGCCTATTTTCATGATAAATGCTAAACAGAATCTCTGCGCTGAAAATAAGTCATACACAGAAAGTACTCTTCTGGACCATGGGGTATCACCTGGCAACCCTCAGAGAGATCAGCATTACGAGGCTTTCTAAAAGCCTCATAATTTATTTAAACCCATGCTAGTAGGTCATAAAAAAATTTTCTTACAAACTCCATAGAAATATGACACTTGTTTGTCACAAAGATAAAGAAAATAGATACATAAAAAGAAAATACAACAGAAATCGGGGCTGAAGTGGGTGTTTGCTATATGCAAAGCGTCTTACACGCTGTGTATAAAGGTGCCATACGTCACCCATCTGAGTCACTAAAGCCAATGGCATCCTGGCTTGTATTAGAAATAGCGTGGCCAGCAGAAGTAGGGAGGTGATTGTGCCCCTGTACTCAGCACTGGTGAGGCCACGCCTCGAGTATTGTGTCCAGTTTTGGGCACCTCAATACAAGAGAGATATCGAGGTGCTGGAGCGAGTGCAGAGGAGGGCAACGAAACTGGTGAAGGGCCTAGCAGAAAAATCATATGAAGAGCGGTTGAAGGAGCTGGGACTGTTTAGTTTGAGGAGAAGGAGGCTGAGGGGAGACCTCATCATTCTCTACAACTATTTGAAAGGACACTGTAGAGAGGTTGGTGCTGGTCTCTTCTCACAGGTAATTAATGACAGAACAAGAGGGAATGGCTTCAAGCTCCAACAGGGTAGGTTTAGACTGAACATTAGGAAAGAATTTTTCACAGAAAGGGTGGTCGGGCATTGGAATAGACTGCCCAGGGAGGTGGTTGAGTCACCATCCCTGGATGTATTTAAGAGACATTTAGATGTGGTGTTGGGGATATGGTGTAGGGGAGAACTTTGTAGAGTAGGGTAGATGGTTGGACTCGATGATCCCAAGGGTCTCTTCCAACCTAGACAATTCTATGATTCTATGATTCTAAACAGACATAATGCTGGTAATACCACTATGCACCCTTTCAATGTTTTATTTGTAGCTGATTTTAAAAATATTTTTCTCCCTTAAAATTCATACACCAACTAGTAGGATAGCTACAGTAATCACATTAGTGTTAGACTTCATGAACACTAACAGAGCAACTTGTGTCAATGCTCTGTTATTGTGAGAGAAATGTTTGTATGGAAATGCATTTGCTGAATTCGTTAAATATTACTCATTTTCAAATATTCAGATTTCAAATTGATATTTTACTTGTGATGCATTCCTTGAAAAGCTGTTCCTTTTCTATATTCTAACATTTATATTATTTCTATCAAACATATATCCAGTTTTCCAATTTGCAATTTTCCAAGCACATCATAGCAACTTCTCTCAGAGGTGTCTGACCGCCTATTCCAGCGGTCCCACACTTTCACTTAGTTTCATTAGACAGCTTCACTGAATTCTCCCAGAACTCCTGCTGTTATGATGTCCCTGAAGCAAAAACATGTCAGCTTTCTATTTCTGGTCTTCCTTGCTTTTTGTTGTCCAAGGTGGCAGAAGTACAGTTAAACCATATGAAGAAATAGGCACACCGGGGAGTAACTGCCTCAGTTATTGCTTTAGAAAGGACACAAAATCAGCTTGATCTTCCCTTCCCAAATCTAGGCTCTTGTGTTTTGATTTATGAACATGAACAGAGAACACACGTTAACAAGAATTGTTTTTTTTGTCAGATGGTCATTTAAAGGTCTAAGTTTGTATTACCTAGCCTGTTCCCTTGGTGTTACTATAATTTTCTTCTGATATGCCTACCTATGTATGTTTTGAATCATATTGGGAAATTTGGCTTTTAATTTACAAAAAGTTCACAAAAAATACTTGCATGGTGCTATGCAAAATTGTTAAGTAAATGTATTAAGATATAAGGGGTCTCTGTTTTATTTATGTCAGTTTAGTAAATATTTATCTGGCATTACGGAATTTCACATTTTATAAGCATACCAATTCAAACAGTTCTATATTGCGAGAAATACACTGTACTAATTTTTCTAGCATTCACAGAGAGGACCTGATGGTAAGGTGGTTAGTAAAAAGCAGCCTCTGCTCCCGCTTCTGCCTCTGGAGAGCGTCTGATCTCAGGCTCTGTGTGCCCTAGACAGAAGCTTCTCCCCTGCCCCAGCTACCCCAAAGGAAGGGCAGCAGGAGCACAGGAGGAAATACTATCATCTCTAAAGTGCTCAGGGACTGAACCGAACTAACTTGTGCCAATGTCAAAAGATGAATTTCATGTCCTTGTCAGTACAAAAGCCAAAGACTCTCTGGCAGCTTTTCCTTAAATTTGAAAGCACGTAACATTCCTGAAAAGAAAATTATGTCCTGTATTATACATCCTGTGCTCAGCAGTGCATTAAATACTATATGGAAAGCCCATGACAATTTATTTAATAAATCATAATTTATTAGAGAGTAGACTTTTACCTTTGCAAGCTTTGAATGTGGATGAATTCATACTGCAGAAGAGGGGTTCGTAGTCTCATGAATAATGCTTGCTGAGATGTAGGAGGGAGTTCAAAAAAATTCTGTATGTATCATGAGAACAACTTGTAATAGAAACAGACAAGCTACAATCTACATGAGTGGTAACTATAGGTCAAATAAATGATTACAGGAGATAAGTCTGTTAAAACAGTTTGCCTCTATTCCAAAATCTGAAGTTATAATAGCAGTAACAGTTACCTTTCCATTTCCTACTAAAATATATCTGTTACCTGATTTTTTCGTTCACTATATCCTGTGTTTTAAGGATCCTTTTTTTTTTTTTAAATATATTGGTACAAATACAAAGGAACTTCAAGCACTTTTTACCATGTAATTAAGGTTCAAATACTGACAGCCTTACTCGGACTAAACTTTAAAAGCCAAAGGCAATCTTGCAAATATCTCAGAACTCAAGCTACAGAAGTCTGAATAATTAACTTTTAAATAGAATTTATAGCAAAAATTTCAACAATTACACACGTGGACTGACGAATATATAAAGAGGCATGTTTAATACATATCTTAAATTTATGTGATAATAAACATATATTAAAGTGTATATAAAATACTGGTTACTGGTATTGTATTTCTTGAGGAAGGCAGTAATAAGTGGGGTATGCCTATATGACCTGCTATTTCTTGTGTTTTCTACTCTTTTGGGCTTGAAACGATATGATACTACTAATCTCAGAAACAGGTGGTTTATTTCTTTGCATCCCAGTGAGCGGTGTTTCCTCTTAAAAATCCAGAAGATTGTTTCTGTATCAGTTCATTTGCTGATTTTCTACAATATAGAGCAGTCTCAACTCGTAATACACATTTACTGTTTTGCAGTGGAGTACATACAGATCTTTCTAAACAAACTGTTTACAAACTAGACATACTATCTAGGGGTAATCCTATCAGCAAAATGTGGACATTGCTTAGTGTGGAGGAGAGCCGCCATTATGAAAAGGAACAAATAGTAGATGTTATGAGTAACAAAAATAAGACGTATCGTCACAGTGAATGTTACACCAGAATCTGACCATGACAGAAGAACAAACATCTTTCTAAAACCCAGAAAAATACAAATTCCTCATAGGCTTTACTTAAGTTATTTTTCCCTCCTGTATAATTACCATTCTGACTCATTCTAACCGATTGAAAAGATAAATGTGAAATCAACTGCAATACAGCTATGTAGTGAAAAATAAACCCAGGACTGGCTTCTAATGTAAAAAAAAACAAAAAACCAAACAAACAAACCAAACCCTATGTAAACCACAATTCTAGATGAAATGCAACAAACAAGATATAGCATTTACATCCAATCTGGCCTTCACAACAAAACTGTAATTTTCTTTTTAAAGGACTTATCAAATTATTAAGATGAATGCACATTTACCTAATTGTCTGCTTTAGCTACCACAAATTAATTTTGAATACCATGTATGTGAAAACCTGATAAGCCATTGATGTTCAACATGCAAGAGAAGTGAAGAATTGAAAGGATGACAGCATATGAGCAAAACAATACAATTATGTTTTGCTAGTATTTTTTTTTTTGCAAATGAATTAAAAGCCAGTACTATGCAATATGTGTCGGATTCAAAAACTATCTTTAATCTCACTGTTGTCAATGAATGCTGATCTGTTTTATAAATAAGACAAAAACAGTCAGGTGCAATAAAGAATTAAACCAAAAAACAGCTTTATGAGTAAAAGGTAAACTACAAATTTAAAACTTATACATTATTGCACATATTTTTATACATACAGACATATAGTACATATATGTGCATATATAATTACATACATTCCCAATACTTTCCTCAAGATCATTAGCACGAAGGGATCATTACCATGGAAGGGATAAACAGGCTGGGATAACCAATCTGCAATATATCTTACATTCACACTTTTAATTTTTTTTTTTTTAAAGAAAAATCAGCTGAGATTTTCTTGGTCAACAATTCCAGTTTTTCACCTTTAATCCTACCCAAGAGTTGTTCAACGTGTGTGGTTTGCTGAGAGTATTATTGCATCATTTATTCAGTTTTAATAAGACTGCAGAATATCTTGGTTTTCTCAGGAGCTGTTTCCTTAGTACCAAAATAGTTTCACTCCACAGAAGTGTTACACTTTTAGTAGACTACCAATTTTTCAAGGCCCTTGAGAAAGCTAGATGTTTCTTTTGGTTTTACTTGCAATTCTACTTCTCTACTATGTCGCTTACATGAGAAAGTACAGAAATACTCTTTTAGCCCTCTTGTATCCTTGCAGAAGTTAACAATTAAGCAATAGTGTGTAAACAAGCACATCTTCAGATATTTTAAAAGCAGAGTTCACTATTTTAAAAGTTTGAGTACACTGTATATTTTTCTATACTGCAATATCAAAACCTTATACCTCAGTCCAGTAAGCAATAAAATTAGGTAAAATGGTGCAAAGTAATTACTTAAGTTATTGAGTTACATAAACTATGCCTTCAGGCTGGCCTTTCCCAAACATTTCTTGAAGAATTGTGAATGCAACAGATGCAGTTCTCTAATACAGGCCAAGCAATGAAGTGAAAGTCGTCACACATTCCAATGTAAATGCATGCCTACGGCATCCCTCAAATTGCCATATTCTAAAAGCTACAAGACTGAAGTATCCTCTGGATAAAAACAGGGGGGGAAACCCCAGAAAAATCACAAAATTACTTCGGGATCACTTGGTTACCCTTTAGCTGTCACTGTATTTCTCACTTTTATAGCAAAACTGGAACTTACAACTAGCAATCAATTGGCTATATTCTGCTGGCAAAATCCTATCGTACCTCCTTTGGCACAGTGGAAGGCAGCTTAAAGTCTAGAGCATCCTATTCAACATGCCCTTGTCTATTTTGAAATTTACTTTTGAAACATGAAGGCCACATTTTTATGTAATACAGAATAACACTATAATATTTAATTTACTGACAAATATATGGTAATAGTAGGACTTAAATTCAGTTGCAAGGTTGAGAATCATTCTCAAGAAAAGCGTGGGAATACGCATCTATGCGTTTGTAGAGACAACTGTATTCAGAGGATAATTCAAAACTTCTGACAAGGCTAGTGTAGGAAGACAAACTTCTCTCTGTCAGTCTTTATAGTTTAGGGCCTTATAGTGTAGAGGAAAATTGTCGTCACTTACAGCAGAATTGCATACTGACTTAATATTAATAGACTGCGTACAAAATAGTGTAGGCCTCAAAACTAACACAAGTACTCAGTTTTAAATTAGTTTTCAAAGTATTACAAGATGTCAACATTTCAGTTACAAATAATCTTGCAGAAGACACAGGTCACAGATACTGACTACAACATTGTTTATAAATCAAAAATTAATTAGTTGTGACTCCTAATTAAGGAAGTACCCTATTAATTCCATGATCAAGAAGACAAAAACTTCATATTAAACCTGTGGTTTGATTTCTGCCCCTCAAATGTATATAAACTCTTTTTTAACCTGAGATCTTATGTCTTAGATGCCCTTGTACAACAGCACTGAAGATACGACGTTACTAAAACATTTTTAGATTTTTTTTAAGCAGTCAAGACTTATTAATTCCCAAAATTTATTTTTAACACACTGAAACTGTGCCCATAAGCATTAGAGACACATAACTTCGGTCATTCTCACTGCAATTAAAAGCAGCAAGCCCCACATTTAAAATCGTTAGGCCTCTTGTGTCAATTCTTGCAGTGCTGCCAAATACACTACTATAATCTTCTTCAACATTCTACATTGGATTTGTCTTCTCTCTGTTCATAGGTTTCTCCAGAAAGTTATTTCCCTTTTGCTGCCTGTTGTGAGTTTAATATCATCCATTTGTTATACAATAAAAATTCTGCCTAAGAATTTTTATCCTAGCAAAATTAAAAAAAAATAGAGGGCAAGTGATCTGAAGAATCCGAAGAATAAGTTTACTATAGTGTATTGGACAGTGAAACAGTTTGCCTTGCTGCTTATTAAAATCATGTGAATTGGACAAACTGTTGTCCAATGAATAGCCAAAAAAGATCCTCTTCTCCTTTTACAAACATACAGAATTTACACAGATTGTCTTTTACAGAGATTTAAAAGCCTGAATGTCCTTATACATAACTGCAGAGCAAGACCAAGTGAGAAAAGACACTTCTCTTGCATTGAAATTGACTGTGCATCTGCTGCTAACTTTGTGCTAAATTCTTGATTAAATCTGTCCAGTGGAGTGCACAGTAAATGGTAGTCCAATGTATTTACTGCTATCAGGTGATTTTCATTTTGTGTTTAAGAGAGTAACTTTAGTACTAGCTAAGGTAAACTAATGTTGTAAAAATTGTTCTATAGTAAGTTCTGTATTGAGGGAAGCACTCTGTCATCATCTGTATAATGGTCATTTATGCTCAAGTATTATTATGGCCTACACCACTAAAAATATATGATCAACAAAAGAATTGCAGCTGCTGTAATTGCCCACTAAAGAGAAAACATTCTATTTCAGAGGTTCTTAATTTCACAAGAAAATTGAGAAAGACCTCTCTTCCAGTCCATACTTCACAGAGTTTTCAGAGTTGGAAGGGTCCTCTAGAGATCATCGAGTCCAACTCCCCTGCCAAAGCAGGATTGCCCAGAGCACATTACTCGGGACTGCATCCAGGCGGGTCTTGAAAATCTCCAGAGAAGGGGACTCCACAACCTCCCTGGGCAGCCTGTGCCAGTGCTCTGGCACCCTCACCGTAAAGAACTGTTTCCGTGTATTTGAACGGAACTTCCTGTGTTCTAACTTGTGCCTATCACCCCTCGTCCTGTCACTGGGAACCATTGAAAAGAGCCTGGCTCCATCCTCCTTCAACCCACCCTTGAGATACTTGTATGCCATAATAAGGTCTCCCCTCAGCCTTCTCTTCTCCAGGCTAAAGAGTCCCAGCTCTCTCAGCCTTTCCTCATAAGGGAGATGCTCCAATCCTCAAATCATCTTAGTTGCCCTTCGCTGGACTCGCTCCAGCAGTTCCCTGTCCCTCTTGAACTGGGGAGCCCAAAACTGGACACAGTATTCCAGTTGTGGCCTCACCAGTGCAGAGTAGAGGGGGAGAATGACCTCCCTCGACCTACTGGCCACACTCTTCCCTATGCAGCCCAGGATTCCATTGGCCTTTTTGGCAACAAGGGCACATTGCTGGGCCATGGATAATTTACTGTCTACCAGGACCCCCAGATCCTTCTCCTCAGAACTACTTCCCAGCAGGTCCACCCCTAACCTGTACTGGTGCTTTGCATTCTTCCTCCACAGGTGCAGGACCTTGCACTTGCTTTTGTTGAACCTCATTAGGTTCTTCTCTGCCCAGCTCTCCAGTCTGTCCAGGTCACGCTGGATGGCAGCACGGCCCTCTGGGGTGTCAGCCACCCCACCCAGTTTGGTATCATCAGCAAACTTGCTGAGGATACACTCTGTCCCCTCATCCAGGTCATTGATGAATATATTGAACAAAACTGGACCGAGTATTGACCCCTGGGGGACACCACTGGTTACAGGCCTCCAACTAGACTCTGTGCCACTGAGAACCCTTTGAGTTCTGTCACACAGCCAGCTCTCAATCCACCTTGCTGTCACCTCATCTAGCCCATACGTCCTCAGCTTCCTAATGAGGATGTCATGGGAGACAGTGTCAAAAGCCTTGCTAAAGTCAAGGTAGATGACATCTATGACTCTTCCCCTCATCCAGCCAACCAGTTATAACAACATAGAAAGCTATCAGATTGGTCAAGCATTGGTAAATCCATGTTGACCACTTCCAATAACTTACTGTTCCTCAACGTGTTTGGAGATGACGTACAGAATGACTTGCTGGACTAATCATAAAGACCAAGCAATACTGCGGCAAGTATATCTTCTACTCTACTCTTGGATGCAGAGCCTGCTAATAATCAGTTGGGCATAACATACACGACTGAATGCTTTCTAAAAGCAAATCTTTATCATGGTGCTAGTTAAAAATATCTGAAACAGCTATACAAAATTTGAATACCAATCTACCCAATATATTTTTGTATTGTCAAGAATAGTGCATCACAGTGACATGTTTATATGATGCTGTGAATTGAACTCATAAAGTAATGGCTGTTAATGTGCTGTAACTACTCTTAAAACTGTAACATCAATTTTTAAATTTTATCTGTTTCATTAAGTGCTATACTCCTTTCAGAGACCATGAGTGAACGAAAACTGAAAGAAATCTCCTTTCCAATATGCTCTTTGAAGTCAATAGGACTTAAAGATGAAGATGCAAGACAGAAGAACAGGTTCAGATCTTTATCAAGATTTGAATGTGTTAACAAATCAAAAAGACTTTCTAACTTCTAATATGTTACAGGCATTTCATCATGCAGTTGCATTACACTAATATGTTTTAAATCACTCTAAGGGCAATTGCGCTTTAAGTATTTGATTTCTTAGAACCATTTTAGGGTTTAGAGATTAATTCTGTTTTTTCTACAGAACTGAAACGAGAGATACAGAAGCCAAGCAAGAGATAATCTCTAACGTTTGACACTGAGAAATGCTACAGGACTTTTTAAGTTATGTAATAATTCCCTTCCCCATCCTTTACAAAAGTGCTATGATAGAATGATCTTATTCCTATTATTTTCAGTGTGAAATAAAATAAAACTAGTGTAAAGTACATAAACTAAGTTACATTGTTGCTGCTTACACAATATTTATTTGCTTACAGGGATTAATATTAGAGCTGTTTTAAAGTAACACAATAGATTATGGAATTCCCCAAACCTTATATATCTAGAAGTTACATAATCAGCCATTGACCTTTGCTTGGTTGTAGTTCCTTCTAAGCTGTTCACTTTAACACCTTATATTTAGATTTGAACAGAAAGCATTTTGCAGTGGTCTGGGATGAAAAACCTAACCACCTGCCCCTTAGCAGAATAACCGTTACAGCTTGTGAGTGAAAATCAGGCCAGACCATGAAAGACAGACATGTGAAATGTCATGAGATGGGAAATTAGAGCTGAGATAAGAACCCTTAGAGAAGGCTTTCTCTTACACAAGATATTAGGTCCTGTTCAAAATGCATTTAGCTGACTTATTTCACCAATGTTAGCTCTGATCTAGAAATGTGGGCATCACTCCAAGGGTGTACCTCTTTCTCTGCCATCTGTTATCACAAGGAGAGACACCCAAGTTATACTCATTTCCCTCCCCCAGTAAATAAGTAAATAAATAACTTTGACAGCTGGCAGGACATTTTCCAGGAGAACATCACAGTAGGAGAACTGCCTCCTCCCACAACAGCTGTTGTCTCTATAGCATACAAGGGAACTCATTGTGCAAACACGGGTGGGTTCTCTACAGTAGGAATCCTAAAATGATAATTAGTTGTGAGGTAGCATCATTTTTGCCAACTATCAAAGATTTGGGGGAAATTTTTATTTCAATGCCTGAAATTTTATTTCTAGAAAAACACTTAGTATTTGTCCTGTGCACAGCAATTTCAACTTTCTGTCAAGGTTCTTTCTGTAAGCTGCTTCCTCAAGTACCAAAATCCATGCATAAATATTTATGTTAAAATAAGGCAATGAGAGAGACAGGAAAAGTCAAATGCTTACATTTTGCAAGAAATCTAGCTTTATCATAGAATTTGACAAAGTAGTTGAAATAAATTACCTAGTTTTATGTGTAATTAATATTAATTTTCTTTTGAGACTATTTTTACAGAAGAATCCTATATTTTGGTTTTATATACAGGGAAAAGATTCAAATTCCGGAAAAACAGTCAACAATTTAGATTAGCTGAGTCACTGTATTGTAGCAACAGTCCTCTCTCAGTGGGAAGCAAATAGATTAGCTAGCCTCATCCAAGAGGTGAAGACATCACCATCCAGGAATACGATTAAAAGCAGAACCCAAAAATCTTGCATCTTTAGTGCCAAGGACATTCATTTATATCATTATAAACATAAATAGCATCTGCATAATATAGAGCTGATTAACAGATGCAGATCAGTAAAGGTTAAGTCATAAAAATAGACTAGTCTGCTGCACACTGCAAGAGTTTCAGTCAATGATGTATTTATGCAGTAAATTAACCCTTAAATTTGATGTCTCCATCTCCAAGAATCCTTCACTGGGATATTCTTTACAGCCCTCAGTTCATTAATGAGGTAGCATAGCCATGCCTTTTATCCAGTAGTGAGTCTGAAGGCTCACAAATATCTGTGATTATAGCCCTTAAAAAAAAAAAAAAAGAAATTAAAATAGGATGATAAATTCAGTCGTTTGAGTTATTTGGTTTGAGTGAGAGCATCTTGCAGCATACAGTAAGCTTCTAAGATTTTATGTATTATTATTACAGGAGTAGTCATTCACTAGTAGTATTTAACAATATTTGTTTTCTTCAGCAGCTGCTTCTCTATGGTTTCTTCACATTTTGTAACAGAGAACTGGATCTCTGGCATTGCATTGTCTTTTCACGTGCATTTATGATTTAGATGCTTGCATTACTGTAGTACTGCATTAATTTTAAGACTGAAATGATCTTACATGTCAGCTGCAACACGCAGGGAATACTTTGAATGCACTTAAACACATAATACCTGCAATATCTCCCAGCCAAGTAGCTCTCTATTGTATTAGATGAATGACAAATTCACAAAAGGGCCTCTTAAACAGTGTTCAGGGTTCCATAATTTTAAAGAATATACTTCTGGTAACAGTAAATAGCTAGGAGAAACAGATCTTTGTGTCCTGACTTATGCTAGTGAAATGTTTCTCCTTTACTTGCTCAGGTGGCTAAAAGCTGAGCTTTTAGCTCATTTCCCTAAATTCCCAATTCATTTCCAGGGCTACATATCAAACACCAGTGAAGAGAATAAAAAGTCCTAAACAACTATCTAACAGGGTTAAGAGGGTTTAGCTGTGTAGGGCCTTCGGGGAAGAAGCATACCTAGATAGACGTGTACATGTGAAGTCCTTTTTTTTTTTTTTTTACTTGCTGTCTGACAGACTGACAGACACACACAACTTGTATACAGCAGTCTGGATTAGCACCACATTGGCATGCCACTGCACATGCAATTCCTAGTTGTACTTGAATCACAACTTTGCAAAGATTTATTGTATTTTGTTGGGGGGAGGGGATGACAATTACAAGACAACAGAAAAGTAATTTTAACATTACTCTCACTCACAAAGGAAATCCAGTGGAATGGAGTGATCAGAGAGGGGCTTGGTTCCATTGCACACTCTATCACTGCTCCTCTGTTGATCATTTGGCTTTGTATCCACATATGTAAAATGGAAATACTAGTGCTTATTAATTTTTGCAGTACAATCCAATACCCTTGGGAAAAAAGCAAGTAAAGACTTTAAAAATATCACTACCTTTACTGTATAAAGTCATGTTTCATCACTTGGAAAATCTTTGTCAAGTCAAGAAACAAATTTTTAGAAATGTTTTTGAATTCCAAGGGAATGAAAACTTTTGTTGAAAAACAGAAGACAAGGTTTCTTGTTTGGTGATATGATGCAACCTAACACTTGAAAAGGCACCTACACTACAGTGACAGGTTATATGAAAAGGCATAACACCGCATAGGTACAGAAGACACAAATAGGATATGATATACAAAGAAACAAATTTTAAGTCTGCAAGTTCGGCATTCAGCCAATAATTAACATGTATCTTAAACTACTAAATCTTTTCTTAAAACACTACAGAGATGAAAGCTCCATTCTTTATGTTAGAAAAGTGATTTTGAGATTTGTGACAACATATAAAACGACAGCATTCATTTTATAATATAAAGCCAATTGGACAGATTTATGTTACTTTAAGACATGAGTGAAAAGCCTTACCTGGGAAACAGAATACAGGTACACCTTAATTGTATTGCAGAGTCGAGACTTGCTTTCATTTAGAGAAAGTCCTGCTAGGTGTCAAGGCCATAAAGAACCCTGCAAGACATAAACACAATGAAAAAGACATCAATAACTGTGCTTGTGTTTTCGGAAAATCAGAACCAATAACTTATAAAGAGCATTCCCTCATTTCAATAGACATTACTCAGATCAGCCACGATACCTTCCCTGTTAACATTACTAATTATTTGTTTGGATCGTGAAAATATGATCCATATCATGAAGATAGGATATATATATGGACATGTCTTTACCAGGTTACTACAGTGAATTGGACTGAGCTTTCCCCAGCTAGTAAATGCCACAATTCAACATAACTGCATTAATACCTAGATCTTAAGTCATCAGTTTTGTGTATTTCTCAAGATTGCAGTTCTGTTTTACTAAGCAACTAATTTATCACAGCCAAAACAGATGATATTTCCTGTATATCTACAAAAACATTAGTACACTATCATTTGTAATATTGTATTAATTGTGCTACCTAGTAAACCAATTTAAAGCATAGGTCAGAAATATCTACTGAAATTATTAACAACCAGATGGCTCAGTCACAGTGCTGCTGCTTGTTAAAAAGAGAGTTTTGTTCACAGCAGCATTCTGAAAATGGCTGGGATTTTTTTCAAACATGGACACAGGAGGACAATACTGAATTTTTTATTTGGTGTTTAAATACTTATAAATAGGAAACAGAAAAGCAAACATCAGTCTTTTCATTAAAATTCGGAAATGAGTAAATTAGCAGTCAATAGAGTGCCTAGCTCCAATTGTGGCTTATTCGACATGGCTTTGTTTTCCAGTCTACCTTCACCACATGCCACTCACAACCATCCATATTTGTCTGATCCATAGCTATTGTACTTTTGGCACAGAGAGAAAGTTCATTGTTTGAACAAAACAATGTTGAAACAAGCGACTGTTGGGAGAGGTTTGATAATATTTTTTAACTGCACTTCCAGTTTATTATCAAACTGATAATCAAAAGCCTTAACTGCAAAAAATTTAGGAAATTTATACAAATACATTAACAACAAATATGTTAAGGTAATTACAAATAATTCTTGCAATAGATTTTACAGTTTTTAAAAATCTCAAAGTTGACCTCAGTAACTGGTTTCCCCAGTATACCTGTTTGCACAAGGGGCTAGGGGAAAAACAAGCCTCACAAATACACAAACAAAAAGTTTTTCATTCAGAAGCTTACCAGCAGTTAAGGCAAAACTGACTTACTTAAAACTACTCTTACTTTAAGTGAATTTCTAATAAGTTTTGTATCCAAAATGCACATTTAAAGAGAAAAAAATCCTCCAAGTTAGAGAATTCATGACAGATAGGCTAGAAACGAGAAGATTCTGTATTTTAACTTTATATTCTGATACTGCCTTTGCCAGCTGGTGAGGTATGTTAACATTCAAGTTAGGCCTGTACTGTGGGCTCAACAGGGAAGGAGAAGCAGTCCTGTGGATCTAGGAAATGAGGATAAAAGGGAAAAGAGGAAAGAAGAGACGACAAACAATAACATAACTGCAGAAATCCAAGGATATGCAAAAGAGTGAAAAACCCAAGAAGTTGGCATTGTGAGGCCTGCCGAAGAAAATGATTGAACAGCGATGGTGATGCAGACCACGGGGATGGTTCACAAAGATTTGGGAGTCGCTGCTTTAGTGCATGTGTGCACATGTACCCACCTGTTCTCCCCCACTGGTTTCTGAGCAGACCTTTCAGTCATTATAAAGTGATCATTAAAGTGTGACCCGGAAACTTTGAAGAATAACTTCAGGCATCTTAGTTCTGTTTGAAAATTCAAAATCCTAACAAAAACCAAGCAAAATTATCACCTTCTTTCCAGAAGTACGCTAGTTCTTCGCTAGTAACAGACCACTTAGTGACTGCCTGTAACTAAAGGAAATACCTGCCAGCCCTGTCAACCAGTTTGCCTCCAAAAAGTTGTGTTTAATTTCAAAATTTGTAGCTACATTCTTCAGTGCTGACAAAACTTGACTTCTCATAACCAGGCTGATGCAAACATAGCCAAGAGTCTTCCCACCACAGAAAAATTGCAGCAAGTTTCCAGTCTACTTCTACAGACAAACAACAGTATGAACAGAGGAACAAAACAAAAATTAAGTGTATGAAATTATAAAGTTTTATAAAATTAAAAAATTAGTATTTTTTAAATTACAGGAGCTAAACTAAGTGAAATAGAGGAAACACTTCAGTCATTCAAGACAGAATGCCTACAGAGATACTCTAAGAAATATATAAGAATACTGTTTATTAAGCTTACTGTTTATTAAAAGAAATTAAAACTCTAACACAATAAAGTTGTAATTAATCAAGCATATCTGAATTAAAAGGCTATTATAAAGGAGATGGAAACAGATGGCACAAAACCCTTTCTCCAACAATTGCTAAAGGCAAAAGATACACAAATCCTACATACTCCATACTCTAGATTTGTCCTGTCCTTGCTTGGTAAACTAAAAACTCTGCCTCGGTTTCAGTATGCTTTCACAGCTGTTTAATGCCTAAACCAGAAGAAATATTAATAGGATTTAATGGAAACTTCCATTTAAACAATCATTTTACCTTGCTTCAAATTAATTTCTTAAAGTTAACAGCTGTGGGAAGGAGTCCTGGTTTGAGGTAAAACAGACCCAATTTTGTTCAGTAACTTTGCTTCTTAGCTAGTCCTCTTCTAACAACTGAAATTAACAGCATGTTGTGCAGACAATGTTCGCTCTCGGAGTGATAAGGCCTATGTTTATAGCTGATGCCCAGGCATGGCATGCAGAGAGGCTCTTGCTTAGACTCATTGCTCTAACACCCAAGGGCAACCAACTTTGTTATTTGCCCCGTTGGAGGGTCAGAAGAGGAAAAGCGCAGTGGGGTCCCACCTGCAGGGAGGAGCGGACAGGACAGGTGATCCAAAACTGACCAACAGGGTATTCCATCCCATCTGCCTCATGCTCAGTATAAAAGCTGAGGGATCAAAGGGTCAGCTCTCTCTTTCTTCAATGGCCGGCACCTGAGGAGGACTCTGTTTGTCTGCCTGTGATCCCAATCCTGAATGCAGATTCAGAATCCAGTTCCCATCCGTCACTGAGTCCAGCCTGGGACTTCCCCAGTGCCAGCTGGTGTTGTGATTGTCATCCTGGGAGCTCGATATGGTTTTGTATATATTGTTTAGTTCCTTCTAAACTCACAAGTCTCTTTTTCCCTCCTTTGCCTCTCTCTTTGAAAAGGGGTAGAGGGGAGCATCTGTTGGTCCCATCTGGGGTCCCCCACGTCCCCAGTAGCCAATTTGGCCTAAACCACGACAGAAGGCAATAGATAGAAAAAATCCTGCAGCTTTATAATACATCCCTTTTTGCCCTTCATTCATAGTTAAAACAACCTTGTCACACGCACATCGTGTTTATGAAGAGGCCATTTCCAAAAAAAGAGCAGAATATTTTATTAAAAGTTTTGCCTGATTTTTTCTGACTATTTAATTGCTACTGACATGTTAAACTGGCTAACTTACTGGATTTAAACTAAAGTTTTACAGGTTTCTCCAGTCATACAGCCTAACTTATTGAAGAAATGCATTAAAACCTGCTCCAACTTGCTTCATTAATATGAAAGCACGAGTGGGCCCTGCGACAATGGTTCCATATTTATTAAAGAGAATTTAAGAGACAATGAAATAAAAATATGCTTGGTAGAAATATGCAGACTGACAGAATATTACCAGGCCAATAATATGGGTTTAGTGGCAGTTAATGGAAAAAAAAGAAATCCTCAATGTTGCAGCAGAATCTTACTGTAATTAAGCTGCCCATTATGAAAGCCAATCCCTGCAAAACAGTAGCATGTCCTGAGAGATGGATTTAACTTAACTGGATATTGATGAATGAATGTATTTGAAAGCAGAACATTTCTGAAATGTTGTAGAAACATGCTAGACATTACTATTTGCGTGAACACATTATGAGATTTGCTACAGCATCTGCTCTGCATCTTACTTGCTCCCATTTGCTGGTCTTGCTCTCCTGTTATATGTTATCATTAAGAAAGCAAAATATCTGGGAAAATGATTAGTTCTTAAATGCCTTTAATTATAGCCTGCAGATACTAGCATAATATAAGTCATCCAATAGATTACTGGATTAATCAGTTAGAGTAACCTTGTCAAAAATAAAGATAAGCCACTTTTAAGAAATATATCTTTTATAAGAAAATTAGTTCTCATACTTTCAGTGACCAGAAGATTCCACAAGCTTACTTTTCAAGCAAAAAATAGAAACAAAAGAAGTTCAACTTAAGTATAAAGAATGAATTTTACATATAAAATTTAATCAGAAGGAAAAAAAGGCACTTTCTAGTTTCCCTAGGAAACTCACTATTATACTTGTTCCAAATCTCCCAGCTTCTGTTCTTAACCTACCAGTCCTGCTGAAAACCTTTTTCTACTTCTGGCAATATATTCCATTAGCAAATCTCAGTCTGAAGGCAGACTGGAAAGTTCTACAAGGTTCCAGTGGTGTTTATCTTCTGATGTTGTAGAAATGTGCCTTCAGATAAGATTTGGGATTGCAAACACACACCCTACCAGCTGTTACAAAAACAGCAGAACAAAAAAGTGTATTATTAGAAATAACATTAGTAAGAGAGCCAGGGGGATTTCATGGACATATTAAGCTGATTTAGGCTGAAGAGATTTGGTTCAAAGGAAAATTCTAATATTTCATAAATGAAGTATGAAGTACTCAGTGGAGTATTTTAACATGCCAACAATTACTTTGCCCTGAGTAATAAGCTGATAGGTGATGCGAATGTGATGCCTCTAGTTGCACTGCAGTATGAGTCAGTAGCTGAGATAAAGGAACAGAACAGAAGCCCAGCAATACCGCTAAAAGCTGCAACATACTTAAAGTGTGCCTGCTCCAGTGATGCAGGGGCAATGATACTTTCCTCCTTGGCTGAATTTTCAGTGTACTCCATGCCTAGTCTGTTTTCTCCCTGAAAAGCCAAAGGAGCTATGCAGTAAAAATGCTATCAAATCTATACTCCATAACTTTGTTATTTTCAGACATGTTTATGGAATTTCACATCAGCTCTTATATAGGAAAACCTTTAAAAGACAGTGAGTTTGTATAGATGTGTAAATAATGCATAGGCATAATTATAAAACAATGAGCTAGGCGAGAGGCTTAAATTGCACTGCACAGCAGGTAAAAATGCACACTATGGAAAGAAGTCCCATTGAAAATGTGACTGTCAGACTGTCTTAAAACCTTATCCATTTGATTGTAAGCTATGGATGTTGAATACACCTCAGGGAAACAATCTCAGGATGGATGAGAAAGGGAAACTGGCTCCCTACCAATCTTCACAACCAGTCAAAAGATGATAGGACCTTTCTTTGTCCCATCACATCAAGTCCTGTTGGGGGGTATGTGTGTAACACAAGATTTCACATAGATAGGGGTTTATACTTCCTAACTGCTCTGCAGCACAAAAAAAAAAAAAATGATGGTTTCCCACACCTTGTGCACGCAGTCAGGGAGGGCTGAGAGAAGCTGGAACAGAGTAGAGGACAAGCAAATTCCCTCACTGAACAAGAGGCAGCAAAGACAGGTCCATAATGCCAAATGGTCCACATACAGAACATTTTTTCAGTAACTGTATTTGAAGGCATGATAATATTTGTCCACCAGATTGTCTCATAATTATGAAAGACAGTTATGAGATTGCTAATAGAATCATAGAATCTTTTAGGCTGGAAAAGACCTTTAAGATCATGGAGTCCAACCATTAACCTAGCACTGCCAAGTCCACCGTGCGTACCTGAGGATTTTTCAAGATATAGGTGCCTGAGTCAATAAGACTCATAACTGCATCCTTAAAGTGAAAACTTCTTTAAAGGTTTTGCTCAATCAGACAGTCTGCTCACTATCTTCCACAATAGGTCCTAAATAACTAGTCAGTCTTATTACTTCTGCTGGATATGTCTTGTGCTAAAAGTCACTGAAAGAAATGAGGCGTTGCGACCTCAATTAAGAATACATTTTGTAAATTAACATTCACTTTTGGTATGTAATCTTTGTGAAAAGTTCATGGAACTAGTTTTCAAATAAATGGAGGTTTTTCATATGAAAATTTGCAGTTCATTTTCATATCTTCATTTGATCTTTCAGAAAGCATTGTTTTAATTATTTTAAGTTCCTGTATTCTTCCATGCCAAGTTAATTCTAGCCTTTCAGACTCTATTCCGATTTTTTCATAATCTTGTCCCGGTGCAAACATGTAAAGTGTAGAAACATTAACAACCAACTTCGTAATATCCATCCTGTTTATTTGTATCCCATCTCCATCTTCAATATTTTATGACTGTAAAAATGATCCTCCCCAATAAAAAAAAAAATGCTGGCAATTTTACTTACAAGTATAATGAAAGCACTCCATGCTCAAGGCTTAAATGCAGCTATATCCTACAGATATTTCACTTGATTCACTTAGCTGAGTATAGTTTAAATTCATTTATTTTAAGCTTTAGTAATGCAATATAAAAGTTTTGTAATCACACTGAGTAAACCTGCACACTCGCTACAGTCACATCCTTCTTTCCCTGCTGTCAAGTGAAGCAAAACTACATATCTCAATTTTATATCTTTTTTTTCCAACTCTGCTACTATAAGAGGAAACTGTAGAGAATGCAGACTTGAATTAAGCCAATTGGGCAACAACTTCAGTTTAGACACAAGAAACCATTTAGGCTGACATTGAGTTCTTACGTTCTTGCAGTCAGATTTTTTTTCCTAATATTTGAGCTTTGATTCAAAGTGAGCTTCAGTACTGATGCTTATCCAAAAGCACCCTTCAATCCACCATAGCCAGAAAGGGGAAAAAAGATAAAAAAACAAAGTCACCACCCACAAAGGATCTCCAGTCCCTAATATAACACATTGAACTTCTTGCACAACCTATCTCCTTTTTAATAAATGTGGAATATCCATCATCATGCTACCCATCGAAGCATAAAACATTTGTGACCTCAGTAGTCAGATGTGGGAAACCTCAGCTGGTCCGAGGGATCAGAATGTGAGTTTAACATTGACCTTGAGCAGATATCCGTGTACCCTTGAAGAGACTGGGGAGTCCTAAGAAGAGCTGAGTAAAAAGATAAGGGTTGGCAAACATCCTGGCTTTTACCAGAGCATGAACAGCACGTGATCAACAATTGTATTGGCTGGCTGGCGTGTGATGTGAGAGCGTATTGGGAAAAAGTAGAACGCTAGAATATATGCATAGATAAGCACCCGGGTAAAAGGATATAAAAAAGCACTGCTTGTAAATAAAGAAATTGGATTGCTGCAACTTGATGTTCAGTGTCGTGTCCGTCCCAACAACAGTCAGACTTCCCAGCCCCCATCAATTAACCCCCAAAAGGGATTAATTCTGTCTTTTCACAGCTTCTTAGAACTCCCCTTAGGGAAATTCTAGTCTGACTGCATTATTATTTCACTCCCCTTTTATGGCTCTCCTGTTAGAACTCTAGTGTGACTGCTTCATTAAACAAACTGATTTTAACATAGGTGGTCTAAAGCAGGTATAAAGTATTTTACCAGGACTTAAGTGATGAAGGAAGGCTTTGCTCCATTGAAGATTTGTAGAATTAAAGCTACACTTAAAACAGTTTGGAAAGTTTTGTCAATACGACATTTCCTTATTCCATCATCCAACATTACTGCCAGGGAAGAAAAACCCAGGGGAGTTACTGACACTGATTGTTCAATATTATGAATATGCAAAAATAGGACCCAGTAACATGGATGTATGTAAGGAAAAAAAACCTTATGATAGGTTTAAGCAACTGAAACATAGACAGCTGATTCTTGATAGAGTACCAAACATGAACCACCAAATGCCATCGTCAAGGCAAAACCACTGGGGTTTCCCCTCCTCTTTTTAGGTGAAGGAAATATTTATGTAAAAAATAAATTTATGCCATGCATGTGGTTAGTCTCACTAAATGGATTTATTATTTATCTTTATCATCAAGGTTTCATGACTGTAAATGTTATCCTGCTGTGAACTGTCTCATGACTTTATGCTATCTGAATCTTTCATAACACAGACTTTCATATTCCTGGGTAAAGGATTTTTGGTGGTTTTTGTTTGTTTTTAAAATCAAATTAACATTTTTAGCCTTTCAATTAATCGTGTAAATTAATCATTCATATTTTGGTCATTTAATTGAAATAAAAGATTCATTAAGTGATAGTTTTACTAAGGGTAATTGTTTTGATCCAATAAGGCTTTAATAGAGAATGACTTGGTATTAATCAGTACTTTTAAATACTGAGTTACTGTCTTCACCAAAGCAGCTAAACAGAGAAACTCCATTTTAAAGCCACATCCAAGCAGGGACAGAGAATCAGTTGGTGATACAATCATACTTTATTCACATCCTACACTTTGTCTTGTAAGTAGTCATTTAAATAAAATAGCACATCTCAGAAATCATTTCCCCTTGAAGCAGATCTATGAACTCACATAGTAAGCTGATTGTCACAGAACAAAACGTACTAGCCCAAAAGTAAATTTGCTATTGTAAGTCATTTATTACAAATGGAATAGGTTTAGTGGCTCTTAAGGATAGTTATTAAATATTTATTAAAAAAAAAAAAAAAACAAACAACAAACCAGCCTTCATTTCAATTTGTAGGTATTGATTGATACTTACAGAATGATATTGTCTCTTTCTGGTGTCATAATATAAGGCAATGAACCAGTTAAGATTCATAACCTTACATAAAAATAAAAACTAGAAATGCAATTCAAATGAAAGCATAGTGTTTTCAAGGCTGAAGTCCAACAAAGCACTTAAACACACATACATATTCTCAATTAACTCAGTGAAACTACTCCTGTGCCTTAAGCACTTTGCTGGATGAAGGCCATCTAGAAGATGATTTCTGCCCCTAGGATTCTTCAGAAAAGTCTGTATAGCTCTCAAGTCTTCGCTCTGTAAATATTTAATTTCCATTAAATCTTATTCAGTATCTACCAGTTTCACTCTCAATCTATTTTGTAACAGTTTTCCTCTCAGGAAGTGTTTAACATGTAAAGTTTATTTATAAAAAGTGAATGAAAGAGGAAATACTCTAAAAATACACAGTCAGCTGGTATAATTCAGCAAAGGTGTCTGGAGCAGTGAGTCAGCCTCTGTCCCAGACAGCTGCAAAAACCAACGACTGACAGAGAGCCAAAGGAGAAGCTGCACATAGGGAAGTTAAACATTAAAAAATGGCCTGGGAAGACTGGGAACAACTTTAGAATATGAAAGCATCAACAAATCAACACAGCCCTATCCTTTATTTCTTTAGAGACACTGAGAGAAGAAAAGCATGGGTTCAAAGGAATTCGAAATATCACCTGTTTCTCCTTTATCTACAAAGGCAGTAGATATTCTCATCAGAGATAGCTGGGCAATGTGCAGCAAAGAGCACTTTGTGGAGAGGCCATTAACAGCCAGGGGTGAAATGGCAAGTGAGAGAGGGGAAAGACACAGGATAAAATCTGATTATTCAATACATAGCAGAAAAGCCGGGAAACATCTCCACATTTCTGAAGTTAGATGACACTGCTGTTATGACTCTGATCCCTGAATAAACTGGGGGGACTGGAGGCTGACATCAAAGTGGGGGCTTGCCAACTCAGGGGCTGCCCACAGCGCTGCACCCATGCTCCCCGATGGGCCAGAGCCAACCACGGCTGCCCTGCGCTTTGCATGCCCCTCAGCACCAGTTCTGCCAACACAGCCACGTCAAGGAAATCAGATGAAGGAAGATTCATTTAAAAGCACTGTTCAATCAGCAAAGGGCCTCTGGTGGATAGATTACTGCCTTAAAGACAGCAGAAAGTGTGGGGATGTGTGGATTCCCAGGTGATAAGTAAGATAAGTATGTAAAATAACATTTAGGATTTGCTTCAAGTCATCTCAGGGGAGCCCAACATTAACCTGTAAAGAGGACGGTTATTTGTATGGTAGCTTGTGAGGGCAGGCTAATGAATCCCACAAACACTTTCAGCAGTTAGCTGAAATTATTTTGAGACAAGTTAAAGTCTTTGGATCCTTTAAAGATGACAAGTCAAAAATAAAGTACATGAAAAACTGAGGTCTCCATTGAGCTTGTAAAACAATCACAAAAACTTCAGAATATTTACACCACATGTTGCATTTAAAAGGAATTCCATGCTCTTAGAAAAACACAAACAGTGTTGAATGATCTGTCTACAAGTGAAAGCCCTCAAAAATACTTTATTTCTGAGGGGAAAGGGAAAATACTTGAGAACTGTGATAACCATCCTCGTTTGTCCTTCCCTCGCCACGCTACACAAGAAATTCACAAAATATGGAGGGTTTGCCATAGGGAAACAACAAATATAATTGCCTTTCCTTTCTAAAATTCTCTTAAACTTGACAACTATGAATTGACGTCAAGCTACCAGAAATAATATTTTTCAGTTAGTCTTAGTAAAGCAATCAATTTCTTAGTGAAAAGCAAAGAAAGATCTTGAGTAGTTTTTCAGTTGCACAACAAAGAAAAACAGAGCTTAACTAGGGAAATCAGTGCAGTGCAGAGTACAGTGAAAGGATGGTAAAAGAAAAATTTAGAAAAAACATTACTGTTCCAAGGGCAAAATTAATAAATTCATACTTTTGTAATTGCATATCAAGCCTACCCAAATAATTCAGTGCTTCAAGTATTAAATTAAGCAATACTGTATCCCTAGGAGGAGAAACTGATACCCATTTCACTGAGGCAGCAAGAGGTTAAAGCATGATTATGCTCTGGATTTTCATTTTGCTGTCTTCCTGTAGTCTGGGAAATTGTACTTTAATAACCTCTAATGGCTTTGCATGGACTCGTTCAAAACTGATAGACATACTAATTTTAAAACAGTGTACTACAAATTCAGTGGATTATTGATGCAGTAACACAGCTGCACAACTGCTTCCATCATAATGAGTCAAATTCAGGTTCTTATTAATTTTCCTAAAATTTTGAATTGTCATAATGCAGTGAGATTCTACATTTCTTATCAAATAAAAGGATACAGTGAAAGTACTTTGGTAAGAACAGACCCACATGTGACACAAAAAGCACAAATTGAAACAAAACATATGTAGAAGGAAGTTATAAATCAGAAAACTATTAGATTCAATGAGAGAGCACAGGCTAAAAGAGTTAATCTCTTACTCTTCTATATTCGGCTCACCTTCCATCGTCCATCACTCTACTCCCATCCTCTGCTCTCAGACCTTGCTAATAGTGTCCCAGACATCGGTTTCTTTGCTGGGTTAAGCACTTTGCCCTCACTCCCTCCCTTCCATCAACATTAGTCAGTGCAGTGCACTGCAGCACGACACAACAATTAGCAGATCAGTGGCTATTTTGGTCAGGATCTCATCCTCTGTACAACTTTTCCTGAAAATCCTATTTCTTTATTCCATCTTTGATGTTATTTTAATCCTGCCCAAGCATGCATGCATATTAAACACAAAACACTCTCCCTCAGGCCTGCATACACAGCTCACCACTTGGTTGTGTTACTACGACAGACCTTGTCCTGTTCCTTGTATTAGGATCTTCCTTATTTGTCTTTTATTCTTCAACTTCTCTGTCCCAGTCTCCCAGATACCATGAAATGTAAACAACTCTCGTTCCATATGGATGGTTACCTCTGCCTCTAGTTGCTCTATACAGTTTCTTGTTTCAGATCCTTTCTCTTTCTTCAGCTATTTGTCAGACTAGACTTTAAGCATATCCTCTCATTTTCTTTAGGGGTTTTTGTCATCCTCTTCCATTCTTAATATTATTTAGTTTCTCCACTGCTAATTTCCAGAACAATCAGCATCTACTTATTTGACAACCTTCTCTCCATATCAAAATCCATGGCTTCTTTACCCTATCCTTTCAATATATTTCATCCCCCGCAGTTGCTAGAGTCCCTAAAAAGCCTGTGGTTCACAACTTGACCACAAAACTCTAATATTTTTTCAGTGGTACCTCTAAACTGCATTCCTTTATCATATACATGACACTTTGCTATGTAAGAAAGTATAATTATATTTGTGTCTCCCAATATGCTATTTCCAGCTAAGACTTGCTATGTCATAACTGCATTCTGTGTGCAGATAATCATATTAAGCTTCACCAGAGAGCTTGGGTTATTAAAAGCCCCTGCCTGAAGATGATCCCAGCTCTGATCTGGAGAGGAGGGGTGGTGCTAGGCCCACACTCAGCTCCCAAAATCAAGCTCAGGCCCTTATCACTGCAGAGTGGGAAGGGAGGAACAAGACACCACGAAACTATGGTAGTGCTGTGCAATGCCTGGTGCTATGGGAGGCTCTGCAGTGGCCTGGCAGTGTTAAAGCCTCCTGCACACGCAGCCAGGGCAGCAATGGAACTGTTTCCCTCATCTTCTGTGTTCTTTACATGAGCCGTGCCATCATTAATGCCCTGGAGAATGGTTTTTCCAGGTAGCTCCTGAAGCCCGAATACAATGTCCCAACCAGCAAAGCACTGCTGTCACCACTCTGCACCCTTGGCAGGCAGGCGTAAAGCCTGCATGGTCATGCAGAGATACATCAGTAAACCCCAGGTAAAGCCACCACTTAAACCCTCTTCACATTCATATCAAGGGACTGAGGTGGGCTGTACAAAGGCTCTGGGTCACCAGGAGCTGGATTCACCTCAGCAGTGAATGCAGCAGGCAGGAAGGTCAGCAGCACAGCCCCCCAGCCCCAGTGTACAACACTGCACATAGATGAGGAGATAGAGATGATCACTAGCTTAAAGCAGCTTACAGTTTAGTTGAGACAGCAGCAAACCCAGTGTTAAATCTTCCCATTAAGTTTTTAAATGCTAGCACTTGTATGCTATAGACAAGTCTGAATTAATTGAGAAAAATTCTATTCAAACAGAAAGTGCCTTGATCCTGTATTCTGATATACACATTCAGATAAACATATCAACATGGGATCCTGGTGAAGACAACAGCATTTTGTTGGAAGTCACACAGGTCAGAGTACAGAGCTGGACCCATGGCTTCTCTCTACAAAAATAGGCTTCCAAAAACATTTTAAGCATTACTGAAATAACATAATGAGAAGGCTAAAAAGTACTTATTTAAACAGCGAATGTTTAATTCTTAGAAGTATTGGTGTTAGGATACTAACTATGGGAAAGCAATTCCATTCAGGGCAAGGATGATTTTTGTTGCTTAGTTACCCTACTTTTTATTCTAAAGAGAAAACTCATTGCATTGTTACATAAGCAGCAGTTACATCCATCCCAAGAAAAACAGCATAAAAACCAGCCTTACTGATAGGAGGGGCTCACTGAATAGATTTACATAAAGAGCACAGAGTTTGTTTTGATTTTTTTCTTTTGCACACAGCTTTGCTCCAGATGGTCTGAAAGTGCTCTAGATGTAAATGCTACAGCAAAATATGCTAGCAATAGAAAAGACAATGGAACCTAGGAAAATTCTTTGGTCTCTTCTGCAAACATAAGATAGATTAAAGTGCACAGAGTTGGATGTAATCTATCACAAATACACCCTGCTTACCAGGAGCAGCTTTCTTTCAGTCCCATAAGAAAAATAATAGAACAAAACAACAACCAAAACCAAACAGTGAGTCAATGTCGTGAACAAAAGTCTTTTCTAGTAAGACAATCCATTAATTGCAAATTAAATGGCTGCTTAATTATTAGTTTAGAAGTTCCGTTCACAAAATGACATATAAAACAAGTTTTCTGTCGTTATCATTAAATGCAGGGAATTAAATGCACATGAGCTTTGAGGGAAGAGAAGACCAAGGACCAATGAACAGATTTGGAAGCTTGGTATTCTTCCTGCCAGATATCAGTATAGCTCTAGATCAACATAAAACCTATTATGCAATGCTATTGTAGTATAATCTCATTCACTTCTTAGCTTACTTTTACCTTCAGCATCATCTCTGTAGACTTCCTGACTTTGAAGAAGAAACAAAGAGTTAAACAATACTAAAAGGTTGTTCTGGTACATCCAACATGGTCACAAAGCCATACCAGAAATACATAAAGGAAACTGTTTTAACTTAAGTAGAAGCTTTGGATTTTAGGAACACGAAAAGAAGGAAATTCTGCTTTACCATGTGACCACCAGAGATCCATTACAGTCCTACCTTTGGAGATATTGCATATTCAAAGTTGAATCTACATCCAGCCTGCATAATGGCATAAAATTCAAGGCGGTATCAGATTTCAACAGCTACAGTTTTCTTCCAAAGTCTGAGAAGTTGATTTCCTGTATGTCCTGGTTCGAGGCTGGTTCAGACTAAAATCACAACATTGTATAGACAGACATGTTATATTTTATTTAGCTACAAGTAAAATAAAGTAACATCAAAATGAAGTAAAATCCTGACTAATTTTAGGAGTGATAACAAGTGAAACCTCTAAAACACAAACACTCCATTTTTCTATTCTACTATATTCTTCTCTAAAATTGACTTTGACTTCTTCAGATTATTAATGAAATCTTCAAAAATTAGCATCTTATCAATGAAATACCATAGCAGTCTTAAGAGTCAGAGTAGCATATCTAGCACAGTAGTTAGCTTGCATTAAAGTTCTGTTACAGTTTTTTTAAATATGCTGCTTGAAAATCAGCTTGCAGTAGATTAGACAAAAAACATCCTTTCCAAACTAGAGTGGGCTTTATTTGTCTTGAAAGATTATGTGACAGCAGATAAAATGAGAGGCCAGATACAGCAGGATAAGGAAGTCTCAGAGCAGCAGAAATCATTTAAGAACTACTCAGGAAAGACTGTCAGTAAATCTTTATGATGATATTGTCTTTTTTTTGTTACCTATGTAGGACACTTGTAAAACAATGTGTCAGATATGATGAAATAGTTTTGCCAGCTATTCTACAGAAAAGATTTAACTCAGATGCTGCATTATCACAAGCGAAACTTGATTTTGCTAGGAATCACCTCTATTTAGGTGTTCAGTTTGCTAATCTGTGCACGTTATTTGCCAGATTTCCTTTTTACTGCTTTACAACCCACTCTCTATTTATTGAGGGAACTTTAATTGCATGTTTTACTTCACTACATTGAATATGGCATTAACAATGGAAATGAGATTTGTGTTGGTAGAAAAGCAAAGTAAGAAACCGGCATCTTAGTTGCAGCAGTGAAAGGATAGTAAATCCAAAACTAGTTTAGTTTTTTTTTTGTTGTTTTTAACAGATGAGCTCTCAACTAGTGAATTCTAATTTTAACCTATTCTTAAAAGGTTAGATGAACCTCAAAAGATTCACATATGTACCTAACTATAAATAAAAGTACTGCAAGTACTGCAAGCACTACGAATTAATGCTGCACAGTATCAGTATTGTCAAAGGCTAACCACACAAGAATCACACTTCTGGTCAATCTATATTTTAAGAAGTTATTACTATCTAGTTTCTAGGAAGAAAAAACAGATGTTCTATCTGGCTGATTCTGCAAGCCTTTCACATATGGCTTCCCAGGATGAAAACCATGCACAGCAAAGAAGACAAGATAGTTAAGATATCTGAATATTTACTCTTACTTCTTAATGTGTGCGTCAGACGGGAAGCAAATATTCTCAAAAGGAACAGTGCACATACTGTTCTAGCATTCTCTTGAAGGCTAATAATGGTACTTTCATTTTCTCTAAGCCAGAGGCACTTTGACTTTAGTAAGTGTTGCACTAAGCAAAAAGCTCACTGCTGCTGTTCTGCTTTTCCTTGTAGGCACATTCTGTGACCACTGCTCATTACCATTCAGTATGTGTCTCAGTCACTTTAGCACTGCACTTAAAGAATCACAGCTTCCATTTATTATTTTGAACATGTATCACATTCATTAGTAAAAAATGATCTAGCAGAATATTGTTTTGTATGGAATTAGAAAAGACTGAGTCATGACAGGTTTTATAAAGAGAAGGCCCTGATGGGTAACAGTCATTTAACAGTAGTATGGAGCACATCGTACAGGTACACTTTTGCTCACAACAGGGAAAAGCACTAAAATGTCTGTATTTTAGCTAGTGAAATAAGGAATAACAACTATGAATGATGATGTTGGTACTTCAGTAGCTGGCACCTAGAAGGTGAAACAACAAAATAAGTAATGTCCAAAAGTTATTCATATATTTGATTGCAATAGTCATGTATGAAACTACTTCTGTTGAGTACTGACACATTCATTTTTTCACAGTGCTTATCACCCCATCATCCTGGGTTTCTTTCCTCAGTCAGATTATATTGCAACAGTAAGTCTCTAAAAAGATGAAGGTTACGCTAGCATATTAGTGCTGGGAGAGGAAAATCACTTTATCACTATAGGGAACGCTAAACAATGATAGGAGTTGAGTTTGAGTAAGATACAGAATAATCTTTAAACATTGCTGTCAGTGCTATAAAATCAGACAACAGGTTCCATTTTATGTATTACCAAGATTTATTCAGCCAAACCTTCCCATCAAAGCAAATGTATCCCTCATTGTTCTGCTCTATTGTCAACAGTTCAGTCAGAAAGGCAGTAAAATATATTTAAACACCCTCCACTGTCTGTAGTAAATAGCATGACTAACCTCTGTTACGCAGTTAGTTTCCTCTCCCATCCTCTGTGCATAATCACGTCATACACAGCACAGCATAGTTAAAACTGGTGTCTAGTAACACTGTTGTGTGCTTATGCTAGTCAAGAAAACAAAGAAGAGTTGCATCTCGTACTTGAAGTAGAAGGTAACAAGGTTTGTAATAAGCCTTTTACTGGAATTCTTTCTGCTCTCGAAGTAGAAGATTTAAATAATCATAAAAAAAGAAAGACTAGTAATATGTAAGGAGAATGCATCATGACTGGTAAGTTTTACTTCCTATAGATTGATCCTACTGGTCATCCAAATACCTAAGATAAAATGGAATACATTATGAAAACCGCAGGCTAAGCATTTCAGGCTGATTAGCCCAAGTTCTCCACCTTTTCTGTTTCTAGAAGTTCCTCATACATGCTGCTGGCAATCTTACAGAGAAACACGTATTTGAATAAGTACATTAAAGCTGTTTCTTTCATTCTCCCATGTAATTTCAGAGTATCCCTGTAAAGCCTAAATGTTTCCACATAATTCAGTAAAAAAAAAAAAAAAAACAAAACAAACAAAACAAAGACTGATAAGCAAAAGATACATAGGTTAATAAGAATGTTTCACATGATCGAAATAAGTGAAAGACAAGTGACACAGTAATACCAGGATTTAAAACAACATAATGTGGGTAATCTCAGAACTTCTATTGTGTAGAACAAGGCTAAACTAGCCTTACAGAAAAACCTGAAATCAAGGCAAAAGAAAGAAGTGTATTACTTGCAGAAACACTTTTAGGTTTAATTTATTTTAACAAGAACTGTTAAAAATGAACCCACATAAAACATACATCAAAATGAACAGATTTAAATTATCTATCAACAGATGTCTCCAAGATAAACAGCCGCAAAACTCCTCCAGAATGTTTCTGGACACCTGTAACGTGTGGCTGAACAATAATGAAGCCCAAATTAACGCAATATGCTGTCTGTTCTCCCTATCACTGCAAGCCTGATAATGTTTACAGCTTTAATCTATTGTTCAAATCCAGCAAAGAGAAGAGCCTCTAGGTCAGTATCAATATGTCTGTTCCTAATGACAACTGCAAAAAGACTGGCTGCCAACTTCTGTCTCAAAACTGCCAATTGAATAAACAGGTCTTTTAAAATTGGTTGCTTGAACTGTATGGAGTGGCTTCACCTGGTACCAAGTCTTCTATACTGGGCATGTTCCAAAACATAAAATTAGGTCTTGACTTGCAATCAGATGATTAAGAGGTAGAGAATGGAGTCAATACTTCCCTTTATAAATGGAAAGCCAAAGTACAAGCAGCAAATGAATTTTCCAAGGGCATACTCATCATTCAACGGATGTTCAAAATTGCAGACAGTCTTCAATAACAAGATTTCCTTTCCTCTCTAAGAAACTAGCAATGAAATGCATTTCAATATTTAAGTGGTACAGAGAATTCTGTTAACCTAATCCATGACCACAAATGCTTTAACTGCAGAAAGTATCGCCTACTGATTTACAATAAATTAGTAGATAATTAAAATCAAATGGTATGTAAGTAGCTTTCAAAGCTATTTCTAAAGTTATAGACTGTTTTGCAAACAACACTTTAGCTGATATATAATACCTATGCAGTAAAAACAGATTTGTATTTGCTTTTTTCCTGAAACCCTTGCATACAAACACCACCAAGGCATAAGATTGCATGCTTGCCACAGTCACCAAAGAGAAGACTGCACCTCTCACTGGACTGAGGTCCAGCTGTGCTTGGATGGGGTTCTCCATGCAGTTTGGCATACAGCGCAACACACATGTTGTATTCATATGTTGCAAGGAGGCTGCCTAAAGGAGGCAGGACCTAAGTGGCAATTGCTTTCAGTTTTATCCGCTCTCTATTATACAGGTTCCATAAGCACCAATAATATCTTCAAAATTACCCTTGAAAATGCAACATATTAATGCTTAGATAAATTACCTGAGGAAATTAAGTGATCCTAAAAGCTTATGCTAATACAGAACAATTCTAATTTCTACATGAGTCCATGTGGCCTCCCCAAGCAGGACACAAAACTGCAAAAAAAATGATTGGTGATGGTGTTGCATAGTTTCTATCAGCATTCTTCAGTGAGGCTTGCTCTGCTAACAAACCTCTTATCCTTTTCAAGCTAGAGTTTGCTGAATTACCTTGATCTTTGCTTTATATTTTCCTACAGTTTTGTGATGCTGCAAGCTCCATGTGGAACTATACTTAAAGCCGCCTGTGGAAAAACCAAGATATGCTAGGGTATGATGTAAGGAAGAATGGAGCAATTTCTTAGTAAACATTAGGACTCGGTACATATTAGCACAATAATACATTTGAAACTACCTTATACCATCAAAACTGTGCTATATTATTTTTCTGCTTATTTTCTTGTAGTGGAAAATTAGAAGTGATTAAACCAGAAGATCTGGTTGTAAGCCCAGGTAGCCAAGCTAACTTATTACACACTCTTTTTGGGTACTGCCATCAAGACCTGAGGCACCTGTTCATGAATTCTGGTCATGGAATTAAAGTCTACATTTATGTCTAAGCAACACTCAAGACAAACAAGGAATCATGGCACAGTGCATAACATCAACTAAAACTTCACAAATTGTCACGTGGAATCAAATATAAAAACAACAACCCACCAAAAAAAAAAAAAAAGAGGACAGAGATCCCACAGAAAAGAGTATTTCAAAACAGTAGATAACACAATAATGCAAAAATTTAAAGAAAAAACCAAAAACATACTTGGCAAAATATTTTGCATGTTTTCTAAAAATTAAAGGGAAATGTTTTGACTTTTCTTTTTAAAAGGATCATTTCTTAGAATTCAGAATTGACTGATAGTTTATTCCATTCAACAGGTTAAGTCCTTAGATCATGATTTGTAGCTCTTGCTATCAGTGAAAATTGTACAAAGACAAATGGAATGATGCATTTAGTAATGAACCTTTTAGAAGGCTTTTATTCTTACTTTACAGTTGAAGTGGGACGTAAACCCTTATTTACCAGAAAATCTTTTACAATTTTACTTTTATTGCTGTTACTGACTATTAACTAAATCACTTACTTTGCAAAGGACTGTGTAAAACAGCAAAAAAATGTCTCCATCATGTCAATAAGGGACATTAAGCTACGAATCTTTCTAGAAATTTTAACTTGGAATAAGTAGGACAAAAACAAGCTAACACACAGGTGTAAGGACTTTATTTTTTGAGCTCCCTTCTCCAACCTGTATCAGCTGGTATAATAAATAATTTCACCTCCTTACATAACTCCCAATTCTTTTTATATGAAAAAAGTCAGAAAAGTGACAGGTAGCTTTCTGATCCTACTCATATAAAAATAAAAGATAATTTTACTATTGACATTATTAGACATTTTTTAGCAATAAAATTATTAAAACACACACATTTGGGGTTCTGGTTTGGTATTGTTTTTTTCTTAAAAAGAGGGTCACTTACCATTTTTGTTTAATATGACCATGTGATCTGCAAAGATCCATCTGAGGTCTGACTTGATATGAAGCCCAAAGAGCATCAACGAACCACTGACTTGTTTCAGAATTTTCAGGAATTTTCCAACTGAAGTTCTCAAAAAGAAAAAAAAAAAAGAACCCCCCCCCCCCCAAAAAAAAAACAGACCAAAAAACCCCCACACCTGCTGATTTTATACAACCTTTGGCAGTGCAACTTAACTCAAATATACCTTCTATAGATTGCAGACTGTCATTAGCTACAAAGATACAGATATATGCGTGCTAGATGTTCAAAAGCATCTCTTTTCTTTGCAGACTGCACGTTGCCTGCACGAATCTAAATGCTAAAATGGATTTAGTTAAAGCTGCTCACACTACTCTTTAGATCATATGCACACACAATTTTTTCAGGCATTCTTTCATTTTCCTGTTTTGAGTTTAACACCTAATACAACTGAAGTATCTCCAACTTGCAGGCTGTTTAAGTCCTACCTACTCAGCAAATGAAAAAAAATCCAACTGGCCCTAATTACTGCATCAGCGATCATGGTTTTAGACTGGCCTTCTGTACCCATGAAACAATAAGATAAAAACAAATAAGTAATCCCCCCCCCCCAGCAATAATTCAAAGCCTCTTCATGTGGGAAAGTACCTGAACACATGCACTACTGAATTAGAAATTAATGGGCTTTTAAGATGGTGATGAAACCTGTGGATGGCATCATACTACACCAGGACATAGAAGTTATTATTTAGTAGGCCTTTAAAAAAAGTGTGCAAGAATTCTGTCAAGTCAATATTAAATGCAAATATTTTTAATCCAGCTTCCTAGCAGTGAAGCTTGTGCAATCACATGGTGTATATATTGGTATGCCTCCTTTTCCCCTCCTAGTTTTTGAGACTGTTGGCCAATTTCAGCCTAACTTCACAGAGCTTCTGACAGTTAAATGAAAATACCTGGCTAGGCTGCAACATAAATATTACAGCACAGATGACACAGTCTGCATCCACAAGCATTTTCAAACCAGAGCCACCCCGTCCCCTAAGATAAGAAAGGCAATTCCATACTTCTGTGGAACACCAGACTTAAAACAAAATGAAAACATAAGACCTGGGAAACCTTGTCATATGCCCCATGTGCCCTATGACATTTCACATCTGGTTACTTTGCCGTAAACCAGGTAGAAAATGAGGCTATTCATACCAGCAATGCCTCTAATTATTTCCACATTCTTCTGCTGGCATGTCATTAACTAGATGGCACGTTTTCTTTATTTAACCATCTCAAAGTTGCAGGAATGTCATCAAGGTGACAAATTGCATATTAGCCAAATTAACACAGCACATAGTCTATGAGATCTGGTAAATTGATGTTGATATCGGGAGTTTCTGTAGAACACTTCCCTCAGCCAAATATTAACAGAAATAACATAGTTTGTTTTGAAAAATGCTTCTGCACTATGCCAGAGCTACAGATCTCTCTTCCACCTACTCTGACACAATGTCATTGAAGACCAGTACTGCTTAGAAAGGGATTTACAGAAATATTAGGTATTTTCATTTCCTTTCATCATGTCAAAAGATGACTTAATGGATGTCAAGAAGTTTGAAAGAGAAAGCAATTTTGATTTTTACTTCTATCATCCTACTGAATTTCTGAAGAAGTCAGCGTAAGAAACACAAAAAAGATATCCAAAGGGGGAAAGAGAACACATTCCCTGGTTTGCCTGAGGATTCAAAACTCAGATAAAATTTAAGTGACAGCAGGATGCTTAACAAGCATTTCTCAATATTGCCATATCCTTAATAAGCTTTCATGAACGAGTGAGTAAAATATCTTCCCTTCTCAAATATTTACATACTACCCGTTGATTTGCCTATGGCTATTTGTATCCAAAAAGCCTTAAATAATTAGCATTAGTTAGACATATCATATCAGGAATATTCAAATATCTCTGATAAAAATTGGATTGTACAATTCAGTTTCTCAGTTATCTTATTTCTTCAGTTTCACTCCATTTATATTAATAAAATTAGTATGCTACACAAGGCTGTCTTCTCCCTATCCAAATTTTCCTATTAGAGAAAATACTTGCTTTCTTTTTTAAAATATTTTTTTAAATTGTATCGTCAATTGTGGTCATCAGGACAAGCTATGACACTTAAATTTTTTTTATTTACAAAAAAGCCACATGTAGTTGGTTGCAAAATCCCATGATGTAAGTAAAATCATAAAAGAAAAAATCTTAATAGCTAACACAAACAAAACCAGTTTTGAACAGCAATTAAGTCCACTTTTCAAGACAAAGGTGAATCTTACTAAAAAAGTTTCTGATTTTTTTTTTTAAAGGAGAAAGATTCTTCTCAAGAATTTCCCAATACCACTGTTGTTACAGACAATGGACACATAGTAAGATACAGAATTCAGATTCAGTTCTTATTAAAGCAAGCATCCTGGAACCACCACTAGTCATTTTACATAATTACAGCTATTTTAGTACCACAAAACATAATAAAATGCTAGCCAAGAGAAACCCAGTATTCAACTATGTAAACCCACTTATTCTGTAATTATGCTTATTTAAGAGGGATGGCAAACAAAGACAAGATCAGCAGGTGTTTCAGTTGCTCGGTGTTTTGTCTGTAACCTGGGTATACAAGCAAGATTACGCAAGCGAATGTGCTGGTAATTTTAGACTGCCATAATTTGTTGTCCTTCTATTCCTGCCTCCTCTTGGCAATATAGACGAGTACAGCAACAAAAACATCCGAACAGTTTCACATGGGAATCTCAAACAGCAATCTTGGAATTTGGTCTGGATCTTTGATTACAAAACAGAAAGAGTTTAACTGTCCTGGTTGAGCACAGTTCTAATGATGAGCCCCGCAGAAGAGGTGGTTAGATAGGGGAAGGCAACAAACTGTGCTTGTGTTTGAACTCTCATTATTCAATTCCTCAGATAAAAAAAAAACATGATAACAAGATCAGAAAGATAATATTTATAAGGTTAAAGATGCATAGGTGAGAGCCAATTCACAAGGCAAGGGCTTTCACAGCTCTTTGCAATTTCCTGACAAGAAGTATACAGGTATATGCAGACTCAATACATTACATTGACAGTAAGCCTGATATTGCAAAGAAAAAAAAAAATGCAGCCCATGTTGTGACAAGATGCACTGCACATAGACCAAAGCCACTGTTTCCTGGGTATGTAGAGCTGATTGAGCATCTCACTGCCTGTGGGAAGGATTGTCACCGTCTAATAACCCCTAAGCTGGTAAGCTACTTGACAGTGCTGCTCAGAGCTAGGTGTCCAGTAGTGCAGGAAAATGCAGTCACCTGCATAATATATTCGCCTGTAAAACAAGGATTTGTACTGGAAATTCAGGCTTTAGGTGGGCCTGGTGGGGGTGGTGGGGTGGACAGAGAGATAAAAATATACTTAACATTTTTGTTCCTTATACTTCGGAGTAACTGCTCAGTCTTTAAAGAGGGGTTATGGTTTGAGAAAAATTGGCATTCGACCTAAATCAATATACTTTTGTATCTGTTTTGGGTTGTTGTTGTTTTTTTTTTTTTCAGTGACAAGCCCTGGATCTTACATAGCTGTATCTATATCTATGTCTTTATTCATTTAGTTTAAAAACATTAAAAAAAAAAAAATCAAAGTCAACCTGTAATTTCAGTTAGGAAAGTCTAAGAGGAATTTTATACCAACCTTCAAACAGATTTACAGAATACTTCTGAAGAGTTTTATTATTAACACAAATTAAAGCATGTAAGCATGTTTTACTGGAGATAAATATGCACTAGAGAAAAATAAGTTCTATTTACCTCTTCAAACAGAGAAGATTCAACACAACCACCAGTTATGTGTAAAAAAACCCAATCAAACAGAAAACCAACAACCAAACACACATAGGAACTGCTGATTCTGATTTACACTAAGAAGCAGAACTCTGTGCTTCCCCCCCCGCCAAAAAAAAAAAAAAAAAAAAAAAAAATCAAACCACCCAAAGCCTCAGAAACAGCCAAACCCATATTTCATCTGCCAGTTCTACATAGAATAGAAAATTGCTAGGGCAAGCTAACTCCACAAGCTAAGAGCATGCCGTTCTCAAAGAGATGAAAGCAGTAAATGCATGTCAGTAAGATGTGTTGAGCTATATCAAGTGTCACTGAAGGCAGGACACACTGCTCCCAAGTTAGGGTTGCTTCTTTCTATTTGCCTATCCTATGCTTTCTTTTCTCTTAGATGAATTAAAAAATGGATGCATGCCAGCTTAACAGAAGTGTTCTCTATAATTCAGCTCTACAGTCACTTTTGAATTTTTATTTAAGTTATGGGTTGTTGGTTTTTTTTTTAAGCAATTACTGTATATGGAAGGTAGTAGAAACTACATCTGTCACAATAACAGACCTCTCAGTTTTTTATTTCATGCCTCTGTTTTTCCCTCAAACCAGTCACCAATAGTCTTCTCACTCAAGTTATCTGTTGAAAAGAACATACAGCACCTACATAACAGCATTATGTAGCTATTAATGGGAGACAGTCAAGCTTGTAGGTTAGGTTTTTAGATTAGACCATCTCTTTTAGCCTCTGATACAGCATCAGCAAGCCCCACATCTTCATGGGAAAGTAACCTGGAATCAAACTATTGCTGGCATTGAAAGAAAGGAACAGAACCTGAATTTTAAAACAATTAAAAGATGAATGACTATACAAGGGTAGCAACATAAAGAATCTGGGTTGTTTAAACAGCTAAGGTATATATTTTGGGGGGAGGTTTGGCAGGTAAGACTAAAGGGATGCTTACATGAACTTGTGGGAAAAGGAGGTTAGCCAGAAATTTTGGTGCATCTTATAATTATAAGCTCTCCGTGTTCCAATATAATGCACCAACTCATTACTTTATACTTCCTGCCTATCTTCCAAATGTATCCTGTTGCCATGAAGACAGCCTCAGCTAACAGGGTTTTCATTTGTAAGCTTCTCTTAATAGGTATGAGCACCAGACTTTTTTTTTGGTAATATCTTAAGACTAGAGCACAGCTCTACTGAAAAAGCTGAGAAACATCACCAAAGAAATCCTCAATCTATAGGGCTCCAGTGACATTTAACGTTTTTGGAATATTTTGCCATCAGTCGCATTCTGATTCACATTACATTGCTAGCTTCCCTCCCACACTGCATGCCTCTTGAAGAGACACTGATTTGTAAGAACAAAGCCTAGTAAAAACAATATTTAGTAACCATATTTAGTAACCTTTCAGTTACAGAGATTATGTATTATAAATGCTACCTATTTATAAATCAAGTTTCTGCTGCCTACATCTGGCAAATCCATCAGGAATTGCAAATTTAGAGGCTATTAATCCAAATCTGTCTTTTGGTAAAAAAAAAGTTCACTTGAAGTTAAAAATGGTTACATGCTGTAATTGTGATTGTGTGTAACCACTACATTCAGTGAAGGGGTGTGGGTTTGTTTTGTTTTTGTTGTTTTTTTTTTTGTTGTTGATTGGAACATGCAGTCCTACTTTACAGCTGCTGGAGGTGTCTGCTGCACAGAACAGCAGCTTGCTTCCCAATATGTACAGGTTACCAGCGCATGAGTTCTTCCTTGCCTTTCATATCCACAATTTATTAAATTTCCTCACAATTCCCATGTTGTAACAGATACTTCTACTACACTGTATCTAACATATTTTGGAGAAAAATAAAATCAGGAACTATGCATGAAATTGAGCATAGCGATAAGATATTTCCATGCTGGTCAGCAGTGCTTTGACAATTGTAATTGATCATAAGAGTTAATGCTTTGCCCTCACCCCCACCCCCCAAAAAAAGCCCCACCTCCAAGGCTGTGGTGACTTAATATGATCAGGAAAATTCTGGGTTTGACATGGGAAACATGGTCCTTATCTCTCAGGTTTTGGAAGGAAAATGCAGAGGTTAAAATAAGAAATAATGTCCTTCCTTTTGTAGCTCCTGTTATCCTTTTTATGTGGATATTTGTGTCACCACTAAAGTCAGGGGTTTGGGTCTTTTCTCCAGACAGCAACTAAACAGAAGTATTTTCATTTTCACAGTTCCAGTAGTAGTCAACCTGCATCACAAGTGTCACTCCAACAAATGGCAAGACCATACCTTTGGGATAGGTGGCTCAGAAAACTTGATTAACTTGAAGAATGATCAGAAAATTCCCCACAGTAACTGGCTCTTTCATTGCTCTTGTGTGAAAACCCCATCCTCATACAGTGACAAACTAAATTATGTAACAATGTCTGTCTTCCCATAGTGAAAGCCGATCTAAGCAGTAGTGAGCAGCTGCAAAAGACAGAATAACTGCAGCTATGAAAAATCACCACCTCATCTGTAAGATTACATATTTACAGGGTATAGAAGCATTAAATTCTCTGAATATGTTTATTTAATCAGTCAGACCCACAACAGACTTTCTGCTGCTTTCAGTTTCAATAATAATTTCAGATCTTGTTTGGGGAGCTTAATTTATTAATTGGCTTCTCTTCAAAAACTACAGTGACAGCTCTTCTGTTTCAACCATTTAGCTCATCCTGTGCATTCCATGTTTTCTTTAAACAATCTAAGCCATATTATTAGGTATACCAAACCAAAGCAAGTGGGAAAAAAACCCCAACCCACAGATGAGGACGGATACTTCAGGAGAGGAGAAAATTATCTGGAAAACATCAGTAAGTTAAAGCAAAAAGCTCTCAGGTAATACAGTGTTCAGGATGCAAAGAAATAGTTGCATTACTTAAAAAAGTATTAATGCAATTGCCTAAAGATGCTCACACCCCTTTCACTTAGGGAAGATAAAGCCATTAGAGGAACACTAAGTGAAATCTTCTAGAGTTTTTTAAAGAAATCAGTCACTGTATTTGTTAAAATTGCCTAACTGTACTATAATGGGATTTCTCAAACCTCTGACATCTCACCAAAGGCTCTTCATGAAAATAAGTTCTCCTAGAACAAAAAGAAAAGTCTTTACATGGACTAATACTTCGAATAAATGAAAAAAAAAAGCTTAGGAATAAGCGGACAGTTTTCAGAAGAAAGGAACATTATTAATGAGGTCACCAAGCATGTTCAACACTTACAGAAGTCTTCTGTAAGAAAGGGTGAAAAGCACTGAGTTTTCCAGTGTACTAAAATCTAAAGCAGTCTTCAAGGATCTTGCTGAGGGACAATGATGAAGTGAAAGACACAATGTCAAGAAGTTCAAAGCAATGCATAGTCAGGAAAAATTACTTTGCTTACCCAATTACACCTTTAAAATTAGCTGTTGCCTCTCAGATAATATATGGAAGATATTCTGATAGTTCTCTACAAATGTAAGATCAACATAAAAAGGCACTCAAAACGTAAGGAAGTATTAGGAAAAGAGAAGAAACTGGAAGATTAGAAGATGTTCTGCTACTTGATAACACTCTCATGATGAATATTTTAGGGAACTGTGACTTCCCACTGTCCCACCTCAAAAAACACAGGTGGACTGGAAAAGATAAACAGAAGGGAAAAAAAACCCAAACAATAAGGAATGCAGAAGAGTCTTCATGTGGGAGGGACTGGAAAGCCAGGGATTCTTCAACGAGGAATAGCAGTGATAAGATATGGGAAATTTGAGAGTTCTGTAATGTAACTGAGAAGCAGTTATATTCAAAACTAAAAGGAAATACCTGCTGTGGAAGACAATGTAGAAAATGCATTTTTTTTAATTAGATGACTTAATAAAATATATGTCAGTTGGTGGCTATGAAATACAATGATCCATCTGGTAAATAGGGGGCTACAGTGGCATCCGATACAAGCTTACAGCTTAAAACGCAATTGGCCACAAATCAGTAAGGTTGCAAAACAAGGGGCAGCAGCCACAATTTCAAGCTTGCGTCCTTCATATCGGACATGAACAAGAGATTTCTTCACTATGTAGTGCAACACTGGAACCAGTATGCAGAGAGCCGGTAGGTTCTCCATCCTTGGGTCAGCTCCACAAAGTGATGGCTGACCTCATCAAGGACCAGCAACAATCTTGCTTTGCACAGGAGCTTAGACTAGGCGGTCTCCAGAGAACCTTTCCAGACAGTGTTTCTGCTATCACTTACTCTACAAATACTCTTTTTCTAGTCGTCTTTGCCTAGATGATCCCTACAGGTCATTATCTGAAACAGTCTTTTTTGATATGACTTATGTCAGCATTCTCATGTTCTCTTTCAATTGGGAAAAATCTCAAAAGAATTGTGGTTGGAAATCCTTTGTGCCAGTCCCTTTCCCTAATGAGAAGGCCTACTTTCATCACACAAGGTTTCTTGTGACTTGCTAGAGCTGCTTACACTGCTTTTGGTTCTGGTACAATTTTGTTTAGCACTAGTTCAGGCTTTTGTACGTTCTGCTGTACCTGGGCAAGCATAAAGTTCATACAGATAGAAGTAACAGTCAGAGGAGAGACTGTAGGCATTGAGTGTCATAAATTACAATTAACAGATAGCAAAAGCATTGTAACAGGAACACCCAGGGGTCCCTTACAATCTATGATTCTGTGAGTGAATGATAAACTGAAGTGATGTGTAAAGAATATCTTTTGAGACTATTAAGATACTTACTTTCTATATAAAAGCCTGGAACAAAACTGGAAAATTAATTTTGTTTCAATTAGAATGACCATCCACATGCCAAATTAGACCATGAGAGAAAGATTTTGATATTTTGCTCATCCAAAATATGCAATTACTAGAGAACATAAGAAATCTTTCAGTGTTTACCCTGTCTCAGGATAAGAAGTAAACGGTGATCTTTTTATGTCAAGATTCTCTCATTAAAAGATTCTTATCTCTACCAGATAGTTATGAAATAGACTCTGCTCTCTAAGGTCTTGTGCCAGGAAAGTGGGAGAAGGTTCCAACTCACAAACTACCCTAAATTTCATCATGCCTCCTGGAAAACAGTCAGATAAGTGGGTTGTTTCTCCTTTAATTAGAATGTAAAGGGCAGAATTGAGAAACTGTGGCACATTTATCACTCCATATGCCAGTGTAAAAGAATGCCAAAGAGACTCAAGCATTTTAAAAAATGTGCCATAATTGTTTAGACTAAGCTAAACAAATATTTTCATCCCGTTTTAAATCAAAACACCTATGATCATAAAAAAAAAAAGGTGTTTTTCTTCCTGTTGCTTTTCACCATAATTTACTTCAACCACTATTTTTTAAAGTCATTTTAGCCAGATTTCTTTTTCTACCCATAGAAAGGCCATTGTCTTAGCAATATTCCCTTGATTTTTATTTTTTTTTTTTAATTAATGGCCCGTATGACTCACCACTTCTCTAATGTTTTTATCAGTTTGTCCAGGCAATCTTTTTTTTTTTTTTCAAGCTTTCAATGTTTTCCAGCAACTGGTCTATTATAGCAGGCTTAAGATCCTCTTGAAAACCACTTCTACAATTTCAAAAAGATGTCTGTTTAGACATAGGTGATATAATTTTTTTTAGCATAGGAAGGGGAATTTAATAGTCTGTTTACTGAACAGCTCTGACTCATCTTGTCCAAGCTGTCTGTGCTCTCAGTGAGGTGGAGGCATTCTGGAGTGAGGGAGAAGGGGGAAAAAAAGAGCACACAAGAGAAAGCAAATGCGATCATGTCATTAGAGACTGTATTTGAAATTATACACAACAGGGAACTGAATTAAGATCTTAAATCCCCAGTGTTAAGTGCTGTATTTTCAATGTTCAGAGAGCAAAACCATGTGCTGACATCCTAATTGGTACTTTATGAAGGAAATAACACAAAGGAAAACCAACATCACTTAGATATGAAGCAAAATATTCATTCTGCATCTTCTCACAGGCCTGTTTCCAAGCAGCATATTTATGTTTCAAAATATGGCATACAAAAATCATAGCTACTTGTATGACACCTTTTTTTTGCTTGAAATTTTTATGGAATTTAATTTGATTATATCTAGCAGGTAAAAATTTAGATGTATGCTTGATTGTATTTCTCCAAATACCCTTAAATCCAAATACAAAATTTCCTGTATACCTACATCTTTCATGAAAGTCAGTACATCTACGTAGGAATTGTCTAAAAATGATTTGACATACTCCTTCAGAATTGTTGCTGGTCCCCTTCAAAAAATAACAGGGCTTTATCTTCCAAAGTTTAAACAATTCTGTAAATCTCTTGCAAACATCTCAGCCCTGCAAACAGTATTGGCTCAGTCTTCAGAACTCACTTTTCACTGTCAATCGCACAGCTTGTCAGATGGAAGCGAGAACATTGTTTCTGTCCCATCTCATCCAGTTCATTGCAAAAGGCTGCCATTTAGCTCTCCTTTCAGTACTGTAGATGATGAATGGATAGAAGATTATTCAGATCACAGAACAGATGAGTGCTGAATATACACTATGAAGAAAATCTTTTATATTTTGTTTCAAACAAGTCATTAACTTGGTGAAGCTAGGTTAGTGACCCAGGTTCTAAGTAATAATCTTCCTAATTTCAGAAATACTAAGTCATTAAGTAGGACTTCAATTTACAAATCCCATCTTATTTCATTACTGGAGTATGCTAACTTTGAGCCACAAACAAATTATGGCTAATGAATTAATATTAGCACTTCAATTAAATAACCCTCTTAATTTCTAACTGCTGTGATAAGGATTTCTGGAAAAGGTCATACAGCCTTGTAATTTACAGTATTAATCCAGTACTTTTCACAAACACCCTATGGGAATACTTTAGATTTTTTCGCTCTTACAGATTCAGAGAAATGCTGTAACTTAGCACAACACTGTTACTCGTATGCTACTCATGGGAATGTTGGAGTAGCAAAGCCTGTATTTCTGACTGCAGTATAATCTTTTAATATTGTAGCATTATGGCTAAATGATGATCTCTGCCTGCACTAAGATGGTGGATGCTGTGAAATTGCAGTTTGCTTAGTGCCAAGCCCAGGATAACTTCTCCAAAAGCAGGGTTCTGTCTTCTGCCAATCCAGAGGGACTGGCACAGCTACTGGGAGAATGTCTCTTAGGCTTTATGTGGTATATATGTGCCAATGCGAGTCAGACCAAACAGAGTTTTTTTTTAAAGTCTCTACTTTGGGCCAGGCAGCAACATTCTTCTGTCATTGTAAGAAATATCTCCTCCATCCAGGGGAGACTCAGCCTTTTTTTAAAGAAAGTCTCTCTTGAAGTGCATGTTTGCTTTCCTCATTCTAGGTGGAAAAAAATTCAATTTGGGGGTTAAGGTCTAGGCAAAACTGCTGCATTAATTAATTATAAAGTGGATCTATTTGTGCCCACATACTTTGCTAAAAAGAGTATATTAGCTTTGACTCATCGTAGTGGTAGGTACCTTCCCAGTTTCTACTCAAGGTGTATAAACATGTCCTTAAACATCAGTTCCAAAAGGACAAAAAAGGCAAGTAGTAACTTGGCAAAAGTAAGAATCAGGCCCAACAGAACCAGTTTCAAGCCTGTGTGGAACCATTTTTAGCAGTTTTTTCAGCTTTCTTGCTGCTACTCACTATCCTACTCCCTGAGGTAATAGGCTAATTAACCCCTAGACAGGATGCGTAAATAATGCAAGTATATAAGAACTTTCAGTGAAGCAACTAAGGGAATGCTGGCTTAGCACTGCATCTCGCCTCTTTGTGGGAACCATATCCCTGATAACAACAACTACCTTCAGAGTTGTAACAAGATATCCATCTCATATAAATACATTTTCTCTCTAAGAACCTGCAATATTTTCTCAAAAACCTTTTATCTTAGAGCTAAGCAATAAAGAAGTACATATGTGATCAATGAATCTAGGAAGATCATTTTTATCTGTATGAATTTTCTCTGCTGTATCATCTTAGTGAAGAGAAACTCTTTCAGAAGTAACATAATGAAATTGTCAAAACTGATATGTTATAAATCCTGCTATATTAGCTGCACCAAGTTCTTTATTCTTTCCCCTTATGCACATATCCTCTTTTCTCCAAAATACATTTAGTTGTAGGAAAAGAAAATAAGTACTGTAGGACTGCTGGGAAAACCCCTGATGTTCAGCTATCAAATGGCAAACAAAAACTTTCCAAGTATTTTTATAAATACATTATTATAAGTTATTTCCACATCTAATGTCAGAATGAAACAGCAGGTTTTTAAAGTGCCCTGCAAAGGAGACTGATTTTAAAATTAAAGATCCAATACCTTGTTAGACCCATTTAGTTTTTCCCAGAGCACCAGAAAGACCTAGAGTTCTGTATTTTCCTCCTTCTCTTGATGAGTCACTGCTTGTGACATCAAGACATTGTGCAGACTTAGTGTCTGTATGAAGATTAAGTAGTCTCATGCAATGCAATTAGAATGAATTTGTACTTGTCAATTTGTAATTACATTCAGAACAAACTTTACATTAACAGCAACATTAGAATCTAGCAATAGAGAAATATAGTCTGCCAGGTTACATCTGTCCAGTTCATTTCCCTATAGCAGTGGGCAGAGATTCAGAAATGAGCATTCCTTTCTGATTTCAGCAGTAATCAATTTATGCCCTGAAGCAAAAAATGGTAGCATGCAGCCAGGTACTGGGGCTGTCTCCAAAAATACAGCGATATCTGGCTCATATGGCTACTGAATCAGATGCATCTCACTGGCTCCATTGAAGAATGCTTCTGAGTAATCCAGTAAGTAAGCAAGCAGAAGAGATTTGAACAGGAAGAGTTCTGGGAAGAGCAAAACAAACTCCTGGTAACTGTTCATTAGATGATAAAACTCTTCTATTAACATGTTCCTTGAGGTTTGGGTACTAAGGTACAGAATGCGCTGCTCAGGCAAGGACAGACATACAGTCCACCCAGCCCTCCATCTATAGCTTTCTTATAAGTTGATCTTAAATATTTAGACTAAGATTTATTGTTGCTCTTTGACAGTACTTGTGCCTCAGCCAACTAACTCTTAGCATTTACCTTACTTAATTTTCTTTGGAAGGCAGAGCTAAAAAGCACAGCTATTTAGAGTCAATATGAGGTTGCTATTTTTATTGCCACTTCCTCTACTTATTGACTTCATTATGTCCACCACTTGGGCAAAAAAATACACTGATTTCTTTAGACTTTCCTTCAAGAAAAATTTCTCACCAGAAGGCTCTAGCATGACTGTTCCGCAGCATGTTTCTACAGGACACATTGCTACAGGATTGAAAAGGCTTACAACAATCGCTCTAGCACAGAGTAGACATACAGGCAAAAGGCAATACTACTTCAGTTCTCTAAACCAGATGATTCAATACTAAAATATGCATTCGAAACAATTTTGTGTTGTATTTTTAACCATGCAGAAATAACAAATGCTAATTACTACACCCAGTACACTGTGTTTTAAGGCACACTATTTAATTACAATGTTTTCTCAGGAGCTCTGCACTATACCTTAATTCAACGGTGAAATGCACATGTATGCAGTAAAATACAAGGCATTTTGCACATCAAAGTTTCAGTTATTTCACATATAGAGAAAAATATTCAGTGTCTCCACATGGGTATGTTGTTCACTATTACTGCAAATTATATGTAAAAAGTGCATGCGAAGTGAGCTACCTGTGCTGGGGATGGGCAAGATGGGAGCAGTGGCTGCAGGCAGACAGCTCACTCAAGACGACACAGGAACTCTGAGCAGCCTGTTTGAGAGGAAAATTTGGTGCTCACTCCTGCAGGTCAGCAACCCAGCAGATGCTGCATTCATGACCTGAAACAAGAAGAGTGCAGTCAGTCACTTGGAAGCATGCATGAGGAAACTTCTTAAACTATTTAATTTATATCAACAATGACACTCCAAGAACAGCAGTGGAAGAACATTTCAGGACTGTTCAGAGAAAGTTTTAATTAGACATGGTCAGGAATTTTCCAAAACAAACTCATTAGTCTGTCAGCTGTGAAAATTTGCCACAGTGTGAATACCACTGCTTTAAGTCCTTCTTCTGTTATTCTCCCATAACCACAGGTAGAGGACTAGCCAATGGTCTGCTCTGTGGCCAGCTCTTTCCTAGCGCATGTATTTCATCTTGTGCAAATATTCACAGTTCAGAAAAAGATTTTTTTAAAGGATGGATGTCAGGTACTTCGAATCCTAGTAATATAAGTGCTTACACATAGTTATACAGCTCCAAAAAGGACAACTGTATGGAAACCTCTCTCAAAACTAGACAAGATCTCAGCCATAAAGGCACTCATTTAGTATAATGGGAGACCACTATTTCTGGAGAATCTTAATATTTCAGGTTATTTACTGTATTCATATTCTCTTACTCTTCTCAAAAGTGTTTCTAAAAGCCTTAGTGTCACCCCAATGAAGAAAAGGGATTTTTTTCTTTTTTAAAGTTTTGTAGAATGAAAGAGTGTTTCTGTGACCAATTTTTAATGTGCCAAAGCTGTGGTTATGCACATGCAAGAGTCCTGTTGGCTCACACCCATATGTGGTAAGGAGCAAGTTACAACTGCTCAAGGCTACAGAAAGTATTAAATAACGAAAGATACTCTTGAACTTCTCTAAGCAAAACTGGTCATATTATATGAACTTATTATCTCCAGTTGTAATGCCGCAAAATCTTTGGATCTAATCAAAGTTCTTTCCAAAACAGACGTTTCAACGCTGTTTGATGTATCTAGAATGAGTTGACAGAGACACCAGTCTCTTATTTCACTCAGAAAAACCTAAGAAAAACAGACCTTCATTATCTTGCAGTAGTTTGTAGTCTATTCTGATCTTCCCCAAAGAAACTAATATTCATCTAGAGCTTGTACCAAGTATGCAAAACACCATTTCTATTAAATTGTCTGTTTACCAACAGAAACTTAAGCATGTTGATCTTCAAACACTCAGTTTTACATTCATATCCATTACATCACAAGTGTCACTATACTCTTCCAAAACCTTATGATTCAAGTTTAACAGGTACAGTCTTTGTGGCCTTTTGCCTTGTATTTTAAAGTGGCCAGAGTTCTGCTTGAATTTCTACAGCATTGGGCTTTGTTTCACCCTAGGTATAAGCAGTTGAATATTCATATATACTAAAGTATTTACTGTTGCCTACTGATCTGTACAGTCTGGGATACAGGTTTGCAAACCTGTCTTGGAATTCACAAAATTCCTAAAGAAAACAGAAGGCAAGTTACTTGAAACATTTCAAGAGGACATTCTTTTTTCTATTTTGCCTTACAGTACTCTCTTGTTACAGCATACTTGAAAAATAATGAAAGTGTTGCACAATGGAAAATGCATTTACTCTAGCATGCAAGAGTTTTTAAATGTTTTTTCTTCCCGTCTGACACATCAAATGAGACAAATTAAATACATGCCAAGCATCAGCAGAAAAAGGCACAAGTGACAAATACAGAAGAGACGCTCAGGAGTGATGCATCCCTACAGAGAGGAAGGCAGGCAGAAAAGCCAGGAGGCCTGCATGGATGAACAAGGAGCTCCTGAACATGACCAAAAGGAAAAAGGAGGCCTATAGGGAGTGGAAACAGGGGCGGGTAGCCTGGGAGGTATACAGTTCGAGCAGCCAGGGATCGGGTTAGACAAGCTAAAGTGTAGATAGAACTAAATCTGGCCAGGGACATTAAGACAAACAAAAAATCCTTCTTTAAGTATGTCAGCAAAAAAAGAAAGACTAGGGAAACTGTGGGCCCTCTCCAGAAGGATACGCAAGAACTGGTTACCTGGGACTGAGACAGATCTGAGGTACTCAATGACTTTTTTGCCTCAGTCTTCACTGAGAAGGACTGCAGCCAGACTACCCTTGACAGAGAATGCAAAGATGAGGACTGGGAAAATGGAGAACCGCCCATTGTAGGTGAAGATCAAGTACGAGACCACCTGAGGAATCTGAAGGTGCACAAGTCCATGGGACCTGATGAGATACATCCACAGGTCCTGAGAGAGCTAGCAGATGAGGTTGCTAAGCCACTAGCCATCATATTTGAGAAGTCATGGTGGTCTGGCAAGGTTCCTGCCGACTGGAAAAGGGGAAACATAACCCCTATTTTCAAAAAGGGAAACAAGGAAGACCCAGGGAACTACAGGCCGGTCGGTCTCACCTCTGTGCCTGGCAAGATCATGGAGCAGATCCTCCTGGAAACTCTGCTGAGGCACACAGAAAACAAGGAAGTGATTGGTGACAGCCAGCATGGCTTCACCAAGGGCAAGTCATGCCTGACAAATTTGGTGGCCTTCTACGAAGGGGTTACAGTGGCAGTGGACAAGGGAAGACCAACTGATGTCATTACTTGGATTTGTGCAAAGCATTTGACACTGTCCCACATGATATCCTGGTCCCTAAATTGAAGAGACATGGATTCGACAAATGGACCACTCGGTGGATAAAGAACTGGCTGGACGGTCACACTCAAAGAGTTGCGGTCAACGGCTCGATGTCCAAGCAGAGAGCAGTGATGAGTGGCATTCCTCAGGGGTCGGTACTGGGGCCTGTACTGTTCAACATCTTTGTTGGTGACATGGACAGTGGGGTCAAGTGCACCCTCATCAAGTTTGCTGATGACACCAAGCTGTTTGGCGAGGTAGACATGCTGGAGGGGAGGGATGCCATCCAGAGGGACCTGGACAGGCTGGAGAGGTGGGCCCAAGCCAACCTCATGCAGTTCAACAAGGCCAAGTGCAAGGTCTTACATCTGGGTCTTTGTTCACCAGAACCAGCTTTGTTCACCAGAAAAGCCAACTACTCATAAGCACTTTGAATTAATCTTTCAACAAAGACTAGTTTCTTCTCTCATCTAAAAAGCATGAGCCTAAGAAGAGAACGAAGTGACCACTGTACTCTTCCTCTGGCCTTCAAGGCTCGGTCTCCAACAAGTAAATGCACAAAGTAAACGTGACTTATCAAAAAACTCAATACCGCTACCAGAAAACCCCAACTATACAGTCTTTTTCTAATTCTCTGGGAAAAAAAAAAAAAGCCCTCTTACCAACATCTCACTATTTAAATATATGGTTCATAGTGTAACCTCGCTGAGTCAGACACACTGCCACTGCCATAACCTCAGCTGCTTGGCAAACTCAATAGTGAGGTCAGACAAGCTTTACAGTTCCAGAAACTTTTGCCAAGAAACAAGCAAGGGCACCTTAATAAAGGGCATTCTGACACCTAACAGGAGGTATTGTCCTTATTGCTTGTATATGGGCTGTCTCAGAACCTATATTCTTCACATTGATTAATTTTATTTTTTTTTAAACTTACCTCTTGTTTTTAACTTGTGTTTGGTTTTAAGGATTTGAAATTATCTATACACCATGGAAGCTCTTCCAGACTGTATACGTTACTATAGGAACAGATTATTTCACTTACAAAGTTCTCTTAAGTGGTCAAATTGGATAAATGCGGAAATCAACAACTGCAAAACTGAACTGATTACTCTTTTCAAATTCAATTTGAGTACACCAAGTTTTAAGAGAAATTAATCAGCAAGACCTTTGGCAACTGAAGGCAAAAATCAGATCTGAAGACAACTTTAATGGGCATCTTAAATAATATCTTTAAATAAACTATATAACACGTTCACTTGATATTGAGATCTGCTTGCTATTCAGTACAGAACAATTTCTCACTGGAAAATCTTCTGGGGCAATGTTATGTTTTGCCCTTATTGAAGAAACATTCACAGTATTTCAGTAACAATATACAATATATAAGCATGAGAAGAAATAGTTTGTTTCCACGTCAGTCAAGATGAAGTGAATTAAATGCATGTATATAAGTAAGTCATGCTGGGATGTCCCACAATATTTTAGTGCTCAAAATAATTGATCAACACCAATTTTCTGTTAAAATTAAGAGAGGATAAGAAACTTTAGGAGGAGAATAACTTTAATCATATGTTTAAGGTTTACGTAGACTGACCACAAGGAAAAAGGCCAAAGTGATATTTCTGTTGTAGTCAACAAAAAAAGAACTTCAGGTACTCATAATAATCTGGTATTTACTATATTTGAAAATACAGTATTGACATTTAAACTGGGGTGGTGGTGGTAGGATTGCTGTGGTTATTCCATGGCCGGAAAGTTACAACAACCTGGAATTCCACAGACAACCTGGAATTCCACAGACAACCTCACAGTCTACAAGCAAATAACTTTGTGGACTTTTGTAACATTAAAGGTGATAGAAATTTTTTCAAGGATAAGATGTATAAAGTCAGGATTAAAACCTGTAACTGAAACCCACCCACAAATAAAAAGGCTACGTTTCTATATCGTAACACAGACAATTACCACCTTAACCACCCTCATATGTTTGAAATTTTTTTATGTTCTCAATCATATATCTAGATAATAGTGTGATATATTTTTGGCTAAAAGAACTCTGGATGTCCGAGTATTTTTTCATAGTGCAAGTGTTAATATATTCATGAGCAGGTCACTAGGAACCTTATGTAAAATGGCTTCTCATTGTCATTTACTGGCCTGAATCCTGACAGCCATCCTGAGTGTAGGCATGAGAACCCTCAGGAATACTCCACCTGGACTTTGCATCTCATCTTTCTGAATGTGACCACAGCTACTAGAAAGAAAAGTGTAATATTTACTTCAGACCAAAGAGAAGGTGGAGAAGACCCAACAGTTGCTTTCATGCACAGAACGGCAGCTGCCCATTTCTTTTGCCTTTCCTTCTATATTAGCAAACTGACCAGCGGGGATGGGGCCAAGAAAACACAGAGCCAACAGATGGAGTGGTGCCACTTCATCCTGGGAAATGCCAGACACTCACCCCTAAGCACTCTGCATGGAGTCTGCACGTGCAATGCAGAAGGCCCTCAAGGCAACTGGAACAGCTCAAGATGCACATTGCCAAAGCCTACAGTGCAAGATCTGGGAGTGGGAGGTCAGGCTGGGTTTATAAGAGCTTGGAAAAAGTGGAAGAAAAAAAAATATTGAATGTTATATTCTGAAAGGGAAACAGAAGTTTGCAATAAACTAGAGAGATGAAGAGTGGGCAACAGTACACTGAAAGAAGACGAGAAAGAAAGGGGAAAAAAATGTAAAGGAAGGTGCTGAAATAAAACACTGGCAACCTGATGTAATGAAATGTAACCCAAGAGAAATATGTACATGAGCAGTCTTGGACATTTCATCGAATTAAAGATGGACATTCTTTCGTGAGTAAATTTTTGACAGGAATAGTGTTTATGTCTGTCTGAATCCAAAATAGGTTTTTGCTACCTGCAGAATACACAGGACTTGAATTTTTGATGCTTGAATGAAAAGTGAATCTGTGACTGTATTTTAAATTCCAGTTATGCTGCAGATGTTCAAGTTCTTCTGCAGCAACTTGATGAATTCACTTTCACTTCAGTATAACACAAGCATTTTTTCTTACACATTACTTTATTCTTCTTCATCCCAGAGCTGCATTAAGGACATGACTCACTTAATGAGCTGTTTCTTACAGTGTTACTGTAACCAGCTCATTTTAGTAATTTTCTAGCAGGTTAGATTTTAACTGTATGTCCACAGGGTGTACCACAAGCACGAAAAAAAAAAAGGTGGTTTTGCAGAACCAGAGGCAGTGTAAACACTTGAACTCTTACACTCTACTCCTCAGCAAGTCTTACTATTGCGGGCCGGACAAGCTCTTGGCTGCATGGAACTGATGGCATGCATCTGGTCCAATTATACCTCAAGAAAAGCTATGCTGTAGGCCAGCAGAAATTTCCATAATACATTAAGAGTCTTCAGCTGAAGAAGGTCCTAATATACTTTCCTCTGTTTGTCCTGTGGGAAACATCTTCTGGTATTTTGCAGCTCTATTTTTCCCCAATGCTTTCTAAATGAAAAAAATCATTTGCTTTATGATTCATTTTTGTCTGAGATTCTCTGCACATGTCACCATGTAAAAAAAGCACTCAGTGCCAAGCTGTGAAGTATCCTGTATTGCCAATGTGCTTTTGTTGTTGGGTTACTTAAACTACATACTATTTTTTAAAGCCCAAAATGAAATCTTTGCAAGTCAGAGGGCTTTAAAATCCAACCCTAAGATACTTCTAAGTATCAGTCTATGGCTATTAGTGAAGGAAATAGCCGTTTGATTTTTTTTTTTTTTTTTAATAGTTCCCAGAAAGTCAACAGGAACACTTGACATTGATTCTAGCTCTGGAATGGAGGAGTCTTAAAGAAGTGCGATCTGAGCCAGCTTAATTGGCTTGAATTCTTTACAAATCTGGCTTAAAGTGGGTGAGCTACTCAGTCAATACAGTATTTTGGGAGGCTGTGCATTTTATTCTGAAAACATGAGTTTTAAGCAATGACATTTCAATTCTCTTGGAAGACAGCAGAAAAATAGATCTGAGAATTAAGCCTCCTACATGGCCAGAGACCAGTAACAGAATGCACGAAGTAGCTGTATGAACTACTTCTGTGCTTCTGCCAATGAACTGCAATGTTCACCTTGGGCAACACCTCAGAAGATGGCTTGTTAATTTTAATTATTCAGACTGATAATAATAGTAAAAGTGTACACATTTTATAGGAATACTATTTCTGTTGATATATACAAACATCAAGAATAGTTACAAGCTGGACAGATTTCACATTGCCAAACTTGGTCACCTCCCACATGACATGTATTCCAGCCACTGAACAAACAGTAATGCGTTCGTTCCCTTTAATGATCCAGTATACATATGTATGTACAGGGTTCTACTTTTTAAATTCAGGGTACCTGTAAAGATGAAAGATGCCTTTTACTTAATTAACAGTGGAATCTTTTTCTCCTTAGTAACATGTAATTAAGTCTGACAAAAATAGCTACCCTATGGACTTCTATAGGTTTGTTTGCAGGATATTGAAATACAAACATTAAAGCACTTAACCCAAAGCAGCCTAAAATAAGTATAGAAAAAGGAATCTAGTCCTGACCAAATCTTTAAAAACTGCTCTCCAAAATTCAAGAATATCATCAGAATATGACATCAAATTTGGGCATACATTGTCTGTATAACAAATTATACTGAAAAAAGCGTTAAAAGCTACTTCCCACAGGTTGAACTCAAAACAAAGTATCAAAGATTTGTGGCCCATATATGCATAAAATAATTAGGTCACACAATGTTAATGAAGCCCCATACAGTTGAATACTGTGGTAAAGAGTTAGCAGAGCTGTATATCCCTTCCCAAAGGCTACCAAAGAAGCCTCAGTTTCTTCAAAAATCAACACACATCTAAATCATTAGAGCACAGAATGACCCTTTCAAGAACTGCTGTCACAAATCTTTTTAGTTTTACAGAAGCTGACCTACATCATTAGGAGAACAGACTGTTTCTAACAGGGAAGTCAAATACATGCATTTTTCTAATAAGAAACATTTGTTATTCTCATTTACTCTAAAGATAAGATAAACAGCTAGTCCAGGAATCATCTGAATTTTAACTGTGTTTTAAGACATCACTAATTAAAACCTAAGAAAAGCACTAAAAATACCCAGACATGCAGCTGACATCTCCCTGATTCAACGTGGGAACCTTCTGTGCTAACTTAGAAGCAGTGACTAACACAACTGCTTTCAACGTGTGCTCTTCCATGAATACTGTCAAGTATAAGAACTACTTTTTCCTTAGTAAGATGGATAGCTAGATTTTTTTTTCCCCCTCTCCTGAAAACAAATAATTGCTAGGTCATTCAGGAATTCAGTGAACAGAGCAAACATCCAAAACGTAATATATCCAGAAAGCTGTAGTTTCAAGTTGCTGGGAAAACAACTCTTCTGATCTGTATTCCGGGTCCATCAACTGCAAGTGATTTTTTAAGCAAAAGCTTTCTTGTGTTTCCAGGCTTCTGGTAAAAATCTTGGTTTTGACTCACAAAACAGAAAATGAAAGAAGCAATAGACCAAGAAGTAAATAAAAAAAAGGAAAACTTCAGGAACACCCCCAGGTCAGAAAAAAAATGGAAAACTGCTCTGTGCATCATACAACACTTCAATATTACGGTCACTTCAGATTAAACTGAAATATGATCTCAACACTTATGAGGTTTTACTGGACAAAAATTTCACATACCTGTGTTATTCAATTACTCTTTTAGTTTTCTCTAGTTCTACAGCTACCCACACTCACAGATAATAGCTAAAAATCTCTACCTAAAGAAAGTTCTGGAGGAATCAAATAAAATACAAGTAAATTAACCCTTTTCATTTCCAACAAAGTGAGATTTGTAGAATGGCATGACACTATTTTACCAATTTTTATTAACCCACAAAAGAAGGTAACCAGAAGAACATACCAACTTGTTGAACAGTTTTCAGACACTCAAATATGTAATTAGAACAAAGATAAATTAGAAAAAGAATTACAAGTTAGTGGGCAAAACTACTTAAAGCAAAGCAAGGTACCACTCTGGTAGGAAAAGGTGCCTAAAAGTCTTGTGAAAAAATTGCTTCTTAGTATATTTGTTTAGCTAACAAGAGTAGTCTTAGAAAAGAAGCAAACAGGAATAGATAATATGAAGTATATGTAGGACAAAAAAGTCTAAATAATAACCCTGTATATAAGTAAAAATTGTTACAGAGAGCATTTTATGTGCATCTGAATAGACCAAGGTGATGTGCATCCTGATCCTTCACAATTTTCAAAATTTCTTCTTGTCTGATGACAAGTAGAAGTATAGTTCCCTACTAATCCTCAACATCAGGGCAACAGAGCATCATGCTAGTGGTACTTAAAATCAAGTGATCAAGTTCAAAAGCTGTGGCTTTACAGCTGAGAAAGTTTTAAAACTACTTCAAGGTCCATTAAGGGTTTAAATTTGAAATTAATTGCTTATCCAGTTTGCTCATTTTTACTGGATTTTATCTTATAGTTCTTAGCCTTTGGAACACAGAATTTTTGCAAAATAAACAATTGTTTAAGAGCTGAAAGTAAGCTAAACTTCCGATAGCAGACTGTTCAACCTTATGTGCCTCCATCTATACAGTAGCTCAGTGGAGTTTGCACATGAACCATGGGCATGCCACAGTCAGAAAAGCTAACTATACCCCTTCAATTTAGAGAAACTCCAACAATTAGGAATTATTTTTCTCAGTTTTAGTATCCAAAAAATGATATATTTAATGTTGCTTTCTCCACAGCTGCATATTTTCACTCAAACGAGTTAACCTTCAGAAAACTGGACAGTGTTTTACCCTCCCTAGTTATACATAAGGGCTATGCTATCAGGACAAATTTCAGATCTTGTTGTAGAAAGTGTATTTCTCTCCCAGTGAAACCTTGCTCCCTGCTGTTCATCATCTACCACGTTGTCTAAGATAACTCTACGTGTGCAAAGCAATACTCCTTTTACCATTTCCTTGGGGAAGATAGTGGGCCTGTAATAAGTAATTTATCCTGAAATGTATATTCAACTCTTCTTTTCTTAATTTCAATTCATCATTGATAAACCCTCCAATCACCTATTTGAATTAAAATCATATCTGTTCATACCATTTGATACCATTTCCTTCATAAAACAGTGAGATTTTGTGAAACATTCCGATTTTAAAGTGTTATGCCAGATAATTTGACATTCCCATCAAGAGCATCTCAACGATGAGGGATGAGGTCTTAGAATTAAGATTCATGGGGAATTATCATTTTTAATGCAATGAAAATGATTCTCTAGATTTAAGGATCTATTATTACTATTACATTCGCTATGACACTAACTTTTAAGAAGATAGATTCTGCAGATATATACAATTCATTTCTTGCTTTAGCATTTCACTTATGCATAAGCTTATCACAAGTTCTTCAAGGAAATTCAACATTAGTGACCTATTTTCTTTTGAAATATAAGACAGACTCAAAATCCAAAGGATATTGTTACAAAAGACATATGTGTAAACAGAGACAGCAAAGCAATTATTGAGATTCTCAAAGTGCTAACAAGACCAAAACCAAAAACATATAACAACTTATCCTCTGGCAGCCACAACAACAAAAAAAATCTGACACATCTATAAAAAGAAAACCATTTAATTAGCCACAGTGGAAGGTTCAGTGGTCTATATCCAGAAACTACTATTTCAGCAACAAGATATTCAAAGGTTAATAAATTCCAGTAATTCATAGAAATATAATACTCTAAGAAAAATGGCAACAGTCTGATTCAGCTTTGGTAAACATTAGCAAATACTGACAAAGGTCATTGTTTCAGCACTGAAGTATTACCTACTCACAGACAGTTAGCCAGCTGGCTTAAACAAGGAGCAAACCCAGGCACAAATACTAATACACCTGCTTAAAAGACAACTGTGTATTACACAGGGGTCAAGGAGAGAGTGTGTTTACACAGCAGTCAAACTACGTTCTCTTAAATATGCCTAGTTGTAAAAGAATAAGAACTTCATCCAGCGAAGAGGAAGGTTTTCAAGGAAGAGTTTCAGACAGAATCTATCTGGGACTAGAAAACTGCTAACAATTCAATCATAGAAAAGTCTATGTTGGAAGGAAACCCTGGAGACCATTTGGTATAACTTTTCATTGAAAGCAGGGCCTTAAATTATGTTTCGTGGGGCCCTGGCAGTCAAATCTTAAATATTACCAGAAAGGGAGATTCCACCACTTCTCTGGACAACATATTCCAGTGTTTATTAGCTCTTATGAAGTTTTGGTTTTTTTTCATATATGCAGACGAATCTCCCCTGACGTTTATTGTCTGTTGTCTCATTCTGTCACCTTGTGAAGTGAGACCATCTCTACAACTTTTAGCTATTGGAAGACTATAATCAGATCCCCTCTCTTCTCTAGGCTGAACAAACCCAATTCTTCATTGTCTTTCAACCTTTCCTCATGTGCCACATTCTCTAGCCCTCTAGCTGTCTTGGTTGCCTTCTGCTAAACACTCTCCAGTTTTTCAATGCAAAAAGTTTGGGGTTCCCCCCGCCATGTTTTTCTAGTTCCCCTTGAACTGAGGAACTAGAAGTGGACACAATATTCCAGATGTGGTTTAACAAGCACCAGGAAGAGTGGAATAATTACATTGCCAATTTGCTAGATAAAACATCTGCTGGCACAGCCCAAGACACAGTCTGCCTTCATCACTGCAAGGGCACACTGCTGTTCATTTCAGCTTGCAATCTGCTGCGACACCCAGGTCCTTTGCAGTTGAGCTACACCTAGTCAGGCAGACCCTGCCTGCACTGCTGCCTCAGATCATTCTGTCCCAGGTGCAGGGCTTATATTTATCTCTGTTGAACCTCATGCAATTCTTGTTGGCGCTATCTTCCAATGCATTGAGATATATCTCAGTGATCAATTTTCCTTCTGGTACATCTATCCCTTGTCCAGTTTGGAGTAATTTGTAAACTGCATAAATATGCACTCAGTCCAGTCATCCAGATTGTTTACAAAGCTATTGAGTGATGCCGGACTCAGTTTTGTTCCCTGAAGAACTGTTCTTATGTCCAGCTGCCAGTTCAGCTTTGAGCCACTAACTACTACCCTTGGAGCTTGACAGGCCAGTTTTCCACCTCTGGTCCCATCCATCTCTTACCACTTTGTCAACAAGGATGTTGTCGCAACCAGAGTGCATCCGTTCATGATTTACACAAAAAATAATTATGAAATTAAGTTCATTCTATATCATACTTTTTATAAGTCAAATTAGTTTGAAGTTTTGAGCCTTTATGTAAAGGGAAAGAGAAATATCTTTTTAACAGAAATTAAAATTCAACTGTTTCTCTTTTCTGTTTTTCCAATTACGAGTGCACTGAAGTTAAAGATACTATGTTCTGCAAGCTTCTTCAAAGATTTTGTAACTACAAGAGACCAAAAGAAAAATATTCACCACAAAAAAGATCTAGCTTATAATTGCCACTCTGCAAAGTAGTTCAAATCCTCTGAGGTCCTTCTAAATGAGAAAGACAAAGCCTTATAGAATTCAACACAGAATAAGAAAGTAAATATAACCACTACTCAAGTGAACTGCAGACATTTCAGACAGATCTACTTAGGCACTTCAAGAAGCAGCATTTATGGTAAAATAAATGAAACATTAACCCTACAGAACTGACTAGCTATGTGAAAATGCCCTTTTAAATATTTCTCATTTCCACTACAGATATCCAACTCTATGAAATGCAGATAAGCATGGTCATTTCTAAATTAGTATGCAAAATGTCAAAAAATATGCTTTCTCAGTTTTCAAGAACATGATGAATTAATATTGCCATGACATTATAAACTATAGTCAATATTCAAAGCTCCAATTTTCATAGAATATTAATTCCATTGATTGTATCGCCCACTATAACAATTTCAAATAAATCCGCTTAAGCAATGCAAGAAAAGGTAGGGTTCCCTGATAACAACAATATAGTGCAAATGCATATTTTCATAAATGAGGAACTACAATGACAGTTTGCACTTTCATACATGGAATGAAGAATAACAATCTAGAGTCTCCATTTGGACTAGAACCTAGAAAGGGTACAGAGCATAAATTACGACTATATGAGGGACAAAAGATTCCTCCTGATTAAGATCAACCTTTATGAAAAATGAAATAAGTTGTCTTAAAATGACATTTTTGAGGACATGGTCATTAATTGCATCAGTCATTTTCTAGGTCAACACCTTCACTTGTCTTTTTCCTGTTTTGCAGTCCTGTCATCTTGCTCTCCTCCCTCTATTGCTTCAGGACATAAAGGGCCTTACCTAGCCTAGCCAGGTAAAGGCAAGCAGCAGTACAAGCTACTTGTTTAGTAGCAGAATTACAAAAAGGATTGTAGAAGATAAACTCTTTGTGCTTTCACACAGCCCACACAAGCATTAGCTTAAAATATCACTGTGATGTATTTTTCAGTCACTTGCTGTTTATTCTGCTTAATGATCCTTTTCACATTTTTTGCGTGTGCACAGAATTTCAGTACTGCTTTAGTAATAGATGATGATGAGAATATGCAGTTTAGTGGCTACAATTATTAGGCTAATAAATAATGTACTGTACTGAAGCTATAACTGCCTTGCTTATGAACAGATTCAAAGATATTATTAGTATATTAGTAATAATTTAGGTTAAATACACTTGAATTGTTGTACAATGAAGTTCCTCCAACACACAAACTGTACAAGCAAACCACAAAAATCTCACTCTCTTTTTCAGACTATGTAATACAATGTACCTAAGCTATAGTTAACAGTTGATAAACTAAAATACTTAGAAATACCAAAGAACCACTCCAGAATACATGGTAGACATTCAAAACCTCAAATCATTACACCCTTAGCTTAACACAATCGACATGGCTTATTACTATCTACACATACCATAGGAAAAACACAAGTCCTTAATAAATGCTTCAGTTAATTACACAATATACTCTTTCAATTAGAAATACTCACAAAACAGAATTAAAAATACAGATGGTAAGGAAAAATCCTATTACAGTCACACCCCTGAAAGCATTATTACCATCATAATTACTTGTTACTGAAGTCACCTTCTGGTGGAGTTTCATCACTTGCCTCACTACTTCCATCTGGTATTGCTCCAGGTTAATGCCACTGGGAATACAGCTAGAGTTCTGTTACCTTTCCAGAGCCAGGGTTGTTAATAATTCAGGAGTGCAGAGCTCAAATAGGAAGTAATGAACTGGGGATAACCTACAGCTCCTATTTGTCCCATCTAATAACAACACAAGGGAACACCCTAATTTGTTGCTGTTTGATGTCTCCACAGAGTAAGAAAAAAAACATTAAAAGTGTTTTTTTCTTATCACTCCTATCCAAATACAGAAAATAAGCTGCAACTCCCCTAAAAGCTTTAAGGTGGGACGCTAGTTTAAAGCATTCAGTAGGAAGAATGACGGTGCTATTGATCACTTTGGCAAAACAGCAGTTGCCAGCTCCCACAGGATTTCAGCTGGCAACATGTGGTACTTGGTCTCATATAGAGGTCAGTTCCCCACAGCTCAGAAGTTACTGGGGACAAAATAACTACTTGGCCTGGGTTGAAATAGCCTGCAGTACACCACCTGCAGGAACACATCACGATTCTCGTCTCACAACGTTTCACTGCATCCCACAGAATGATTAGTGTTGCTGTGTAAAAAAAAATATGTTTTCCTCACACATTGCCAGTCTGTCACAGAAATCCTTTCCTGACTAGAACTAGCAAGCAGACAGAACCAAGAAGAAAAGCCATAAATTTCAGTATTTAACCAACTTTTATACTCCTTTTTATTTCTATTATCTTGACTACTATTGTTGCCTGGTAAAAATCCACTTGCTGATTGATTTTAACCGTTACCTGGTAATAATCTCTCAGCAAGAGAAGAGTAGATATTTGCATGGTGATGACTGAGCCCATTTCAGTAACAGGTCAGGAGAAGATACCTAGAAATATCCAGCTATTTCTCCATCCTTGTTGCAAAATAACCCCTTGGATACTGGTGACTCACAGGGTTACAAATAAGCTTGCTTGGGTGTGGGGAAGTTATACTAACAAAATGTAACAAATAGCACACACTTCCTAAACACTTCCAAGTGACTTCACACCTCAACCTCTTCAAAACTAAGCAAAAAGGTTTGTGTGTTCCCCCCACCACTTTGGGTTGTTTCAAATCAATCTTTTCAATTAGAATCCAGAGGAAGATCTCCAGGAGGTAATTCAGATCTGATACAGAAACAGAGGACACCTGGTGGTGTTTTGTTGTTAGCATATGCAAACAGCAAGCCAATTCATACCTGTGTGCAGTTGCACCAGCAGCAATTAAGGTAATCCATGCTTTAAATTAAAAACAAAAAAAACCCCAAAAAATTAAGTGATGGAGAGTTTAAAATAATGTAATCGCAGAAACACACAGAAATTTAAAACAAACAATATGAGTTTCTGATTCCCAATGCTGCCACTACTTTTTGAAAATTACTCTTTATCAAGTTAAAATGGTTACACACACAAGAAGTAGCAACTTTGTGATCATAGGAGACTGCCACCTCCAACAGACACATGCTATGGAAAAGTAGGACAGATTCCTCACTACTGGAAAACTAAAGGACACAAAGCTGTCAGTTTTATTGGAAGAATATCCACAGAGGCAAGAGCAGAAGAACAACCAAATGAGCTTATTCTTGAGCAACAGTATCACCACAAGTGAGGTACTTACCACCACCTAAACCACAGCATTTCTGACACTGCAGAGAAGAGCCACTGGTCCACGCAGACATGCACAGGGGAGCTGAGCCCAATCCCAAACAGACAGATCAACTAATGGATTGACAGACCGTAAGGATTTGAATTTCCATATTAAGTTAATGTAAATTTTTATTTTTAGCTGAAGATGCTGGTATTAAGATAATTCCATGAAGATCTGACACTGAAACTTTCTAGAATATGATCCTTAGCACATGCTTTGAGCTGCATATACCACTTGGAATTCAGACACTGAGCAGAGCCAACATCTGTGATAGTCCTTGACTATAAGGACGTAGAGAACACAGCAACAAGGCAGAAACAAAAACTACACCTGTAGATAAGCTTTCTAGTTATGTGGGGGCTATTCAAAGTCTGCATTTTATTGCTTGTGGCAAAAACTGAAATAAAGGCTCAAGGTCAGACTTTTGTCATGCTCTCCTGACATATACTGCAGTATATTTGTATTAGAACTTGCTTGACTGAAAAAGAAGGAATAAAAGCAAAACATGACTGTGCAACATACAGAATATTACAACTTTAATGCATGGAATCAATCACATCTAAGATTCTAAGTGAGAAAATTTTATAAAAATAACCCAAACAAGTACTTGTATCTTTTGAACCAGCACTGTCAACAGAAGAAGAAATCTTATAATCTCTTGCTTGTACCAGCACAAACATGTGTGGTAAGGCACATTGGTGACCTGGTTAAAACTAGACTGGTTTAAAAAAAAAAAACAACACAACCCAATACAAAAACAACCAAACCACAGTTGGTTTTAACCCACATCAATTCCCCAATCTGTTCATATATGCAGCCACGCAAACACCTACACTGATACAAGCGGCTAGAAGAAAACTGCTCCCTTCAACAGCAGTGCTGGCTGAAAATGTAAATGAAACTTAAGACCTTCTGGTGTCTGCAGATTTTCTTACCAAAGTTAGCAAAGCAAAAGTTAGACTGAAAAACAGATTAGAGGCCAAGTTCAAAATCAGTACAAGATATAAGACAACGTGACATAAACTTTCAGATAAACTCATTATAGACTCTCAGAGTTTTGTCCCAGCTCACAAGCTATTAGTCTCAAAACCAACTGTGCTATTGGAAACAAAATCAATTTAAAAGTCAGTAATAGATACAAGAAACAAGCTTTAGATATAGCCTAAAATACTTAAAAGCCAATTAAGGAAATACAGCAAAGAAAATAGTTGTAGGAAAGTTAGAAAACAAGGGCTTTAAGTTATATAAACAAAACCCACCTTGGAGGTCTCAAGAACAGGTTTGATCTGACTTTTGACTACTAAAATCAGTGCAAAGACCCTACTGGGTACCGAATCACAATCTTAGCAGAAAACAAAGTCTCCAAACCACAGCCACTGTCAGACCTTTGGGACCTTGTTATTCAGAATAGTAAAAATTCAGTTAGTTACAATGTGATAATTTCTAATGTAAACACACATTCTTTTTAGTATACTACAGTTTCTCCTCTGAAGGAGAGTATTTAGAGTGGAGACTTCAGAAGGAAGGGTCTGTCTGGCTGAATCATTTGATGGAGAAAAGCTCAGAAGAGCAGAGGTCTGATGCAGTTTTATGATGGCACCCGCCTCACATAGTTAAAGTTTTATATTATTTGCCAACGGTAGCAAGGATTGTTCTCTTGCCTCAGGTGCTCCCTTCCAATATTCCTAATGGCCAGGTTCACACGTATGCTGATTTATCATATACTAATTTAACATCACAAAAACAATTGTATAGATGGTGACTTAACTGTGTATATCAAACTACATTTTCTGGAATAGAGAGTTACAGATCCTTTCATATGTTTGTTTTAATCAGACATTATGATTCCAGTGACGTCTAAAGACCTAATCACGTTTGAAATTTAGCGCAAGTATGAAATTTAGCTTGGCAGTGCCTCAGACTGGATGTGACCTCTCAGCCTCTCCTCACAACAGTATACAGAGTTAAACAGGGCATTTGGAAACCCATACAAACAAGGAGGATAAAACATGATCTTTGGGAAGGCAGATGCAGAGAAGGATAAAGTCGTGAGGAAACAAGATACGCTTCAATCTTGTGAGCCATTTTTATACATTTAGTACTCGCATTTGAGTTCAGGGAAGTTTATTATATAGGACTTGAAAATGAAAACCAAGCCAGGCTCAGCAGGAGGAGAGCGTGCAGCAGTCGTGACCACGAATGTGAAGATTAAACACTGTGGGCTTTCTGTTTTCATAGCACGAGGGGTGGATGTGTGAAGGAGTATAACGCCGCCGACAATTCCTGAGGGGAAGCCTTGAATCAATACAAAATATGATTTGGTTTTTTTTAAAACAAAAGGAGAAAAAAATAATCGGAGAAGGAGCACAGAACTGCCATGACCCGAAACAATTAAATTGAAACGGGGATGGGGAAAAAAGTTAAACCCATCCCCTGAATATAACCTCGCTGCCGCTGCCGGAGCGGTTCAGCTTAACGGGCCCTCCTGGCTGGGGCGGGACAGCGCGGCCTCAAGGGGAGCTCAGCCGGAATGGCACCGCAGCCCGCTCCCCCGCACCTCAACGGGCCTTACCGGCGGCAACGCGCACTCCCGGGGCTCCGCGACGCTCAGGGCGGCCCCGGGCACCGCTGGCCGCCGCCCGCCCTGCAGAGAGCCCCCTCAGCGCCGCCTCAGCCTTCGCCCTAAGGCGCGCCCCCATAGCGCCGCCTCATCCCCCGCCCTCGGGGGAACCCCCTCAGCGCCCGCGCGCCAGCCCGGTGCCGCAGGGAGCCGGCGGGAAAGCGGCCGACCCCCACCATCCGCACGCCGGCCAGCAGAGGGCGCTGTGCGCCGGCGCCACCGCCCCGTGACGGCTGCGGCCGCTCTAGCCCGCACCGCCGCCTCAGCCGGTGGGCGGGAAGAGGTGGCGCGGCGGGAAGGTGGGCCGGGTCGGAGTTGCCGGTGCGCGCTATGGCGCTACCGGCGCTGTCGAGCTCGGGGGTGAAGTTCCGGCGGGTCCTGGCGCATTTCCCTCAGGAGCTCAGCTTGGCCTTCGCCTACGGGTCCGGGGTCTTCCGGCAGGCGGGGGCCTCGGCCGGGTACGGCGAGGTGAGCGCGGCGGCCTCGCCCGGGCCGGCCTCTCCGGGTCCCCCCCGGTGTGTGGCGGCGTCAGGGCCGCCGTGGCCACGGGCCTTCTGCGTTTCGGTTACCGGCGTGGAGGCGGCGCAGGGCGCTACCTGGGGCTGCCGCTGGCTTGTGCTCGAAAAGGGACGAAACTCCCCCAAATCCCTCGCCCGGCTGGGGGTTAGGGGGGGCAGGGGGCCCGGCTCGAGCCGAGGCGGAGCGCCAGGGGCTGCTGCCCGCCGGCGTGGTCCCTGACGGCCGGTTTGTCACTGTGTGTGGTTCGGGTGCCCCTTTAGCCCTGTGCCGGTCGGCTCTGTGTCAGAGCTTATTTACTGATGGCTCTCGAAAAGGGCTACGGCTTGCCCGAGCGGTGTGTTTGCCGTGCGCCCTGTGAGGGTAACGGGCAGAATCTGTTGCCACCCTTCTGTGGCATTCTTGGCGCTTCCTCATCCTTTGGAGGTCAAGCTGCTCGGAAATAGTGATTTTTATTTATTTTAATATTTTTTATTGTGTACACGTTTGGCCTTTTTAGAATTGCAAACAGGTAGTCTTGCTTGTTACGGCTTGCCTGTTAAGCACTCCCCACAACTGTGACTTTAAATTTAGTGTCTCGTTTTCCTTTCTGAAAAGAGAAAACCAGAGGATAATAGGAATTTCAGAGCTCTAACAGCATCTCACCCACCCCCCCACCCCCCCACGAAAAGAATGGGGGAGGAAGGTAGCTAGCAGAGTATCTTTTCAGTAGTATTAACTGGTTAGCTAGGATGCAGCCCAGAGTTAGGAAGCCACAGAGGCCTAATGAATTTGAAGCAATGCCACTCCAGATATTAGTTTGTTGTAGGTATGAGCTGTAAACTGTCAACTTGTCTGTGTGCAGGGAGAGTGTGGGCACATTTCTTCAGAAGAGCAGGGCATGCATTGCACATTGCGAGCCTTTGGAGTATGGATTGTTTTGTTGACAAAAGCAAGTGAATACGCTAGAAGTGCAGTTTCCTGCTGCCAGCTCTAAGCTGGCTTTGTCTGCCCATATCTCCCAATTCATCACCTCACATATTAGCAAAAGTCCTGTTCATTAAGTTTAAGCTGTTAAGCTGAGCTGTGAACTAGGATCGTGAAGATCTCGTCGCGTGCTCCCCTGTTTCAGGGGGTTGAAGGTTGGTCACTTAACCAGGAAGACAGGAAAATTTTGGACCATCTCTGCTACACTGACTAGAAAACATAAAACTTCATCAGAACCTTTAAGCTGTATTTGTCATTAATGCTTGTGTTTGGTTTGTTTTTTTTAACTTGTGAAAAATGTTTAGCTGGTAGTTCGATACTATGCATATCTTAGATTAATATGATTAACATTGCTTGTTTCCTGACATATAAACCCCAATACTTTTCTCCTTACCCACAGAACAATATGCTGGATTTTGTCTTTGCTGTTGATGATTCTGTGACCTGGCACATGATGAACTTGTTAAAGAACAGGAGTCATTATTCCTTCCTAAAAGTTTTTGGGCCAAAACAGATAAGTAGTATACAGAGCTACGGAGCAGGGGTTTACTACAATACTTTAGTGCCATGTAATGGTCGGGTAAGTACAAGTAGGTTGAATAAGTCAAATGTTTGTGTGTGAAGTATTGAAATGATTAGCTTAAAGCAGATTTCTGCGCAGGAGGCAAATTTTGTAGATTGTAACTGGTCCTTAACACATGGTATCTTCAATATGTTTCAAACTGTTTCACAAACAGCACATTAATTAAAAAGCAAACAGAGCAGTTGCTCTTGCACTTTAAAAGTGCGAGCAGTGTTTGGAATTTACAACTAAAGCGCTTCGGAAACTGAATTTATATTTCTTATTGCTTGCTGTCTGCCAGTTTTGGTGGTTGTAAAGTGTATCATGTGGGGAAACGGGGTCTTAATTTTGGCAGTTGACCATGTAGTAATGGCAAAGTGGGTTCTTACTGTTTGTTTGACATAAAATGCAAATATTTAACATAGCAAGTTGGGATTGACATCTGTGGTGTTTAATGGCTGACATCCTGACCTGTGAAGCTTGGGTATAATTCTAGTTTAGTACTTGTCCAGCAAGTCCTCCTCCTGCCTCTATATGTAGACTGTCTGGTAAGGAGGAGTGCAGATGGGAGTCAGGGGAGGAAGATGTATCTGTCTCGGTGTTGATTTTGAGTAATTTTTGCCAAGTGGTAACAAATCAAGTTCTTTTAAGAAAGATGAGAAATGAAATGAAAGGAAGGACAGTCATGAAAAAATGCCATGTGAATGTTATATACCTAACAGAAGTTTCTCAGAGCACGCGTAGTTACAGTAATGTGGGTGCATGTCAGAATTCTTCAGAGAAAGTTGGAGAGGTAGATAAAGTAGTCTATTATGTACTTGCTATTTTGTTTAGAGACATCTGTATGAGGCAAGAATTTGGGGTTTAAACCTTGTTCACTTTGTGTAAAAAGGGATTTTTTAAATTTTATTTTAAGCATCGATGATCTTTGCTATGAAATTCTGTTCTTCTTGGCTCTTTACGCTCTTATCTCATGCCATAATGACTCAGTCTTATCACAGGCTGTGGTCCTTTGTTATCCAGAAATTCTGGAGTTGGCTGCCTTACTATGGTGATAATCTTTGGAAACCCAGGAAGTGCAAACTGGTAACAAACTGTTGAAAGTTCATCTTTTTTCCAGTTACATAAAATGAACTAAAAGAATCACTGTTTGTTTTCTAACATCAAAGAGCAAAAAAAAAGCTCCCTGATACGCACCACACCCCTCAATAATGATACACATAAATACTCTGTTTATTTTAATTATGTTTCAGACATAAAGTTCTGTTTATTTTAGATCTCTGACAAACTATTTCTTTCGGGTTTTCCATATCATAACAGATACTGTGGATTATTCCAACTATTGTAATGTTTGGCTGGTGCAAACCTGATCATAACCTTTCCAAAATCTTTTTATGAGCAGTTGTAGTTTAATGTTCAGATCTCTTCAGTGCCAGTATCTGTCTAGACTAGTTTTCTTTGGGATTTAAAGTCTTGCTTTAGTGGTTGATCCTGGGATGACTTTATTGTAACTTTGATTCTAGAAAGAATCTTAGACAGTTCTGTGCATCTTCTCGGGGTTTTTTTTTTTGTTTGTTTGTTTGTTTGTTTTGTTTTTTTTTCCTGAAGTTTGCATGGAAGTAGGAATTACATTTTTTTTCTCCTGTGTTCATTAAAACACTAAAACGTTTTAATGTGATGCATCCAGTTTTTTGTTGGAGGTGTGCATTCCTTAGAATTAATGACAGTTATAGTAAGTAAGTTTCATGTACTGAAAATGGTGCAGGTATATGTTTTTTCAAAAGCCTTTATTTTGCTTTTTTTCCAGATGATAAAATATGGTGTAATTAGTACTGATACCCTGATTGATGATTTAGTTCACTGGAAAACCCTCTATGTCGCTGGACGCCTACAAAAACCGGTAACTGTTAGTCTGTTCAGTTATCTGTCTTGAAATGCAGGAAATTACAGGGCTGGAAAATTATCAGTTGTAGTTTTAACTTTAACTGTTAAGGATCTACGCATCAGTACTGAACAAAAAATCTGCCCTGATTTAGGGGTCTAGTCCTAGAAGGGTAATCTGTCTCAGAAACAAGTGAAATGTAGTCCTTAATGATGTTCTGTGTTATGTGAAAAAACCCAACCCTAAAGGTAAGTATATTAATCACTGCTTTCTGCCTGTAGTAAATCTTGAATAACTGGACTATATTAACTCAAAGTCCCTTTAATGTTAAATGTAATATTTACCTTTTATAACAAATTATAGGAGCCACCAAAATTTAACACAGTCAATAATGGAAATCTTTCAAGATGAAAGCTGCTTTGTTGTGCAGTTACTGTCTAGTTCGTTGTATTGTCAAAGTATCTATAGTTGATTGAACCATATGTTAAACATGTTGTTTTTTCTCCTTCTTGTTTGTGTCATAAAAAATATGAGGTCTTTACTTTCCCATAAGTGCCTGATTCAGTGTGCTTTCAGCAGATGGCAGCAGTGCTAAGTTAATTTTTCAAGAGGGGAGAGGTGGAAGAGAGGAGAATTCTGTTCAAGTCTTAGAACAGGAGCTAATTACACTTTAAACTAAAAATTTTGGGTGAAAGTTTTGAGTAGATTGTGACAGCACTATTAGCTTTTCTGTAACCCAGGGATGTATTATAGCATGATACATGTTAGAACAGCTGTTACTTTTCTAAAGGATGAAATTCAGTACATTGAGGAAACATAACTGAAGGAAGAATTCTAAATTTCACATTTACAATGAGTACTGAATATTAATTTTCAGTGTAACTGCATTTGCTGCTGCTTTGATTTTATTTTAGGATTTTTCATCTTAGTATGTATAAGTTATGCTTCGCATGTTTTGGTTAAATTCAGTGGGAGGACATACTTTCACAAGAAGGCAGAATTTGGTATTTTGTTTGGTTGCTAACAAGACAGTGGTGATATCGCATATGTGTTTAATAGATAAAAGAAGAAATCAGTCCAGATTATTTTGATAAAGCTTACAGGAATTTGCATTGAGTAAAGACTGCAGGACTTAAACTAGAATTGGACCGAAAGTATACTTGGTGAATTTTTAAACTGTCTCTTCCTGTAGAATCTATTAAAATCACTAACTGGGATTTTGAACGTTATACTGTGTTGAACAAAAATGACCAAATAATTTGTTTAGATCTGTTGTATGGGTTTCAAATGTCTGCTGGTTCCTGCTTTGTGACTGATTTAATGTTTTGATATATATAGTGTAAGTGGTAGTAATAGAAAGCTTTTTTTACCTTCTCAAAAAATGTACAATAAGCTTCTTTTGGAAGGGACACAGGGTTAGGTTTGTTTTCTTACCCACTATAATCTCTTATGTGCCATTTGCACTAGTTCTGGACACAGTTGACTGAAGCCAGATTAATATTGTTTAACAGTTTGTTTGGGAATTTCCTCGTCACTCATATAGAAGAGGAAAAGCCCAGCACCTTCTGGTGTTCCATTACAAAGCTCTCGCACTATGAGTGAAAGCTGTCCAAGCACATGAGCTGAAACATTTGCTCTGGCTTGGAAATCTTGGCTTAATTTTCACTGGATGTTTTGTTTCTGTTATAAACTGGTTGCCTTGACCAAGTAATCTTTCCAGAATGTTTGGCAGAATAGGTGGAGTTTGGAATTGCCACTTAGAAATGCTAGCTTTTCTTCCCAGGCTTCTTTGTTTGTGTTAAAAGTTTATTGGCATTTCATCCTACACAAAATTTATAATGGTGATCAGCTAAATTTCCATTTAACTGTATTGAAAAATTGAATAAACCTAGTTGTAATTTCTCCATAACCGACAAGTTTCCTGGTAAAAATCTGCTGCTGTACCTAAAAAGTAAATAAGCACAAGTGACACATAATTGGTTTTCAGAGGAGGAAAATTTTAAAAAGCATCTGAAGTGTTACTGAATTTTTGTTAAACGTAGTAGTAATTGTAGTGCAAGTAATTGCTTTAGTGTAAGCAGCTGTATTTACTGTTGTCCTGGAGAAATTATTAAGAGAAGGAAGAGTTTAACAGATTGAAGTGAGGTGTTAGAGAGAGGAGTATGAATAGTGTATCTTGTACTTTTTGAAGGGGTCTGGGGAGGTTTAGGTTTTTTATATTATAAAAAAATCCATGAAGGAGTGACAGAGCTCATATTTGTTTACAGATTTTTTCCATTGTTCAAATCTATAAAAACAGTTTTTTAAAGAGAATAGAAAAATCCTCTAATCGTGATATTTAGCAGAGTGTAGATGTGGCTAAATGGCAAACTGCAATAGTGCTTTTGACACCTTTCATTCTATAATGAAAGTTCTCTTTGTGTAGTTTGTTTGCCTCTAAGTTTCTAAGTGTACCCATGCCTGCAGTTTCTTGTGTATGAATTTCCTCGCAGGAAAGGTAGTACATTTCCTGCTTTAGACTGTTGTGATGACTGAGGGTCATCCTTATTTATAAAATTGAATATATTCCTCATTTAATATATTTAATAATTTTAAAGTCTCAACAGTACTGTTAGTTAACTGAATTCTCTGTATACTGTAAAACCAGCATAAATTGGCTGCTTCTTTCCCCCTTATGTGATATGGTACAGTGAATAGTTCTGATCGTAAGTCCTCTGTACTGTGCAAAGGCCTTCCGTAACTTTGGTCATCTTTCAGATGTACCTCAAGAATCAGCATTCATCCATGTCATACCTTGGTGAGGACTATTGCACTCTGTCTTCCTGGGACATATTTAGCTACCTGAACTGTTTAAAATCTGTTTGCAAATGGTATCACTACTGCAGCGTTGCATGTAAATTTTGAGGCCTAACACATTATTTCCCTTTGAAAAAAAAATGGTTTATGTTAGGGAGTAATTTTAGCTAAAGGAGGAGGTTATTCTTTTTGCTTCAGTAAAGCAAGTCCGTGGTCTTCCATGAGGAGGAATAGCATATCTGAGTTTCACCTTTTAAAAGGCTGTAACCATGGTGTTCTTAAAACATGTCCATAAATTCCTGTTATTTCCATGGCTAGCCTAAGGTATAAGCAGCTTGGGTGACTGTGTGGGGTGCCACAGACTTCTCTCTTCTCTCTTTCCTTAGATTTTCCCCTGTAGAAGCAAGTTACGAAAATAAATACAAGTGAATTAATTTATGCGATTTTAAACATTAATTTATCCTCATGACCAGCCTGTCTTGTTTATTGGATGGTATTTGAGCAAGTCTGCATGAATTCAGTAAACTTCTCCCATGGTTTTCAAGGAAATAAAATTTACTCTGGGCTCCCTAGCAGATTAATATATTGCATTTTAATGTGTGTTATCATTGTCTTTCATTTTAACACTAAAAAATACAAAGTAATTTGCAGGAGAAGTAAGGAGGAATTCTGAAATGTTCGCTTGTACTTTGAACTCTTCATTTTTAAAATGCCAATCAAAGAAGGGAAGACATCCTTCAGAAATCCACCCTGGACCAATTCCAGACTATCATATAGATTTGATGTTAGGCAAACCCATGCTTTAGTGCAGAGCCATTGAAACAAGCACCCTGTATACTGTTGCATTCAGCACCGTATCAAAATGAGATATTACTCTAGTTTTATCATAGAATCATAGAATGGTTTAGGTTGGAAAGGACCTTGAAGATCGAGTTCCAACCCCCCTGCCGTAGGCAGGGACATGTCCCACCAGACCAGGTTGCCCAAGGGCACGTCCAGCCTGGCCTTGAACACCTCCAGGGATGGGGCCTCAACAACCTCTCTGGGCAACCTGTTCCAGTGCCTTATCACCCTCAAAGTGAGAAACTTCTTCCTAATGTTCAATCTGAACCTGCCCTCTTCCAGTTTAAAGCCAATCCCCCTTGTCCTATTGCTACATGCTCGAGTAAAAGGTCCTTCCCCATCTCTCCTGTATCACTCTTAAAGATTTTACTGTAATTAAAAACTATGTTCTGAATGTAGTAGTGGCCAGCCATGACGTTGCTTTGTCAATGTCCTTCCTATAAGAAGGATTTTCTGTAGCAGTTATGTTTGATTCTCTGACTTTCTTTACTGAATCTGGTTTTGTTTTGTTTTGTTTTTTTTCTTCATTAACAGAGTATTTAGATTCCTAAAGGAAAATATTTACTTGAAAGTATACCTTAGCTGTTTCAGCCTATATTTGGGAGCAGAATGTCAAGTAATACTGCAAATTATTTGTGCGTGAATGGTCTTTTGGGGAGTAAAAGCAAGTTGGATGCATTTGTTTGTAACTGTCAGTGGGTTTGCATTTTAAGGTATTCCAGAGTAAATGAATACTAAGAAGCTGCCCTTTATAAGCAAGACAGTATCGCTTAGCCAGAACACTTGAAAAAGACAGAAACTCAAAACAGGCAGGTATTCTTGGGAGAGTTGTTTCTGAAAGAGCATAGTTGGCCATCGTGTAAACCAGGCTGACCTCATCTGTCTAATGTTCTCTAATAATATGTTTCTATATTCAGTTCTTACTGAAGATCTGCTTTTTATTCCAGTATATTTCCATAACCTAGGTTGGATTCTGTAGTTAGTTTTGAACAGTTTAAATGTTCCCCAAAACCAAACTTCTCTTTGTGGCACGGAGAAGCACTCAACTTCAGTGTTCTGTTCTTCGTGTGTATGTGAAGTTCCCGTTGAATTCACATTCTGCTCATACAAAGTGCAAAATAAAGCCTTGCTGCTTCTAGGAGGACAACTAATGTCTAAGAAACTGTTTGAAGCATACAATAGAGGAGTCCTCTATTTAAAAATAGAAATGACGATGAATAGGAAAACTTACCTATTTTTCTGGTATTCCATTGACTTTCAGTGTGACAGGGTTCTTTTTTTTTATTTTTGCATAATCACATATGAAGTATTTTTGTTGATGCATTCATATTTACTGTTTTGATTAATCCTAAATTTGTAAATATGGAAAGGTGATATTAGTTAATGTCTGTTGCTTATAGCAGATCCAAATGTCTTTAAAAACAGCATTTGTAGCAAGCTGTTAATTCTAAAAAGTTATTCCTCTCCCACTGTGAAAACAAGAGGCGACACTCTAGTCTTTACTGTACCATAATAATAGGATCTAATCTTAAATAAATTTCTTATTTATTTTTCATGTTGGATTGAGTAACATTTCTAGCTCCATCTTCACTAGCACTTTGCTGAATTCTTGCTTCCCATGACTCTGCTTTTTCAGGTGAAAATATTGACGCAGAATGAGAATAGCAAGCTGCAAGCTGCTCTCGTTAGCAATCTGAAGAGTGCGGTCACAGCAGCCTTTCTCATGTTACCAGAAAGTTTCTCTGAAGAAGACCTCTATATGCAGATTGCAGGACTCTCCTATTCTGGTTAGTATATGGTGTCTAAAGTCTCTGAGGAGAAAAGCTGTAGTAGGAGCTGTTGTACCACAGGAGGAAGTGTGATGTGTAATAAGTCACCTGCTGTCTTGCTTTGGGCATGCTCCAATAACGATATTTTACTGCTGCGTTATGTAACGGCTTGTAAAGACTAATTGTGTTTATTCAGAGAAAATAGGTATAGGTACATACGGAAAACTTCTTATACTTGCTTGATTTATCAACAGCTAAGTGTGGGTGATTGAATATGGTGAAATAATGTGGTTTTTCTGTTTGTATGGATTGTATTTTGGTTTTAATGGTTCAAAACCTTGGAAAAAGAATTGTCTTTCCACTCTTAGTGTAATTGGGATTCATCTGGTACTCTGGCCCATGCTTTGTTATCTCTTACTTTTTGAATGTGCTGTGTTTAAGGTTCTTATTTAGCTAACTTAAAGATCCAGGTTATGATTCTTCAGTGTACTGTTAACACTCACCTGGTTGGTATTTGTTGACTTTTTTTTTTGGTAAGAGAATTTCCTCCTTTCTTTAGTTATGAAATTGGTACGGGAAAAAAATTAAGAAATTGCTCCAAATGACTCTTCAATACAAGATTTAATTGTTACAATTTAATTCAGCATCACTTTTTAAATGTTGATATCCTTAATGGAATCACTGTGAACAAGTTTAGAGTTGTACTTTATACAGCACTTTCTTTGCTCATAAAGAAATGCAAGTTTGGCTTTTCAAAAAAAGCACGGGTAGGGTTTATTAGCTGCAGCTTGGTTCTACTGAGGAGTGTTACTGTTCTTTACTTGGTATTTCTCTGGTCAGTTCAGATTGCAATTTTTTCAGCTTTTTCTTAGCATTTTTTTCTGAATCATTACCAGTTTGAAAGTGACAGTAAAGTCAAGAGGGTACTGGCAGTGGGATGGCTAAGGGTTGCTAACCAGGGATGTTTGCTCCAGGGCTGCATACCTGCCCACCTGAAACCTGTCCAGGAAAGTCATTAGATTCTTGGTGGGTGCTAGTGACCAAGATACTTTTTTATATATCCTTTGAAACAGTGCAATTAACCAAAACTGTGGAAGATCAGTTATCATGGTGTAAGATGTTGCAATTGGCTCGGCTGTGTGAGCAAAGCTAAAGCAATAAGACTTCCAGTTGGGAATGTTCAAGAAAAAGGCTGTCAATTACATGTTTGTGGATGTTTTATTTTGCTGCCATTTTGTTAAGTCTTAAACTTCCCAGAGAGTGTACTAGTAGACAAAATTGATTTTATATGTTACTCTAATCAGTCTCCTTGGAGACTGCTGAAAAGAGTTGTTCATGCTTTCATTTGGAAAATGTTTATCCTTTTATTTTTTTATGCATTTTTTTGAGAGCAGTGAGTCAGTATCATTTATATGGGAAGTGTTTGTTTTGCAGCATGGCATAAATTGAAATAAATGCTAGGGAATTGCCACCTTGCAAAAACATTTGTCTCTTAGATGTGGGAAGTGGGAAAATTAATTGATCCAGGATTTTGTTTGTTGATACATGTTGCACTGGGCCTCTAACTCCTCCGTGGTAACCCTGGAAGCTGCCAGGGTGGTACCTAGTAGAGGTAGATGAATACTCTGTTACAGGCTGTCTTTTCACTTATTATCTTTGAAATTTTCCGTCATGTATCGTAAAAGAAAGTCAGTAATGTAACAGTGGATATTTTATTTTTCTGCCAAAAGGAGTTGCTTTTTGAAACTACTAACAAAATACGTGGCTAAGAGGAAAAGGTAATACTGTCATCTTACCATGAATGCTGTTAGCTCTACTTCAGGTACTGCCCTTGAAGTGCAGAGACAATGCAAATTATTTTCTTTCAATATTAGAAAATTGAAGGTTATTTGTTTCTAGATACAAAGTATTGGGGCTGGTCAATCTATTTAGTAATCTGTTGAAACTGATGTATGGTTGCAAAGAATGTAGCTGTGTTACTGCTGCCTTTGAGTCTGAACTTGACAGCTGGAATTTTTTTGTTATCCAAGTGAAAATGTGGACACGTGGGTTGATGACATTACAGCGTATCAGAGGCCACATAACAATTCTGAATCTTATTTTCTGTGCTGGAAGGTATTTGAATAGTATTTTTTGACTGTTAGGTGAACCTTATTGTGGTTTATTGGTAGGATTGGAGAATAAAGTTTTAGATGGCAGCTTTGTACTATGGTGGTTTCTGTTATAGTCTTCTTTGAGTTTTCAGTTTTTTCCTAATGTATTAACTATTTTTCTTTTCTCAACTAGGTGACTTCAGAATGGTAATAGGAGAAGACAGATCAAAAGTGCAGAACATAGTGAAACCTAATGTTCCCCATTTTCAGAAGCTGTACAGTAACATATTACAGGACTGCCCTCAAGTGGTATATAAGCACCATCTGGGAAGGCTAGAGGCAAGTGTTCTTCAAAATATTTTTAAAACAAGCAAGCGGAAGTGCTTTATCACATTGACAGAAGGCAAGAATTATGCTATACACTAAGGCGAGCAGTTGTAGTCACTGTACTTGCTATTTGTTACGTTTCTGTTGTTAATTCTGCAGCCAGAAGACTTGCTTTAAATACCAGTCTCTACATATGTAGTAACTACTGTTCATTTTCTTTGGGTATGGGCACAGAACTAGAGCCCTAGCAAAGGAACAACAGAAGATAATTTTAAAATGTGTGTTCTAATGCCTGCCACATGGAAACAACAGTCTAGGAAGTGATGAGTAAGCATACGGTTTGAGTTGAAAAGATTAGGCTGTAACTTATAGGTGCAACTTTCTGCAATCAAAAACTGCATCTCAAAAAAACCCCTAGAGTGCTAGTTATGAAGATCGGTTGACTAAACCCAAATTAAATTCTGGCATTATCCTTAAATACCCATACTAAAACCACTTTTTCCTAGTATTTTGGAAACAGTTATCCAAAATGACCAGTATCTTGAATTCCGTCTTTCCAGCATAAGATACAAGTGTAACATTGCAATTAGGGGAGAGATGCCACAGTCAGGGGTCCAACAGCAATTTTTCCTCTTGCAGTATGCATGTCTGCATGTGAATATTCAAGCATGTTACGCATTTCAACCATGTGAATATTCAAGCATGTTACGCATTTCAACGTGAAGTTACAAATAGCATGAGCTTGTCTCATGGATATGGGTATCTCTTTATCCTCAAGTCACCGTGGTAATTATCTTACAAATGCCTCCTTTTAGGACGTGTCTTTGTTAGAAACTAAAGTACATATATAAGCAAGCTTGAGTAGAGTAAACAATTTTACTGCAAACTTTGGAGTGCAGCATAGGCGAATCTGTATTATACTGCAGCTGTCTCTGTGTTTTCTTATCAATGTGCTTTTGAACAGTTTAGTGGAAGAAGTATTCAAATGAATCCTGAAAAGAATCAGTAATTCTTTCTCCAAGAAGATGGTTAGTTAGAATAATACGCCATGTTGTGTTACCTTTAAACAAATCCTGGTAGCATACTACAAATATGTTGTTGGATAATACATCTGGCCATAATTCCATAATAGTCATCGAGGCTTTTGATTAAATGCCATCATTTTACTGTAGATTTTGAGCAAAGTGCTTTAATGCTTTATTCCTCACACCTTGGTCTGGTTATTGGCAGTTATTCCCCAGACTGAAGAGGATAACTGCTATCAGGAGTGCTGTTTAATGCAAAATAGAAACCCCTTCTCCAAGTATACATCTTCAGAGTTACAGAGAAAATTCTTTCTTAAAAGATTCCTCAAAAACAACTGAAGGCAGACACTAGTTCTTGTAGCTCTGGTTCAGGCGTGGATTCCTCCCACATAATGTTAAGAGCCTTCTCATTGTCGGCTCCTTCTGTAGTCAGTGGGTGATTCATCTGGATATCATTTTCTCCCCATTGACTAAAGGAAGTGTATAGGGTAACGAGACTCCTGTCTGTTGTCTCCATGAACTCTAAAAAGTTGTGTGGGAAGACTCGAGCTTTTCATATTTTCTTCCAGTTTTGGAGGGATCTGCTCCATTTTGCCTTTTTCAGTATTTGTGCTTTACATTTTGTATGAATGTGTACAGACCCGCACGTTGGTATCATTGTATTCAAAAAAGGGTCATTGAATTTCTGATTTGGATTGGAAAATGTGGAATGAATGTTTCCTTCAAATTATACGAACCAGATGTGGTTTGAGTTTAAAGCAGAGAAAATGTTTTTCAAACTAAGCTTGAAATGTGTATGTGTATAGTTTGATCATATTCAGGCAGAAGAAACTCAGCTAAGTGGTCTTTTGGGAGCTTTTCTTTTTTCATTGTAGTGTACTTATATTTCCAAAGGAAATTGAGTAGAGCAAAAATGATTAAGTTTCAGTGAAAAGTTGCTTGCAGAGGCAGCAAGATCATGTGTGTCTATGTTAGTCTTCCCTTGGATAAAAATTAACATCTTTGCATCTTCATGTTCAGAACTGCGATATTCCATTTCCCAGTGTTTGGGAAGTTTTCGTTAGCATTGTCAATGACTTTTACAAGTTAAATGGATTGTGTTCTTTGTGGTATTTATCAGAGGTCAGAGATAGCCAAAAGACTTTTCTGACTTCTTTGAAAAAGAGAACTTACTTTATTCACACTGAATGTTTTTACTGTGTTATTTTTTTATAACATTCAGATTGATAAAAGTCCGGAAGGTCAATTTACGCAACTAATGGCTTTGCCAAGGACTCTGCAACAAAAGATAACTTCTCTGGTAGACCCTCCTGGAAAAAACAGAGATGTGGAAGAAATTTTACTGCAAGTTGCCCATGACCCTGACTGCGGATTTGTGGTGCATCAAGGTAGGCCTAGATAAGTGTCCATAATCTCCTTTAAGACGTGATAGATATACAGATTTATTGTACATGTTCTTCTAATTCAGAAGGATGATTTAGAGAGAAGGAAGAAGTAAACAAGAGGTTAGTCTTGAGATATATACCTAAAAGCATGGGTTTGGATTTGTTTGATTGCAAACAGGTTCTCTGAAATACTAGCAAATAGCATTCCTACTGATATAGAAAGATATGTTTTGGTTTAGATTATGAAAGAAGGAGTCTTTAGGAATTGGTGTGGCCTGCTGGGACCATCTGCCTCTGGGCTGTGTGCACCTTCAGCATTTCATTGGCTGCATAGCTTCACCTGAATACTAAGCTAATGCAGCAGTTCAGTACCAAAGCATTGGATAGATCGAGTCTTCTCAAGCCAAGCAGTTTATACTCTTTGGAGAACAAATCAAAACCCCACTTTTACTTTTGTGGCTGAAAGATTTTCCCAATTCAGGAATCTGGGTAAAGGACAGGACAAGCCATTTGGTAATCCTACTAGACAAAGCTGATTACTCAAGCTGAATTGCATTGTCTCTAGGTATTTTGCTAGCTCAATGTGATTTGTTCCCTTCCCTACTCCACCCCTACCCTCCAAATTATTTTCCAGTGGAATATTGTATCCCTCTTACTTATTCATGGATTTCCTGAACCTTTACTCTTCATTATAGAAACGGCTTTGAAAGAAAGATTTAAAAATATTACTTGAAATTATATTCTACGTTCTGGTTAATGCAGAAGAGTAACTTCCAGTTTGGAAGACTAACTCTGGGACTGCTGTGCTTCTACATTTTTAAGTACTTAGTAATGTACAGTAGTTCTGTTCTGCACATATCAGTATGCTTATATATATATATGTTAGAACAGATGAAACTTAGTACTTTTCAAAAAAAGTTTTGATGTTTTATTTACTGTTGCACTAATACCTAAGAACCACTGGACAAGAAGAACTGAATGTGCCACAGTGCAAATGGTAAACAAGCCATATCTCCGAAAGCTGATAATTTAAAAAAGCCAAACACTGCACAATGTATGCATCTCTGCTTGATCAAAGTACAGAATCCCAATTTCATATTGAAGTAAACAATGAGTATAATTTGTTCTGCTCTAGAAAGTTAATACGCCAGCACTTAAATGAAACAACTCTGAATCCTTTGTGACTGATCATCTTAGTAGAGAAATAATGGGAACACTAAATGAGTTAATTTGATCAATGCCTACTGGTTGTTACCTGTTCTATTATTGATTTGGTTTGGGTTTTTTTTGTATGTTATGTATAAAATAATTTAAAATACCTTAGAGAATATCTTCAATTAGCATGACAAAGCAGAACAGAAACAAACTTGCTCAGCTTAAGTGTATGTTTCACTTTTAGGCCAACTTCATTGTATAACTGGAAAAATATTTAACTTTTTTGTGTATGTTGCAGGATAAAAAATATCCCCGCAAAGCTGCTAAGATGAGTAACATCTGTGTGCTTTTCTATCTGCAGGCATTTCAGGAATTGTGAGATCTTCCAGTATAGTGCAGAGTGCTAAAACCATACTAACAGCTGGTAAGAATGTGTGTGATTTCTATCAACGTAGGCCTTCTGATTTCACAAAATAAAAATTATAGGGCCCCAAGACTGTCTTGTTACAAGAGTTTAAAGAATACATTTTTTGGGTGTTGTAATTGAAAGCCCCTGGAAAATAAAAGTAATATTTAAATCAGAAGCTTTATATAACTGTTGAGAAATTGTAAAAAGCCAAAAGGAATTTGAGTCTATATGACTCCTTAAACAAACAAAACGTCCCAACAATCCAAAAGTAACAAAAAACCCCTTCTGACTTCAATTTCATTTTATATGTGGGCCAGATTTGGCGGATGTGCGCTAGTTCTACTCTTTTTGTATTAAAAAATGGGAAAAAAATACTTCATAATTCACTCTGGCTTTCTACACGTGAGTGGATCCCTAAACGATCAGTGCATAGTATTGGTGTGTTACGTAGACTATAAGGTTATTTATCATAAAATAAAGGAGGCAATGAATTTTGAGGGAGAGAACTTTGACAGAACCCGATGTTCTTGTCAGGCTTGGAAGAGAGGTGTGTATTTGAAGACATTATGTATTCCAAACTATTCTTGTTGAGCATTGGATATTACTGTAACTCTTATACTTTGAAATTAATTACTTAGAAAAAGAGTTGAGTATTACAAAGTCAATGTGAGACAAGGTGTAGAAGAGAAAAAAAGGACTTGCTTGTATAGAAGCATGGGAAAACTAGGGCTGCTTTTCAGCTGTCAGTCTTGCAAACTGGATGAAATTTACTGCCAGTTACGTACATGGAGCTTCATCCTGTTAAAATAAATCTAATTTTAAGGTGACCCTAAATAATAAATTTTATAAATCTAATTTTAAGGTGACCTGATTTTTGCATTTTAAAAAGCTGAAAGCACTGCAGCTTGATTTAAAAGAAAGACTGGAGACCTGAGCCTTTGTTTACTGAAAACTCTGATCAGGAGATAGTCTTAATTCCTGCAAAGTGGAAGATCCTTGCTGCTTGCATGAAGTTGCTCAAATAATTTTCTGAACTCATTTATACCTATTCCTAATTCTTCCACAAAAACAATTATATACAAATGATGCCATTACTGGTTTTAAAAGCAGCTGTATAGTTTCCTACTGAGCAATCCTTATCCAGACTTCTACAGCTGCTGTTCACTTCCCATTTAGTATTAAAGTTGGTGGCTCCATGTTGTACTTCCTCCCTCCTTGTAAAGAAAGAAACTGCAGTGTTCATGACCATTAGTGGTCTACTGAGTAAAATAAGCAGGAACAGTTGTACTTTTTATATGCTTCTGTTAATAGTCTAGTTCTATTAACTGCAAGAAGTCTGACAAAACTATTGCCTAACTTTGTTTAGTAGCTGGAGGAGACTGAGGACATAACTCCATCCGAGAAAAGCAAATTTTTGTTTTATATGAGTTAGGCATATTGCAGGTATTAGTTTCTAACGTAAGGTTTCCAACTCAATAGGTGACGTTTTTCTTGTAGGGTTTGTTGTCAAAATTACATGCTAGTCGTCAAGACTTCTAGTATTGTAATATGCCTCTTTTAGCAATATCAACTTGTAACCTATCTGTTTCTAAATCCATGGAGAGTAGATTTTGTAGAGTAATATATTTGGAGGTGAGGGGTCAAAGACAGCGTTACCATGTTGAATTCAGTGCTTGTGAAAGTTAGCAGCCTGGCTGACACGTTGAGCAAAGCTGTTTGTGTGTAACTGCAAAAGCATGAATAAAAATAGCTAAGCTTTGTCAGATTATTTATGTTCCCCTTCTGTCCTGATAGACAGAAAATCACCGCTGGGAATTGTTAGCTCCTTTCGGGTGTCATGTGGTAAATCACTTACAGCCTATGTGTCCTATATTACTAGGACTTTTGGGGGGTCCTAAAGTATCTTTTAGTAGGACTTGTAATTTTTACCATGTTTTCTGTTTTGTGGAGCTGAAACGAGGTATTTGCAAAATGCCTTTTCTTTCCTTTGTCTTAACTGCTTTTTGGTTTATGTATAGTGGATTTTTTTTTTCCCTTTAAAACACACTCTAGTTGTCTTCTAACCAGCCAGTTACATAGAGTAACACTTATATCTAAAAACATTTATTTCCTACCAGTGCTTTTAGTGTTGAAAATTCTTTTTTTTTTTTTTTTTTTTTTTTTGCTTCAGGTAGAGCAAAGCAATTGTGAGCCTTTGCCTCAAACACAAGCCAAATTTGAGCAAAGAGGACTGGGAGAGTTTAGTTTTCTCACTCTTAGCATAATTTCGTTTGTTTTATTTTAACCATGTTTTTGCGAGAATCTGGCCAAAACCATTAGCAACAGAATTCAGAATGGTCTTTTGGGGTTACTTACAGATCATGTGCTGAGGGAAAAGAGTTAGATTTGGAAAAGGACCACTTCTGGCATTTCCTAACCTCTGAATGTTGTTTAATGAATGCAGAGCTTGCCTGTAGAGCTAACCTTCCCGAGCATTGCTGTGCAGGCCACCCTGGCTGGAGAAAGGGAGTCCTGCTGCTGCAGTTAGCATCAGGAGCGTGTCTGTAATGCGTGCCGCTCCACGTAAAATGAGTGTTGCCTCGCTTGCTAATGTAGGCATAGCCCTGCTTCCCGACGAGCATGTGTGTGGGCCTTACACAGCACCATCAGTGCGCTCACTGAAGATGGACAGAAGCACAGAAATAGTCTTTTTGTATTAAAAACCAACGTTGTACTGCACATGAAAGAAGAAATTAAATTTAACTGCAGGCGTGACCCTAGTATTTCTCAGATGTGATGTTTGTGTGATCTTTCCTGGAATTTAGGAGGGATGGGTTTAGGAGTTAGTTTGTAGAAGCGTTTTGGCTGTTGTGTTGTTTGTTTGGGTTTTTTGAAATATTTCTCTCCAAACAGTTATGATTGAATTTATGTGAGATCTTGCTGTATCTTCCAGTGAAGATATTCTCCCAATCACAGCTTCTTAATTTAAAAAACTTGTCACTAGGGGGCAGGCATTAATGCTGTTTACCTTGCTTTGCCATTTCTTGGGGCTCTTGTCAGCTAATGTTCATATAGATACACACTGTACACAGACAAAACATTGTGGCTCCTACGTAGAAAGTATTTGCTTGACTCATGCAAGAAATGTGTTTTACAAGCAAGTGTCGAGCTTTTAAATTTAATCCCTAAGGATGCTGTATTTCTTTCTTCGTTCTTTAACCAAATCTTGAATAATGTTCTGTTCCCCTAAGACCTATTTTCACACTTTCTAGTAGAGGCTTTAGGAACAGTATTATGGCTCTCGCCTTCTGCAGTGCTTATGTTAAGAATAGTCGCTAAAATAAGAAAATTATGAAAGCGATTCATGAAATCGGTGGCTCCATTAAATAAGCTGTGGCTATTTCTTCTTGCTGTTCCTGGTAACTATACAAGTACTTTTGTCCTATGTCTGCTTGCAAAGGAATTAGTTTTCATTACATGGCCATCATTCTTTTTGAAATGTAACGGGGGACACAAAAAGATTTCCTTAGCTGATTTGTTGTTGTTGTTAAGATAAAACAAAGTGAAATGCTTACTCTCTGGTCTGTAGCGTGGTTGTCCAATGTACAGCATATTTCTAAATTAAATGTTAAATCAGGAATAGCCGTTGCTGAGATGGCATGCTGTGTATTAACAGTATTGGCAAGGAGCATCAGCAAAATAAAGAATTTCTACCCATTTAAGAGAACGTTTTTCATCTTTTGCTGCCAATGTGGTTTTAAAGTTGAGCTCCAGCTCTATGTTTTTGTTTGTTGTTAAATGCCCTATTTAGTTTTTGAAAATGTGCCTGTGTATTTCTTCAAGCCTGTGGTGAGATTGCCTCTCTGTTTCCCATTAGAGATGGCACCATCATTTGATTTATTTTCCCACATAGCCAGAGTCTGCGTGGTCTTTGGGAACTAACTCTGAAGTTCTTATATTTAGCTGCTCTGAAGGAGATGTTGATACTTCTTTAGCTTAGATTTTTTCCCTATATCTTACTAGAGGAATGCTGCAAGCCTTGAAAATTTCATATAAAGAGAAGACTATGAATTAAATCATCAGTTGAAGCAATTGTTCGAGATACTTCTAAATTAGCACAAATGCTTGTAGCTGCTCTGGATAACATTTGTTTTCTTAGAACTGCGATATTAGTCTACTATGTCTTCAAGAATTTTTTTTTTCTAACTATAAGGAACAGCTTTAGATGTAAAATATTCTGGAAATTTGTGATAATTGCTATCTTCATCAGCTGCCTGAGCAGATGTTGCATATCACTGCACTTCACTGTAAATATGTGTAAAAAAATTTGCATGAGTCTGTGCATGATACGCTAACAATATCTAACTATTTGCTTCCACATGACAGCTCTTCAGCAGTATGTGCATTAGTTTTTTTTCAGAAGGATGTAAAGTATACTCCAGCCAGGCATATCTACTGGGAAACTTTGGGGGACCTATAATATAGCCAAATTGCTATCTTACAACACTAACACTTCCAAAAAACCAAACACGGATCGTTAAGTAAAACCAGATACAACTTATGTTTACACTGAAATTTTGTGGGTTTGGTTCCATGTGCATTAGGTCTTTGTTCTGTATCATATAGTGGAAAAATCTGAAGGGGAGGTTAGGAACCACCAAGTCATAGATTCAGACTTAAAGTAGAAAGACATTTTCATGTGGTCCAACTGCTTCAGATTCTGAGACTGAGCCATAATTACAACCATTAACTTTTACTACAGATGTGACTCATCACCCTGAGGGCTGCTTTAAGAAACCAGCTGTATGTTTAAACCTGTATTTTGCTTTGTAGGGTGATGCGCTGGGGCAGCAATGTAAGCATCTTATTACAGAAGGCTGTAGTGGGTGGAGTTCAGGAGAGTGCTCCCTGCAGGGGGAAAACGCGGAGGAGAAAAACCTCTGTGTATCGAGGAGCTGCTGCAAGAAGCAGAGTAGGTTGGCAAGCTGATAGAGCAAGCTGACTTGCTGGCTGTGGTGCCAACGCAGTTAATTGCAGTCCTGCAGGGCTGTATCAGCTGTGTTACTGTTCGTTTGCCACACGCTATACTGCGCTTCCAGAAGTACTCTGACTTTGTTGGAATGGCAGAACAACATCGATCCTGGCAGAGCGATTTCAGCATTAAAGGGGCTGTATCCTGGAAGTATAATACCGGGGAGATTGGACAGTAATTTTCAAAGCTGTACAGTTACATAGTTTTAACTTTGGAGATTGGAACCACTTCTTTCATTTATGTGCTATGCCTGAGCTTGGTCTGGCCTTGTTCTGCAACTGGAATTCTTACACTGTCTGCAATTTTAATGCAGATATGTGAGGCACTTCAGAATTTATATGGTTATTTACTCGTTATTTGAGATGCTGCAAAGAAAAGCCCATCGTGACTTCATTAGTGTGCTCGCTTTTAGCAAAAACCTATTAAATATAGAAAAGTTTGAGCTTACATATGGGATGCACGTGGTTTTGTAAGCTGAAAATATATGTATGAGGGATTCCTTATGAAAGGTAAAGTTGAGTTTATTTAAATTGCAATTAGAGACACAGGAAGTGCAAAACTGATTATATAAAGCATATTTGTTATGACAGGCTTTTTACTCTCCATCACTTCCTTCGTAAATAGAGCATGCACTTTTCCTTATTACTGCATACTCATTTGACTTCTTGTGACTCTAGATTGCTAATACTGAATGCATCTTTCACTTAAAGTATTTTGCCTTCATTTGATTACTTTCCAAGACCTCTTCAAGAACAAATATTATCATACCCTTTTTGCCCACCCACAGCAGTCCAATGCAATAGATGGCTAAACCTGAGTCAAAGTCGCTCATTTGTTGCAGAAGATCTTTCCTTGAGTTCTGGTGTGTCATACTGTGTGACTTTTAGCTAAATTGCTTCTGTGTACTTTTAGTCAGTCTTGTCAGGTAAAGTGTTCTATTAAATAAACATGAGAAAGACTGTAGTAAGTATAGTGTACCATACTGTGCATGCAAGTGTCAAAATTCAAGCTTTTTGTGCAGCATTAAAAACTTGCCTTTTCAGTTTTGAATTTGTAAGGGTGTGATTAGACTGTGTTGTAATTTGGAAAGTCGCTCTGTGTTTTGTGTGTTGTGGCGGTTTTTTTGTTTGGTTTTGGGGTGTTTTTTTAATATAAAACCAAAAAAGCTGGAAGGAGGAAAAATAAGTAGCTCCACTGGCTAGGATCTCAGAACCCCGCTGAAATGCCAAGACCAACAATATTTTGTTTTTAAGTTTCCAAGCAGTAGATGACTAAACCCAGCAAAAGGCTGTGTCTTTTTTTACTCTAGGTCTGTAAGAGAAGGCTCATCTCTGGTAGAACTTGGGCAAGTGTTTAACTCTAAGGGTACACTTTACAAATTATGTAGGAGTCATCCTCAATCCCTTCGTATCTAAAACTTGTAAAAGCTTGGAGGCCATGACTGCTGCAAAACCCTTCTGTATCTATATGAAAATGGAGAAATGCCTTCCTTTGTTGTAGGCCTGATGGTACGGTATTTGCCAAAGTGGGCTACTGCAGGATGATGCTAGAGTATGACAGCTATTCTGGCTTCAGATGAGGTTTATTATAAACAAGTGACGGACAGGTTACTCTGAAGCAAAATTGGTCTAGATAACATCCCTGTGACAGGGTATGCATGCCGGTGTGCATGGTATACTTCTGATATTGGCAGTATTGCCAAATTACAGCTGTTTGTCATCATCTTGTTATTTTTGCTTCTTTTCAGTTCACCCGGGTATATCCTTATTAATCTGGTATTCCATACCCATCATCATTTCAGTATTATCACTTGTTACCTAAGGACGCAGGTGTCATTTCATTATGCAAATCGAGCAGTTTTATTCTCTTGCAGATGTGCTGTTCTCTCAGTTAGCAAATGGTAGTTGCCATTAGTTAGGATGAGGCAATAACAAAATATTCCAGGAGGTTATAATGTATTTTACAACTTGTTGAAACCAGAAGAGATTTCCACCTCGGCAGTCAGCAGCATATCTCCTATGGAAAGAAACGATTCTCTGTTTTCATGTTTAATTCACAAGCCTTTGCATAGCAATGCTTTGGTTATGTTTTTCCTGGAAAGCTGCCAGTGGCGTGCAGTGTTTGATTACACTGAATCAAGATGGGCATCGGTGTGATGCTTCTCAACTCTAACTGTGTTGATTTGGTCTACAACAAGGCAGCCAAGTGCCTGATGTGTAGCGTCAAGCGAGGGTAACTAAAATCTGATTAGCGGAAGAAATTGGTAAAGTAGGATTTGGAAGTATAAAGCTTGTTGTCTACCAGTCACGCAGAGTTTGCGTGTCTTGCTTGAGCAGACTGTTCTTTTGTGCTGTTTCACCCCTCTCTCTCTCTCCTTTCCCTTTATCCCTTCAGTAAAATTTTGGCCGCACGGCTTTGGGCATAGCTATGTTCTTGGTGATTGGGCCTCATCTGTACTACAGAATCTGGTGGTGGGCTCCCGTCTCAAGAGCTGAAATGCTTCAACAACTAGATTCTCCTCACAGGTGTGGCCAGCTAATTAACCTGCACGCCTAACAGCCTGTATTTCTCTAAACAGTCCTGCTGGAGTGTCCTGCTGCAGAATATAGTCTGTGGGGTTGCTGGTGTCCGCTACCAGGCCAGAGCACCATCCTACTTGGCTGGACACACTACCTAGCAGTAGATCAGGAAGGGCTTGCAAAGCATAATGTATTGGTTTGGTGAGGGTCTGCAGTAGACACAGATGGTTTAAAAGCCTTCCGGTATTTAGCATTTAGGAACAATGATGTAAATTAGAAGTTTCCCTCTGTACGAGTTGAGAGTTTTATCATGAATCTCTACCTTTGCTATACCTTGGTCATTATCTATATGTGCTTGTATGCAACATTTTTAGGCCTTCAGAATGAACCTGTTCTATTTTGCATGCCTTGATACTATTAAGAGTATTTTTTGTGTCATTATTAATGTGTTATGAATGTGACAGGAAGGTTATTTGCATGTCTGCCTGATGCTGTCATTTTCCAGGGAAATATTTTACTTACTATATTAAGAACCTAGTATTTGAGTTAGCCTTCCTAAATGTTGATATTATCTGGGTTTTGTGTCTCTCTCTTTTTTTTTTTTTTAGGGGCAAAGAAATCTATAACTTACAGTATGAAGAAATTATATAAAATGACAAAGGGATGGTTAAGGAAGACATCTTGAGTCTTGACATACTGTGTATGGGTAAATAAACGGTACTTTTTCTCTAAATATTTTGCAGATGTTGCTTTGCCAACTTGAGGAGATTAAAGTGCATTTAAGAAGTCTGTTATAATAATTCACATGCCCAATTTTACTACTAGAATAGAACCTTTTGTTAGTGGGGGAAGGCTCGATGGTAATAGGGCAAAGGAATTGTACTGTGTAGATACTGAAATGAATCTTCCTGTCTACTATAGCTTGGATTTTTCAGAAACCTAGAGTAAAATGATTGGTTGTACATATGAATTAAAAACCAAAGCCTCTCATTTTCTATGTATTACTAGCTTTATTTTCCAAAATACCCCCAGGCTGTTTCAAGATACTCACTGTCCCAATTTTTGTTCTCTCAGGGACTAATGGAACTGGAGAGTCCATTGAGTTTTAAGCAGATATGAAACTGTCCTCTTGAAATACATTATTTCTGCAGTTACAAGTTCATCCTTAGAATTCTTGTGAGGATGCTTACTGGGTGCTTCTGCAGGCTAGACTTGATGAAAGGTAAATTTTTTCTCAGATATGTGACATTCTGAATCCAAAAACTTGCACAGTGACTTTCAGTCTGGGAAAGGCTGAGATAAGAATCTTGTCAGGTATCAGATCCTTTCATAAAAGTTGTATGTTCCTTTCATGAGGCTGAGATGACAACTACGTAGCTAAGCGCTGTCAGAAGTGTCACAGTTGGAAGGAACGCCATACTTTCAGTGACCTTCAGGACCTACTTGTGCAGATTTATGAAATGTGTGGTGTTTGGCAGAAGATTCTAAGTGCTTTAATTCTTTAATTATTATTTTTTTTTCCTGAAAATACTGTCCACAAAGATAAAACATGTCTTCCCTTGCTTAATTAAATCAGCTAAACTAAAAAAAAAAATTGGACTTATTTACATAACATTACCTTAATCATGCTATTTAAAAATGGACATTTCTGCTGGGGTTCATGTGTGATGCAATAAATTGGGAGCATCTGTTGTAAATAGAATATATTTTGCACTGAGTCAGGTGGGTTTGCTAATTTTGAATGTTTTTCTTAAGAAAAATAAACTGAGAGAGCACTTCATTTTATTTGTGAGAATGTCAATGATAAAAATAATTTAAAGGTAAAAAATGGAAATAAAATATGTCTTTCCTGATTAGCACATATTTTTTTTTCCTGTGTGTTATGTGATCAGTAGGGCCATCTCTCAAGCTTCATTTAATTTAGTGATGTGACTTTAAAAAAAAAAAAAATTATTGGAGTGAAATTGGTTGCTAATTGTTTCCAGGGAGCAGCTCAAAGCATAAATTTAAGAAAGAAGACAGAAAATATATTTTCTGTGTAATATGACTCATTCAGGCTTACTTTAATCACAGGAGAACTTTTAAATCTTGCTAATTTTAAAATATGTGAGTTTAAAGTGGCAAAATTTGAATCCAGAATCAGGAAATAAATGTATCCCTTTTTTATTTTCTTGGAAAATATTATTACTGTGAAATAGTAACTTTCTAAGGTCATAGGCAGATTCCTAACACTTTGCCTTATCCGTTGATGATAGATCTAGAATTAGTAAGACATATCCCCTCAAATGTCCCTTTTCTGATATCCATTTTATGGTGGCATACTCTGCAGAAGAAGTGCCTTAAGCTAGAGAATGTTTGTCTGTGTGGTACTAGCATTCTCTGTCGCTCTTAGTGAGAGGCCAAAGTCCACGATTTCAAAAGTTTATATTTTAAGAAACAGAGCTAGGGGATTTAAGCCACTGCTTAAATTAACCTTGGGTTTTGGATGGATGATTTGTCTGCATGATGAGGTTCCTTTCTGGATAATCTAGAAGTCTTTTATACAAAATATACCCTATCCACCTTTAAATTAACTTCATATGTAGTAAAGACTTGAAATAGCCATACAATTTTTTACATTTCAGCATAAGCTGTAGTAAAAAGAGATCTGAAATCAGATGTTGACTTACTTAGGTATGCTCGGTGGAAAATTCTTAAGAACAGAGAATACTGGTCCCAGTGGTAGAAGCAGACCCTGACAGATACGAGGCTTTTGGACAAATGACCAGCACGAGAAAAGATTCAGGATGGAGTCATGACCTTTTGAATGAAATAGTTACCAGGTAAGAAGTGCAGTGCTGGCAGAACTGCCTGGTTCAGTCATCTAATGAGGTAACAGTGTTTGTGGTTTGTTTTTTTTTTTTGTCCCGAATGAAGTACACTGTAGGGGAAGCTGCACATGGGCAGGAGCATGGACAAAAGACTGATTTTTACACTGGCAATTTGGTGTTAGCAAATTCAGTAGGGTCCACTCTGTTATTTGGAGAGGGGAGCGGGGGGAAATCCTCATCTGTGAAAGTCTTAGGATGCAAAAAAAAAAAAAAAAAAAAAAAAGAGTTGGAAACTGAAATTGACAGCAAATAAACTCCTTGTAGGAAACAGGACACTTCCAAAAATAACCCTCTGTCTGTGTGAATAGCTAGCAGAATGATGATTTGTTTATTTTTAATGTAACTGAATTTTATATGTTCTGGGTTTTCTTTTGTAGTTGGGTTTATTTTCTTTTAAAGCTGTGTGGGAAAGGGCCACCTTCTAAAGGAGAGGATGCTGGTGCTGGTGAGGATTTGTCCTCAACAAATTCAGCGAGATCACTCTTAGTGAAATGGTATTTTCTCTGTGTGTGTCTGAATTCTGTTCCTGTGGTCAACTTTTGGAAAATCAATACTGTAAGCAGAAAAACATACTTGGTTTTATGTTTTTAAAAAATGCCAGTTGCTGCACACTGGATTATTAGAAAGCTGTTCCATGTACTGAATACATTACCAGGTCATTCAAGATAACAACTGAAGTGTTATTCCAAATTTTGTCTCATTTACCTCCTCTCTATGTCTGTAAATGAAAATGGAACTAGTGCATTTTCGTAATTTGCCTAATTCCCTCAAGGATGCAGGCTTTCCTAGATGCTGGACAGAAATGTACAAGCTGAAAGGAAAAAAATAAAAAGGAACATCTGTGGTGCACAGATGGAGCAAAAACATATTCACAGAACAAGCAATATGACTAAACAAAAAAAACGTAGGCAGTGGCGAGGCTAGACACTGACCTTTTAAGGAGCTCATTCCTTCCTCCTGTAATAGTGCAGTTAAGTGAAGTTTTACATCATGAGCCATACTGGGAAGTAATATCACTGAACACAACCATTCTGACCAACCTGTGCTTTCTTTAAAAAAAAAAAACAAAACAAACAAACAAAAAAAAAAAAAAAAAACAAAAAGGTGAGGATGGGGCTCTTTAAATCTGGTTAAATAACAGCACCACAGGATGTGAAACCACTGGCTCATAAATTACAACTGCTTCAAGCATTGGTTGAGAGAGCTCATGTGTCATAAGATTGCCCAACATCTGGTTGAGAATTCTTACTAGCAGAGCACTTAATCACATGCTTGACTTAAAATGCAAACATTACTACTGTTGTTGAATAGGTACGTGATTCCTTTTAGAGACAAATGGCAACATCTAGCTTGAATCTACAGACAAAAAAAAAATTTAAAAATCTATGTGATGTCTCAGTACAGTTGGACACAGCTGGACCCCTCCCAGGATACGGCTGCAGCATCAGTGAAGGTTGGATTCTGAAAGCTCGTTCCCTTTGGTGGTTTTTATTTGTTACCTTGAGGTCGTGGCTGTTTTCCCTTCTATTGAGAGAGGATTCCTTGGAGATGTGTGTGTACCAGAACTTTAAATAGAATATCCTATGAGGATATCTTGCATCTTAAGAGGCTCGGTGTTTCTCCTTCTCTGCAGTTCCTCACTACTGCTAAGTTTGGGAATGAGCAGCAGTTAAATCTAGAATTTTTCAAATTATGAAATGCAGTTGTAACTCTAATTTAAAAGAGCAGCTTTCTTTTAAAAACCATTAGCCATACAGTTAAAGATAATGTTCTGGATATTAAAGCAAGACACCTTTAAAAGTGGTTTTGGTGTTTCAGAAGGTGCTTGCTGCTGAAAGGGTGGTTCAAAACCTTAGAATTCAATTACAAGTCAATCTGATGTGTGAGAATGAGTTGGCCTCAGCTCCCGTAGTGAAACAGCTATCTTCGTTCTCAACCTTGCTAGCTAAGCAAGGGCATTTATTCAAGAAATAATGTACTCGTAGAAAAAATAGGAATGTACTGCTTGCTGTTTAGCAGCTAATTAAACATTTTTATGTGCAGCAGATGCTGTATGGCGTCAAACCCTCCCAAACCTTTAAATGGTTTGTCACGCTGCCAGTGGATTGGTCTTTCCCTTTACAGGTGTTACTTTACTGCAGAGTTTGCCTGTAATCTGAACTGGCCGTGTTTGTCTTACGTGGCTGAAATACCCATTGCATATCTTGATTTGGCTGTATGAACTTTCTTTGTGTATAGCAATATAATGGGTCGTTCCTTGCTCTTTGGAGAGAGTTTTGCAAATCCCAGTTTAATAGTTCCTAGTTTAGTCCATCTGTTGATACATTGCCAGTATTCGAGTTTGTGCAGTAAATCTTTGTGAGATGTAAGAAAGCCCTTCCTCATCACCCATATAGGCTGAAATCTTGAACTGTATTCTGTTCTGTAAATCATTTATCTCTGCTTTTTAAAAAGTGGCCTACCTTTCCCCTTGAGGCCATCGGTCTTGAATGTATTTATTTTTTTGGCAGAGCGCCATGAATGAATCATAGCCTAGAGCAGCTTACAGTCTGAACTCCTCTCTATTGTTAATATAAAATACTTTATGCAGTCGTTACAACGTTTTGCTATGTAAAACTTTTTAAGAGAAGAGAGATTGATTTCAGACTTGTTAGTTGCTTTTGAAGTTCCTCAACAGTATGTGGAAACGATTTCTTACGGTCAAACAGCTGTAATCCACTAAAATAACTAGTGATTGTTGAACGGGAAGTTAGTACATGGGAATAAGTTACTAACTCTTTGTCGTAATGAGGTGTGCCTGTTCTTTCACGAAAAATAGTCGCTTTAGCTTTTCATTCTGTTTGTAACTTTCCTGTTCATACCTTCCTGCTCTGTTTCCATACTGCTTTATTTTTTTTGTTTCTCCTCTTGACTTAATTCTCAAGATTTTAATTCTGTTCTTCAGACATCCCTCTTTTCTGGTTTGGCCATTCTACCATGGATATTGTCTCATGCTCCATCCCCTTTTTTCCTGTGTAACAGTGCTTTCATTAAAGGCAATCAGGCAGATGATTTATTTCTTGATGTCTTAAAAGGCTTCTTTGTAATGAAGAGCCTGGAACCCATCAAACTACTAAGGGTTTCCGTAGGTGAGTCAGCAGCATGGGCCTCGCTGGTTCTGAGACCAACGGTGCTAGTGAAGTGCAGAACCCTGTCTCATGCTTGAGGGAATAAACTAGATGACACAGGATGAATGGGAAGTCAAAATTTGACTGGCTACATAACCACAGAGTCTGGTTTCCACTTCTCTTTACAGTCTTTAATCTCGGTATCGTGTCCCTTTATTTACTTGCCTACTGTTGCGAACAACCCATTTGGCTAGCAGTATGATGTCTGGCTGCTTCTAAACTTAAGATTTGGGGAGTGCATGAAACTGTGCCACACAGGGTGCTGACTTTCTCCATCAGCGTGTGTAAGACGTGTTCTCTATCGCTTGCGCATTTCCCCCTTTTCCAGGTATTTGAGTAGCGAGTTCCTCCAGGTGGCTGGCTTCAGATACAGGCTATATTGAATGCACCTGACTCGGTTTCAACTGCAGAGACTGTATTTCTCGCCTCTGCTTCAGTGGGGTTTCTCTTTAGATTTGGTTGACCTCCAATGTCAGTGAATTTGACTAACAGATGGAGAGTAACAGCTGCAATCCTATCATAAACAAGGTGCTTCTAGGTAACATACAGCTGAAAAAGTGTTGGGTCCTTTCTGGTAGAGAGCTGGACTTCATACTACCCTGTAGGTTCCTGATGTTTCCAACAAACATCTTTGCCAAATTGGGAAGATAAAGATGGGTATGGAGGCCAGTATTCCTGGGTGTTTTAGGTAACTGAACTGTAAGGTCCACGTTCTTTAAATTGATTGAGGAGGTAATGCTAGAGCCTGTTCTGACTTGGGAAACTTTAGAATAAACATAGCACTTGGTGAGTGTCCAGTAGAGGGGGATCCAAGCAGGGTTGTGACTCATGCCTTTTCCCAGCAATTAATTTAAAAATAGAATTGAAATTGAAATATGCTTTGCAGGTCAGAATGTCAGGTCAGTGTGTGTCTGATAGTTTTTCATGGGTAAGGTGTTCACAGAGGACAAAGCATTCTTCATTTTCAAATTAACTTCTGCTGGCCATATATTCTGAATGTGTAGAAAATGAATTTTCGTTGTATTCTGGCCATATATTCTGAATGTGTAGAAAATGAATTTTCGTTGTATTATCTACTGCAGGAAGAAGAGACGTCACCTTTGTATAGCTATTTTCTGATATATTTTTTGTTTGAGTGAACAGCTGCTCTGTCACTTTTGATACTGTGGTTTTGCAGTGACCTTATTTACCTGTTTTTCTAGATAAAAATCTACAGCGCAGTTGCTAACTGATCCTGAATTTAATGACTGCTTTAGGGAGAGGCTGTAATCATTTTACTCTTGCGTGTTTTAACCTCTTACTCAGACTTGTTAAATCAGAAATGTTAAGAGATGGATTAAGTTTTAGAACATGAACAGGAAGCTTCACACTATACGGTCTGAAATTATTCATAAAAACTCCAAATATTTCAGTTACATCTCTAAGTCTAAGAACTTACATGTCATTTTTGCCTTCAGAAGCCAGCATTCTGCCAAAACCTTTTCATTAATGCTGGATGGCTATTTTGACAGTTATACACATTTTTTTTCTGCGAAAATTAAGGTCATGCAGCTGCAAAGACCAATATTCTGACCTGACTGAAATTTCATGCAAGTATAATGGCCATAAGGGGGTTATTCCTGGTTTTAAATGTGAACAGAATTTGATTCTTAGGAGTTTGCAACCATCAGGGATTGTCTTTAAAAAAAAAAAAAACAAAAAAAAAAAAAACAAACAAACAAACAAAAAAACTGAACAAAAGTCATAACACTGTCCTTTGGTTCCCTCACTTGCCTTTGTTGTACTCCGAGACCTTCTTTGAAAGACTCAAAAGCCTGACTTTGAAATCCTGATGTTTAAGATATCTCCCCTACTCAATTAAACAAGCTAACTAAATAGTTTAGTTAAATATCTCATTTTGGCTTTATTAAATTAATTTGTATTGCTTCTCTTACATGCAATCTTATCTAGCTCTATGGTATACTTGGTAAATTTGAAAGGTTGAGTTCCCACACAGTGGATTATTTTTTTAATCTCTGCTTCCTGCAAAAGTTTCTCCAAACCTCCTATTTTAAAATTAGTAGTGAAGCATGAGAAGGGGGCATTCAGTGGTTTGGGGTTTTTTTTTGGTTTTGTTTGTGGTTTTAGTTTTTTCTTTTAACGTTGCCCTCCTCAAGTTGTCTTGCTCGTACACAGTGATGAAATGTCTGGCTCGCTCCCTGTACAAGACAATAGTGAGAGCCAAGAAGTTAGTAGCTTCTTAGAATGCTTCAAGAAGTGGTATAGGAGAGAAGGGAGAGCTTATACAAAGCAGCCTACCAGTGTCTGTCTCCTGATGCTGTCGCAGTGCTTCACCTGACAGTCTGGGGCAAGGCTTTTTAAACCCAAATTATTTTCACAATAAAATCTAGTCAATCTCTTTTATTTTTTTTTATTTATTTCTTTATTGCCTCCCAAGCCTGGTATTAGGGCATACATTGAAGATGATGAGATTGTGCACATTCTGCACGCTCGTGGCTAACTCTGGCCCCGCGTCCTTGGTTTAGAAAATTGCCAAGTAGAAGACTGAGTTGGTAGCAATTTGACAGTTGAAGGTGAGTTTGTACGGAGAACAGTAGGTGATGAAACTACATCACCGTGCTTTAAATTCTTATGACATTTTAAAGTGGATTATATTTAAAGGTTGTACTTGCGTAGGTGCTTTTAAAGTAAAGCATCTGTTTCCTCCTGCTTTACTTTTTGTTGTTTAAAGAATGTGTCTCCGCTGTTCCTTGTCTGGTTTATTTGTGACTAATTTCAGCAGGATTCTCTTTCCAATATAAAAATGAAAATGAGCGTGCTACTTGTATTAAAAACAACGAGAAAACCCCGCCCTAGAATGCCAAATCCTTCTACTGCCCTGAGTCACGACTAAAATGATCTGATAGCTGTCTGATGTTCTACTCGCATTAGCACAGCTGCCCGAGCGGTGCCTTCTAGCCCCTGGCCCTGGTACACCCAGGGGCTGCAGGCAGCGAGGCTGTGCTGGGCCGAAATCACAGTGACGGGGGCACATCTGGAAACCTGACAAGAAAGCCCACTTGTTCCGGTGAGATAACTGACCTTAGCCTGGAACTTGCTAGTCAATGAGGATTTAAAGTCCTCAGTAATTACCGAGGTCAGGCCGTAAAAGCTATACAGTTGGCACATAGAAACAGTATTAAAGTTGGTGCGGGTATTCTCATCCAACAGATGTGGCTAAACTTGATTCTCCCAGTGTGATTCCCTGATGCCTCTTTGAGCTGATAGGTGGGGACATTCCAAAGAGCTTTAGGCAGTCTTTTGGTGTCCAGTTCCTTTAGGCAGGCGTGTTACTTTTGCCCAGTGACCTACTACTGCTGGTGTCTTTGGTTCAGAAGAAATTCTGGTGAATAAATAACCTTTTCTTACAGCCTTGAAATGTATGTAAATTATGTAGCTTACAATGAGTCAGTATGTAAAATCTTAAAATAATTTCACATCTAATCATGGACTGCAACCTATCCATGATTTTAATGATCCCAGTTGAGCTAAAGTTTCTGTTTTTCTGTGTGAAAGTTAGGATACAAATCTAGTAGGGAGTTAAATCTATTATATGAATGTGTTTACTGAACAAGAAGAGGGGCAGAATCAGAAAAAAAAGTGTGTCATAAATAGGTTACTCTGAATATTTGCCTACATGTGTGTATCACTTAGTATACTGACCTTTCTTTTACATCGAGTTTGCCATTCAGAGTTTTGCTGTGAACGAGTTGTGGTCACTTTTTTGGTGTTTAACAAAACTTTAACAAATTAAAACCAGTGGGTTGTGGCCAAAGGGTGCTTTTAATTTGTTAAACTGACACTCCTTTTTTTTGTTGTTTTTTGGGGGTTTTTTTTTGGCTCAGCTATCTTGTCTGTCTTCATCTTATGGGAACCTCCATAGGGTGGAATCTTCCTCTTCTTTAGAACAAAGCAAGCAAAAAGTACCTGTGGTTAAATGTTCTGAAAGAACAGAGTTAGTGGTGTTCATATTTCTGTTTGACTCTGAAAGTATCTCATTGTTTGCTTGAAGATTATGCTGCTGTTATGACCCTGCTCCAACTGAAATTATACTGTCTCTTTTAATCTTCCTTTGGATGATGGGGCAGACAATTACGAAGAGGGCAAGCTTTGTCTTGAAGCAGGTAATAAATAACCATCTCCATCGACTTACAGTTTGGATCAACTTGTCTGTCTGGAATTACTGCAATTTAACACATTATGGTCTAATGAAATAATAAACTATCTTCAAAAAAATTTAAACTGTCTTTAAATCCTAGGTGCTACAGTCTTTTGAATTTGGGTGTGTTTTTTATATACGGTAGCTTTGAGTTGCAGTGCAAATGAATCGATTTTTGCAGGGAAGAGTTTTAGATTTGGAGTTTAGGAGTGTTAACATTGAATAAAAGATGTTTGCTTGCGAGGCTATGTAATTTGTTTTTGATATCATGTGTTTTGAAATATGATTTTAAAAGCTGCTGTCATGTGGTGTGAAATTAACCTATTTTATTAAAAGAAGATATGATAGATGGAGGTATGCATTGTAATTGTACTGACAAATATTGTGAAGGAATGACATCCCTTATTAAGCCTGTGACATATAGTGATGGTTTGTGATAGCTTTGTGTTTGCTTTTGGCACAAACGTAATCGTCTTTGTGCAGCTTTTAGTATATCTTGGGCTTCTCTTCAGGCTTAAGGTAACTTCATGCGTTCCTGTCTGTTGTAACAGAAGTGTCTGTATTGCTGCTGCTTGAAAACCAAAAGTGAGATTGCAGCAAGAAATTGGAAGAACTCGGCTAAATTCCACTTTTCCACGCAGTGAATGCCAGCCGGCAAATCACTTCCTTGGAGGGGCACCTAAAGAAAAAAGAACCTTTGTAGCTTTAGGCTTGTATTGTTGATTGAAGCAACACACAGCATGTGCCCCCTGCTGCTAGTCTTACAAGCTGAAATCACTTGAAAATAGTTTAACAAAACAGGTTTGAGTTCCTTTCCTCACTGAGTATCGGTGTCTACTTAGCACTGAAGGCTTTCACAATAGCGAGGCATATCGCTGCTGGGCCCACATGTAGGGACATATTTGCCCAAGGCATTTTTAACCAACTGTTATTATAGTGGGAATGTTTTATTTTCTTAGTTGGTCATGGAACAGATGTCAGGCTTAATTTCAATAATAATTACGAGATTAATGGTTGAGTAGGGTCTGTAGAACAAGGCCATCAGAACTCCCTATAGACGACAACGGCACTTGATATAATACCTTCCCCACCCCCCCACCCCCCGCTTTCAGATCCTTTCCCTCCTATATATTTAAAAATAAAAAATAATTAAAAAAAAACCCGAACTTACAACAACTTGTGAAACAGTGGTCACTGTTCAAAGAAATTTCTCAAAATATAAGGCAGCTGCTTTTGTTGCTCGTGAAATATTGGTGTCTTTCTGTGAAGCTGGGCTAACACATTGTTCTACAGCGTGTTCAGTGGGCCCAGGGGATGTATGTGCGCTGTTACACAAATTCGGAGTAGCATATTGTTTCTTGACAAGCGTCCTCCACAGCAGAAAAGATAGGGGACATTGCAGATACTGCTGCAGCTGAGATGCATGGTCGTTCACAATCCTGGCTCCCCTCACGCAGTGGTTGAATCTCCTTCTGTAGGTTGAATGTCTCTAATTCTTCAGCAATTACTATACATATGGAAGATGGGTGGCAACTGGAGTCTGTCCCAGGCGCTCTACCTGGGTGCCTGAGTTTGGGCCAAAGCCCTGCTTTTGTTTCAGTTCAGGTACAAACCCTCAGCTGTCTTGGCCGGTTTTTGTGTTTCAGCAAAGTATGTTTTTGCTGGTATCCGAGTCAGCAAAGAGCCTTTGATATCCTTCGTTTATAAAGTACATGCAAAATGAAAAACAAATCTTAACACCCAAGGAAACCAAAATATGGTTCATCAAACATGATTGGTTTTGCTTCACTAATTTGTGAATTTGCCTTTTGAACAGCTTGGCTGAGTACTAGCATGTGTTGAGTTCAGCAGCTTCAACGAGGCTTTCTTAGGGTGTGTTAGCTGTTCAGATTTGGTTTTGAAGTTCTCAAATGTTTGACATTTTGCACTTCTTTTTTTGCTGTTGTAACAAACATTGACACCTAACTTTAGTGGGGAAGTCTGTCTGTACTAGCAGTGTTTGTAGGGGAATGCACAGGGTCATCCTTCCCAGAAAGCTGATGTTCCCTCAGACTTTTGAGGTGTTTAATAAATATCCTGTTGTAAAACATTTGTTGGGAGCTGTAATAGCATATGCAAAGGATCAAAAGCTGTTTTGACCTCTCCTTTTTCAAGCTCCTCCTCGTCCCAGGAGCTCTGTCTCTTTAAACAAAGAAACCCTTCCTACCTCTTCCCCTCCAGGAGTTATAAACAGGAGTGGCATATCTTTTTCTTGAAGATACGTATTAAAAAGGTTTGTAATTAGTCTGCAGCAATTCATTCTCATGATATGTACCAATGCCTATTTCAGATCTTTTCTCAGTGTCTGTGGTTTTGTTTTCCATATTTCACAGTATTTTTCTTGTCCGGTATTTTTACTTTTTTTTCTCAAATAATTTTTACATTGCTATTTTGACTACCATTTTTCCAAATATTAGATCATCAAAGTCCTGTTCTGCTTGCTGGTAATGAAAATATTTTCCAGTAGTCTCTTAATACAATATGAACTTTAAAAAATATATAAATATTACCATATATTGTTATAAATGTCATAGCTGAAGAGTTTAAGAAATGTATAAAATAATGTTTATGGTTGTTATTAGACTATATGCCTTTCAGTTTTTTAGCCACCGAAATCTTTCTATTAGATATACTAAGTGTGTTGAGTCTAAATCTGGATTTCATTTAGTGTTCGGAATGCGTTTTTGGCTAGCTTTTGATGGCCCTGAGATCTCATGACCTGTCCTTGCAAGGATATGAAAATACTTCAATATCAGTATTTCTTGCATGATTTGGATAGATTTCTTTTTTTTTTTTACTTGGAACTGGACAGCACAGACCCTTTATGGCCTCTGAATCTTTCAAGGAATCGCAATGCAGGGTGTGTGGGTTCATCCCCGACCCTTCCCTTCCGCGCAGCCTCCCACACCACTTGGCTGGGCTGCTGCTTTGGCTGCACCTCTCTCTGAGTGAACGTGGGAGCTCTGCTCCCTCCTCTATTTCATACATAAATCCCAGTTTCACGATCTAAAATAAACTTTGCTGTGTCTTGGTACTTTTTTCCTTGAGAAAACACAGACAGTTGTCCTGCCATTTATATACTTACGCATTTATTATATTAGTGTATACGTCTGTCACACTGAGAGCTGAACAGGAGAAATACCATGAGCAGAATTGTACCGAGACCCTCTGTATTTCTGTAACTCTTTGCAGATTTGTGGTGGAACCTGCAGCCCTAAGGCTTTGGCAGGGCAGGGCTCAGCTTGGTTTGTTGTCCCTTTCTTTCTCTTTGCAATGGACTCCGAGAGCCGCCTGAAGCAACCTCAGTTCCTTGTGGCCTTTGTAAAGGTAAAATGTAGCATTATGGGACCTGATTTTCCCGAAGATGACTGATGTTCAATGTGGACACCAGAGCATGAGTACAGTGCTTTTCCATATCGTAGAATGGTTAGAGTTGGAAGGGACCTTAAAGACCATCCAGTTCCAGCCCCCTGCCTTGGGCAGGGACACTTCCCACCAGCCCAGGTTGCTCCAAGCCCCATCCAACCTGGCCTTGGACACCTCCGGGGATGGGGCAGTCACAGCTTCTCTGGGCAACCTGTGCCAGTGCCCGACCACCCTCACAGTCAAGAATTTCTTCCTAATGTCTAATCTAAATCTCCCCTCTTTCAGTTTAAAACCATTACCCCTCATCCCATCGCTCACCTCCCTGAGCAAGAGTCCCTCCCCAGCTCTCCTGGAGGTCCTATGAGGTCTCCCCAGAGCCTTCTCTTCTCCAGGCTGAACACCCCCAACTCTCCCAGCCTGTCCTCTCAGCAGAGGGGCTCCAGCCCTTGCAGCATCTTCACGGCCTCCTCTAGACCTGCTCCAACAGGTCCTTGTCCTTCTTAAGTTGGCCCCAGGGCTAGACGCAGCACTGCAGGTGGATTACTCTGGGAGTTATCCTCCTGCTAATTAGTTACAAACAATTTATGCAAGCTACAGTGCCTGTTGCAGAAAACAGCATTACCAGGTTCTTCAGGGTACATTGGTAAAGTCTTAGCTCAGCTTCTGAGAAGTGGTTGTTTGATGTGCACAAGCATGACATGTGACAGTTTAATTTCATGAAATTACTCAAAACGGGCAAAGTACTGCAGGAAGACGTGCTCCTAAATGGCTTGAGTCTTGAAAATGCCAAACTGGGACTGAACAGTGCTGTGGAGTGATGGGGATGACCGAGGCTGTGCTGGTATTGGGGTGGCAGGGGTCCCCAGACCAGTTGTGTTCATTGCTTTTCATGGTAATCCAGTTTGGGGGGACTGGATCATTGTGGCTGTTTCCCGACTTTCTGTAATAGTCACCGGGAGGTGGTACTCGGGGAAGGGCAGTGGGGGAGAGCTCTTTGTTGAGCAGTGTGGGAGTTCAGCTGTGGTTTCACACAAGTCTGACTTTTGGCAGTTTCCTCGGCTGCCTGAATGAGTCACAGCCAACACGAGAAGGGATTCTGTAAAAATACGCTTCAGGAGTACTGGCTGTAAACAGGAAATAAAGAAAATGCCAGATCTGTTCAGACGTATCGAATACGTGCCCATAGTCTCCCTCGTCCTCCGGCCTATCTGCAGTGCGCTACCTCGGAATCTGAATCTTGCTTTGCATCATTTGTGCTTATTTTAATTGCGCATGTAGCCATTAAGCGGGTTTCTCAGATGCTGAAGAATGGTGCGTTTCAATTTGAGATGCACGTGGTGGATCTCTGCTTTTAAAAACTGCTTTGCTTCGTTCTTAAGAGAAACTTTTTTCGCTGTTTTCCCCTTGCTAAAAGAAAAGCTTTTCAAGGCCCGGCTGAGGAGCCCCTGGAGCCTTCTCGCTACCTGCGTCCCCCTCCCGCTGGCGAGGACACCTTCTGGCTCTATTCACCCGTCGCTGCCCGGGGCGGAGGCGCCGCCTTTCCCCGCACGGCCCCGGCCCTGTCCCCGCCGCCAGCGGGGCCGCGCCGCTTTGTGCGCGGGTGGGCGGGGCGTGGGGAGGGTGGGCGGGGACCTAGGGGGCGTGGTTCGGGGGCGTGTCCCAAGGCGACTCCCGCTTCCTCCTCGCCGCCAGCGACGCGTTCTCCCCTACCTGCGAGGATATGATGTCAGCGCCTCATTACCCTAATTATGCTGACCTCATAGCGAGGTCCAGCCAATGGGGCCGCCCCGCTCTCCCCACCTGCTAGGAGGAGGATTCCATCATTCCTGGGATTCCTCCCCGGGCCCGTGCAGCGAGCGGCGCCGGGGCCAGCGGCGCCGGGGCTCGCCGCGCCTGCTCCGCTCCGCTCCGCTCCGCTCCCCTCCCGGGCTCGCCGCCCCGGCCCCAGCCCGGGAGTAAACAAGCAGCCCTCCGCCGCTCCCCGGCCCGCTCCCTGCCCTGGCCGCCCCCGCCGCGCCGCCGCCCGCCCCGGGAGCACACTGGTGAGTGATCCGGGGAGCGGCCCCGGGAAGCCCGGCCTCGGCCCGCCGGAAGGTTCGAGGCGGGAGGAAGGGGACAGGTGGCCCCGGGCGGGGGTGGCCGGCTCCGCGGCGCTGACAGGCGGGACGGGACGGGGCAGCCCCGGCTTCTTCCCCCGCCGCGGCGCTGCGGGGCTTTCCCCGGGTCGGAGGAGCGGGCGGCGGAGCCGAGCCTCCCCGCTGTCTCCCCGGAGGCAGCCGCGTTGGGCCGGGTGGTGGGGGGGCTCGTTGGGAAGGGGAGGAAGCGGGCCGCCCTGCCGCCGCCCCCCGGCGTGTCCGGGCCCGCTGTGCCGGCGGGCGGGTGTCGCCGCGGGCAGGGCGGCTCTCCCGGGGAGGGACAGTCCCGGGGAGCCGGGAGGGCACGGCCGGCCGGGCCCGGGGAGCAGCGGAAGGTGGGAAAGCGAACTGTTCGGGAATATCCCGACGGAAGTTCCTATGCGGAAAGTTACCCGGGAGCGGTAGGGCCGGGCAGGGAGCGCTTTGACTGCCATCTTAAATTCACACCTTGGCCTCCGGAGAGTGGATTTCTCTCACGGAGAAAACCCCGGGAATCTCGTCGGTTCCGCGGTGAAAATCTTGAGTGGGTCCGGAGGGCACTGTTAAGGCTTTTGACTCTGCCTCTGGTCTATTCCACGTGTAGAGAGTTTCTTATTTAATCTTTAGTGGTGCAGTTTCAGTCTGTTCAGTCAAGCCGGCTTTATCTTTCCCAGATGTAATCAGAAGTAATTAATTTTCCGAGTCAAGCTGACTGCGCATGACGCCAGTGCACCCCTTTTCTGAGAGTGCGATGAATGGGAATTTAACAACCGTTTCCACTGACATTTGAGAAACCACGAAGCCGGCTCACTTCCCTTTTACTCTGTTGGTGCTTCAGGATTATCAGGAACAAGAAATAATGGACATTTTTTTAATTAAACTAAAGAGGACTAAACTGAGAGAACGCTCCAGGATTTCTCCTTGCAGGATAATTTTTCTGACTAGATTTTCTTTAACTTTAGAATAGGGAATTGCTTAGAGAGCATTCCTCAAGGAGGAATAATCTGTAGGTTGTGAAACCTGAGTGAAGTTCTCTTTTCAGGCAGTGATATTAAGAACGCTTAGATCCAAAACTCTATAAAATCTGGCAGCAATCTGCCTCTCCTCCCTCGAAAATACATAAACTTTTTTAAAAGGCTTTTCTCCAAACTTCTTGACCTTTATTTGTATTTTCCCATCTGCCTACTTATGAGGATATATCTAATGTAGAGTGTGTTTTGCTTAAATCCCCTACATGTCTCTTTCCTCTGGTTGATATACCAGTTATAATCTCGGTATTTGGGATCAGTTACAAGAACTACTTTCAGTCATAATTAAGATGCAAATCTGTTCCGTTAGACTCTTGGTAGAATTTGGCTGTGTCTAGTCTGTACATTTGCATTGCTTTTTGAAGCAAAGGACTGGGCTGAAACAGTTGTTGCTGAATCGCCCGTTGTGGGGAGTGGGGACAGGGTGTTCTGGTGCAGGATGCCGAGTTGCTCGTCGCCTTTATCTCTGCTTGGTAGCGACTCGGTGAGATGAATGCTACCACCCAGCTCTTACACCCACCCTAGAGTAGGAATTAGGCCAGTTCTGTAAGCAGTGAGCACCCAGAAGTGGTGCTGAAAGGGGTAGATCCAACAGTCTGGTAATGTGAAATATGGCTAGAAGCTAAAAGAGGATAGAAAAATCAATGCAGACCTTTGGGGCATGCTAACTGAATAGGTGCATTCGTATTATAAAGCGTCAGGAGGTTCTTGTTTAAATATATGTAGCTTTGATAACTGGTACAATGTGGAAACACTGAGAAGGTTAATTTTGTTTTGAGATGCGTTTGAAAGTTTTCTATTATAAACGGTAGTTTCCGTTCAGTTACTTTTACTGTGGTTATATGTTTCACAGTATGTTTGCAGTACAATGCCCAACATATAGGATGGACCGAACGGTCTTGTAGATAGAAGGCATGGTCTGGTTAGACTTTTCCACCTTTAATTTCTTATGTTTGCTAGCTTTTAATTCAAAAATACTGTTGCTAATAGCTTTCTTTTTAGAATGTTACCTTGTTAGTGAGGTTTTATGCAACAAGAAAACAAAAAGTACAAGGTAAAATGCCAGAGTTTTGCTTTGAGCTTGTTGTTTTCTGTGTGGTAAGTTAAGTCGTCGCTTCTGTTTGAAGATTTGCCTGTTTGAACAAAACACGTTTTCCACATGCAAAACAAGCATGGTAAAAAGAATCAAAGTACTGAATAAATACATTTTAAAGAAAAAAAGAAAGCGGTGTTTCAATGATTCCTTTGGCCAAGTAGCCTGAACTCACCCTGGAGATTGTGAGTTGTAAATGCAGGAGGGTGATCACCAGTACATGGTAATCACAACCTAAACTGAGCACTTACAGTTAACATTTCACCTGGGTATCTCAGCACAGGATTTATTTTATATCTGCAAGTAGAAGCTCCGATCTAGGTGTAGCTGAAGGAATTTAAACGTATTTTGACTATTGAGGACACATTGAATAGATACAATGTGCTTATCGTTATTCTCATTCACAGCACAAATATGCTTTACTGTCTCCTATCTTAAACAATAAAAGATGTTGACATGGTTTGCATCAATCTGTTGCTTTATCTGCCTTTCCCCTGTAGACTTATTGATGGTGCTGATAAGTTGTGTCTGGATTTCCCCTTCCGTTCGTCCATTGAAATCGACTGGAGTCTCTTTCTTGAGGTACTTCTGGTTATGAATTTGACTGGCAAGTGCTGTGCCTGTATCTTAGATGTCAGCCGCTTTTGACCTATTTGACCATCCACTTAAGCTAATCTTGTTTTCCTTATGTGTATCTATACTTACTTCACTTTAGTCCCCACTCTTGTTTCTTGAGCATCTTGTTCTTGTCTCGCTTTTTCATTGCTATAATGGGCTTTGTTTATTAATCCACTTCTTCCCCCTGCAACCTTACCTTTTTAATTTCACCAAACACATGAATCCAAGTACCAGAGTTTTCTCTACATCATTGAAAGCTTCAGTCTTTCTCTCTCCTTGGCATTGTGTAGATGTCTATCGCTAGGTCACACTCAATAAGCTTAAGAGAGACCTCTTATGAGCGTCTGCTTTCATATGGTTCTTATTAAGGTGTTTGCAATGGCCGTTGGCCACGCTGCTCTTCTGTGTGTGTCAGTCAGACCTGTAATCCAACTGTCTTTATGACTGTGACCTCTCTTTAGATTTTCATGTCCGAACTATGTCTAAATTCCTCTGATTTTTCTTATCTGCGCAGCATGTCTTTTGTACAGGCCTTTTGTTCTCATCACCCAACTTTTTCCATGTTTCTGTCATCCAACTTGTTGCTTCTGTTACTGGTTAAGATCCGTTCAGGACGAACGCCATCGTATCTCCAGAATGGAGATTAGCTGCAAACATCTTCTTTCATGTTTCTCTTTCCTTTCTGTCCCTTTGCCATTCCCCACTTTTTTTTTTTTTTTTTTAATCAAATATAAAGTTCTTCTCTTTATTTCAAGTCTTTGGGATCGAATAAATGTCTCATTATTCAGTCTGGAGTTAGTCTCTGCTGCGGGTTTCTCTACTGCCTGTTTACTTATGTTTCAAACAAGCGACTTTAGGGTTTTTCCCCATGTGCTTTCCTGGATGCTTGGAAGGTGCTGTATAAATCCTTCAAATCACTTAACTGTTCATTTTCAGAAGCTTTAATTTCTCTATAGTCTTCAAAAAGATGTTAAGAGTTAGGCATTTGCGAAGCTGAAAGTACTTTGTATGTGCATGGAATTTGCAAAGTCTTGAAAAGAAGAGGGAAAATAATGTCCTGTTTCGTTACACTAATGGGTGTTGTGTTCCTCAAGCGTTGCATAAAAAACTTACTAGTGGATAGGTGTTGCAGTAACTTGTCTTTTAGACACCCTATGGCTTCACATTCTGTGTCTTTACTGTTTTTCGGAGTGTTTCTTTGCTGCTACATTGGTGAGATGAGAGACTAGGGAAATGTTGAGTGGAAGCAGTAACTGATAAGTAAAAGGACTGAGTAAGATATTAAACTAATATTTGATATTACAGTAGATAAAAATATCTTGAACTCTTGTAAAAGCGCTTTTGGCTTGTGTCTCTTCAACAGTTAAGATTTTGTAACAAGTAAGAGACTTATGAAACTGTTTCCTTAGTGTTTAAATCGGATCCATCCAGAGGAAGTTAAGTTTGTGTACTTGTATTTCGCCAGTCACCTCTTTTCCTTTACCAGATCTGGGTATAGAGCAATACTTGCAAGTCGCCTGCTAGAGAGTGGCTTTTTGACACGGGTACTTATAAAAAAAATATAAAAAGACCGGGCTGTTCTCTGAAGGCTGTAGCAGTTGCTGTCCTTGCCCAGGTGGAATTAGGCTTTTAAGCTTTGAGCTGGCGAAGAGAAGATTCCTCCTCTCATTCTCGTAGGCAAACTTTATTTCTTTCCTGAACTGTTACCCCTGGCTTGTTAGTTTGATTTAGGGATAGAGGGGTATTTCGTATTGCTTGAATAATAATCTGGAAGTTTTAGCTCCTTGGAGGCAATTTTCATAACTGTAAATGTTTGCAACAAGTTTTAAAAATCGCAGCATGTATGGTATCGCACCCCGGAATTTGCAGATCTCTCTGTTCAGTGTCCCTTCAAAGAAGCTCTTGACTGGACGCAACGCTCTTCAGAAGACCTTAACTGTTAGAGAAACACTTCTGCATCTCTCTCATGATATGAACTTAAATGATATGCACAGTTACAAAGCTATATTGAGGGCAGTTTTAGTGAAGTTGTTTTTAAAGTGTCTGATTTCCTGAATAAAATTAAGACTTGGTTCCTGTTTCCTTCTCTCAATGTAGACTTCTGTCACCAGCTAATTCTCTTACTAGGAGCATGGTCCGGGAAGGGATTGCGCATCTGCTACTCCTATTATTTAAAAATTACTGAAAAACTTAAAGAAAACAGCAATTAGTTTCCAATAAAAGATACCCTTATTTCCTTTGCATTGTTATTTATTGAGGGTTTTTCTAAAGAGTTGACCAAAAAGCTTTGTATGACTGTCTTTAAAATATAGGACAAAGCTGGTTAGTGCTAAATCGTGAGTTAGCCATCAGTTTGGTGTAGCTGCATCATCTCGTCAGATGTATTTTAACCTTTTTTCCAACTGAATTTTCACTCTGTTAGAGGAATTTGTGTGACAGGGTCAGTAATCAACAGTCTGGGGAGAAATAAAGTATAAATAAATAAATATAATAAATAAATCAGATATTTAAACTCCAAGAAAACAAAAAGCAGGAAAGAAACCAAGCATCAAGGTCTACGAGATCAAAGTGGAATTCTTTAGCTTTGATTTGCAAGAGAGTGTGGCCAAAAGTGATGTAAAGTAATATTTAACAAAGACAAAGTTAGTAAAAGAAGAATCGAAGACGTTGTTTTCTAAAACCTCTCGCCCACATGTACTGTCTTTAAATGAAAGAGTGAGCTGATTTTGTAAGTTTAGTTAAACTACGGTTCCTGAGGAAAAGCTGATTCTGAGAGGGAGGGAGAAAGCATGTTTTTATCCTCAAGCGCCGTACTTTGTTATTTCAATTATGTCTCTTCTTGCACAGTTCCATGGAAAGAAGACTGGATTTAATTCTTTATTGAAAAAATATTTTTGAAACTTAAAAATACTTTAAAAATCTCTTCTCTTATACTCTAAAATCTTTGATTAGTTTTAAAGTCTTTGACATTATTTAGGAAAAGGAAGGGAGGATAGCAAGGTTTATTATTTATAGTGCAAAGTCAAGGAAATTGCTTCCCAAACATATGCTTGTTGTTAAGTCTATATACATGTGTTTGAGATTTCTGTAGTTGCCACTACCTTTTTCTTTTTCTTCTTTTTTTTTTTTTTTTTTTTAAGATCACACTGTAAAGTAAGTTACAGTAAACAGTTCTTATGACAGAATAGCATGCTAGCTTTATGGAGAAAAAAACAGCGAAATTGTTAGCAGTCCTGGGTTTTCTCTCTTTCTCCATTTGTTTTCTTAACAGTTCTGTCTATGCTGTTGCCTTCTTATTTAAAAACATGTATAAGTTGTTGGCATTTTAACAAACGCCTCTCGACAATGTGTTATTCCCTTCCTTTCTTTCCCTTTCGTGTCTTTTGGAGCTTCATACTGGAACTTTTTTTTTTTCAGTTTTGAAGCCATTCATGTGAAACTTTGAGAGGTTTATGTAAGCTGTAATACATTTTTTTTTTTTTTTTTTTAATGGCAGAGTCTGTTGCTTGATATAGTGCCGAAATGTGTGGTTTTATGTGATGGGGTTAATTTTTCATGTATGGGAATAACGTGTTGTAGGGGGGAGAAAACAGGGAAAAGCAGCTACTGAGGTGTGATTATGATTTTGCAAGTTACAGTTTGCTGTCTGTGTCGTTATACATACGCACACGCCCAGTGTTCGACTATATGTTCACGAGTAAGAAAATGTCTTTAATGGCTTATAAGCTTTGGATAATTCCACTTTGGGCATGGGAGAGTATGGAGGACCAGTTTATTGAATACTACAGATCTAAAGCAATCTTATGCTGGTGTGCGTATTTGGGCCAGCTGTCATCTTCACTTCAGATGTGTTGCATCTTTGGATATTGTCTCAAGTAGCTCCTTATGGGGATGGAAGGCCAGCATGTGGGAGGCAAACCCACTTACAACATATAGCAGATAGCCCTGTTGCAACATACATGAGCAGTGGTCATCAGGTTCAGTCAAGTACTTGAGAATTTGGTCTTCTGGTTTGTTTTGGATGAGTAGTTGGTGGGAAAGCTAATTCCAGTGTTTCCTTGTTTTCAGCAATGACTTTTAACAAATCCTGGGCTGGTACAGCATGAAAAGAGCAGCAGAGACCTGGATTTTTTGATACTTTCTGCTGTCACGCTCTTGTTGTTTATTACTACTTCCACCTGTAAAACCTGATGCGTGTATGCTATGAACAAGTGGCATATCACCTACTATGTTGTAGTAAGGGCTCTGTGAGTTTACTCTTTGAAACTTTGAATTTTCCAGGATCCAGAGAGGAATGGAGACTCCATTGGATGTTTTGTCGAGAGCAGCATCTCTAGTACATGCTGATGATGAGAAACGTAAGTCCGAAACTTAGTTCTCTGCTTTGTTGGATCCCGATGCTGTATGTTTGTACTGTATATCAGCCTGGTCGCTGGCTTTGTCGATCTTTGCATTTTACTGAATATAAGACATGTAGAAAAATGTCTTCAGAAGCCCCTCAAAGGTCGTCTTCCTCAGGTGCAAACCCAATACGTTGCATTTGAATTGGTTAGTATGCAAGAGAGAATCATTCCTGTTATTTTGAAAGTATGCTCAACAATTCATTTAAAGGTGCCCCACTTCTTGCAGTTGCATTTGCACTGCTAATAAACGCAAAGTTGTAATGGAACTGCTGTCCAACTAAGGATGATTTGAGAACTCGTGCTCCCCAGTAATATCAGTTAGACCTGCTCTCATTTAAGAACACATAACTGGGTAGGCATGAGTGGGTGGCAAAGATTCCTATTCCGGTCGTAATAAACGAAGAGATAGACTGTTATCACCGGTAATGAGCGCTCCATTTTCCTTTCGCTGCTGCTAAAAGGTGAGTACGGGATTTTAACATTGTGAATGATGTCAGTTGCAGCTACAGAGGCTCGGGTTGGCTATCATTTGGGTAATTTTTTTGCTTTTAACATTCAACATTCACAGTAAGCATTTAAGATGGCTTGACTAATGTTAGGGTAATATTGTTAATCTACCAAATCGCAGTGCTGCTTTGTAGATCAGATTGTTACCTGCATGCTCAATAATAAATGTCTCTGTTGTTTTTTTCCTGAGTGGTGTAAGCGCTTGGGAAGCGTATGTATCTTGGATATCAACCTGAATAGATGCTAACTAGAAAAATGGTATTTTAGCTTTCAAACTGCTTTTGTGTGTGGCTTCTGTGCATAAAATCACCTTTTAAGATTAATTCGTCTTTTCTTCTTCTGGTCTTTTTGCCTTTACTCTGGATATATTTTTTGAAAAGTAATTGCCTTGAATGTTGAATAAAAGAATTGATTTACTGCTGTTGCTGATCAACTTACTAAAGCAATTGCAAAGTAAACAAACACAGTGTATTTGGACAACAAGTCTCAGAACTTCTGTGCATATTGAAATCGTCGAGATAACAGTAGCTTGCTCTTTCAGAAGTTTGTACAAGGAAGGTTTCATACTCTTCTGAGCTCCCCTGTATTATTGGCTCTTCACTTTGTAATGAATATTGGTTTTGCTGTTCTTTCGTGTTCACGTTGCTGCTGGATAAGCGCTGAGTTTTTACTGATCCTGCTGTAGGAGGATGGTTTGGTTGGTTCCTACAGTTAGTGACTATTACTGGAAAAATGAACAGCAGCGGAAGTCCTTGAGGAAATAATTTCAACTGTGATTTTGGCCTGGGGGATTTTTCTTGTAAACTAACTTACATATTTGTAGAAAAGGCAAAAGCTTAACTTGTTTTCTGTTGACTGCGTTTTAATACACGTTTTGAATATGTATTCTCAATTTTCTTAAGCTTAAATGCATCCCTTTTGGTTAACTATTGCCTAAGACTCTAGTTTGATTCTGAGTTCCACAGGGTAGGGATGTTGGGCTGGATTTAGAGAATCCAGAGGAAGTCTGATTCAGTGCATCTTGCATGTGAGGAAGCTGATACGTATCTGGTTCTAATTTACATTCCTTTAGTCTTACCACTGAGACTTAATTAGATTTATGCCACTCTGCAGCTTCTAACTTGTGCTGTCTCCGAGTTTGCCCTGCTGTTGTGCATATTGCACACCAAGAATGCTGGAGTATGGAAAGTTGCTCAAAGGAAGAAATGAGTAGTCCAGGCCAGTCACCAAACTTGCACTTTTTTCTGTCAGCTTTTGTGGAAACGGCACTCGCCAGACTTCGCCCTGTGTTGCAGAGCGGATACCGACAGCTTGAAGTTAGTCTTCATCTCGAATTTAGCAATTATCCTTCGGCTTTCCTCTGAAGTGCCAGGCACGCTGCTTCTGGGGTTGTAGCGGTGGTCCTGTCTGTGTTTCTGTAGCCCCTATTCACCTTGTCTGACCAGGAGAATTCTACGTAGTTTCTAATACTCCAGTCATGACCAGGAGTGGAATAATTCCCTTTTTTTGTATTTTTTTTTTTCTTTAAATGAGATTACTTTCAGATACTCGATATCTGAACAAACTATTGAATTTATTTCAGCGATGTTTCTTATATTCAGGTAACGCATACAGGTAAATTTTATTGCCGGTTCATTGGAAAAAATCCAGTGGGTTCTTTTTGACATTTCTAATGATGCCATAAAGTTTCCTGCTTCCAAAGTTTTGAATAAGGATTTCAGATTAATATAGTTTCTGAAACATTTCTGTCTTACCCTGAGTGTTTTATTCTTGTGCTGGGATAGAAATTTGTCTAACAGATAACTCCTGATGCCCTTGGTGCATTTCGTGGTTGAAATTTTATCCTATTTTTGAATGGAAACCAAAGGAAATCCAGCTGTATGCTATCCTGACGTGACACTGCTAGCAAGTAACCGGTGGTTAGATTCCACTAGGGAAACAAAAGTCTGCTTGGTAAGATGATTCAGCTCACCTCAGGTATTCTCATCTAAGCTATATGCCATGTAGGGGTTGAAAACTGCTAATTTGCCACTTTTTAAAGGTCTTTTTAAGCAATTAAGATATTCATTTTAACTATGGTATCTCAAAAATATTCCTCTTCAGAGTAGTTTACTATTACAGTTTTTACGAGGAAAAATAAAGGTAGTCTTAACACTTCTCTGTCATCTAGTGTGAGAAATATATGCAGAATGCACATAAAATATTTTGGAAGTTAGTTAGACTGTGTATGCTGCTACAGAAAGTACAAAGCTAGCTGAAGTTGCCAGTGGTCTCTTACTCATACATATCAATAGTTGTCACTACTTCTTTTCTTGGAAGTGTTAGTACTATTTGTATACAAACCCTTGGTCCTCTTGCAGGCATCTTAAATTGCAAACTTGCGCACCCTCTTATGCTTTCATCCCGTCTAAATCTCAACTTCAAACTAGTTTATATAAATCAACCTCCTTCAAGTGCATTTACTGAATCCAAGCAGTGCAAATACAGGTTCTTGTTAAAAAACAAGCTTAATTTCCTGAAGCTGGTAGGTATTTAATTTTATTCTTGTTTGTCTGGGGGTATTCAGAGGAGGAATATTCCCAGTAGTTATGAATTTAATTCTTTCTCACATGAAGGATCCTCTTATCTCTGTGGGCACTCACTGCAGTGCCAAGTAATGTAGAATTGTCTCGGTGTATATGCAAATCACACTCTGTTTAAAACAAATACCTTTGAAACTTATCAGCACTTAAAGAAATGAATGAGATGTATGGCTGTGTAGATTTCCCAGAATGGTTATTGATTTTATTTTTTAAACAAATATGACCTTCAGTTATTTTGGCTTGGTTTTGTTTGCAGCTGCACCTGTGTCAATAAGGTTGACCTTCAGTGATAGGTTTGCACTATATGTTGCTTTCAATTGCATCTCTGTTTTATTGCATCTCTGTTTTATTGCATGAACTATACTATATACTATATTTCAACGACTCCCGGTTTAAATCATTCTGCGCTTGTTATCCAGGAAAATTTATGAAACGCATTTGGTTAACTGCTGTGTTGTGGAAGTGATTAATTATGGAAAAGAAATGATTACTGTAATTTAGTATTTGTAATAATTACCGCTGTGATGTAAGCAATTATTTAAGCTTATGGTATAATGGATCTGTACTTAAGAAAAAACAACAAAACAAACCAAAAATAAGCTGAATAAAAGACAGACACTCCTTTAGAGGTGATAACAGTTAAAGGAGAGGACAAAGATATTTCCCAATGGAGTTCGTTGTTTGCTTACTGTCCAAACTTGCTCTTTCATTTCAGTGGAAGGAAAGCGTACAATGATGTAATTATGAGCCAGTCATCTTGAAGGCTTGTCACTAATTGTTTGCTTGTCTGTAGAGAAGGGAAAGGATGTAGGCAGCCTGTGTGGTTGATGAGCAGCTGTTCAGCGCCAGGGTAGGTGAAGCGCAACTATTTTACCTGTAAGTGGCATCTGTAAGGCTTTGCTGGTTTGGTGTTTTGTTTTTTTTTTTCAGTGCTTCAGAAGTGGGCTTTAGACGAAGTGAACATCTGTAGGACCTGTGTGTGTACGCTGTCTTTTTAATGTTATCATGACCGGCAGCCTTATCGAATGTGGGTTATTGCACAGTTGCAAAAATCGAGTTTACAACAAGATGCCCGATACTACTCATTACTCTTCTCTTCCTCTTCTTTCCCTGCAGTGTTCCTACTGGGCTTGTACTGATTTCTCATATGTTCAGGACTTAAGTTGGCTATTTTTAGAAGACCACAGTAGAAGCTAGTAGTATTTAAGTAAAGACAAAGAATTACTGAAAGTACTGTCTGTCTTCCCATAATTGTATGGAACAGCAAGTGTTCAAACGTGAAGGAGGATTACCGGTTTGTATTTATCTCATATAAAAACAAGGTCTTTGGGAACTCGTCTTTCAGTTCTCAACTGTTTTAAAAGCATAGTATCGTTATTGAGAAAATAGTGAAGGAAACTACTTATTAGTATTAGACTTGCACTTGCAGAATATGTTGAAAGCACTGTGTACTCAGCCTGTGCTGATTTTACAGTACTGCTTTACCTACACTTCCCTCCAATATCCAAGTCCAGTTTAAGAATATGAGAATGAATGACATAAAACATGTTGTTTCTTACTCTCTCAGGATAATATAGTGAAAAGTCTGTTGCTGGCAAACCAAAGAAAATATACTTCCCCAAGGAAATGAAAGGTTTGGAAACGGCTAATAAATGGCACAATAAAGTCCTAGGTAATAGCTTTGCATTCTAATATATTGTACCCAATCCATACCTGCTGAGTCTTGATTTATGTTTTGAAAAACTGATACAGGACTACATTAAAAAAAAAACAAAACAGTCGTCTTTGCTCAAGCCATGCTTCTTGCACATGTACCGTCAGTTGCATGTGTCATCCCTGTATGCGTGGAAGCCTGGAACTGCTCTTCCACACTTCTTGCCTGTGACCACTAATTACTGTTTGGCAACAGTTTCTTTCATGTGGTTTAGTTTAATCCACTTCAGATAATTAAGCTGGACCATACAGTTGATATTTCTAGTACAGAGGCATTATTGTGCTTTAAAATCCCTACCCTAATCCACTTTGTAATAAAATCCTAATATAGACAAGTCCTACAAATCAGTTTTTACTGTTCTTCATTCATATCAATCAGTTCAGTTAGGAGAATGAATTTGGTGCTCGCTACCGTCTCATAATTAATAAATATGCAACAACTGGTTGTTTTGGATAGCTGATCCTAAAAAAGATACTACTTTAAGGCTGAGTTGAGGACAATTTATTATTTTTTAACACTCTGGAAGAGGATGCCGATTCTGTTAGCTTACGGTCTTTAAATACAAAACAAGCACTAGTCATAGTAGAATTAGACTTGAATGTTGCGATTTGTGGTGAAGATGTTAACGATGGAATATTTCTAGCATCACCAGAACACTTCACCTACACTACTGTTTGCTTTGTAAATTCATAGCGAATTTATAGCAGTGAGCCTAAGGCAGGTTTTAATACCAATGTTTGCAGCAGTTTAAATGTCCTACTGTGTGAACGCTTAAATGTGCACTGAAAATCTTGAAGATCCTGAAGGGTTTTTGACTGACTAGGAGTGAGGAATTGCATGGAACTTGCTATAAGAATGAAATTAGTACAAGGACAGTCTCAAAGATCAGTTTCATTGGAGCATTGGAGGTTTGCTTTTAGGGAGGGTGGGTTTTTCTTGGTGTTTTTGTTTTTTTTTGTTGTTGTTGTTTTTCCTAGAAATTCATCTGCTTTAGAAAAATGGGAAACAGCGATAGCATTTTTACACAGAAGTGAAATAGCAGTATCACATCACAGTCCTTGTTTATTTTCTATTCACAAGTTCGCCCCATTACGGGTAGAACTGGGAGGAATAATGCATGTTTGTAGTAAGGATGACAGATATTACATAGAATCGTAGACTGGTTTAGGTTGGAAGGGACCTTAAAGATCATCTAGTTCCAACCCCCTGCCATTGGCAGGGACACCTCCCACTCGACCAGGTAAAACATAGCAATGTATTACTTAAAGCAAAATGAAATATTTCCAGTAGATTTCATGTTATGTGCCCTTTGTATTTTTATTTGCACATATGTGTCCAAAATACCGAATCTTGTAACAAAGAAATAAATGGAAATAAGTCTTAGCTGCATGTTGTACTTACGACGTATTTCAGTATTACTTCTCATTTGGGGAACATTTGTTTTAGGGGTGGGAGGGAATCAAATTGGTGCAATAAGGGCAACCTGGAGCCTGGTTAGAGTTCTTTTGCAATCTAAAATGTGTTTGTGTACTGACCCTTAATTCTCATATAGACTGCTTTGACGGTAAACTATTTCCCTTCATGCTAAAATTGTTAATTTTCTGTCCCCAATAATAAGTATGATACACTTAATCGTTTAGTACGTCACTGCTCTATTTTATGTTTATTGTTTTGCCATTATTTTCTGTAGTTTGTGATTATGTTTTCACCATAACGATGTTGAGAACGTTAACGTTACCTGTCGTACTTGGCGCTGTACCAATACGTGGCTGGTCCCTATTCAGAAGGCAGAGCGTCGAGGGCAGGAAGCAGAGCACCACTGTCACGATGCAGAGCTGCTGCCGATGGAGCAGAGATGGAAGCTCGCGATTCCCGATTCCTCCTTGTAGCGCCTTGTTCGCCGCACTGCTAACGCCATAACTCCTTTGGAGCCCTGAGCTTTCTTGGTGCGCAGAGCAGCCTGGCAAAAAAGTCCTGGCGGAGTTTGATGCCCTGAACACTGTTGCTGCCGTGGAAGCGGGATTTGGTGGGTAGGCAGTACTTCTTTTCTGATTGTGGCTTTTAGAAATTTCGGGAAATAAATCGGTTATTGTCTGTTACAGTAGCTCGTAGCTGCACCATAAAATTGCTCAGAGGGAAGCTATCCTTAAGAAATTCTTTGCTTTGAAGAGCGCGGTGCGAGTTTCTGTGCCCTCACCTGGGCAAGCTGGCAGCCCTTAGAGATAACATCAAGATAGCATTGCCAGCAGGGCTGGCTAAATCACCGGCTTGTTTTTTCCCTACTTAGGCTAGATAAAAATCTCCCTTATAATGAAAAGCTTGTATGCGATGCTTCTACTAAAAATCTTGGTTCCTATGACTTTTGGGACACCTCCAGTAAACGGAGGAGTCATTTTTGATCTTAACCTCCTACTTTTTGTTTTGTAGGACAACACTTGCTGAAATCCTGCTTGGCTAGGTTGAGGGCAACACAACCACGTTAACCCAGACTTTTCTTTTGCATTCTGTAAATAAATTTAATGGTATTTTGTATGCGTGTTGTTCTTCAGGGCTTTCAAAGTTAGGGGATTTTTAGTCAGGGTTTGTCAACTCTTGGATGTCTCTTATTAACCAGCCCAGCGCAGCCTTTCATTCAGAGCTTGACTGCTTCTTCAGAAGACTTTTCCCTTACTGGGTTGAAAGGAGGGTAAGAAGTGCTTTGCATTTATTTCTCATATGAAAATAAGTGGACTGTCCATATGGTTGGTTTTTTTCTTCTTTTGTGGTAAAGTAAAATTTCGATTTGGTTGTCTTTCAACCTGGGTGGTGAGTGGATGAATATGTATGTTGGTTCAGAGATTGGCAGATTGTTGGCAGATATTTGATAGAGACAAAGAGTTAGAAAACTAGAGGTACGGTTAGACTTTGGTCTTCTGCTGCTGAGTTTAATATACTGAATTCTTTAATTGCAGAAATTAATGCACAATTAAGAAATTGAATAGCTTTTATGAATTAGCAACTGTGCTTGTGGTCAAAGCTTATCTGTGATGTCTAGCAAAAGAGAAAATTACATTTTCGGGAAGAAAAGCTAAATTCTAAGAAGCAGTATCAACAAAAATCTGTGGTTGTAATCCCTCGACAGCCTCGAGAGGTGTTAAAAGTAGATTTTTCAGGTAGTCACTTACGTAGTGTTTAATCGATGGTAGGGGGAGTTCTGTTAGTTTTGGAGTGGATTTTGTGGCATAAGTCATCTTTTTTTATTGAAAGAGGCAAAAGTCTGGAAGCGTGATGTTTCAGTTTAGTAATAACGTGATGGAAAAACATATGTGGCTTGATCGTTGAGGTGCGGCCTGAATCATCTGTTGTCGCTGTATGAATACCAACAGCTTCAGAGAACAAAACTCTTAAAAGCGTAATAACATGCGTAGAGTTCTGCTTTTAAATTTATGAACCATACGGACCAGAAAATACTAATATCTTCTCTGTTTTAAATATCAGTTAATCTGTTTTTGAGTAAAATACCCGAATAGCTGAATTCCTGACCTTCTGCTTTTTGTCTTTCAATAGCCTTCAGCTGTTTGTATTTCTCAGTGTTTCACAGGGTAGCTTCCTGTAAATGGTGTCAGGGCCGTTTCGTCATTTTTAGGGTTTTCTCGAAAGCCTTAAATTGAATAACTGGTTGTTTGGGTGGATGTGTGGTTTTTTTTTTGTTGTTTGTTTGGGTTTTTTTTAATAAATAAAAATTAAAATTATTCTTACCTCCAGAAAGCTTTGCCCTTTTTTTCTCAAAGCTTACTGTAGCAAGGAGATAAAGAATGAGTAGAGTTATGTTTTCAACTTGTTAAATAGGCTGGAAAATGGGGCAATTGTCTGCTTGGCGCCTAGATGTATTTTAATAGCAGTAGAAGGCCATTAGCATAGTCAGTGGAGTGATGGTAATGCCTGCAGGAACAAAAGTGTCTAAACATATTTTTTTTTAATTAATTTAAAAAAAAAAAACAAAACCAAAACACCAACATTTGCAAGAGGTTCAGCTGCCTACAGTTTGTAAACATGTTGTAGCATCCTTTGGCGTACCAGATGTTTCTACCCAAGCTGCACCAGCTCAGGAAATGGGCTGCTGGCAGTTCCTGGGCAATGTCACCCAGACAATACGTCTTTTCTTTCTGAATCCTCTTTTTAGCTAATTGATGATAAAATATTTGCAGCGATTGGTAGCTTCATCCCCAAGTAAATGATGTTTACAGAAACACTCTCTTGAAATGTTGTTTGGCAAATGGAGGGGAAGGAATCTTCTAACAAGAATGGAATTTGTTGTCAGATACCAACCATTGCTCTGAAAATTGCAGCTGACTGACTGAATACCGTATCGCTAAGTGTGGTAGCACGTACATAACCGTATGGAACTTGTCAATGCACGTGCTTCTAAAAAATTGTAGTTTCTGAAATGCTATACTTGGAACTTTGTGCTCAATTTATATATTTGACAATAATATATATTTAGTATAGCCTGAATTTTGAAATAACGCAGGGAAATTATTCAGTCGTTAGGCTTTGTCCGTTAAGTTTTCTGGCAGTGACTGAAACTACATAAATGGATTTTTTTTTTTTCCTACAGCTAGGCAAAATACACGCGTGTGTGAAAATCTGGCCATTCTTCATGTGGTAAATATTTGGCTTCTTTCATTAAAAAAAAAAAAAAAGTTCTTGGGTAGAAATACCGCAGGCTGACTTGTGACATGCAGGGTACTTTCCCAGGGTGTCCTTTCCACATCTTCTAAGAGCACAGAGGATCAGGGCAAGCTTGGGAACGTCAGTGTCACACGTGGAAACCTCGTGATCGTTTGGAGCAGAATTAGCGAGAGGAAAGGAGCTGAAATATTTCAGAAATACTTTGGATTCAGTACATTTACTATTGCTTATCTACTTTTCCTTACTTCATTGCTTTTGTAGGTACTTATTTCAGCATTGTTCCCACATGTCTGGCCAGGAGTGCTTTACAACTTCCCTGTCGCCTCTTGCCAACGGCCGCGCTGTCCCCCCCCCCCCTTGCTCAGGTTCTCCCCGCCAGATGCCATACATTCTGCAGTGACTGTAATTCCTCTTCCAGATGGCAAAGCGGGGCCTTTGGGGAAGGAGAATGTCTTTGGTGCAACGTAGCAATTCGTAGATTTGTTTATGCAGGCAGGCAAGTCTGGAGGTACCTTTTTCTGTAAGCAAATGGAAAGATTGCATTTAAGAAAGGAGGACTGAGTAAACTTTGTGTTCAGGTAGTGTTTTAAAACCCCTGTGCTAAAAAAAAAAAAAAAAAAAAAGGTGATTTTTGTTAAATACGTAGTTTTTATATACACACACGGTATGTTAAAACAGTATTAATGTTGTAATGTCAATTCTTTTAGAAGCAGCGCGGTGTTAAAATCGAGGTGGTCCTTTACGGTCTTTACTGTCTTTATACAGTCCTTAGTGGAATGATCGCAGAATATTTACAGTTCTGTTGTAAATAGAAAGACGCAAGTTTTGAGTTAATGGGCATACGTTTGCTATTTCCTTTTCCCTTGCTGGGAACCCAGGCTTTATTTATGGTATGCCATTCAAATTCTCACCTGAAGGAGGAGGGATCTGAACATAGGTTTTCCAGTCCAAGATGAGTGTCCCAATTAATGGCTTATGAATAAAAGGAGGATACAGTCAATTATTGCACTCTTGTTTTACTAACTTGTGCCTTTTGTTCTGTTGCTTAAAAAAAAAAAAGTCAGCAATACTTTGTGTCAGGCTAAAGAGAACATATTTCTCCCCCAAGAAGCAAACACCAAAATTACTTCCTTTGTATTTTTCCCCTCTTTTGCTGCTGAATCAAAAATCAATTACTTGTGTAAGCATAATTCTGGCTACAAATCTGCTGTGCGGCTATAAACAGTGTCACTACAGACACTTCTGTCATCCGTAAGCTTTAAAGGAGAAATGCTTCTTATTTAGCAAGTTGAAGAGTGATTTATTACTCTCTTCTGATTTTTTTTTCGCTCCTTCTGTTCTCATTTTAAACATAATGGCACATTCATTAAAAAGTCCCCCAAAACAGTACACTATTACCAGAGTCTTTTTGTCCATCCACGCCAACCGTATTGTATTAGGTGATAATACTTTCCTAGCACTGGAATTAAGTTTGCTTTGGATACATTTTTATTGCTTTGTAAGAGGGAGAAATTATAAGCAGTAGTTGTACAGAAATAGTCTTTTGTGTGTTTGTGTTTTAAATTGAGTAATTTGAGTCCAGGCTTAATTTTCCAGAAACTGTGGCAATAGCAGTAACTGCTTTTATTTTCTGGGTCATGCCCATGTTGTCTGTTTGCTTCGTGAGAAAACATCTGTGTATTACAGTTGTAACTTTATTACTATAAATCTCTGGCCTTTATTTGCTTTCTTCGGAGCCGGACATATGAAGCTCATAATAGCAGAAGAGTGACAGTTCATCTGTGGCTCCATCTGTCTCGCTCTCCAGTTCTTGGATCTTACTGCACCCCTTGCTTAGCCTGACCTGGAAAGCATTCGATTTATATAAAAATGCAAAAATGTTACCTTCCCCTCTGAACTCACCTCCAAATTACGACATAAATTAAGGACTTATTTCAGTGGTTTTTATCCTCAGAGTTATCTCATCAGTAGACAATATACTGCTTTTCAAATAGTTTTGAATACATTAAGGTTCAGCAGTGTTGGCCTCCGATTGAAATCCATGATGTTAATGTGCAGAGGCCACGGAGAATTTCAGACTATTTATTGCATAATGCTAGCACTTACCGTAATTATATTGCTTTATGCGTTGTCATGTTTACCTCACCAAGCTATTCTTCTATTTCAAAATGATGAGCTCTATTTTTAGAAGTATAGTTGAATAGTTAGTTAACTTTAAAGGTATTGACGTTTATCGTACTCCTTAATAAAATTGTTGTAAATTAATAATACCATTGTTCTCTTAATATATGTGAGAAACTTAGGCTTAAGAATGTCATTTTTCAGTGTTTGAATGTGAAGGAAGGTAGTGGGCTTTCCACCGTCTCTTCCTGTGGACAGGAAAAGCAATTCAGAAGTTTTCAGCCTATCCTTTTTACAGAAATCTAGATCGGTGGTTTTCGCTTTTTCTTGGTTTTGTTGTTTGGTTTTTAGTAGAATAATGGTTAACTAATCTCAATAGAAAACCTCTGAGCTGTCTGACAGCTTTCTTGATTAAAGTACTCGATGGCCTTTATTGGAGTTAATGGCAGTAACCGGTTCCGTGAGCATCTTTGTGGTTCCGTGAGGCGGTGGGTCAGCTGCCTTCAGCCGTTTGACTGAACTTCTCGTGACTCCCAACAGATGTTTTGCCTTTAAAGGGCAGTTTATCTTTCTGACCAGACTAGCTCCTGGCTTCCCAGAGCATGCCAACATAGTTAAGAACTGGAATGCAGTTTGACATCAGGAATGAAATTTCATGAATTTCTTTTTCACTTCCTTAGTTATTCAACCAAATCTCACGATACCCGCTTTCATAACAGCTGGCAGAGCGTATTTTAAAAGGAGAATACAGCGTCAGGAGAAAAAGATTATATGAAGAATTCGAAGGTGTTGGTATTCTGAATAATTTTAAGGAAGAATCACTGAAGTTCTAAGTAGTGTATTTTAGTAATGCTTAGTTGTATTACAATAGTATGTAGAAGCATGGTTGTGCTGGGCACTGAAAAAGACGTGTAATTAAATTCCCATCCAAAATGCATGGCATGCATACCTGTGATACCAAAAACAGCCACAGAAGATTGGTCGGGTAATGGAATCCAACACCATGCTTGGCAAGGGTAGTGGCGAGAAAAATTAGCCCCTCGGAAAGCCAGAGAAAGGCACGAAGTTTCAGCAGATTGTAAGCTCTCAGCAGGAAGCCGTTAGCTCTCAAAATGAGAAACATTCGTATCGTAATGTATTTTCAGGGAAAGTCAGAATTTGCTGCTCTGTTGGAGCAGGAGATCTGTTCTGCCACGGCTGAACAGATGGTGGCTGGCCGAAGTCTGCAGTAGGTGTTTCCAAGGAAGGTGGTTGTGAACCGTGGTCTGTTGCTTGCTGGCTCACACCTGAAGCCCGTGGGTCCAGCCTGGCCGGCGTAGCGGGGCGGGATGGTGCTTGGGTGGCGCATCTCTGCTGGGGTTCCTGCGGGTACCTTGGGACTTGGTTTAGCGGTGGTTTTGGCGGCGTTAGGTTGATGGTTGGACTCGATGATCTTAAAGGTCCCTTCCAACCTAGACGATTCTGTGATTCTATGACTTCATTTCATGGCTGGATGGTGGGTTACGTGAAAGGACGTGTAGTAGACTTGCAGGTGTGAGTTACTGCTGTGCTTACTGTGGTGCTCAATAGCATGAGTCCTTACTCCGCGATGTAATTTACAATGTCGTTTGGCATATGCGTATATATTTTGACAGTCTACTGCATGAAAATGTCAGTATTTTATAGAATAATAGTTGTTAATAAAATAATCCTGCACAGTATTGGTATCTCAACCAGCAAGCTTTGCTGAAGGGTTCAAGAATTCTGTTGCATTCAGGAGAGGGAAAAATTAATTTTATTGTTCCTTTGAAATGTAGTATTTCCATTTCTATAGGTAGAGAAGGAGCAAACAAATTGGTACACCCACGGTGTTGTGCTGAAATAACAACTTGAATCTTATTTAGCTACCTTTATTCTTATGTGCTTCCAGTATAGATCTCCCTAGCTAGACTATTTTTTTAATGTGATCTGTTCATACGTACATGCATATGTCTGTCTGATCTTTTGATAGTCTGGCAGCCCTATTTAAAAATTACTTTTCTTTTTATTTCCCAGAAATAGGGCATAGTGGTATTACGAGCTGTTCTACTGACCTTAATGCAAACACGTTAATGCTGCCATCTTTCTGCTTTCAGTCATACCCAAATATTAATTAGTAATGAGAGGACGATTGTGACCATAGAAGAATGTAGGTCTCCACAACTGCTTCTGGCTATTCGCTCCTGACGAATCACGGGTCTGTTCAAATGTGCACTTCTGCTCCCCTTACCTGTCTCGGGTATTAATAACAGTAGGATTGTAGTTTCTAGTAGCGCTCAAATCACTTCAGGTCACTTTTAAAATAGGATAGATATACGCTCACTGCCTTGCAGTATTGTGCTAGAAAGAAAATGATGAGAGCAAGGGTCCAGCATGGGATGCACGTGACAATCCTGAAGCGTTTTCCCTGGAGTGGCGGAGAAGGACATTCTGGTAGAACAGAGTAGTGATCCCTTAGGTGGTCTCTGGCAGAGAGTGACCCTGGTGGGGCCGGCCTGGGGAAAAGTGTGGTGCTGCTCACAGGTGGAGGTCCAGGTCAGGTACTCTGGCCGAAATGTGAGGTGAGATGTCCTGGAGGTGGTGCTCGGCTTTATGATGGTGATAAAACGCTGAAAGGGGATGTGCCAGCAAGACAGGAGGTAGTGGACAGTGGACTGCAGTGAAGAGTCTGCCGAGCACTTTAGTAGATTTTTCTTCCTCTGTGATGTAGTATGGGATTTTGTGCATATTTTATGAATATAATGAACACATGTAAAGTAAGAAAAATTTTAGAGGAAGATCTTTTCTATATTTCTCAATTTGGATTCTAAATATGTTTTTATGTACTCTTTATTTCCTTTTCCTCTTTGGATCCCTGCCTTCTGGGGAAGAGGTTATCATTTTCATTTTATGGCTGAAATTGCATGTTCATTGAAGTAAGTGGGAGATATTTACACACATGATGAAACTTTGTGACTTCTCCTTTGACTGTTACTGCACACAAAAGATAATTAATGTCTCTTGTAGGTGTAGAATACCTGTTGTTTCCTACGAGAAATAGACGCTAAGGTATAAAGGAGAATTTTTTAAAAGGCTCTTCCATTTACTTACTAAATTTTAGTACCTGTTGCAAGCTGCAGGTACGGATTGTTAATGTTAAGTGAGAGAATTCGGCATTACGTGGCCTTGATTTGTTACCTGCCTGTTACCTTCTTTCACCTGCTATGGTTACCAGCTGCTTAGGACCCGGACATTTATCATTGCTGCTGCCCGTGCTTGGAGTGCTCGATGCGCTGCCTTGGTGACCGCTTGGAACGTCTACAAGAGTAGAAATACCCATAAGCACCTTTCTGCCCAAACAATAACCCCTTTTAATCTTTTTCTGAAACAGTTGAGTAATTTCCTTTGTGTTTGTACCTGTAACTCACGCAGTCACTCGTCCCTGAATGTCCAAAAAAAAAAAGGATAAGCTTATGTTCACTAGCGTGCATCCTTTCCTTTTTGGTCACTTGTCCTTATGTGAGTTACTTCATGAAGGGCCAAAACTCCAGTAGAGCTGTGTCTTCTTTTAAAGAAACTTTGAATTCTCTTTGTCTCCCATATTGGAGAAAGCAGCTTAGTTGACTTTTTACTGCATTCTTGTAAAACACGGCATCTCAACACGGAAAAGCAAATGTACCTAACCCAAATTTAGAATAAAAAATAATATTTCATTGGCGAGCTCTCTCTTGTGGATGTGATAGTTTCCCCTCCATAATCTCATGGGGTTTCTCTCTCTCTCTCTCTCTCTCTCTCTCTCTCTAACCCGGAGCTGCAGTTTCTCTGTTGGAATCCTCTCAGAGTGAAGGTCACTGCTAGTAGACAGGCTGGGTACGTGCTTAGTGTTCCACGTGTAACTTTGGCAGAGCTCATGGTTCTGTTTTCCTGACACCATAAAAATGAATGAATGTACACCATACACTTTGTTTTAAGCATAGGGGTTGTTAAATGGTGATTCTAAACAACTGTGGTGGGAAAAGGGGGAGGTGATTTTGAATTATTTTCTGGTGTGGCTGTACGGAATGATGACAAACAATTTAAAAGGGGTTTGGAAAAAGACCCCAAAAGTGCAACCAAAAAGTCTCTGTGAACGCTGTCGCTGCAAGAAGCGAAGCCATCTGTAACCTTGTGAAGTATCAAATTTTATTTTGGACTGGGAAAACAAATAGGCTCCCTTTTGATGAACGTCAGTTTCCTCCATTTCTCTCCCCAGGTTACCCCTATGTCTTTTAACAAGCCCAGCTTGTATTAAGGACTTCCTGCTCTCCAGCAGCTGGTAAGAGCGAGAGGAGTACTGGAAATCCTGTACAGTATTTGGGGAGGGGGGTGACTAGGAATGTTAAATGCTCCCCAGCTTCTTTGCGTCAGGGACAGTTTGTCTTGCCCATCGTTTCTCTTTTCATCATTCTTTGTGCTAGGAGATCGTATTTGTCAATGGTACTGGTAAGATTTCAAAGGCGGCTGTTGGTTTGGGGTTTTTTTCTTCAGACCTTTTTTTCTAATTTTCTTAACCACTATTGTATGAAAAGATGTGGCAGATACGGAAGCTTCAGACAGACTATATGCTAATCGCTCTTTTGTAATGATTTCTTTTGGGTTTTTTTCTTAGGTTAGTTATGTTTAAGTTTTGGTCTTGACAGGTAGTTCAAAATTTAATGAGCTTTCTGTATATGTTCTGTATTTATCCTTATGTTACTGTGAGTAGAATTGTGGCTTGAGGTGTGCTTTATTTCTTGGGGTTTTTTAAGCCAATGCATAAGTACAAACGTATGAAGGAAAATATTTACACACCTGTATTCCTTAAAAAAAAAAAAAAAAAAAAAAAGATGAAACAGAGCAAAATGGATTTATTATTTATAGTGATCCAGGAACAGCTTTGAGGGTTCCTGTTTGTCTGTGTATAAGTGTGATACTCAGATATGCCTGTGCATTCGGACTGAGATTGTGGAAAAAATAATGATTGAATTCTCATATTTAGGGCCCACTGCCGGCTGTTTCCTAACTAGAATTGTTGCAAATTGGGAAAAATGAGTGACTATTGATAAATGGCTTATAACATTTTTAATCCTGAGGGGGACCGGGGACATGTGTAGTAGCGTATGTGTGTAATCCCCAGAAGGAGCCCGAGCGGGACACCGGCTGAGCTGCTGCTACCCCTGTGTCCCGCCAGCTGCACGAGGCAGCCACATGCTAAAGGTTGCACGCATTTTGGTATCTTTTTTTGCATGATTCTTCACATGAGGTGCGCACGTGCGAGCGAGCTACGTCCATCCATAATCCCCCTGACAATTGTTTTATGCCCTGCCGAACATGAAAATAAGCTCTGGTATTTGTGATGAGCGTATCCGATCCTTTTTTCAGAATGAGCCCTCTGCATCCTCGGACACCATTCTTTTCATTTTCTTTCTACCTGCCGTTATGGAGGCAATATTGTGTGGTTATTCTTTTGCTCTTTGTGCGTGTGGGTAATAGATCACAGGCTGAAAATGAATGTGCAACTTATTGTTGGAATTGAGTTCCGTGGCCTCAGTATTTAATTAAATGTTCAATTTGGATTGGTGTCCTTATGTTTTTGGTCTTTGTATGGCTGTAAGGAAATCCACTTAATGTCATTTGTAAAGTAACTGAGATTATTTTAATTTCAAGACATTGCACTGAAATTACTTAAAGTAATGAAATATTTAAAATATTTAATGCTTTTAGCCAATAATTAAGTAATATTGCTGGTCTTGTTTATTTTTTTTTATGTGAGTTTCTTCTGCGTTTTGCTGCAACAGCAAGAAATAATTCGAAAATACTTCGTTTCAGTCGAGAACGTATTCCTAGCACAGTGGAACAGAGGTTTGTGTCCTCAGCTTTAACTGAAATGTACCTCACTGCAATTTGGCAGTTGCTCTTTTAAAGGTATATGGCTAAACGGTGAGTGAAAGGTGCGGTGAGAATTGTAGTGAAATGGGGGTGGAGGAATGATAAGATTGGCTGCCCTCTCTCGGGACATTCTGAGGACATTTAGTGCAGTTCTTTTGCAGTGGTGTGAATTGTTGAGGGGCTGTTTTAGCCTATAATTCGCAAGAGTTTAGGTATATAAATATTTTTATAAGGCATAATATCCAAGTCGTTCCGAAGTCAAGTACAAGAAGAAAAGTGGAAAAGCATAGGGAATTCTGCAGGGAATTAGGCTGGAGGTTGGGGGGTGTGGGGAGAAAAGAATTAACAATTTAAAAGACCCTTTAAAAGCTGCAACATTATTTCTTAAAGTCTGTTACAGTCATATTTCAGCTCATACGGATTTTTTCTGAATGTAGGTTTTGGTTTTGTCACTACACTGTGAAGTAGGTATTGAATGTGTTATGATCTAAATCAATGACAACGCTCTCTTAACTTTTCTGGTGGAATCTTAGACAAGGATGAGGAATAAAATTAACACAATGCAATGTGGTGACTGTTCGGTTTCTGCTGAATTTGAGATATGGGCTGTGATTTCCTTGCTTGTGGTGGGTTGGCTGTGGCTGAACGTGGGCTTTGGTGCCCACCAAAGCCGCTCTGTCACTCCCCTCCTCAGCTGGATGGGGGGAGAGAAAATATAATGCGAGGCTCGTGGGTCGAGATAAGGACAGGGACATCACTCAGCAGTTACCATCACGGGCAAACCAGACTCAACTCGGGGAAATTAGTTTAATTTATTACCAATCAAATCAGAGTAGGATAATGAGAAATAAACCCAAATCTTAAAACACCTTTCCCCCACCCCTCCCTTCCGGGCTTCCCGTGGGGTCGCAGCCTCCTTTGGGCACATCCACCTGCTCTGGTGTAGGGTTCTCCATGGGATGCAGGTGGATATCTGCTCCAGCATGGACGCCCATGGGCCGCAGGGGAATCTCTGCTCCGGTGCCCGGAGCACCTCCTCTCCTCCTCCTGCACTGACCTTGGGCTCTGCAGGGCTGTTGCTCTCGCATCTTCTCACTCCTCTCTCCAGCTGTTGTTGCCCAGCAGTTTTTCCTCCTTCTTGACTATGTTATCCCAGAGGTGCTACCACCGTCGCTGATGGGCTGGTCCCTCTTGGAGCTGGCTGGCATTGCCTCTGTCAGACACCGGGGGACGCTTCTAGCAGCTTCTCGCAGAAGCCACCCCTGCAGCCCCCCGTTGGCGTGCTGTGCCTCACCCCTGAGGCTGTGCCTCCCTGCGCCCCCGATTCTCTGCTGCCCGGCATCACTGCCTCGCACAGGCATCCGCTCGGCTCTTTCCCAAGCCTGGTCGGAGATGCCTGCCTCCCAGAAACGTTACTGAGTAGTTTTCCACGATTTATTCTCTAAGACCAAGTCAGCGCTTTGGCCGAGGATGTTATTTTATTCCGATTGCTTTCCATCGCGCACACTGAGTAGAGCAGGGTTCTCCATCACTGCCAAGGAATTGGAATTTATTTGTTTAAACAGTCAGCTCTTGGTGTCATACCCCCTCCCAGTTTGTTTTTAGGCTGTATACAGATGTGTTATCCAGTTTACTTGGAAACCAATAGAAAAAGACAGCTTTGTGCAGACCCATGTGATGGTGAAGTAGTATCAGTTCAGAGTTGACTCGCGTGAGTAAAGCTACAGCAACGCACAACCATTTTAATTGACTCAAGTCTTCATAGGCCTTACTGCAGTTGAATCGAATCAGATCAAAAAGAAACTTTTTAATTGGTATATTAGAGGGGTATACATGTAAGTGCGTGAAGACCAGAACTTGATGTTTCTATTGGATTTTTTTTAATGTGCTTATTTAATTTGGGAGGCCTCACTGTCATCTACTGCCATTCTGCAGTCGAAGCTGTTTCTCTGGAATCGCTGTCTTCCTGAGCTTATGGTAAACTATGTTACACAAGTTTTTACACTGGCATCCAAAGATCAAAATAAATTCTGTAATGTTCGTTATGCAGCACAGTTACCTGAGTTGTATCACTTTTTTTTTTTAAAGTAATTTTTTTTTTTTCCTCAAAACTTTGCAGATTATCAGATACGTAAGAACCTCTGACAGTGAGCGCTGAGATAGCATTCGTGATATTTAATTCCACGCCAACTGCTGAGCAGGCTGGTGGCGCTCATTGGTTTCTATGGGATTGTCTTCACTGCGCAGACATTCCTGACGCAAGTTCCATCTTCAGGCAAGCGAAGGAAACATAAATCAAGTAGGCTTTGGTGGGTTGGTCTGCCTGGGAGTACAGAATAAAGCCTAAATTAGCACAACTCCTGCAATACACAAACCGCGTTGCTCAAATATTATTCTATAATGTGATGGCTCTCTCTTGTGTTAGTCTAACTGGAGGGAAGTTTCCATCAGCATAGAGTTCACCAACTCTTCCGAAGCCGTAAAAGCTCAGGGAGTTCAATCTCTCTTAAGTATGGGGAAAAGCTAAGGAGAAAGTGGTGTACAAAAATGAAGCTATTACTGCCTGTCAGTAAATAACAATGAGAATCGTGACCGTGGTGGAAGTACAGTGTAACTACTACTTTGTGAAAATTGTGCTAAACTTTGAAAATTCATGTTCCACCTGTACATGTTTGCATTCAGAGAAAAATGGAGGAACGCAGAAAATGTATATAGTTTGGCAGAGACGGATTTTCTTGGTGGCATAAAATTCAATAGAAATAAAAATCAGCCCGCAGTTTTGACAGGGCCTGATGTGTTAGCCTGTTGTTTCACACAGGCAGCTCAGTTGGTCTCCTAGTTTAGAATATCAGTAACATGAATTTACTTGAGGCGTATCTGCTGCAGTCTGACAAAACACAAGCTTTTGAGTTGGGAGGATTATTTGTTTAGGAAAACTGGCAGGCTTGGCTTCAGCACCCTGTTGATGTTCTTCGGGCGGCCCCGTGAAGGTACTTTTCCTTAGGGAAGTGATGTGTACACGTGGAGAGCTGTGTCGGTATGGGTATGTGATGTAACTCTGATGGTATGTTTCCCTTTGTAGCTGAATCCTGCTGCTGATAAGTCTGTAAGGTGAACTTTGATCTTGGGATCATCTGTACTGCAGATTTTTTACCGAGGCTGCAGTCTTGCCAATGCTTATTCCCACGAACGGTATTGTGAAATTCTAATTAATGTGATGTATGTGGATATGGAGTCCTCGTTTTGGCTAGCTTGCTTCTATTTGATCTTGGCATATCCCGATTTAAATGCAAAGAAAGTGTGAAAGGATGTCTTTCTGAGGCCAAAGTCAGACTATGTTTTTTTCTAGTTCAAGTTAAGAACCGGATTGCGCTCACCGAGATGTGTAAAGGTTCACTAGAAGAATCCAAGAATGTCGGGAGATGTGCAATTCGGCCGGCTTCCCAAGGGCTGTCGGCAGCAGTGTGTTCGTTGATGCAATGCTGGGCTCGCGGATCGGGACGTACCAGCAGGAATGAGCTGCCTTCGCTCGCTTCTGTCAATCTCCTTGACTTCGCAGAGGGTAAATGCGCGCTGCGCTTACTTGTGAGGAGATGAGTCTCCTCCCTCGTGGTCCCTGGGAGAATCTGAACCCCACCAGTATTTTTAATGGGAATTTCTACCGCTTTGCAGGTTTTTTTTCACACATTTCATTCTGCCTTGATCAGAGCAAGAGGAATAATACGGTCCTATATTTATTTGTTTGTTTGCTGACGACTCAAGTAATTCCTTTGTCTTCTTGTAAGCTGTGTTTAGAGAAGGCATTCACTCCTTAGAACAGGAATCTGGTACAATTTATATACCCCGTCATCCAAAACTAAAGAGGGTGGTATGCAGAATGAACACAGTCCGGAAGAAGGCAAAAGAGTTTGGTATTCTACGAGAAACGTAGTACCAGGATTCTTTTAATAAAGGTTCTCCCCCGGCTGTCTGTCTTGTGACTTTTTAAACACATTGTCAGTAAATTAACAGGTCGGACAGGTTCTGCCTGAAAAGAATATACAGACCAAGGATTCTTTTTATTTTTAATTACTAGAGTGGATGAAAGCAAGGTGTGGTCTTTGGCTCGGCGCAGGGAGTCAGGAACCGACTAGCTTCTGTGCCTGTAGGTAAATCTCATCTTCCTGCCTTGGTTTCTCCAGCTGCGCCATAGGTGCGATACTTGCCTCGGGAGGGAACCGCATATACGCGCCTTTGCAGCGTTCCTTCGAGACAGAAATTCTGTGCACATATTCCCTCTACTAGGTTGTCTGTATTAGATGTTAGAAAATTAACCTTTTTCGTAAATGTTTTAAAATAAAACTACTGGTCGCATGGCTCGAGTTTAGTTTGGTTGCGTTCTTTCTTCTCTTTGTGGAAAGTAACTGGGAAATGCCCTCTTAGACCTCTGTCGTAAATATTTCCATATGATAATTTCTTCGATTTTGTGTTACGGGTGCCTGAATAGCTGACTGCAGAGAAAGCTTGAGATCGGGAAGTGGTCTTGAGACAGAAGATATCTAAATGACTGAGTGCATTTGATGAATCAGACACCTAAGAAGCAAATGTATTTTAACAGTATTTTTCCATTTACGCTGTTTTTAAAGTTTCTGTGTCCTGCCAAACCCAAACAGTGTAGCACTTCAAGACTGGCCTTCAAAATTGTTCAATTAAAAAGTTTTCACTGGTTTCGAGCTTTTGGACTCACTTTGAGGCATAACTTATGTGATTCTTTGTTTATCTGTTAGAATTAAAAGCTTAAAAAATAAAAATAAATTGTGCGCAATGTCTTCAGATGCCCCTGGGAGAAATTGGGCTTTAGGAAAAACATCAGTATTGCAAAACTTTGCAATATTATGGAGTTGCAACATAAAGAACATGGGGAAAAAAGGGGCAAGGTCACTGCTAAGTTTTAATTTTTCAGCAGTGGAGTCTCCTTATTTCACTTACTGTACACGGGCTGTACACGTATTTGCAAATACGGAACAGTGTTTAAGTTTTGGGCACGTGAGGATTTTGCTCTGTTGACCCCGGCGCTGTCGATTCTCTGCCCTACTTGAATTTTCTTAAGACAGATGTCTGAAATACTTCGAAATCTCCTTCAGTCCCAGTGCCGTGGCTTTAAATTGTTAAGTCATTCTTCCCCATATCTTGTGGTTTGCATTTCGTGCGAGTGCAAGTGCGGACAGGAGCGTGTGATATCAGCGCAGCGGCGATGGGCTGAGCGGCTTTCCCCGGCTGGGGCGGCGCTCGCCCTGCCCGGGAGCCCCAGTCCGCCTCGGCGCAGCCACGCACGCCAAGGAAAACGTGTCGGGAGTCGAAGCTGGGGCCGGTCACGCAGCTCCGCAGAGGACGGTTGGAACCCAGGCTGTGTAGGGAGCTCTTCTTCGCATTGCTTTTTTTGCCTCTAGACAGAGCTTCGCCACTCCGCTGTCTAAATCCCCCCACCCCACCCCCCAATGACTAGCGGAGGAAGGACGCAAAGAGATAAATGGAGACTCTTCACTGGTTTCGTTGCATTTCTCATTGAATTGCAAAGAGTTGTCATTGTGCTTTGTAGGGTGCAACATATGCACAGACATCACAGGGGTTGGTCGCTTGGTGCGGCAGACGCGTTCCGGCTTACAGGAGATGCAGTGAGCTGTTTCACTGATCCTCTTCCACTAAAGCCCGTAGGATTAATTTGGGGGGCAATATTTGCTTTGCTTTCTTTGATACAGGATCTTAACGTTGGTTCATGGAGGATTTGATTGATGCATATTTAGACGGAAAATTGGAAAAGAATAACGACTTGAATTGTTTCTCTTTTAAACAGTTTTAACATTTTTTTTTTTGTCCTTATTCCAATTATTAGCACTGTCCAAAGTGTATTTTAAAACACATTTTTGAGAACATGGAATGATTTAGTAGGGTATCTGCTTGAATAAAAGGTGTGATAAATAAAATTAGGCATGTCCAAAAAAAGGAAAATAGATCATCGACTCCCTTTAACTAAGCTGGATATCACTAAAGTTTTGTTTGTTTATTTTTAATTAAGCCAACAGCATGCGTGGAGAAATGTATTTCACATCAGTTCTGTTTTAATAATCTGGAGCAATGATGGTATAGAGAAAAAAGAGCCCGGTTTTCAGAAGTCGTTACAGATATACACATGTGTGTATATGCATGTATCTACAAATATGTAGCCGGATTAGGTAGCACTGATTATTTTCATGTTTTTTTAGTGACTAGAGGCTTTGTAAAATCCTGATCTCAACTAATTATATATTCAGTGAACGTTAACAGCCTGACAGGTGACTTTTTTTTCCATGCTAAAGGTCTAGAGTAAGATCACGTGGCTGTTTTTTAACCTCTTTTTTTTTTTTTTTTTTTTTTTTTTTCCTTTATAAAACTCTTTTCCTGTAACTACATTCAGAATGAGTTACCTATTTCCAAAAATAAGTTAAGGTAAGAAATAATGCAGGAAATAATAGGAAAAAGAGGAATTATTTTCTCCATATTAAAAAAATAATTCTCGTGACCTGCTCTGGAGGAGGGATTTGAAGGCTGACCCTTGTGTACTCTCTGCTGCCCGTGTAAATACCTGTTTAAGTTAACAAGAAACCGAGAGGTGTTGGCACCTAAATTTTGTCAGCGGACTGAGAGGAGGGTGTGCTTTGGGAGGCGGGAAGGGATGTTGGCAGGAGAAGGTGGGAACCGGGACCGGTTGGGCAAGAGTTTGGGGCAAGTAGGTACTAGTGAGGGAGTACTGGAACTGAAGGTGGGAGTCGGAGGCGGGTGGGGAGCGGGGCTGGCGCCTCGCGGGGGGGGCCGTGGGATGAGTTGGGAAGGGGATGGATGGGAGAGAAGGGGCTGGTAAGCGGTTTGCCTGCTGGGCAGATAGAAGGAGGTCAGCCTAGTTCTTAATTCTTGTGGGACACTAGTTTTGTGGAGCAGTGGGGATAGTGCCGGGGGGGTGATTCTTCTCTCTTTAACTTGCCCTGTTAGGAAAATGACACATGCTGAAGTACTGTGTTGAAAAGGAATCTTGAAGATGGCAATTAAATTCAGCTTCTATGTTGAAAATGTATGGTATAGAGCAGTCCTATAGTCCTGTAGAGCAAACTATTTTTCACATAAAGCCTTAGTCTCGTGTAGCGAGAGGGACAGTGCCGACTGAAAGAACTATTTGATCTTTGGGTGGGTTTTTTTCCACATTGCTTAGCAGAGCCTAAACTTTATTTTCTGCCCAGTGTTCAAACAAAGCTCAACAGGCAGGATTATTCGGTTCCTTGTAGGCTTTTGTATGGCACTTATCACTGTACTCCCACAAAGCTTCATAAACCTTTAATTAGTCTTTACACCACCTCTTTGATATGATTCAATTCAATCATTATTCAGGACCAGAGCCAGTAAATCTTTCTTTACGCAAAATGAGGTGAGGTCCTGTGGGAATCCAGTCTGCAAGGTAATCAAATGTGATTATGCGGTACGACTGCGTAAGGGTGGCAAATCGGGGTTACCCCCCAAAATCCTTCTCCTGGCATTTTTTAACTTGCGGGTGTTTGAGTTTTACAATCGTTGTGATACTCTTAAAACACTTTTATATGTTAAAAATCCCCTGTAACATTATTTATCCTGACAACAGCTTCCTAAGACTTGTAATGGAAAGAATAGAACATCTCCAGCTCGGGACGCCTGGCGTTTTGATTTATGAAGTTTTGTAACCTTTTTGCTGCTGCTTCTTTTAAAACAAACCCAAGGAAAACCAGCCTAGGTAAGCATAGGTGCTGTTCTGGCGTGCGCGTGAGCATCTCGGTGCCGTGCCGTTCACGCTCAGTCGGGGCTGCTCACCCGTGCCGGAATCTCGCTTCTTGACTCATTACCAAGACTGACATAAACTCAGTTACGCTGAATATTAAGGTCGTAAGCCGAGAGCCTTTGATTTTGAGGGCACAGTCTCCTACTTTCGTGCGTGGTTTAAATGCTTGTTGGTGCGTGTTGCCGCCTCTCTTCGTCTGTCATCGTTTCAACAAATCAGCCATTCAGACCAATGATACCACTTCTTATTTGATCGTCCTGACCCAGCCTGAGCAATCGCTTTCATATGACAGTCCAATTTCTCTGACTTCTGGAAACGGCAAGCCCAGAATTTTTTGGCAATAATACCACTTACGTAATTAGGCTTTTGCCCTACCATTTCCCTCCTCCCCCCCCAAAAGTACTTGTGAATGACTGAAGAGGTAGTGTATCTTGAAACCTCAGTAACCGCGCTTCAATGGGGTTCTCTGTCCTGTCTCGGAAGGATCACTTCAAGAAGAAACTCCCGTCATTCTTCTAAATGTAAAAATCGCTTTAAATGTTTTTTTTTTTCTTGTTATTATTTATGGCTCAGCAAATTACATCCTTAAGTTGCTTGGAGAATTATAATATTGGCAGTCTTAAAACAAGAGTTGGTAAAGACTATATCTTTCCTTTTCCGAAGAATTGTCTGTAGGCAAATAGTTATATTTTGTGTAGTAAATTAGTTTGCGTTCTTATGTATGCTTGCTGTATTGAGTGGTGTCATACTAACAGGATGTTTCTGCTGAAATAAGGTCTAGGAAAAGTTTAGCCTTATTGTAAAACTTAGTAATTCTCTACTGCCTTATTTCACAATGGGATTGGGATTGTTTTCGTTTCTAACCATGTCCCAAAATGGGATTTGATACAGTAAGCGTGAGCCATAATTTTTTGTTGTGGGTGGAAGGCAAAACTGAGGAGTTAAGTACAATTTCTTTTCTGTCCTGCCAAGTTCTAGGTCTGTGCAAGGGCAGAGTGCAGTAAATTCTGTGCAGTGGATATCTGGACAATTTAATTCCAGCTCTGCACTTGCGTATGGTCATTACCTGAGTCTTAACTAAGAATATGACTGTATTAATTAGATTTTGCTAATAAGGTTTGCAGTATAGCAACGTCAGTGATATTAGGATCCTCATTTAGCATTTGTGTGATGTAATTAGGAAAAAAAAAAAGTTTGCTTTGTTTGTTAGGGAAATGAAACTTTTTCCCCAAAAAAGGTGCTAACTGCAAATGTCTTTGGGTTTTGTTTTGGGTTTTTTTTTAAAGGTGATTTTTCTTAAGTTTCTGAATGCAGGGCTGAAATAGATGGATATTCACTTTGTGTAAATACGACTAGCAGTAAGATAATATTTTTGTTCAAGATGGATACTGTTGTCTCTGTGCCATCTAGTCGTTGCTTTATGGAACATAAGGGCACTGCTGGGACCCGTCCTAATCACCACAGCCTTCCAGCACGCTACGTCTGTATATAGTCTTCCGATTTACAAGCCATCTGTGGAAAATGTGTGGTTAATGTTTTTTGCCTATACAATTATTTCATTGTAAGGCACACTGATGACGCTTGCACGTGTAAGACACCCTGCCACGTTACTAAATTTCATGTTCTGCATCTCTGAAAGAAAACGTTTGTTTCGGTAATGCATCATCTTTTATAAGCGTTGTATGCATCAAAGGAAAAGGAATGACTATATTCAGGTATGACAGACTTCTCCAGCCAGGTGCGACGCAGTTTTATATAACGAATGCTTTGTGGTCTGTCCGTCTAAAGTGTTATCAGCCCAGACTGATGACCTGTATTTTGTCAATTGAGATAGATTTAGGCAGCATTTTAAAAGCGAATGAGATTGATGCAACGTCTCGTTCTGGTTTTGTAGGATAGTGAATCCTGGATGTTAGTTTCCATGCGACTGGTGCATCTGAACCTTACATTCACAAATTTAGCTTTTTGCAAAGGTGTAAGTGAGGAAAGTTTGTTCTCTGTCGGTAACACTGTGCATGCTGGAGCGAGCCATTGAATTGTTGGATGCTGATTTTTTTTTCTTACTTGGGAGCTGGGATCTGTCTATGGGGGAATTTTATCTACAATGCAGTCTTGATCAGAAGGAGATGCTGGGACCGTTAGCCACCACTCCCGTCACAAAATAATGCCTTTTTTACCCTCTTCTCTTGAAGGAGGAGTATGTAGACTCCATTATACCCAGGATGACTCTGCCTTGTTCCAGCACTTTGGGAAGGAGACGATATGTTACCAGATTAGTAGAAGCAAACGTTGCTTATCTTGAGTCCTTATTCCTGCAGCCGAGAGGACCTGTAGCTCAGAGGAAGGAAATAAAAGGTCAAGAGGCAAAGGACCAAGACAGAGAGGGATAAGGTGGAATAAGGCTGACAGTGTGATCTACCATTTCATTTTTGGGCTATCAGTGCCCCATGGTTGTGTATCTTTTGGTATCGTGTGTCCTTAAGCCTGTCCCATTGCTATAGGATTGGTAGCAACCAGAACCAGAGAAGCCTTGCAGCTGGTACAGAGGTCAACAGGCCGAGTGAATTTTAAGGCCTGGGTTATGAAATATTAGGCTTTGATTGGGAAGGGCTGGGAAGTTGGGGTGTGGGAGAGGATGGGAGGCTCTGGGGTGATCGGTCGGTTGAGGTTGAGAGAAAATTAGGTACTTAGTGCAGGAAGAGAGGGGTGGGCTTTAGGGCAGTTAGAGAACGTATCTTGAGTAAGGGTGCTGAGATTGCTGGGAGGAGAGAGAGAAGGTTTAGGTAAGCAAAAGGGGATGTTAAGATGGGAAAGACTTTAAAAGGCTGAGGAGGTTTTGGGGACATTGCAGAATATTTGTCTTGTTTGGGAAGCACTGAATGTCAGGAATTGAAGGGGTGGTGGATATGAGTCTTGGGAAAAGACCTGACGTGTGCCCATATGTCTGCACACCCGAGTCCTTTTTTTCGTTGAAAATTTGGTAGTTCTGACCCTTTCCTCTCTACCTCCATTTCCCCTCCTCAGTAGTCAGGGTTAGCCTGCTTGTTCCTGCTGGCCCTCAGCTGAGCTGCGGCAGTGTCACCCAGCCAGCTGCCACCAAACACAACGCACAGCAGTTGAGTTCTTCTTGCTTTTCCCCGAGTGGTGACATTGATGGTGGCCAGTCTTCTCTCCCTGACAGCTGTTTGCAGGGAAAGGACGGGGGTGCAGTTGTCTTGGAGGACTCTGGCTGCCTTCGAACCACGAGTGAAACTTGCCCGCTATTTCAAAGTCTGGGGTAAGGCGAGTGGCAGGAGGTATGGTTGTATAACAAAAAACGGGATTAAAAACAAGTGAGTGATAAAAAATGGGAAAGCTTTGTGCCCTGATAGTGTTCGCTCTCAAATTACTGTAGCATTTATCCGTGATTCCACGGAGCGGTGAGTAAAATCTGTGGCAGGGGCAGCGTTAATCAAAGGGCAATTTTGACTTTATGGTAAATCAAAAGCTAATGTTTGGTTTTTAAAACGCCGTTTTTAGCATTGCAGTTTGGAAGCCCCGTGTTGCTGTTACAGTTTCCGTGCTGTGCAATGGTCTCTTCTGTTGAAGGTGGTGAGTGATTGCTGTGGGCACTGTGTTCCCTTAGAAAAGGCGAGTGCCAGCTGCCCAGAGAGGGGCAGCGAGGGGAAATACATATCAAGATGATTCCTAAGACTTTGCTGTTTTGTCAGAAAGCTGAAAATTAATAAAAATAATTAAAACTTTTTGTGTGTGTGTTGTTTGTTTAATGTAAAATTAACATTAATTTTATGTTAAAAACGTTATGTTATGTATATAAAAAATGTATATATACTTATATATATTTATGTATATATATTTTTTATATATATATATGTGTATATATATATTTATGTATATAAAAATGTTATGTTATGGGGGGGATGGGGAAGCAAAAGCACAGTGAGAAAAACTAGTGCTGTTTCCATGGAAGAAAGTTCTGAAGGAGAATTTTCATCAGTCTCTAGGTTTGCTTTTGAGACTAAAAATGGCCTTTCTGGTAGGAAAAACATCTTGTGTACCTGTGGGATTGGAAATGATAACTTGGATCCATTGGAGCAAGTAGGGTTTGTAGCTTCCCAGTAACATCACGGCATTCGCTGTCAGTACTTGTCAGGGCTTGAGAGCGTGAACTTTTGAGGCTTATGCCGGTACTTTGGAAGAGGGAGGGCTGGCTGCTTTTGAAAGGTTTTCCCTTATAAAGGGGCTGCTGGGGGTGTTACTTCTTTACTTTGGAGACCAGTAAATTTGTACTTGGGGACAGCGAGGGCATTCTCTGTAGTAGCTAGTGGAATTAATGCAGTTTTAAACATTCCACACGTGCGTCACAGAATACTACACACGTGCACATGTACCTGTGTGTATGTATATAACACAGTTAAAACATACTCTTCCTTGCATTACTACTTTAAACGATGCAAGGGCAACACTTTGACAGCTGAACGTGGTGGTTTGGTGGTTCTTTTTTCTTGTTTTCTTGTACTCGATCCAGAGGATAATGGCTTCATCAGCATGTTGAGCAAAGGCGCTGCTCTCTGGGTGGCTGGGGTTTGGGGGAGCACTAGGGGTTGGGATAAGTGAGTCTGTTCAGGTTGTTGTGAGGTTTAGTTTTTTTTTTTTAGTGTGGTAAGATAATTTATTAAGATGAAATACTTTTTAAATGGCAGAGAACAAGACCCTCAATTGGAAAAGAATAGTCTTAGAACTTGAATGAAATTTCATTTTAATTTAATGAAGTAGTAGGTTGCAAGTTATATAATGGCATTCTGTAATAGGTACTTTATTAGCATTTTCATCCTAACATTTAGGATAAGTAATTACTTTAAAAGCCAAAATTAATTTGTTTTGTAACAAAAGTTGTAACTGATCTTGCTGCATGGTTCTTAGCAAGATAGCGTTGGGATTCGTGGTTTTATCTCATTTATAAGGTTGTTTCCTGTGTTGCCTGCAGTAGTCCTCGTGCAAGCGAGGTCAGCTCCACACGCTAAAGTAGATTCACGTATGTTGACATCTAAGTTGAATTAGGCCCTGTGAGTATATCTTATGTCTCGCCAAGGTAGCTATAAAGGGGAAATGTTTTCAAAGACTTTAGCAATCTTAGAGCTCTTCGCTTTATTTCTAAACCCTGTCATTAGTGGTTTCAAGAAAACTGGATTTGCTTCTTCCCAAAGCTGAGGGATACGCACAGTAATTTTGAAATCTAGCCTCTAAACAGGGTCTGGCTCCTAACTTTCCTAAGTAAAACGTGTTTTAGATGTCTGAGCATTAAGCTGTCTTAGAATTGGCTTTTTTCTTTAATACGCTCCTTTTCTTTTTTTCTTTCCTTTTTTTTTTTTTGTTTCTTTTCCTTCTAATTTTTCATATTGGAAAAATATAAAGTATTTTCTTTGCCCTGTTGACACAATATTAGGGCATGGCAAAGATAACACTTCACTGTTTGCATCTGGAGGCTCTGATGGTGTTTGAGACTCTTTGTAGTTGAAGATAAATTATGTTTGTGATTATCATCAACCCTTCAGAAATTTAAACTAGTATGCAAATAACAGGAAAGATTATCAAGATTTTAATTAGCAAATAGCAATTTTTCAACCTAGATAAACTAGATTTATCTGTTACGCATTCTAGCTGCATTTTTAAAGTGTTTTTAGCCCAGCTTAAGAGAATAAAAAGAGAAAAACACCAGCAAATGGTGAATTGCAAGGTACTGCTGAGAAATGAAAGATATTCTTGGTAAACCTAATCTTACTCGCCTGCTGTTCAGTTTGAGTAAGCGGCCAAAGAGTGAGGTCAAGATAAATCAGGTGCTATTGAACGCTTTTTAAATTTGCATTTCACCTCTTAGAAATTGGAAGAGACCGCCGGGTTCGTTGCCTCCACTGCCCCGCAGTCTTCGGCAGTTGTGAAATAGTTATTTGGGTTTAGAAAGATCAGCAGAATGTGTACTCTGCACACTCCTGCTCACCATTCATTATACGGCTTTTAAAAACAGTTTAAGCTTTGAAACAACCAGGAGTGACGGCTTTTGTGCCGCAGTAAGAGAACAGAAGGTAACGGAGGGCGTAGCTGAGTTCTGGGTCAGCGTGATCCAACCGATGGAAGCAAAGCGGGCTGCTTCCGAAATCGCCAGCTGCTGCTGCTTTCTGGAGACCAGAAATACCTGCCGGAGCAGCAGTTGCTGCCAGGGTGTCATACGCGACCTTCTGCGCCCATTTGCTGGTTTGACCCAGAGAGCTAAATGTGGCTGTTGCCAAAAACACCCCACCAAACCACCAAACCCAAGTGAGAGTTGCCGTGAAGGCTTGTCTCTGCCCTGCTGCCTTTGTCCCTGGCTTCTCTGTCCCCTTACCCTTCCCGCACTCCCGTCGGGAGAATGGGCTGCGGTACAATAGGAGGGTGCGTTCAGTTTGCAGTAGGGGACTAATAGCTTTCCGGAGGTGATGGAGGGAAAACTGGAAAATGGAGGGAGAGGGTTCTTGCTGATGAGGGCAGGCTCTAATTAACCAAAAGCTTTTTGAGTTGTTAAATGTTCGAGAGCTTTCTGATCTGATATCAAATGGCTGGTTCGAAATTGCTAAATATTTACAAATAAGTGGTAAGAATTTTTATCGTTTACAGTCACAGTGACAGGCTTTTTAAAATGTCTCTGTGTCCTCAAAGAAGTGAGTAATACAGAATAAGAACTGCAGTACAGCTGAACGTTTAAGAAAAATTAAAAAAAAAAAAAAATATCCAACTCCCAGTCCACACAAGCCATCACCATCCGTTCCTGGGTCCTAGAAGAGCTTGCAACCCTAGATGTTCTTGGGCATCACTATATTTTTGGTTTCCCTGGCAGTTCTATTCTTACGAGGCCAGTAGGGAACTGACAGGAGGGCGGCTGCTGGCTCGGTCCTTCAGAGAACAGCCCTCTTTGTAACTTGAGTTACCCGGCAGCTCACCGCTGCCGATGCAGTTAACTACACGTGCACGCTCAGGAACAGATCTCCTTACCAGATATTACTATGTTTGGTTTTTTAAGCAGGATTGCATAAGTTAGGCTATGACAAGAATGAAAGAGAATATACAAATGATTTTGCTACAACTTAACGTTGGGCATAAGTAATATTTCAATCTAGAGGAACTTCACTGATAAGAACAAAACCACCTCTTGTGTTCCATAATGTCTGGCATATTGATGAAACCTTTAGCTAATAAAGGACAGGTAAAACAAGAAGGCACGCGCTAGCTTTAGTTCAGAGGTGTTCTACCTGCCGGGGCTTTTTTCTTTTTTAAGGCTGCGACAGGGAGAAGGTAATTTGATGTGGTTAAAATCTATTTGCAACGTACCTTTATGTTAAAAAAACAAAAAACAAAAAAAAAAAAACAAACAAAAAAAAAAACCCACACACACAAAAAAACCCCAAACACTATCTGGAAGAATGTATGTTCTGTTATCTTCTGTTAACTGGTGTAATCGGCATTACTTAACGCTTTGTAAGAAGTGTATAAAGTTGGTACCTTTTGCGGTATCTGACGCACTGAGCAAAGAGTTTATTTGAGTATTATTCCACGTGGATCTCGGAGGCACAGCTGTTGAGATAGCTGTTTGCGAGAAACTTTAAATGTCTTTTTCCTTATCATGCCTCTCTGAACTTCCTGCACGTTTAATATATTTTAACTCTATTTCCTTATCATATCTGAATGTATTTAAAAGCAAACACCCTGTCTTGCTTAAATGAGAATTTTTGTTTACTTTTTTTTTATGTGAAATATATTCTGATAGAAATAATAAAAATCGTGGTGATAAGTGCAGCAACTCTGCAGTTGAGCGTAAGGAAAAGGAAAAGCAGTATTTTTCCTTCAGGCACATCGCCACCTAGCAGCTGTTAACTAAAATTTGCTCCTTTTTTAGTGCCTGAGCTGCAACAGATATTTTTGTCCCTTCCAAAATGGAATTATACTGAGCAATCCTGTATGGTGTTTTACATCAGAGTGTGTCTCACCTCTATAAAGACTATATTTTTTTTTCTCTTGGTTGCAAAATTGGTCACTGTAGAAACGGTTCGTCTTTGCTGATGATCATCAAGGGTGAAACTTCAGATGTGTCCAAGTGAATGGCTTGCACGTTGTTCTGCCTCGGTGTTGATTCTCGGACGGGGTCGCCCATTTTCCCAGTGAAAGGGGTTATGTGGGGTGGAGTGGAGACCAAGCTAGTAAAACTGCATCGAAACCATTTTCTCAGGTAAAAGAGGCAGCGGCAAATGTGGGAGAAAAGAGAGTGAGGAGAGAGGAGGGATGGAAGGTGGCAGAGAGACAGGGGACTGGCAGGGCCGAGGACAGCAGAAGGGAGTGTTCTGTTGTAACTTGCTTGAAAACATTTGCTCTAAAGCAGCTCAATACGTGCTTAAGTGTTGTAAAAACCATATAAAGTCTTACTGTGAAACCTGATGTTATGGACTTGATATGTTACAGAATTGCCATTTTTTCCTACAAAGATTTAGGTAAACAAATAACGCACATTTGTAAGGATTTATTTTTATATTAGGTCGTCTTATTGCTCAAGTAAGTCAGGACTATAGATTTTTATAGAGGAAAAGTTTTATCAGCAATTAGGAACCAGTGACACAATAATGTACTACGTTCATAACATGCACTGTAACTCTTTGGAAAGGTAAGTTTCTCAAGCTTTTTTTAAATCTGAAAAATGCTCTGCTCTTCTCATTGACTGTTGGCACATCCACATCAGTGCTTTAGTTGGGGCGGATGTTTGCTTTTAGAGCGCATCTCCCGATTGCCCTTCTTTGGTCTGCATCACAGAGTGGGCTCAGCCACAAACCCGATTCTGTTCAGACAAAAAGCAGCGGAAAGAAGCACAGCAAGAACGTCCCAAATGTGTTCCAGCTGCCCAGGGACATTGGTCCATCTGACCATATGTAAGCCAGTTCAGAGGAAACACATGGGGTGGAGATTGTTGGGCCTGCTGCACCACTTGCTTCACATTACTTTCCTAAGCATAACACTGTATTCTCCGAGAGGGAGAGTTTTGATATTTTCTTATTGTGAGAATTCATAGAATCATAGAATGGTTTGGGTTGGAAGGGACCTTAAAGTTCTAGTTCCACCCCCCTGCCATGGGCAGGGCCATCTTCTGCTAGACCAGGTTGCTCCAAGCCCCATCCAACCTGGCCTTGCACACCTCCAGGGATGGGGCAGCCACAGCTTCTCTGGACAACCTGGGCCAGTGCCCCCCCACCCTCACAGTTGAGAATTTCTTCCTAATGTCTAATCTAAATCTCCCCTCTTTCAGTTTAAAATGATTACCCCTCATCAGTCCCTCCCCAGCTTTCCTGTAGCCTCTTTAGGTACTAGAAGGGGCTCTAAGGTCTCTCTGAAGCCTTCTCTTCTCCAGGCTGAACACCCCCAACTCTCAGCCTGTCTTCACAGCAGAGGGGACATTCTTGTGTCAAGGCTGAATTTATTTTCTGTATTAAAGTGAATCAGAAGATTACTAAGAGGTTCAACCATTTCATCTGCTATGTGGGCTAATTAGAATCAAATCCAATGCAGTTTGATGTGAAGTCCAGGGTGATTGAGAGAGACGCGTGTGGATTTTCACTTACCTCTAGGGGATGCTGTTACGTTAAAAGTTCCAGTGCTTTAAACATTTTATGTATAGATATGGGTATTTCTCTGCCTTACAGCAGAAAAGCATGTGCAGTCTTGTGGGAAGTACTCCAGCTAAGTGAAGCAGAGATACTACAGCACATAATTGCGTTTGCAACTATCCATATGTAGAGCGAACAGAATGAACTAACGTAACTGGGGTGATGTTAATAGCTTGTGTTTCTGTGTGTGTTGCATCTAACCCGCTGACGCGCTGATTGTTGATTTCAGTTCAGTGGAAGGTATCTCAAACTGGTGAAGTGTTTGAATCAAGCCGTTGGGAATCCTTTGCTGTCAGGAACTGACTCCACAGTGACCCTCTCAGTATTTAAGGTTAACATCTGCTGGACTTGAATTTGTTGAGCTGTTAAGTTTTCTTTCAAAGAAAGGTTTCCTATGAGCGGATTTTGGTTTTAGAATGCCCGAGATACATTTACATAGATAATTTCCCCCCTATTCTTTCACTAAGCATTACTTTACCTTCAGCATAGATATTTTAATTTAGAAATTCATAAAGCTCCCAGTGTTTGGTACCGGTTTAGTATTATTTAATGTGAAGCATCCAAGTTGTTCGTTATGCAACATTTCACAAGTGTTAATCATAGTGTATTCTGTACTGCTGAAAGCCATTCACAATAATAAAGAGATCATTACTGTCTAAAAACCTGTAGACCAGTGACTACTGGTCTGATAAAGAAAACTTAACTTCTTTATTAGTGTCTAGACAGCAATACTGAGCAGTCAGTGATAGGCAGACAATACCCAACCTTGCTTTTCCAAACAACTTGAAGAAACGTGTATCTTCGCATATAAAGGGGAATTTATATGGGACTTTGAACTCCAATGCCCTTGTGTAGCTAACGCATTACCTGCAAACCCTGTCTTGTAGAGTACCGCTCTAAAGAAGTTTAGAACTTTGCTTTCTTTTCTTCCTTATCACCTGCACTTCCTGCAAAAATGGAAGTATTTTAAATTGGAAAAATGAAATACTTCTCTCTTCTTATCCTTCCCAAACATCCATAAAATACGTTGTATTCATGTAGATTCAGGGATGCTCTCTATATTAAAAACTGTACATATCAGAAATGTTTTTCCCATGAGAAAACTTGCATGAGAAACTTGCATTTCATGCTGAAGAAACATGCCTCTCTTCTGTTTATTTTGTAGGTATGGATTTTTACTGCAGTTTATATCTTCAAGGATTAAGACTTTTCTTGGTGCCTTTGTTAAATGGCTGGTTTAATCTGAAGCATTGGTATAGAGCATCTTTGAGTAATGCACAACATGATCTGCTACGTAAAACCTCTAGTCCCCTGCTTAGAAATCATTATGTTCTTCTGTTTCTTAAAAACATTTCGTTTTTTCTAGAAAATACTATGCACTACTTTGGTCTGGAGATGTGTGGCTGCAACTTTTGGGATAACAAACGCTGTGAGGCAAAAACCCAACTGTGACCTTTTTGTTAGGTACTGTCCAAGAAATGTACTGTTACCTCAGTGTTAAGTACCTGTAAGTTTTTACACCGTGTTGAAGTCGTAAAGATAAATAGCACTTGCAATTGGGGGAGTGCCCTTTTTGCGTATAAATAATCACTAAATGCTTCTTGACCTTCATCTTCCCAGCAATGCAGAATTCCTTTCAGGTAATTTGTTTCCTTCTGTATCGAATTCAGCGCTGTTAGTGGACGTTCTCCTGCAACTGTAGCACATAGGTAGATAATGCGTAGGACTACTTTTTGTATCTGAAGTAAGGAGAAATGTCATTTGGCTTCTAGGCAACCTTCTTTGGAGATAAATTTCCTATTCTTACTTATCCTAATATAGCTGTCTGAATATGAGCTGGCAGCGTGCCCAGGTGGCCAAGAAGGCCAACAGCATTCTGGCCTACGTCAGGAATAGTGTGGCCAGCAGGACTAGGGCAGCAATCGTCCCCCTGTACTCGGCACTGGGGAGGCCCCACCTTGAGTACTGTGTTCAGTTTTGGGCCCCTCACGACATTGGGGTTGCTGAGCGAGTCCAGAGAAGGGCAACAGAGCTGGTGAGGGGTCTGGAGCACAAGTCTTATGAGAAGTGGCTGAGGGAACTGGGGTTGTTTAGCCTGGAGAAAAGGAGGCTGAGGAGGGGGGAACCTTCTCACTCTCTACAACTACCTGAAAGGAGGGTGTAGCGAGGAGGGGTCGGTCTCTTCTCCCAAGTAACAGGCGATAGGACAGGAGGAAATGGTCACAAGATGTGCCGGGGGAGGTTTAGGATGGACATTAGGAAAAATTTCTTCACAGAAGGGTTATCAAGCATTGGAACAGGCTGCCCAGGGAAGTAGTTGAGTCGTCATCCCTGGAGGTATTTAAAAGACGGGCAGATGTGGTGCTGAGGGACATAGGTTAATGGTGGGTTTGGCAGTGCTTGGGTTAATGGTCAGACTTGATCATCTTAAAGGTCTCTTCCAACTATAACAATTCTATGGTCAGTAGTAAGTTTAACTGAATTACCTAGTCTCACTGAAATATCCAGAGCATTTAAGCAGTACTTTTCAAAACACCTTGACAAAATGTCACTCCAGGAGTTGCCTCTGTAATGTAACACCTTCCCCTTCTCTAACAGAGGGGAGAAAATCTCAAGAGTGGAAATGAAAGTTTGTTACTGGCAGGGATGAGTTATGTGCCAAGGCAAAGAGGGCAGGGGGGGAGGCACGGGGAAGATTAGGACTCCATTAGCTGCTTTTGTGTGTCTTAGACCAAACTTCTCCAGTATTTTTTCTCTTTTTCTGTCAAATCAGACTTCAGGTGCTGCTGAGCTGCAGGAAATGCAAACTGATGCCCATTAGGTTAGCAGATGCTTACGCCCATACAGATGTTCTGCCCTCTTACGATGAGTCATACACATCTGTAAAAGCAGCTAGAGTCTTTGTGATGAAGGGTTGGCCTGCAGAGGGGCAGACCACATCCTGAGATGAGAGCGACTGCCGTGAAAAATCTCCATCATTTGTGTCATCTGAGCTGGAGCTTTAGCAGCTGTTGGAAACGCAGAACACAAAGTTTAACTGCTGATAGCCCTTTAAAAAATCAAATGTGATAGTGTAGCGATTGAATTGTAGCAGTGTGAGCGTGCGTACGCGGTACCTGTCTATGTGCATACGGGTGTACCTCATTCCTTTCATTTTAGTTGTCCTTATCGTGCCAGAGCTGCTGTTCTGTTCCATTACTGTAAAACAGCATTACTCTTCACTGCGACAGTATTGGCGTGTGTCTGAGGCCACGCCAGGAAATTAAGTAAACGCTTAAGAGAAAGAATTAATTTTAAACAGACGGATTTCGCTCAGTTTTCCTGCTCAGGAGCCCGGCCCAAAAACGTTGCTTTCGCTCGGCTCTTGCCCCGTGTCCAGAAGAGGCCCCTCTGCTCCCCGGGCTGCCCCTGCCTCCCGCCTCCCTCCTCCTCCTCCTCCTCCTCCTCCTCCCCTTCCCCTCCTCCTCCTCCTGCCCCCGCCCCGCCAGGAGCGGCTCTGGCCCGCCCCCCCTGCGCAGCCCCCTGCGCACAGCCTCCCCGCCGCCTCCCTCCTTCCAGCCCCGGGTGCATTTAGGGGCTGATCTGGTGCAGAAAACATCCCTGACATTTGCGGAGCTCGGGGATCGCCGGAACGCGGCCAGCCCTCCGCTCCCCCCCCCCTCTCCTCAGCCCCCCCCTCCCCGGTTCCCCGGCGGCCGGAGGAAGCCGGGTGCCCCCGGCGCCATAGCGAGCGTCGCCCGCATGTCCGGGCAGCGCGCTCGCCGCGGGCCGCCAGCGCCGCCCGCCCGCCTTTGTCCGGGGAAGCGGCCCCGCGCCCGCCCCGCCTCCGCCGGCATCCGCGCTCTCCTCTGAATCGCGGAGACTCGGGAAGAGTTGGCGGACGGCCTTCTCGGTGTCGAAGGACGCGGTGGAGTGGAGTTTTCGGGAGTTTGGGAGGGGGAGCGCGCGCGCGTGTTCGAGCCCCTCCGACTCTCCGCTCCCATCCGTTGTTCTGGTGGCGCCGGCGGCCGGGCCTTGTGCGGGGGGACTTCGGGAAGCGCCCTCCGCACCCGTCCCCTGCCCTCCGCCGCCCCCAGCCTGGGCGAAAGCAGACAAGCTGGGCTTCTCTGCCAGCCCCATAAATGCTATTGATGAAGATGGACCTGTTGAACTACCAGTACTTGGACAAGATGAACAACAATATCGGCATTCTGTGCTACGAAGGTAATGGTTTCCTTTCACGAAGCGTCTCCTGCCGGGGCTGTTTGCTGTTGTTTGTCGGCCTGAATTTTTCCTCTTGAAAGGAACTCTGTACTCCTGGTCGGGAGAGACCCCGCAGTCTGTATTGTTACGGCTTTGTTTAACGGAAGGAATTTTCTTCTTCTCGTTTAATTTTTGTCTTCTTTTTTTTTTTTTTTTTAACAAAGGGTATTTTTAGTGTTAATTTTGTATTTTTCCTTAAGGATAACATGAGTTAGACTGGAGGGCCGCGTTGCTTTTGCGGCAGGCGGAGTTTCTGTTCCTCATTGCCGCAGCTGTAAAAGCAGCGGTTGTGTCCCGATGGGTGTGCGAGTCCATCCCCCCCCCTCCGCCGCTCTCCGCCCCGCGGGAGGCGCTCCGCGGCCGCGCTGCGCCCCCCCTCCTCCCCCCCCCCCCCCGCAGCCCCGGGGATGCTGCCGGGACCCCCCCACCGGTCCGCCCCGCCACAACCCGCTGGAAAAGGGCTTTTTCTCTTCGCCGGACTGTGCGGTTTTTTAGGCTGGCGTTTGCCCCCCGTGTTGGCAATTGCCCGGAGTAACCGGGTAAAATGAGTCTCGTACTGTAGCGGAGTTTTATCTACGTGCAGTTTGAAGAAGTGGTTATGGCTTGGCTTGGGCTGGAAAGAAAGGCACCACTGAGCTAACTGGGCTTGGCAGTGGAACTGTTTTTGCTGTAGCCACACACAAGCATTGCAGAAATCTTTCTTCTGATTCAGCAGGAACATTTTCCATCTTCATTTGGAAAATAAACTTGCTGCAGTTCTCAGGGGAGAAACAATCGGGAGCATCCATAGGACCGGGAGCTATCTGTTCACGCTCTTCAGAGAAAGACTAAAAGACTAGGCCAGAAGACAGGGGGCTGAACCTCGCGTTGGAAAAATCCCATCTTTTCTATGGTTAAATCGGCATGGCCACATTTCTTTCCTTCAGGAAGTGGAGGGGCTCCCTTGCAGAACAGTTAATATCTTTGCCTCTTTTTTTTTCCTCTTTTCTTTTTCTTTCCTGCACAAATACGTATATATTTGCTTGAATAAAGCTCTTTTACAGAAGATTGAGCTTGCCCATCAGTACTGAATAATACAGAACTGGGATTCAATAGAGTTGAATTTCTCTTTTTGTTGTCCCATGCTTTCTTCATTACAGCAAAAAAACTAGTTTAAAAAAAAAAAAAAGAGAAACACGACTTGCAGGATCCTTTAACTTTTTCATTTCTCCTCTGTAGTAACCAGTGCTTTATTTGGAAGCAATTGACAACTTCTGATGAAGACCATGAAATTTTACATAAAATTCTACTTACGTGGTACACGTTCTGAGTGTTTTGTTGACTAAGGCAGAAAAACTGTAGTTTTGGCTTATTCAATTCGTTGTAATTATGCCTAATAGTTATGGATGAGTCTTTCCAGCCCCCTTTTTCCCCACCCTCCTCTTCTCCAATAATTGTTATTTAACCAGATCTTAGCTTTAGTAGTTGAAAAGCAAAAGAACAGCTTAAGGAATACACTCTACTGTAGCAATCGTTGTTTAGTTTAAACATCTGTTGCTGTGTCCCTTATTATGGAAGTTAACGTTTTTAACACTAAAATAAACACACACAAAATGAAGAAAAGAAAAGCAAAACTTCAGTGGTGTTTATAGTGAGGTGTTTATATCCCAGTGGTTTAAAAAGTATAAACACTGGCAACATCTGCACTGAACTGGAAGGGTGTTTCAGAGATGCCTACAGATCTTCCATGCCTCAGCCATAGTATTTATTTTTTAAGTGAGTTGTGTCAGCAGTGATGGATCCTGTGTTTTCAAAGGTACTGCTGTGGTAGTAACTATGCTGACAACAAAGTGCCCTTTCAAACTCAATTAATTAGGATTTATGGAAGGTCATACTTGGACTACTTATAAATAGATGTCTTCCTGAAAAATACTTTTGCAGATGTAGGATAAGATACAAATACATTGTAGGATGTGAAAGTAGGTTTGTAATTTCAGGGGAAAGAATTATGGACCTATATGCCACAAGAAATAAATGAGATGGGTTCCTTATTCCTTTCGAACCTCTCTTGAAACACTTCCTTTTGCTTATTGAAATAACTGGTATGCTGGTGAAATGTGTCATTATCATTTTATGAGGTTTACTAGCGGTTTTAATCGTTCACCTCTGGCACAAGCCACTGGAACTATCATTGATTTGTAGCTGCAGCTTATGGATAAGAGATGTATTGTGTGCATTTGGCAGCTCTTTAGTTCAACGTGGAGTAGAAGATAATTTGTGTCCCAAGACGAGTCCTGCTTTTTCTTGCCCAGCAAGAGTTTCAGATGGCAATTTGTTATGTGCAAGCTTCAAGCTAGTGAGTTACTGCCAGCGCTTGGTCAGTCTTCCTTGACTGGGAGGGGCAGGAAACCTCAGCTATGTCTTAATCTCATTCGGTTCCTAACTAGTGTCATTCGTGACCATGCTCCAGTGAGCATGGGAACATTTATTGACAGTGCTGTTTAGTTCATAAAACATATTTCTGGTTTTGGCTTGCTCCTTGGAGGTCTGGGGGAAGAAGGTTGAATGGCACCTGATACAGATGGGATCTGCTTTATGGACAGACAAGAGTCCTTTTGTTGAGATTGGGGGGGGGAGTGGGAGATCTACTAGAAGTTCTCCCATTGGCCTTTAAGAAGTAATGGTGTGTTGCAGATTTGGGTGACCGCTTTGTAGTATGGAACCTTAACTGAAGTTGACTGTTTTCGCAAGCATAAGAATTTTTTTGGTTGGTTGGTTGGGGTTTTTTTCCTGTGAGGGTGGTCTAACACTGCCACAGGTTGTGGACTCTCCATCTTTGGAGATACTCAAAACCTGACTGGACACAGCCCTGCGCAATCTGCCCTCGGTGAGCCTGGTTTTGAGCAGGAGGTTTGGACTAGGTGATCTCCAGAGGTGCCTCCTAGCCTCAATGCTTCTGTGATTCTGTAACATGATAGAACACTCTGCACACTCTTATAATTAAGAGAGCCACAGCCAACAAAAGGGTTATAACCAGCGAAGAGGTGAGAAGGCTTTTGAAAGGGGGTCCATAACTTGGAACCGCAGAATAAAGCTATTTCCTCTCCTCAGGGTTGTTTGGTTTATACTGATAATTTGTGTCCTTTTTGAGTGATTCCTTGATATTATTACTAGCTTTGAGCTCCTCATGGTGCCCCGTGGTAATCTCAACTCTGATGCTTTTGGAGGAAAATCTTACTTTTAACAACATGGTGGGTTTTTTAACAAGTTGCATAAAAAAAGAACACTTGAGTTTTGTCTCCCTCTGCGGAGAAAGAAAAATTTTAAATCATTCAAATGAGAATGTTTAGCCTTCACCAATGGGAAAGCGACAGTTATATTAGCAATGATTAACCATTTCAAGCAATTTATTGTAATATATTTGGTGCAAAAGAAAGGTAAGAAAGAAAAGAAGAAATAATTAGAGAATTGTTGACTCAGCATCTGGATGCTGATTTTTACCATGAACACATCTGATACTCTCCTACTAAACCTTTGCTGCCAGTGATCAACAATGGCCAGTTTAATGAGTAGTGCTTTCTTATAATTGTTTTCTTCCTAATGAGCTCAGAGACGTCGGAGAACTCTCGGGAGGCGGTTGGCCTCGCTGAGGTGCAAAGGCCACGAAGCAGAACCGTTCTGTACCAGTCTGGTGTTCCCAGTGCTTCCTATCAAATGACGAGCACTTGATCTGGCCATGTATTCAGAGGTAGAACATCTGCATCTTGTTTTGCAGTGGAAACTCGTTTAACTTCAGCTGAATATTCTTTCTCCGAGAGCCTTGCCTGTGAGGTAATGGCAGGAGGGCTCAGAGTGAAACGAGTCACAGGTGATCCCGCTCTTCGACTAGCGCAGGGGCAGCCGGGCGAGTTTTGGCTCCTCGTTTCCACTGGAATATGTATGAGAAGGTGCAGGCTCCAAGTCGCAGATTTGTTTCGTTTTGTTGTTTATCTGAGGGAGTGTACAGATGGCTGTGCTTCGGAAGGCAGATTTCTGCCTTCCTTCCTCTCTCTCCCGTTTTCAAATGCTTTGGGTTATTACTGCGTTCTCGAGGCTTGAACTGCTGTGCTGGGAAAGGTATAAAGAAATGCAATAAGATGCTAAGAAATCCCCCAGGCACGTTAGGAGACTTGGAGCGCTCAAAATAGTTATACAGAGTTCTCTGGACAGTCCAGAAGGCTGGATTTTTTTTTAATGAAGAAAATTGGATCCAGACTTATAGAAAAACACCCCTTTTTGGTTTCGGGACAGCTTACATTAGTTAGTGGCATATTACATAATTATTTCACTGAGTTCCTCTAACAATGAAGCATTCGTTGGCTACAGCCCTGAGCTTGCATAGCTGTGCATCTTCTTAGGGCACCACAAGGCACTTTGAATGGATGTCTGGCTTCCCAAAAAGGCCAGTTTAGATGTTCGATATCAAATGAGGAGCCTGAAACGGATTCTGCTAACTTCATTTGGTTTGTAATGAAATGTAGCGTGTTTTCTGAAGTGCTAAAGAATGGTTTCCATCAGTTTTCTTTGCTGACCTTGCATTTTACTCTGGGTTTGTAACATCAGTTTCTTTTATTAACTCCAAAGTTTGGTTTAGTTTCTAAATATATAAAATGACTTTAACACTGTTCTTCTATTAAGAGTTAGTGGAGTAATAAATGGGATAAAAATCGCCTTTATGGTGAATTCAATGCTCTTATTTGTAACGCAGTGTAAAATTTCTGTTCAAAGCCATGTAAATTAAGATGCACCTACAGAATGTTCCCCATTTATAGCACATTCTGTGGGTTTTTCCTTTTTCAATGTCTTTTATTTTCAGGAAAAACCAAAGAACTCCAACTTCACAGTTGGGCTTTTCTTACTCATTTCCTCCTAGCATGAAGTAGGGAATATCCTTTTCAGTACTGACATCAAAATTCAGTTTATTTTCCTCATTCATCAAAGGCAAGATAGATTCAGGTCCTACTTAAGCTTTTTTTTTTTTTCCCCTGGAGTTCCGTTTTCTCATCAGCCTTGATGCTAGTTCAGCATTTGTACTGAGAACTCAAACAAGGAAATTAAAAAAAAACAAATACAATAGTGGGTTATCCCACAACTTTCAATAGATAAGACAGGCAGCACATTTTTTCCTGAGATAAAAGGTAGTGAGGTTTGTAGCAGTAAGTTGAATTCTATGTTAATGAGCAATTTGCTTAAAGGCTGTAACTTGTTACTCACAAGTCAAATTTGTTACAGTGCCAGGTCTCTTTGGATATAAATCCAGGGATTTTAGGAGACATTGAAAAAGCTTAAATTGCTCCAGAGTTTGAACAATGCCCAGTATTGTAGAGAGAACTGTTAGAGGAAAAATAAAGCTTAAACAACAGTCTTCATTGTGCGGCGTCTAAAATTATGAATGAAAAAGTTCATCCATATGTATTGGTTTTGCCTTTTTTTAAATATCTGCTTTGCATGAAAATAGTTGTCTATTAATTTCTTCTTGAGGATTAATACAGATGGGCCTTTATATTTGAATTTGGCTGAACAGACTACAGAGTTTTAACATGCTGCATGCAGACAGTGTGCCAAGCAATTTAGCAAAGTTGTTTACACTAACAATAATCCAGCAGGACAGAGCCTATAATTTTTCACTGATAATAGTATGAGGTAGTGATGAATACAAGTTTCTGGAGCAGTGTTTACAAAAATGGTATTATACTTTTTCAGTGTTAAGGAATCATGAGTGGTTTTGGGTTTAATTTCTTTTTTAAAGCTAGCCAGTTTTTTGTTCGGTGTACAGTCTGTATCATCTCCCTGAAAATTACTTTACAAATCAGCATGGAAGGATTGCTGGACACACAGCGTCATTGTTTCCTCTCCCTTTCAGTAAAAGCCATGTGCTTTGGAAGATAACTGGCTGTGTGATATAGCACCGCTAGATGCTGTTGTGTAAGCACTGTGCCAGGGCTGTGGGTGCAGTAACGTATATGCCATGAGTGCCGTGATGCCCAGTTTTAATTTCCTGCAGGCAGGTTTCCCCTGGTGCGTCATCTAACAGCTTTTTTGAAGAACGAGCTGAGGTTCTCCTGCCTGTCTCTACCAGTTGATGTAATGGCGCGTGTAGCTTGGTGTGTGCTGGCGGGTACCTTGGGAGTCTGGGTGGGACAGAGAGAGGCATAGACCGTGCAGCGCAAGAGCAATTTTGAACAGGGAGTTGGGCTCTTCATTAGGGTTATCTCTGTCAACTTTTAAACTTCATGTTACCGATGGATAGAGTCGGAGGAGTTTTATTCTTAACATCAGTAGTAGTTTGGCACTGATTCTAAGGTAAGGCAAGCTTAGAGCATTTTAGTTGTTGGGAAGGAGCTCCATGCAGCTTTTTCTTCGATAGCCTTGGTGAAGTTGAAGTAAGGGTATTCCTGGGACCACCACAATGTTGGTTCTAGCCAAAGAAAAAGTCATCCAGAAACTTCAGTGAGGTATTGAGTCTTCATCAGAGATCTCGAGATATCAACTTTTAATAGGAATCTAAGTGCTGAAAATCTCAGGCAAAAAGTAATTAAAAAAAAAAAGAAAGTCCCCCACAAAAAAGTGGGGGACAAAAGTGCAAAACGGAGTTTAGAAAGTTTCCTTTACCTAAGTTTCATGGCACTGTTTGGTATCAGATTTTTTAAAGTAACACTTAGCTTTTTTTCTTCGCTTTTTAACTTTGTTGTTGCTAGCGTTAAAAACAAGAACTTGTTAAACATCGTAGTGCATGGTGTAGTCCAGCTTCTCCCTCCAAAAATGTTATGTGACACTTTGTGCCTCGTTTTGTCTTTGGAGGAAAAGATCATCCAGAATGTGGTGTAAATGGATGAAGGGAGATAATATTCGGGATAAACTGGAATGTTACAGCCTTTGTGGCTTAGGAGGAGGAAAGCAAGTATGCCTTCGACAGGTAGGTGCCAGCTTAGTTTCTTCGCAAAAAATGTGGCTCCTGTCTTTTCATAATGCACATTGTTACAAGAGTCTATCTTTGATTATTTTAAGCCATGTTCTTTTTCACTCCTCATCATTTTGGAGTGTTCCTTGTCAACTGTGAGAATCAAGCGCTGCAGTGTATAACTTTCCTCCTGTTCTTCCAAACGTTGCTAGCAGGTTCCAGGAAATATATTTGCTCTCCCAGGAAAAGTTTGGAACCAGTTGTGTTTAAAAAGCAGTAGTTTTTCCTGGAAACCCATTTGACAGGGCAGGCGTGGAAACCGCTCAGTTTGCAAGACTTTAATATTTATTCCTCGGCATGCAGAAATAGGGGGTTTGCCTTTAAACGTGGGTTGTAGTTAGAAGTAAGAGAGATGTAGTAGATGAGGTCTTTTTTGCCAGGGTAGGAATGGCACCGCTGTACGCAAATACAAGCCAATATTGAAATACTTACTATGTTTTGTTTTAAGCAAAAATCACAGAACAGCAGATTGGCAGTAGCCTTTGTAGTTTCCATCTACGAAGTGCCCAGCCCGGCAATCCTTTTGTGTAAGAAGAGTGAAAACCAAAGCTGCTAAGTGGATCTTTTGGAATAGCTGTTGTCTTTTGGGGAATGAGTATTTCCTTGGTTTACAAATGGCATTAGTGTACTCTGGTTGCACTTTAGAGATGGTATTGTGACTTCCAGTTTTGTTATTTAATTGTTGTTTCGGAAGTGAGACATACTAAACATCTAAATTGAGATATTTGTAAGATTAGCAGGTTTTGACACTTTCAGAGCAGAACCTTTCAGAAAATTACTGTTTCTGGGCTCCAGATTACTAAATTTGAGTTATTTTCTCTGTGATGCATTGTTAGTCTTAATTACGTGGCCGTATGAAGAAAATCAAAGTTGCTTAGTCAGAAGGAGACTACTTCTGTGGATCTAAATTGTCTGGGAAGACATGTAAATGCCACACAAGAGCTAGCCAAGTAAAATAAGGCTGTTTAGTTGTCCTGTTTATATTCTTTGGAAAATAATCTGTTCTAAAGCAGGAGTTCTACAAAAAGTACTCTTAGCGTATAGGAAGAAAAAAAGTTGATATAACTATGGCACCTTCTTTGTGGTGGTTTTATACAGTACACATTAAATGAAGATGGGGTGAGGGAAGTGCTGTATGATTCATATAGGACAAGTTTGAACTCAGCTACTTTCTTGGATTTAGTATAAATATTTATGGCATTGGAGGGGATTTTTTTTTAATATGCTTCCTTGTGCTCCGGATCTTTTAGATGTCCTCCTCAGACATCTGGTGTGCATTGCTGCTTGTTTAACCCCCACCCTTCGGTTTTCATGCTGTGGCATCTCGCAGAGCTATCGCAGTCGCTCTGTGGTTGGCGTAAATTAAATCTCATCGAGCCAGCTGGGAGAATGCTGACGTGCACACTTTTCCGCTGAATGCTCTAAAACCAGTGGCTACAGTTAAAGAGGTGAACGCTTTACTCTTGTCTTGCTGTACGCATCATACTGAGCTATTTACCAAAGGTGTCAAAAATAGGAATTCCAGCATTAGCTATGATGTTTACAGATTCTTGGCTAGTTTCTGTGCCTAAGAAAAAGCTTCCCATATCAATGTAATATAATCAATGTACCTAACTTGTCTCAGAAAAAAAAAAAAATAGGTTCTCTTACTTTAAAAGTCCTTAAAAGTCCTAATTTCTAAGACTGTAACTGCTTTGAGGTACATTATGCTTGCCTTAACAGCTAATCTGTGGACGTACTGAGTTTTTCTTTGTAGTACAGTAAATTGAACACTACCCTATTTGGTTTCAAGTGGTTCTCAATGAATTCATTTAGAAGCAAGTACGATAACAAACATTTCAATACCCATTGTAACGTATTTGTATATATCTATTTTTAATCCTCTCTGTAGAATCATAGTCCTTGCAGAAGCCTAAGTCATTTAAACTTCAGCTACCCCCATGAAATAAATAGTGAACGTTATCCTTATTTACAGAGGGGAGGAAAAAAGAGCTGTAATTGCTTAAATTCACATAAGTCAGGAGTAAAGCTGGCAGCAACATTCAGAGTGCCTTGATTATAATACTTTGCCGTAGCTGCTAAACCTTACTGTGATCTGCTAATGAAAAGTGCTTTTACCTGTTTGTTTTGAGATGTGCAAATCAAAATTGTAATTAATCAGCTAAATAGGTATAACCTCTGATCTTTGAAACTTGGACTGACGATATATGGACTAGACGCTTGCTTCTGCTCAGCAGTCATGGAGGGAACAGGAGCTTTTGGACTAAAATCTCTTGTGATTGCTGTTCATCTGTAGTGGACCCCTTCTAAACTGAGATGATGAAATCTGTTTCGGGCGAAGGAGTTGAGTCTTTTTAGCTGATCCAGGGAATGAGCTCTTACAAAGAATAGCGGGATGGAAGAATTTTAAGTTCCCCTGTTTGAGCTGCAGGACCTCTGCAGGTCTGCTCTTTTCTATTTGAGGCCTGTTGAGTCGCATAAAAGGAGCGTGCCCACTGATGCCGGCAGTTAATTTTGTATTCTCTCCAGAAAATGAGGTGGGGTAAGAAACTTCAATTAAATAGCAGTCCGACTGTGGTCATGCAATGCACGGCTCGGCAGCAGGCGAGCTGATAACCCAGTTATGATCTAAAGCAGTACTTCCAAAGCTTTTTAATTAGTGCAGCATCTCACTGCCCCAAAGTGACTGTTTGGTTCCATTACAAAATTCACAGAGGTATTTAATAGAGCGCCTGCTTAATTATGGGATGGAACATCTTTAATGTGTGATGGAGGGTAGAGATCTGCAGAAATGTTTGGGATGTACATCATTCAAGTGAAACGGGGAAGGACTTAACAGATAAGTAACTGGGGAGTGGTACAGTAATGTAGCGAGACAGTTAATTTCTGGATCCTGTGGGGCTGGTACCGTGGGAATGGGGGGACACAGACATCACAACTGTCATTTTTTTTTGTTACCTTTGTTTTATTGACCCATCTGATCTTCCCTGTCTTTTCTGTGTTTTGTCAGGAATGAGTTGCTTCTGCAACTTTGAAATAAATAACCAAGGAGCCTGGATTTAAGTTAATCAAAAGGGCGACTCAGCTAAAGACTAGTAGGTATGGGGGGAGGAAGACGAAGCCCTGATTAAAGGTCTTTGAGAAGTAGAGTGTAACTTCGGTACTGCCCACCCGCTGCAATCCTGTGACTGTCAAGATAACCTCAAAAATACTAATTTCTGTTTATTCCTGACTTATCCAAGAGTTCTGGAAAACCTGCCCTCAGCGCCCAGAAAACTGAGAGGAAGGCTGTCCAGGCAGCGTGTAACTTCTTGGTAGCAAACACAATCCCTGCCTCTATCTTTTATCTTTTATTTTAAGTGACCCTGCAACTTGGCCCCATAAACCACCCTCCTTCTTGTGAAATACAGGCCAGCTATGATTTAGACAGTGCTCCCATCTATCCCTTGGCACCATAGGGTTTTCTGCCCTTTTATCTCTCAGAATCTGACAGCCTCTCTCAATCCCAGTCACCGTGTAGTAGTGCTGGCTACTGGAGTGGGTAGGAGCGGTAATTCAGATCTGGTCTCTTCAGTCCTTTTGAGGAGGAAATAATAATGTTCTCTGGTACCAGATTTTTCACAACTGAATCTTCTAGTGAAGCAGTGGGTTTCAAGCTCTTGTACTCTGTGGTTACCTAAATTTTTTCTGTGGACCTCTTCATAGGGAGTTTTTTTTTTTCCACAATAAAATTACTTGTCTCAGTGGCATGTCATGAACCCAAGATTAAAAACTGCTGTGTCAGAGGAGCAAAATTAATTTTATCTTTTCCTTAGTGGTGGTGTGTGCCTGTTGGTCTGTTTGTTTTGGAGACAGTCCTTTCAGAAACAATGGTAATATTTTGGAATTTTTATGTATGTTTCTTTATACGAGCACCTGTAAGCCTGGAGAAATTACATGGCGTCCTTTCCTCTCCGTCTCATGAGCCGCACTGGTGTCTGGGCTTTTCTAGAGGATGAAGCCTTCATGAGTTTTTGGTTATTAAAACACTACATGTGAGCAACAGCTGAGGAAGACTGTTGGGTTGTGTCTTGGAACAGTACAAAGCCAGCGGGATGAAGGATGTGTATTATCCAACCTTGTAGTGCTTATGATGAGCTTGAATTCATTTTCTTCTACTGCCTGAGGCACTGGCTGCATCTATCTCAGCCTACTGCCATCAGTTACAGTAATGCACATAAGGAATTGGCAAGCTGACACGTCCTCCTCATTTTCTGTGTAAATAGCATGATCAAAAGACTATCTTGTTTTCATCTGAATGGCTGATGCAGTTTGCCGTTGCATTCAGAGTGCTTGACTGCCCTGCACAGTTGTCATTGCTCTCTTGCTTTCCCTCTGTAGAAAGGATTTTGGAGCCCGTTTTGAAGGACAAAGGGATTTTGTTCTTTACAATGGATTCTTTGTGGGAGATGGGTCGAAATTGTTCTGCCGCTCTGTGGATGAAAGTCTTCAGTATTCTGTCCAGTTTGGTTGAAGGGGCTCTGTGTTCCTTAAATACGCGAGTCCATTTCAGACGGGCTGCAATCGGGTAACAGAAAGCCAAGATTGAAATTGCAGTTTTTCTTGTGTTCATTAGGCTTCTTGTGTTCATTTCGCCTCAGTTTAGGAAGAGATTGTCATATTGGTGACCATGAAGGCGGCAGCAGCTCCTAGTTGTGTGTCCGTGTGGATGTGATGGTTGAGGTTTGCCTCCAGCCCCATCTCCTCCTGCCCTGTGCCAGCAGCTTCAGCTGTCCGACTGCTTGCCCATGTGCCATATGGCGAAAATGCAGTGGCCAAGACTTCTTTGCTTTATGTGGGTTGGTTTTTTTGGGTTTTGGTGGGTTTTTTTGTTGTTTTTACTTTCCATTTTGAAGTCACTCATGTGCTACTAGTAGGAATCCAATTGGGGAAGTTAGCACTAAGCTTTGTAGGACTTGCACGCAGTTCAGTGGTCTAACCAGTGACCCTCCTTTTTTCCAACTCCATTCCGAAGGGAGCCACCCATGTATGTGTATCTTTTACTGACATTTTGAATGTATTTGCTTTTGTGTTTTTATTTTTAAAATACAGCATTTATATCCTCTCTTGGGGGTCTTCTACCTTCCAGGCAGGAAATTTGGGGGAAAATAAAATAGAAATAAAAGGAACATTGCTTGAAAGTGCAATATCATTTTGCGGCTCTTTTAGAAACCTCATTTTTATTGATGCTTCGAATTTTTCCACGTGTAGCAAAGGAGAATAATGTGAGAAAAGGTGTGTGGAGCATGTTTATAGTAAACTATAATAAAACCTTGCAGTATATCTAAAAATAGGCTCCAGTTTAAATAAGCCAAATACTTTTTTTTTTTTTTTTACCTTTGCATAGCACCTTTTGCTCCAAATCCTTATGAAAGAAACAGTGCACAATTTATTGGATTGAATTTTAATGTGACCCCATTACAAGTAAACATCTCAAAATTAATGTTTCAAGCGGGGTTGCCATAGACCATACTGAGTGTGCTCATACTCACAAGGGGCATTGATTACCCAGTGCAGTAGTCAGGAGTTTGATTTATGTCGCAGGATCGTATCCGTGAAATACCAGCCATTGGAGCAGAAGGTGGTGTTTCAGACCTGAGTGTCTGCGTTGCTCTCCACTAATAGAAACACTATCTAAAAAACCCAGAGGGAGGGTAGCAAATAATTTCTGTCTACTCAGGAGGAATTACTCAAACTTGAGCTCTCACAAATTGAATTTCCTATCTGTCTCTCTTTGCCATTGAATGAAAATACGTAGTTAGAAGGTATCACTTGGTATGTTGAAGTACTGCTTAAACACCCCATCTAACAATTTTTGCTGTTGTGACCTTGCTGTGACTTTGATTTGCTTTTGAAATCGATGGCAGGTCTTCTAGCTTTGATTGTTTCTGCTACAAGACAGGCTAGTCTTTGATCAGCTCTGCTTTCCTGTCTTTTATGTAGCACAGTAAGTCATTTAGCTGGGTGACGAAAGAAAGAACACCTAGTTCTGGAAACCACCATCGGTTTGGAAAGCAGTATCTTCAACATGTTGACTTACACTTGTATTTCGTTCACAGTTTTTTATAGTGTTTTTTACATTTTTAATAAAATCACCTTACTACACTGATAAAAGTAAATCTTTTTATCTGGCAACTTTTAAAATCTGCTTATCAGAAATGTGAGAGAGTGCTGTATAATAGTTATGCAAATAAATTAAAGGAAGCTGACTTCTGGTGATATGTTTACTATTTAAACTTTGCATAGTGGTAGATTTAATGACATATTCTGGATTTATTTTCTATATTCAGAATTACTGTAACCCACTTAGTCTTTGTTTCCAGCTCTCTCAAGTGTATGTGTCCCATAAGCGTTCCGGCCAGGCTAGAAGGTGCAAATGAGTGTCTTACCTTGAGGCGCTAAGGGTGGTGGGACTTCACCTCTTCATGGCTCTAGCCCCACAGATGCTCACCTAGAATCTTCAGAGATTTCAACTGCACCAAGGAGAAAACGTTACCTAGCACTGAAGAAATGTAAATGACTAAATGCCAGTGTTAGTACACACGGAGTGTGGTATAGGGACACACCAGAACTGCTTACAGCACTCACAATGCAGTGAGTTTTGCCAGGGAATTAAACGGATCATGTATCTTTGCTGACCAGTAAATACTAATGTAGTGTGTTCTAAGCGATTACAAGAATGTGAAATTTACCGTTTTCTGCAGAAAATGTAAATGATGCTTCTCCCTTTGTCTTCCTTTCTCTTTTATCCCCCCTCTTCGGGATGCCCTTGTTGGGTCACGCTGTTCTGCACCAAACAAAAGTCATCAGTAGCTTTCTACATTGGATGTACAATTAGGCTGAGGAGTTCAGCAGTTGCACCTTCATCAGCTTACTCAGCAAGGTATTATTGTCAGCTTTGAAGTATCTAACACAGGGCTGCGTTTGCTCTTCTGACAGTATATTGACTGGGGTGGCAAGGACCGTGCGCGTCTGGCCAGGAGGAGTCCCAGGAGGAGGCTAGCTGGAGAGTGAGGGTCTATCTGGGTAGGACAGCCCGCTGGTTTGTAACGACGGTGGATCTTGCTGCGGACCGAAGCCCGTACGATGGGGCAGGGCTGGGTGCCCGAGCGCAGCCCCAGATTAAGGCCCGTGCTGCTTTCTGGCTGTGGTCGGACTTGGTGGCTCGGCTTAGCCGGGCAGCTTGCCTTTCTTTTGTAAGAACCTCTAATGCATTGAGCAAACAGAAAATGGTAACTTGGGCTGTTTTAGTCCCTGTTAACTGACTGTAAATGTTTGATGGAGGTTTTTCCTGGGAGAGCTGGCAAAGAGGCTCAGAAAGGAGCGCTCTGTGGGAGCAACCCTGCTTCCTGAGCAACATCTCAGCCTTGACCTGGGGGAGATCCTTTTTTGACGTTGATGTTAACAAGTATTGTGGACATCCTTGGTACTATTTATCTGGAGATTAGTGTAGTTTAGCACTGATCGCATTTAAATCTTGCCCACCAGATCACTGAAATTGTTTTTTAGCCATAGTTTGCAGGAGTACAGGTACTCTAAGCAGAAGAAAGGAACCTTTTTTTAGACTTTCAGCTCAGCCAGGTGCTCCAAGAGTTAGCTAAATGGGACACTATCTTCAAGGGAGATCTGCAAATTTGCGAAGTAGTCCCATGCTCTACAGTTAGACCTAAGCCTGAGTTCACTGTCGGGTTGGAACTGAACGCAGCCCCACAGTCACAACTGTTGAGGTGTGAAAATTGAAATTTGATAGAGGAAATATTAAGAAGCTCTGCCAGACCAGAGCATTAAAATGTATTCCATCCTTCTTCCTTTGTGACATATCTTCTGCCCTTCTTCTTTCCATGCCATCAATTTCTTGCCTACTTACCAAGATGCTTTTTTACAGTTAAGTTTTTTTGAACTCAACACCAAAAGTGTTATTTCACTTGGCACCTGGTTAGCAGAGTGAAGAGAATTTAGTTCAGTCCTAGTTTAAGTGGCCAGCGGTGGCTTTTTAGTTCTCTTATGTTTATGAAGTAGTTTGTAGAACTGAAAGAGTTACCCATGTAAGACAATTTATGTACAGAGAGTATGCGTATGCTATTTTGTACAGCTATGCTGTACAATATGATGAGAGAGAATATAAGGTGATGTAGTCTGTTTCTCACAGTACATTTGAAGGAGCAAATACAGTTACAGTCAAGTTTGGGGAGGCAGTTTTGCCATTTTCTGCCTGTTGCAATTTAGTGTTTTATATATAATGTAGCATTGTCAAGACCTGTTAAGATGAAATCTGCTTTAACCTGTTTTACTGAGCTCTGATTAACAGTATGTTTGGTTTTTTTTTGAAAGGATCCTCAAGCAAGCATGTGCAGTCTTTTGAACAAAAGAGGAGGAAAAAGTGGGTGGAGATGATTGAATGCAGAGGTCACTATTTTATGTTCTTGCTTGCCATGTCAAGCATCATGTGTCCCTCATTGGCAGGCATGGTCAGATGGAGGAGCCAGAACAGAATAGTCGATTTAATCGCTGTATTTTGGGTTTGGCCGTGGGTTTTCTGGCATACCTATCTCTGCACAGTGGTAGCCAGAGCTTGGTTCCAGGAGTAAGTGCTTTTCATATGTTTTGTAAATGGATGAGAGCGGGCTTTTGCCAATTTTTCTTTACGTGTGTATGTTTCTACTAAATTAGCTTTTTGTCATATTACAAGAAAGTCAGTAAAATATGTGTCAGATAAGTGAATCGGTAAGTTGGCTGCTGAAAGAAATCTATCAATTATAATAAAAAAAATATTTCCAAGATCTAATTTTGCAGCAGTGTTTTATGATTAGGCTGTTCTCATTAATACTTAATTTTTTTGTTGTTCCTGTAGTTTGCCGGTTTATTACCCTCTCCAGGTAGGCCTGTTTTATATACTACAAAGCAAATGCAGACTACTGTGACTTTGTTTACAGCATTTGGCAGACTACTTCCCAGAACTAAAACTTATTTAAGCTCTGCTTAAATTGTATCTTTTATAGAAACTGCAATCCAGAAATAAAGTAGTGGTGCAAAATGATGTTTTTACATAAGGGATTTTTGTGTTTGAGTGGGGGTTATAGAACTATGCAGCAATTATAGAAATAAATATAATTTGTGACTGCTGCTTAGAATATCTTTTTTCATGAACCAAAGGTTTACTACTGAGGGGTCTGAATGGATTAATTCATTTTCTTTGGTCGAGCAAGTGATGTAAATCTGCCTTAAATTACATGCTTTTAAGATTGTCTGTAGTCTAACTACTTCACACAGATTTAATTTCTGGGGAATTTCACAATTTCAAGGATATCAGTCCTCTTACAATGTACAGTATGCTGTGAAGTAATAGCCAAACTAGGCAGCTGACAACATCTGCAGATTAAATCTGTGGTGTGATTCTTTTGTTTTGATAACTTGTTTTGATGACTTGTTGAATTGAGTAATTTGCGGTGGCTTCTCTGCTTGGTATTCGATATCTCAAATCATGTGATTTTTTTTTTTGTCCGTGAATTGGAATTTTTATGCCATTTATCCCAATTTATATTGGCACAGACTGACTTCTGTCTTTAAGGTAGTGCAAGAAAACATGCAATAGTTTGTAAGTTCATTCCAATCTATTTGCAATTTAATCTCATGATTGTTAGAATATAGGAGTAGAGAATAAAACAAGTTTCATTTTATAGTATCCTTTTCACATATATGTAGCTTTTGTGAATGTCCTGGCTTTTCAGCAGAAATGTTTCATGTGTCATGAGGGCTAAATTTTGATCTTGGATTAGTAGAGAAAACTGCTTTATTGATTCCTGGGAATGTCTGACCCTTAGAACATGAGGCAACTCCTCTTACTAATGAGAGTTTGTCTGCATGGTAGTATTGGAAAAGGTAATTAAAGGTGTAATGCATGTTAATTAAAGTCTGCTAAACTCTCATGCTCATGATTTTATTAATTGAGTGGCCTGAGGTCATGGTAATTCAATCCAAGACCTTAAAGGGTAAGGACACTGTGACAGACACCACAACCCATGATTTTTTTTATTTTTATTTTTTTTATATTCCCCACCCCACCCCACCCCCCACCTTCCCCAAAGTTAATAAACATATCAGGAATTTACTCTTGTGGACAAATCCATTTGTCAGTTGCAGAATGGAAAAGTAAAACGGGCAAGAGCAGTGCTGGAATTTTCTTGCAAGGAGTTTTATTTCAGTCTGTCTTAAGGTCTGTATCATGTCAGTCTTCAGTTTGAAAGACTAAGCCTTTCACTTCTGGATTGTAATTAATGCTCAGATTTTATGCATTACTAGTAGCCAGCAGGAGAGAGGAAATCGGGAGGGGGAATAGTTTATGGTAGCCATGTCCCAGTGCGGCCCATACTGAGTTGCTAGGTCAGAGAGGAAGGAAGCTAGCTGCCAAAAGAGTGTATATTTTTTTTTCCAGTCTTTGGTAACTCCTGGAGCTCTCGGACATATTTTAAGACTTCTCTGGTGTCTTGCTATCAAATCCGCGCTTGTAAAAACATGACTTTTGCTGTTGTGATGTTTGCATTGCATAGGCATTGCAGTAGGGACGCAGAACTGGTGACTGAACTGCAAGAGAAATGCAAACAGTGTTGAAGATCCACTGCTTACAGAGAACTATCCTGCTGGTGTGTATGTCTGAAAAGAGCCGTGCTGGTTTCACAAACGTGTAGTTTGCATGTGTTAATTTGAATCACTTTCAGTTTCGGCTGGTAAGTGGTTAAAATAAAGAACATTCTTGCTGACTGCATGGACTTCTGTCAACTGAGTGCACTACTGCAGTACTGCTATATAGGCAGACACTACGTCACGTCGTTATCTCTGTTTAGCTTGTCTGTGCTTTATCATGTTGCCGAACAGTTTTAATAAAAAAAGAAGACAGGGGGGTGGTGGGGGGGAAGAGACTAGTATGAATAGTTGTAAGTAGAACTATCTGAAAGCAGCAGATCTGGAGTGCCTTACGCCAGCTGCTTACCGAAACAAAGAGAAGTATTATGAGAGGCACAATAAATGTGTTTGCTATCTTTGCTTTCAGTTGCAGTGCAGACACAAGCCGTCACAGTAATGAATTTCAAAGACTGGAGTTTGGACTTGGGGAATTTTATGAAATGCAGTTGTTTTATCAGAGTGTTGTCTTGCCAGCTGTGTGATGCGAGTCTGGTTACCATGGAGCGTGGGCAGTTGGGGGAGACAAATCTAGTCAGTAAAACAGCATTTTGTGTGGTAGGCTCTGCTGCGGTTTCTCCCTCTCTGCTTCAAATTCCAGTTTGGTAAGGAGGAAAGTAGTGGGGGGAAGAAGTCGCCTTTTTATTTAAATAAAAAGCAGTTTTACCTCTAATCAAACTTACAGACCGCGTGAGAACTGGTGCAGTACGTATACAGAATATGAATACACGGTGTATCCCCATGAACAATGTAGACATATTTTTCCTCTTGATCTTACCCTGTCATCTGGACTCTTCTGTTCGCCAGTCTTCTCTGCTTGCCTCCTGTCTGCGGGGCAGGCTGTAGAAGATGCTGAGCGCCTGTAGCTTCTCATGAGGAGGTGCTCAGTGCCTTCCCACCTGTCCTGTAAGAGACAGAGGGTGTAAGAGCTCCTGCTGCCTCCTGCCTGCTCACCGCTGCCGCCTCTTTGAAGCTTTGGTAGTTTGATAAATTTGGGCCAAATGGCCCTGTGGTGTTGCAGATACACAGGACAGTTCTGAAGGCCTCGGTGTTCCCCGCGTAATTCCCACGTTACTTCACAATTAGGAAAATGCATTACCAAATTCGACAGGATTTAATTAGAAGCCATTCCTTTCTTCGCTAAATTTCTTTAAAATGTGTTTCTTTAATTCCAACATACAACAGCATTAGCTTTTTTACCAGATTTTGTACTCAATCCGGATGTTAATGTATAAATGCTTTTGTTACCGTACATATAATAAGATGTGTTTTTATATATATATATTTTTTTTTTAAAGAAAAAAAACCTTTAAGGTAATTGTATAGCATCAGTCTCCCAGGTGCTGTTTGGTAAAAAGGAAGAGTTTCTACCTTGCTAAATTGGACAATGTCTAGAGATTTTTGTCTTTTGTAAACGCCAGAGTTAGCTTTACATGGATATTTACATTGCCTGTATTCCTGTCAGGAGTTGTTGGGGAGGAGTCAGTAGGAGTTCGGTGCCTCCATGGAATTTATAATTCCTGTAATGGAATTTTGTGTTTGAGTCTTCAGAAGTGATCTGAGACACTGCAGAGAGAAGAGCGATTGCGTATGGGTGGGGTGAAAGTATCACAAACCTTAGCTGATGAAAGTTTTCTCTTTTGACATCGGTATTAACTTACTTTTTTCAAAGTGAGGGAGATTCCTCAGTAAGAGAAACCGGTATGATGTGGTTTACTTCTAAAGTTTAGAACGCGAGCACTACGTAGGTGGAGGTTTCTACTGGCATCATATAAAGGCTGAAGGAAAAAAATGCAGAAATTTTACTGCTGTGAAGATTGTTTCACATGAGAGGTCTTTTTTTGATAAGAGCTTCTCTTGTGACACCAGAGTGGTTGTGGAGGGCTTCCCAATTAACACTCTGGTTGTTTCGAATGGGAGAGGGTTTGGGTGACTGTCTTAGAGCATTCGCAGTAGAGCACAGTTTTTACTATTTAGAGCCGAGATGGAAAGTTCCTATTTAGATTTGGTGCCAGAGTCTTTAATAGAAATCATGACTTGTGGTGTATTATAGGTCAGTGTATATTTGCTAGTTTATATTATGCTGACTAAATTGGCAAAATGCTTATTTTTACTGGTAAACATTCAGGAGGTTTTCTCCTCACTCGTTCTTTTTCCAACAAAATAGTATTTGTCGTGTGTGGAATTGAGGCAACATTTTATAAATCATCTGCCTCGGCGATGATGTGAAAATGTGTGGTGGCATACAAAGATTTCCATTGTCAGGTACCTCAGGGCTGTAGATGGAGTTAACTTTATCCTAATTTTAGTTCTGGAAATTATGGCCGTGTAAAAAAACAAAATGCTTCTGGCAGTGTAGGAAAAATACAAATTTTAAACTCTAGCAAAAGTGGCTATTTCAGGGCTATTACCAGAATAGGTAACCCTGGTTAACTTAGCTCCTCTCCAAGCCCCTTATGGAGCCCCAGAAGCATTTTTTAACATCTTTAAATTCCTGTGAGGTCTAAATATGACCTGTGGCTGTAAGGATGTGAGTTCCAGTAAAGTCCATAACTGCTGGGGAAATGCAGCACTGGGCTTTAGGCTATACATTGAGACGTTTAATTGAAATGGGAAAAGTACTGTGGTCACACTTTAATGCGTGCTTAGTAACAATAGCGTTTATGCGCAAGCTAATTGTATCACTTCTGGAATTATTTTATACGCAGCACCCACCATGCTGTGAATGGCATTTTCTGATAAGTGTCAGATCATATAAAATTTATCATCTACTTGGTACTTTAGCACCGGTCTGCCCAGTTGAAAATTGGCGTTCTTAAAATTGGAATTTTGCGATTCTTGTGCTGAAGAATTGTGCTGTTTTGTTCATTGCTCCAACCATAGTTTAAAAGTATAGAGAAGGACATCTGAGGACAAAGTTAAGCCTTGCATCAGCAAGTTTCCAATCTTTTCCCTAATTTTTACCTTGCATAGTTATATACTAGACAAGCTTGTTTTGGACAGCCTTTTATAAAAGGAATCGTTTGAGAACTTGAACGTTTATTCAGTTTTAGATCTTGAATATTTGGCATAAATGTGAACTGGAGCCCTGGAATTTATAACCACAACCATAAGAAAAGGAACAAAGCCTGTTTCATTGCGGATAGTCATGCTTTGCAGAATGAGGTAATGAGAGTTCAGGGTTGGAATGGCAGCTTGTAAGAAGGAATGCTTCTGAATAAAAACGCTGCTGGAAAGATGCGTTAGCTCAGCCCTTTCAGATCATCTGGGGTGAGTTGACCCCTCTCACGTTACCTTTTTGCAACTGTTTATTCCAGCATAAAACACTGAAGTATGGTTTATGGTGCCTCATGTATCTTGCAACCATGTTAAATGTGCCTATGCAGACCTGACGTGCGTTTGGGAAATTTTTCTGCGAGAACGTTTTCAAAGAGCGCGCTCTTTTACCTCTCTTTTCCCCGTCGCGTTCATTCTCACTTGTGGTCTTCCTGCAGGTGAAGCAGCTCTAAGAGGCGAGCCCAGAATGCAGTCTCTCCCAGTCTCCTCTGCGCTCACCAACCATCGCACAGGCCCTCCTCCCATCAGTCCCAACAAGAGGAAGCTCAGCATGGACCAAGGGGATGATGAGCTAGACTGTGAAAATGACCACGTTTCTAAAATGAGTCGAATGTTCAATCCGCATCTGTAAGTGTCTTGCTTTTGTTACCTCTGGTTCATAGAATTTGCTGCGTGCGCCAAGATCCTCCTGTGTCTAAAATTTTGTGCTAGATTTTTCCTTTGTTCCAGTTTGTATGGAAGGTCTGCACAAAGGCTGGTGTGATTAGATGGGTGACTTCTTGTTTCCCTTTGTTCCCATACAGCGTGAAGTAACGGGAATTAGCCCGACTTTTAACTATTTATAGCAAAACAGACGCATTCACCTTGCAATTCCTAAAGTATTGTTCCTTTGTTCTGCGTAATCTGCTCCTTTGGCTTCCCCTGATTCTGAGCGCTCTGTACTCCCGGCCCATGGGGGCGGGGAAGCAGAAGGAGGGGAAACAGAAGTGCTTGGCGTTTTTCTGAGGCCGGGAGATTGTGAGCCAGCTGCTCCGTAGTCTGCCTTGACAACTGGGCAAGCTGCAGTTGTTGCTAAACATGACTTAGAGGGATCGCACCGCAGCTCTGACGGTCGGATGTGGAATTTTTCGTACAGGTAAGGTGTTGATGAGTTAGGTGCATGTGTTGGGTAATCATCAGATGCCATTCCTGCCGTGTTCTCATTCCTGGGAAGGCAAGTCTGGCTGGCATGAAGCGCAGGCTTAGGGAATTCCTTTCATTCTTGACTGGAGGAAGCGATGGGAGCGGTTCAGCAGTCCGGGGCAGGCTGATAGCTGCGCGCCTTTCCCTGCTGCCTCAGCTCCCGCAGCCGCTGCATTCCCCGCATTCCACGCTGCTGTGGACTGTTGTGTTCAGTCATAAGATGCGGACGGAGGTATTTATCCTCAAATAAATCACCACAGTGTTAGTCAGAGGCTGGGCCTGTAGTCTGCAGTCTTGGAATTTGTTACAAATCAGGAATCCACCGCTGAAGTAATGCAAAACAATAAAAGCGCACAAGCAGAGAGAGACTTCTCATTTACAACATACCTCCTTCTTTCTCCCGAAAACTTAACTATTTATAGCCTTTCCTTGGGCTGAGAATGCTGGTATTGGAAAGAACCATATGCCGCGTTTCTGTGGCGCAAAGACCTGGCACAACTGAAGACATTTATGGCATTTTTTGAATTATGTAAGTTTGTGGGAAAAGGTGTGATTTATTTTTTTAACTCGTTTGCTAGTGATGAAATAAAACACAGCTGGCGGTTACGTACATTGTAACACTTTATACAGTGGAGGCCATAAAAATAATGAAGTCTGAACCAACAGACTCACGTGCAACCACCGTTCAAAACTAAAAGATACAGGCAGCTTTTTCGTGTGATCCCTTAGATATATTTTTAAAGCTCAGATCTTTTCCGGCATGGTACATTATTACTCGTCCGGTATGGTACGTTTTAACTCTTTCTGCGATTTTGTATATGAAATGTGCATCTTTTCTTCTAATAATAAAAAGCAGCGGTTGTCTGGCTAGTGTTCATGTGGTGGGACATAATCTATTTCAATTAAACCATCTTCTGCAGATGAGTCGTAATGCAAAGTAGCATTCACGAGGCCATCTTTTTTCTACTTTATTTTGTAAGTTTGATCTGGCCATATGAAAATATGCTTTCAACTGAATATTACAAAACTTTAAACTTTTGTGATATATCTGAAATAACTGAAATTTCTGATATATCTGAAATATATAGATAAGTTCACAAACTTTCTCTGAATTTTACTCCCATTTCCCTGCCACCACCACCAATTAAGTTATTTTTTCGAAGGTTTTTCATATTTTCCCTCTTTTTTTGGACTAGGATGTTCTGGTTCAACAATAGAAATGGATTACTCAAACTTTGTGGAACTGCCTTGAAAATTTTGTTTTGGAGGTGGGAAGTATGTTGTAGAAGCTTGACTTGTTCACGCTAAAGAGAAGACAGTAGATTTGGGGATTATGAAACAATAACAGCAGTCACATTGTAGTGACTTGGAGGTTCTGGAAGTGTAAGTTTGACAACATTCAATTCAGAAAACCATATCCATAGGAGAAGTGGAGCATAATGTGGAGACTAAATGGCACGGTATCGTTGGTGATAGCAAAGACATTTTTGTGAGTTGTCTCTAAAGGTGAAGTTTAGAGTCTATGTATTTTGAACTTTTCGGGACAAAGTCCCCTGAAAGCATAGGACAAAAGAGTTGGTGGTACAAAAACTGGGCATAGCTGCCCGAGTCAGTATTGTTCAGGGCTACAGACTGCACACCTTTGCCACATAGCACTGTTTAAATCCATACTTCTCTGGCTGAGTGTCTTCAGTTTTTCTAAATGTCCAGATGGGCAGATCTTTTTCATTTGGAAGTTGGTGCCTGGAAGACAGAAGTCTTTATAACCGCGAGCAGCTCTTGTTCAGGCATTTGGGTCTTTGTGATTGCGTTGGTAGTACTGTGAAGCAGTTGTATATTCATCCTCTTAACACCAGCATATTGTGGTTGGAAACGTAATTAAATAGGACAAGAATTGTGTGCTGTGGTTCATTAGAAACGGTAGAACCTTTTGTTAGCAATCGGATGTTAACTCTTAGGTACCAGCAGCCCGGCATCTCAGTCACTGTGCTTCAGTGGGAGCGAATCCATTTAAATACTCTGGATATTTTACTAGCAATCCCATAATCCAGCCTTTTGTTTGCGAATTGAATGCTTTGAGATATTCCCTGATCAGGTGTGACTCCCTGATGTATCTTCTTTGATCAGGTTCTTTGCGTTGTGCCTGGGTATGTTTACTTTTATTGTGGAAAAACACAATGATTGGAGTACAGTCTCTGGAGTAGAGCAAATCAAATGCCCTGGCAATCCTACTATGTTTCCAAAATATGTAATGGAATTTCTGTGCAAAGAACAATTTATCAAAGGCTCTGTTTTTTAGAGGAGGTAATTCTCAGCTTTGGGATAATAAAATATACTTGAGACCTTGTGGGTTAATTTAAAAAAAATCAATAGGTGAAACTGCCTGCCTCACTTACAGCAGTGTACTGGACTGTATTTATACAGCTTCTGTATTTTTCTGGTCATAAAAGATTATACTCGTAAGCTCCTCAGTTGGGAAAAACCGAATACTTCCACCCCAAATTAAACCTAGGTACTGTAACATGAAATTCCTTTATTTGCATGTCATACTTCCTTATATGGCCCTCAAATGTTTTACTTAAAATGTATTCACTAAAGTATAATCTTGCTGAAGTAAAATGTGCTTTTTGTACTATACTTTATTTTCTGGTGCTTTGTAAAGGAGAAGCAAGCTTATTTTAAGCCTCAAGTTGAAACATGCTTTTGTTTTCGTATGACTTCACTAAAATCACCTTGATTTACAGAAGAGTAATTAGGAGCTTGATTTATGTAAGAATTACAAGCGCTTTATGTATGGGTAAAGTGGCTGGAGAGCTATACCAGTCTTTCTTAACAAATGAAGCCGCTTTGTTACATTTCCAAGGTGAATTTAGCATTTCGTGGCAACTCCTGGGTAAAAATTACCTCTATCTGGGCATTGTGATGTAAGGGGAACATGAAAGAAGTGTGTTGTACCTTTAAGCAAAGGTCTCAGGCCTGACCTGTGTTATGTGGGTTTCTTGTTTGTCAGGCTGGAGGCATTTTCTCATTTTCACAGTTCAGCTGAAAACAAAGGCCTCCTTCTCCTGGCAGGGAGCTCTGCAGAGCTGACATCAGCCTTTTCCCAGCGGGCGGCAGCGCTGCCCTAAGAGCCTGCGCAGGGAGCGGAGGAGTTTCTGCTCATGGCATTTTGTTTGCCAAGTAGCAAAGAAAATGAGCAAATGCCAAGAGTGAAACTTTTTTTTTCTTTTCTTTCTTTTTTTTTTTTTTTTTTTTTTTAAAGAAATGACACTGGGCTGGGTTTGCCTCTGATTTTTAATAGGATCTAGCAAATATGTAACTCTTAACTGCTTGTGGGCAAAGGAGAGTGATGGCTAATACTTTATAGTATTTGAAAAACAGTTTGTGTGCTAGCAAATTGTGGGATCAAATCACTGTATTTAACCTTAAAGTGAATTGATGTCACTCACATCTTCAAAAGGATTCAGATTTTGTGTTATTGGTAAAATTATATGTGCGACTGACCATTTGAGTTTGTATTGGGAAGGACTGTTACTTTTCATAGAATCATAGAATCATTTTGTTCGCTTGTCGAGTACGTCAGGCTGAAAGTTAGCATTTTGGGTTTGGGATGAGCAGGCTGGTGAATGCAATATTTTCCCTACAATCTCTTTGTCACAATTCCCGTTTGGTTTGGTGGCATTAGGATCGCAATGAAAATTAATTTCTATATGAAAATGATCTTACGGCAAAAACTTGCAGCTGTTACGTAGATGTCTGAGGAATAATAATCATACCTTGATTTGTGTGAATACATAATTTGGCTTTTTCTTGTAGTAAAAGAAAGGTCTACATATGAACAATGTAGTTTAATGCGTATTGTGTAAGATGATATTTAGTTTTGGACATAACCATACAGATCCTGTTTCAAATTCTAGATTGTGTCTTCACTTTTCTTACAGTGAAGAATCACAGCGGATCTGATCTTTAAAGCCAGGCTAGATTCCTGGAGTTCAGAAGCTGCTGTGTATCGTAAGTTTCTTACCATGAATATCCAATGGAGTTTGCTCACTTTAATGACACTGTAATAGAAATTACCCTGGCATCCTTTTAAAAAAAAAAAAAAAATCTGACTTAAGCTGCCCTGACAGTTACCTGGATTCAAAGAGCATCAATTCAGGTTAGAACAGGCTTGAGGAGGTCACTTCATCCAACCTTCTGCTTGAAGCCGGGCCAGCTGTGTCCTTCAAGCTTGTAGCAGCTCAAAGCGAGGAATTTTGAGTAAGGTCTGAAGTACTCACACTCCTTATTAGAGGAGGGCTCCATCACTTTCCCCTGTACCATTGCCTGACCCTGGCTGAGAACACAGGGTGGAAACGTTCTGCAGAGAATCAGGTCCCCATTGTGGTGGAGGCTGGTCCCAGCTCCAAGCAGGTCTTGAAAAGATTTAGAACTGGGTTGCAGAGTAGCGTGGGAGTTTTCTGAAAAGTTCTTTGCTGCTAACTACTGCTTTTTTGGTTCCAAACTTCATGTGGTATTAAGAAATATGTTTACACTGTCATTTTATTGTGACAAATTGGAATTAAAAAAAAAAAAAAACCCGACACACACTACTCGGAACACCCAAAATGTCTCTCATTTGCTTGCAGGCATCTTCGCTCAGTTGTCTTGGCACGAATATGCCTTTGAAGTATTTTAGGATTAACCTGGTGTTTTCAAAGCAGTCCTGTTGTAGCTGAAGTCCTCTGTGCTGCCAGTGGAACTGGTACAATGTGGCTCTTGTTGATTACAGCGGACAAAGGATTACAGAGCAGGTTTCAAACCGCTTTTCCTAATTTATTTTTTGTCTTTTCTTGTACGCATTGCTTGAATGATGGACCAGATCAATCAGATGTATTTTCTCATTTATTAATGGACATCACGCACTGCACAAAATTGTACTTAAATTGTTTCCAACAAATGTACACTAAATCGAACCTTCAGAGATGGACTTGAAAGAGCTAATGTATCTGAGTTAATATTTAACACTGAGGTTTGCAGAAGTTCTTATCCAAGGGGGGAGTGTCAGAAAGTACTCAAGTCCCTTTCAGTTCAGGAGGGTGTAGCCAAGCACATGTGAAATTCTTGTTATGAACAGTTTCGGGGCTAAAAATTGATTGATAGCTTATCAGTCCTTCACAGAGAGACCTGATCTGTCAAAATTTGGGTATATGTTTAAGTACTTGAAAAATCAGGCAATATTAGTTCAGGTGTCTCCACTTGCAGACAGAAGGGTTTTGTGAGCTAGCTCCAGAATTCTGCTTTGATGTAATGTTTTCCACTTTCATTTTCCTTCTTCTGTAAAGGAGCGTAAAACTTCCGTAGGGCGTTACAGCTCGGAGCTTCTTCGCGAAGGACAAAGCCGTGTCCCTCATCCTGGCAGAGGGGTGCCAGCACCGGCACCAGGGATCGCCCACTGCTGCGGGTGACATGCAGCCCTGTGCCCACAGGAACAGAACACCGTCCCTTGAGCCCCACCGTCACCTTTTTAGCCAAGGGGAGACGCTCCTCGTTTTCGTTAAAGGGAAATTTTACACGGCCTAAATTATCGTATCTCTACACCGGGGTAAAATCCAACACCAGCCCAAAAGTCTGATAGCTCGGCAAGAGGCAAGAAAAGAACCGGTGACATTTGCAAACGTATTCTAGATGTATATCCTAACCATATGGAAACAAAGGTTTAATCTCACTTCTTTTTATTTAACCATTTTCCCAGATGTTTCCTGCAGTTTGACAGATGTACCATTTGCTAGAAAGTTGCGCTCTTGAGAATTAGAATGTTGTGGACACGGTTGCTATAGACAATGACTCTATAAGGGTAAGATTTGGAATAAAATGTTACATGAATTTCTAGTCGGATAAGTAAATTTCTTTCCCCAGACTGGAAGTGCTGGACTGGACAGTCTCCTTTCATTTTCCCTCATGCTGTAATGCGCTCCAAAAACAGGCGAGCTGGCTTTTAACTCATTCCTGCAAAATTGCCGAGCGCTGACTCCGAACCGGTGGCATTATTTCTCAGTGTTGAAAGGTGAAAACTCACTCCTCGGGCTGTCCCTGACCATCCCGGGCCGCCTTTACCTCTCCAGTAAGCGCCCTCCCCGGCAGCCAGCCTCCCCCCGGCTCTCCCCTGAGGCGGAGCGTGAAGAAATGGAGGCGAAACGAGCCCCCATGTCGCTGCCTTGCCGTGCTGCGACCTTCACGCTAAGGATAACCAAAAAATGCCGGGGGGAAGGGGGCGGACGCCGGTAAGCCCCCCCCCGAGGTACCGGGCCGACTCCCCGCCGGACCGCCGCTGGAAGATGGCCGCCCTGAGGGGGGCCGGGGCGGGCGGCGCGGGGGGACTCTTATCGTGACGAGGCGGCGGGGCCGCGCTGCGCGCCTCAGCCGAGCTGGTGAGGCCCCGGGCGGGCCGGGGGACGGCGAGGGGGGGGAGGCGGCCGCCTTCCTGCGCCCGGGCCATGATCACCCCGAGGTTAGTACCGGGCCGTGCTCGCCCCGAGGTCGGTTAGTACCGGGACTCGCACCGCGGGTCCTGCGCTCGGCTGGGCCCGGCCCCGGGGCTGGGAAGGGGTGGGTATGGTTTGCCCTGAGGATTGATCCCATAAGAGAACGGCAAGGGAAATAAAAGGGCTCTGCCGCCATTGAAGCCTGAAGGTTTTGACCTCAGTTATATGACCACTTCCCCCAGTGGAAAATGTTGCTGGAATCCGCTGTGCTTTGTAGTTGCCGTGATGTGGAGTAAATCAGATACCCATGGCCATACTGCCTGGCGGAACTCACCTCCTCCTTTAAATGTCTTAAATAACTCTGCGAACGCTGTAAACAAACTCTGCTGCTCAGCAGCTCTCCAAGGTTGCTCATTCACAATGTAAATATTGTTCCTAAAATCCCCTGGAACGTGAACATAGAAAGCGGAGCATATTTGTTGGCTGATTGTACCTGCAGGCCCGCGTGTGGAGGGCAGTGGGACGTCGGCCCTCCCCCGGCCCTGCGGGCAGCCCCGGGTACCCGGTGAGGAGGGACGGGGCGGCGCGAGTGTGGTAAGCCATGAGAAAAACTTTCCAAAACATCTGGGGAGAAGTCTCAGCGCACTCCAGTTACTGCTTCATGTAGTCTTTAATGTGGCACAGATGTACAGTTACTGTAAATAATGGAGGAGTCGCACATTACAGTCGAGTTAAGGTCGATTCATGTGTTGCTGTCAAAGTCCTCTCTTTAAAGTCCTCATCTGTCAGAGTTGTTTGAAGCGCGTGTGTTTGAGCTGTACGGACACGGCTGACTTCTTGCTATCTGAATGATAAGGAACGATGCTTCCTGAATCTTTCTGTCACATTTTTAATCAGTAACTTTTAGTGTTCATAAATCAGCCTTTTAAAAAGGGGGGAAATAAAATCCCCAAAGATTTCTGCTTGCGCTTTGCTTTTCTAACTAAATTCTTCCTTAAGCCAGAAGTTTCTGCGAGAGGACAGATAGTGTCGATTGCAGAATTTGATGGTTAACTTGGGCGCCTTAACTGCAGAAGTACCCTTCAAACACACTTAACTGCTACTGCCGTGGTCGCTTTGGTTATCAGCTTTTCAAAGGAATTATTTTACTATGTTGGTATGAGTAGTCGTGCAAAATATAATGAAGCTGTTATTGTATTTATAGTGCTTCTAGAGGTTTCAGTAATTCAGATTTTATTAGCAATTACAAACAGTTTCAATAAACTTTTAATGAAATGTTTATTCCTTTTACAAAACAGTCCATGAAAAGAATCTCATTTCTTAAAACCAGTTATTTGAACACTGGTCCCAGTCTAAAGGTCTAAAGCCTCACTTTTTTTAGCATTTTTGAAATTTGTCTGGAAATGAATTGATATACTTTCTTAGCTTTTCTTGCTTCACATCAACTAACGTTACATTGTGTATCTGATGGATAGAAACCATAATTTGTAAACTTTAATGATCCAGGCCATTTTCCCCTCTTTCTTTTAAGAACCGTTGAACTTGGAAAAGAAAGCTCTATAATCCCATCTCCTGACAATTTGACACAGTTAATTCTAGCACTGTGACCGTATTTTCAGAGACTGGCTTGTGTTGTTAAAGCTCTTATAAATAAACTTGCGATTCTCATGTTGTTGGTATCTTTTATGTCCCACGTCATCTGTTTGAAGGAAATGATTAATCTGCTGCTCTACTGTAAGATTCTACCTGATGCAGTCTTTTATGTGACTGAACTAAAAAAAAAAATCCCATAAACTGTTGAGAATTTGGGGTTCACAGATTTACTTAAGCTGGTACCCACTTCTAGAAAAATAGTTGCATGACAGGCATTGAGTGATGAATGAAAGTATTTTTTCCAAGTAAAAAAGTAGAAAATATTGTAAGGAACAACCCTGAAATTACTATAAGAAAATGTAACTGCCATTTTTTATTTCCTCTAACAGTTCTGCACAGTTTCACCATTGAGTTTCAACACCACCAAGTTTTCCCAGAGCCTGCAGAACAGACTGATGTACCCTGGCAATATTGAGCACACATGTATGTGGCTAATCTTGTTGCACTAGGACACGACCCACTGATGCATCTATTTTATGTGCAAGCTCTCTCCTGACATTGGCCTGTAGTTTTCTCTGTCTGATCATAAATAGTTTTTACAGTATTTTCCAGTGACTCAGTATAAAAGGTTTGTTGCATGTGCCAAGTTTGACTTCAAAAAGATGTTAATATGGCTGAATTATAAAAGCTGCACGTGACCCAGCACGTGAGTTGGTAGAACATAAGAGGAAATGTCTGCCAGAGGTGTTTGGGTGGGCATTGCAGTTGTGGGTACAAATTAATCATTTTATAGCTGCCTCTGAATCTTTCCAGTAACCCCTCTGACCTTCTAGCTGTTTTCATGGAAGCTTCTTTGCTCTTTCCTTATACTGTCAAATTTTCCTTCCCGCTTGTTAGAAATTTTAGGGAAAGTTTGGAGTGTCCCTTTAACCTCATCTTCTATCACTTGCTTTTCTGGATGTTTTTCCCCCTTCAAGCAATTCATAGTGCCTTATGGACATGAAACAGTTCAGACTTCTGCATGGATACTTCTAGTTTCCATTCCAGCGGTGACTTGCCTTTCTAGATCATGTTCTGTTCGTCCCAATATATGCAGTAGCCTGACTCACTCTCCAGATGTGAACATTGGCAGACTCTGCTCTACTTCACCGGCTTCGTTTGACTTTCTCAGAATAAGGTTATTGTGCCTTGAAGCACCTAGATGGTACATCAACTTCTGTATAGTTTACTTTTGAGCTAGAAATGAAACCTTAGTTCTGGGTCCTAATTGGCAACCATAGCATTTTATTTCAGGTGTCTGTTGGTAAGTCTGAGTTTTGCAGCTCTACTGACACTATCTTCCCAAAAAAGTCCTCTCTGTAACTGTAGCAGCAGCGTCTTCTAAAGACAGACCGCATCCTCTGCAGAGCCTTCTTCAGCTTCTGAAACGTTCACATCTTGTGTCTATTGGTCTTCGCAGTTGGCAGGAATAGTTCTTCACTTGCGTGTTTTTCTAGTGTGTTGTGCAGGTTTTTCAAAGGCAACTGGAGCCACTGTCATTTTTGAAGAGAGTGTAATGGAGAGGTGGCTGAATCAGGTAAATCTTACAGGTTTGGTTACAACTCCTTCTCCTTTCCAAGAAATGTGCTGTTCCTCTGACAGGCTGTTGGACTGCAGAGAGAACAGGGAAGCCGGTGACGCCATGTTGCAGGTTAGAGGACCAGAAAGTTTCTCCGCTTTGGCTAACGCGGTTGGCAGGAGGCTGAATAGTTTTTGTCCTCAGTCCTTGAAAACTCGGTCAGAGCTGATGGGAGTTGTATTCAGCTGTTGGTTTTCACCTAGATATAGTGAAACAAAACTTTGGAGAGATGAAATGGGCTTATGTTTACGCTCCAGAAATCATAGTGCGTTTTAGGAAACTTTTTATAATTACTGCAATGTCCAGTTATACCTAGACACTTGCCATTGCGGTGATACTGAAATGTTCCAGCTCCACTTTTTGAGGTGTTAGTGATTTTTTTAAAAATTAATTTTCCTAACAGACTAATTCATATTTACAGTTAACCTCAGCAGAATTAATGAGACCAGTTACCATTTCAGATTTTTTCCAGATACTTATTATATGTTAAAATTTTGTTGTTTACATCTCGGGTATGGCCTCACATAAAACCTCTTCAAAAATTACGGTATTTTAAAATGAGCCATGAGGTCTACCACACAGAATGAGAACCTAAATGTTGGAGGTTTGGAGTTGAGCAGGCAGGCAGTAGAAGCGCAGAGCAGAGGTTCTGGGGTAATTTTTTTTTTCTTTTAGTAAAGTTGAATTACAGGTTTTGATTTTTACAGGTAACGTAGTCTGTACCTATCGCAGTAAGGTAACTTTGTCATAATTTCTGGATTGTATGTGTATGCATGTGTTCCAGCAGTGATGTAATTTGTCATGTAATAAATCCCAGAGTTTTACTTAGGGATGGAATGATTGATTACCATTATAAAGCAACCAGTGCTACCTTTCAAAACAGTCCCATGAGTGTTAGAGAAAAGATGGCCAAACATTAAAAAAAAAATTCCTGTGAGAAAATGTAAGTAGGATCTGAGATTGTGTTAATTGATTTTACTGTACATTAGATTTAGATTCCAGTTTTGTGGGTTTGGCTTTTGACTAAGGTCTTACATCATGCGGTTCTCTTGCATTCTTTCATACTTGTGAATGTTAGGCCTTCAGGAAGGGAAGCTCTTCTGTATCTGAATGTTTTTGCTTGGTGCAGGCAGTAATGGGACACTCCTTTATGCGTTTCACAGCTTATTATGAATTTATTTCTTTTACTGTGAAATCTGTTCTTCTGGTTTCTTACATTTGCAAGTAACTATCTGGTCCGAGATTTTATCTCTGAAAATCTTGTTTTGGTGAGGATAAATATAGAAAGCGTGACCTGTGTTTGTTTCTATGTAAGATTATCTGATTTCTTGTTAGTATTTTTTCAATGGTTTTATTTTGACTTCCCATCTCAAAGGTCTTTCCATTGGCTGTAGCATTGAGCTAAAAAAACCCCAGTTTGTGAATTGAAACTTTTTAAGGGAAGGAGCTGCAGAATTTTGAATCGAGAGGAGCAGAGAGAGCAGGGGAAAATAGGTACAGTTGGTGCAGGCATACTTCTGACTCTGAAAGAACTCGCGTAAACGTGATGCTCAGTTCTCCAAACTGGGCCTGGTGCTTAAGTTGGAAAATTCAAAAGAACAAAAGCTCTTTTATGGGAAGAGTTAAGTTTAATTATTGGTGGCTGAAGAAGCTTTGAGGCAGTGGTTAAAATCCGGGGTGCCTTGCTGAGTTGTTTCTAGCCTGAGGCAGAAAGTGAAGACTTAGCCACCTGCTTCTTTCCTTGTTAACCACACTTGAATGGGGGAAGAAACGGTGGATTTGCCAGCTACAGACCTGGGTTAAAGCACCACTTTGTAGCCAGCTGGCTAGCACAGCCCGTTTCGGGAGTCCTCCAGAACCACAGCAGCAGGCATAGCTGCTGTAGTGCTGCTTCCAGAAAGGCCTTAATGGAAGATCAGTCGTCAGTTTTATCTGTGCGTTAGTCTGAACATGATCTTCCGTTTGTCCAAAAATTGTCCTGGGGGGGGGGGGTTGGGGTGGGTGGGGGGTAATACGCTGTACAGATAATGTTTAAATAACAGCAATGACAAAAAGGAGGGGCATTCTTTATCTTTCTCAGGAAACCATATCAGGTGTCCAGATTCTGTGGAGGAAGTGATTCTTGCAAAAACAATAATCTCTTGCAAGTTGCTTACTTGAAAGCTTTTGGGCATAGAGTACGAAGCCATAAAAGGAAAAGGCTACTCAAAGTCACAGGGAAGCATAAAGCTAGTGAAGTGGGATGCAAAAGGCTTGTGCATTGAAGTGGCAGCTGTTCAAAGTAGATGCGGTTTGAAGAGCGTATTGGGCTGTTTGGAATATTTTTTCGTGTTATGAATACTTCAGATAATTGGCTGACACTCAAAGAGCAAACTGCTAATACTTTCAGGTTTTGTTTGGGTTTTGTTAGTGAATTTGGATTGCTTAAAAAATTCTGAGTAAGTGAAACGTAGGATTTTCCCCTCTGGATATATATCACTGTATTTTTGAAATATCACCTTAAATTCTTGTTTTCCTGCCTCACAGTAACAAAATTAATGTATGCAAGTAGATACTTTTGCAGGAAATGATCCCCATCATGTGGAGAAGATACTTTGTATCAGTGGATTGTAAATCCTTAAATAGTCTTTAACAAAAGCAGCTGTCCTCTTTCAGACTTAAGAGTTTGTGAATAAATACAGTAAAAGATGTTAGAAAATGAATATTATTAAGATGCTGAAAATACTAAAAGTATATTTGAATTAGGTTACACAAGTGAAAGTTTACTCTTAAGCAATATCATCCATTGTGTTTGTGTAAAGAAAACATATAATTAAAAAGCATTGTAAGTGGATACTTGTTCTTTCTGCAAGTGAAACGCACTCCTACATTACAACCATCTCGAGTTGGAGCTCTATTTTCTGCCAAAGGGAGTGTGAAACGCCTGTGATTTCTTCACTGGGAGGTACAGTAATACTTTTGGCATCTGTTCCTTAAGGATCTGCAGGCTGGAAGTGAGTGCAAGCAAAACTGTCCCCTTCGGTGGGCCTCTTTTTTTTTTCCTTTTCCTTAAGCAGCTGGCAGCCTTAGTCTGTTCCTGTAAGATGAGTGTGAATTACTGCCACTCTGTGCCAGGGAACAGAACAGCCGCATTTAAAGGGTGTACAACAACAACAACAAAAAATACTAAGAACAATGCATTTTAGCTACCTTTGAACTGGTTCCTGAGGAGGACTGCAACATTGCTTTCAATTAACAAACATTATTTAGAAGCAAACTGAAGCAGACTTTCAGCTAACAGTCAGGATGTGTGTGGTTTTGGTATGACATCCATCTAAGCACATGATGCTTGGTAAGTGCTGGAGCCTCGGTTATGATTCATTGGGGAGAAACATGGAAAACAATGTCTGTTTTTCAAGTGTTGGAGAAATGAATTTAAGGTTGGAATCATGTATAATTTTGGTAAAATAAACCTGCAAGTAGCTTGAATAGCTCTGTTGAAAGGGAAGTAAAGGGTGATGGGTATGGCTGATGTAATAGCGTCCCGCTGCCTGATGTTTGCTCAGGTTCTCACCGATATGAATTGCTAGCTATTTCTTAAGCCAGTGGAGATGCACTGGCAGACTCACCACTGAAGATGGAGTCCAGAGTTACATATACTGATTTCTAACACACAGTGGAGTCGGGGGATGGTAAAGCTGTTTGGACAGCTGGATTTACTTGTAGCATGTATTTTTGAATTATTTTTCAGACATGGTCAGAAATCCTTCTATGTAATTTTCTGACCTTATGTTTGAGCTAAGAGATGCATCGCTGTACTCGTTCAGTGCCTGTAAAATTTTTACGCTAATTCACTTTAGTGAAATATAATTATCTTAAAGACATGCAGTTTTGATTGTACTTTCAGACAAAGCATCTAATACCAAAACAAGAATGACTTCTCACTACCAATAATTTAAAAATATTGTAACAAACTTTGTTTCTAACAGAAAACGATTTTTAAAGTTAGATTTTGAACTAAAATTATTTCATAATATGAAATTGATGAATACTCTATAAATAATTTTCTGTACAATTGCTTTACAAGTGGAGTCAGATGTCTGTAGGATTTGCTATTTATATTTAAATAGGAGGGACTCAGAAGTGCTGGTATATTTTCACAAGGGCAGAGCTATCATGTTACTATTCTGCACGGTGCTGTAAAATTTTCAGCTGGGCTCAGAAAAAATAATATCTGATGTGGAAGTAGAAGCCTTAGCTATTTTTCTCTTTTTTGCTAAGACTATATAGTTGAAGGTGGATGAATTGAGGAGAAGATTTTTGAGGAGTGGAGTATACACTGTTCCCTGCCCGGAAGAGGAGTTGTTCTAATTTAGGAAGAGGGAATTATCTGCCTACAGAAAGGGCTAGGGTGTGGTCTGCTGAGATTGCTGAGATAATTCAATAATTTTAGGTATCTTTAGGGAAGGTCTGCCTACTGTGCTCTGCTTCCTGGCCTCAGACTGATCCCAGCTCTGTTCAATGGTCCCTTCTTCCAAAAATCTTTGCAGAAAAGTTCATTTATTTATTATTTTTTGCAACAAAACTACCACTTCACCAATATTTAGGGCTATGACTTTTTGTTTAAAGGGAGGATGAGTGAAATAGGTGCTGTTGTGTAAAATGGAAAATTTCTTTTGCTAGGGAATTTCAGTAGGTTTGTTCATCACTGCTCACTTGGGAGCCCTGCCCCCCTGCACCCCTGTAAATGCAGCACTGAGTTGTTGAAATCCCAGTTCTAAGAAAAAAAAAAAAAAACAACACCTCAGACAACTGGTATAGCTACATTTTTTTTGTTTGTTTGTTTCATTCTACAAGTATTTTTGGTGGAGGAAACAAAGGTTTTTTTCCTTTGAAAATCAGCTTGTGCTTATTAAAATATAATAATTTTGAACGGGGTTTATTTTTTTATTTTGAGGCAGTGAAAAGTAGGAATCTACTGGAGCTGTGTGTGGTGTTGCAGCCTCCAAATAGTTTTTTAAATTGTAGTAGACCAGATAATATTTAGTTGAAAACTAAGATTTTTGGCTTGCAGCCACCAAAGATACCGCATTGCAGCAAGAAGAATGAGCCATCTCTACACGGCATTGCCTTTATCACTCAAACAATGATTTTCGCAATGTCTTTTCATGTTATTATTTCCCAGGCTATCTAATGGCTGTTGTCCAGGTACAAAAACAATCTGCAAAGGCGTACTATTTATGAAGTTCCATGCTTGCTTCCTCAGGGGTGGTGAAGGATTAGTTTGCCGTGTTCAGTAGCTGTTTCAGTACTGTAATTCAAGATGAGGCTACTGTACTTTAAATATAGAGTCTGTTGTGCTGCCATTAAGTCACACATTTGCATCAGTCATTAGCTCAGAGCAATGCAATTCTAAACTTCTTTCTGCTGAATGCTGATACTGCAAAGTAGTCTTGTGAATTGAAATGGTACCAAAGCTGGCAAAAGATCGAAATGGAGCACTGTGAGAATGTATTTCCTGGTGGTTGGAGTGCTGCTTTATTGTGTCTAAATCGGGCCTATAAAGAAAGAGTCAAGAAACACATGATTTTCAGAGAACATCTTGAGCACCAGCTGTGAAACCTTGAAGGTTAGATTTTATGGTTGATTCTGCTAATCTGCAACTACTAATTTGTAATTAGTTAAAAGGGAGAAGCGATAGGTGGGGGGGCTGAGTAGGGGGATCCGAACGGTTACAAATTGTATTGTTATTCTGTTGGCTGTTCCCTCCGAAGCATGTCAGGGGAATTTGGCATAGAGAATAAGCTGTGTCCCGAGGTTCTCAAGTCACTGGTTGCCTGGTACTGTATTAACCCTCACTTGTACTGTGATAAATGAGTTGAGTTTCGAGTCAGGCGGCAATAGCAGATTTTGAACTTACACAACCAAGTGACTCTCAAGCACGCTGACGAACAGCACTGAAGACTTGTGATGAGTTCAGCAAAGGTCCTGCTCCTGAATGCAGCACAGATCTGCACCCTCATCTCAAGAAAGATTAGATCTTTTTTAGGTCTTAGGTGAGAGGGGCCGCAAGGATGACAAAGATGTGGCAACAGTTTTTATTTGAAAAAAGTAGTACCCTGGAGAAAAAAGGTTGTTGAACACAGAGATGAACTCGGGAGTGACATGAAGATGGTAAGCAGGAAGTGATGGCTCTCTCTCTGTCCTGATACAAGAACTAGGGCAAGAGCAGACTAAGCCATTAGACTGCAGGTGAAAAAGAAAGAAAAAAAGAGCCCGTGAAGAAAAGGTACTTAACAAAGCATGTAGTTTAAACCGTAGAATCCATTGCCACAGGATGCTGTCGAGGCTAAAAGTTTACATGGTCTCAAAAGGCACTTAAACAAATGCTGTGCAACATAGCGAGCGCCCCTGACTGCCGGGGCAGGTTACAGCAGAGCACCCTGTACTGGGGTTTCAGATTGTCCCTGGTGTGAGGGGTGCTGGGCCAACCTGCCGGCCTGAAATGACGCACCAGTGTGTATGTGTGAACAGAGGGAGGTGTGGTGTGGTGTTGGAGAATGAATGTGAACACCAGTGCTGTTTTGATTTTAGGTGATATGGAGAAATCAACTTAAGACAGAGTAATATTATTGTCTATTTTTTAACTAACATAACCCAAAAAGTAACCATTAGATAAATGTAAGTATTTCACTTGTATAAACCTGGAAGGATTTTTTATAGCATTTTTGTTGATAAGCTTTGGGGTTCTTTATTTTCCTCTGTTGGCAGGGCTTATTTTTTCCCCTCAGCTGTTAGCATTCCTTTGTTGAAATAGGCAGTAGATGTTGAAATAGGCAGTAGCTTCTTGGAGTTGTAACTTATTTCAATGTTGCATACTATTTGTCCATCTTAATTTCTAGTATTACAGAAAACATATTTCTGTTCTTTTTCTATCTCCGCCTAATATTCATCAAAGCATTTTTCAAGATTGCTGCTGTATATCAATTTGCTGTGTTATACTTTAAAAAGGGGGGGAAAACCACCTTGTAAATGGATTTTACCCACTCATAGAGAGGACATCAGAAGACTCTTGAAGTAATAGTGAAGTGTCCTAGAAGACAGACTGTACTTTCCATAGAACTTAGAACTTTCCATAGCTTTTTCCTCAGCTCACGCTTATGTGAAAGATTGCCTGAGCTCTCGTTTCACACTGAGGCACTAGGTAACTCTTACCATACTGGTATGCTCCAGGCTGCCAGTCGTACCCGTGCCTTCCTGGGTAATGGTTATGAACGACTGCCTTCACCAGTATGAAATAAAGTGCCTATCCTTTGATTCACTGGTTTGCCTTTAATGACGATTATATTGCTGTATGGAAACTGAAATATCTCATGCTTAAGTACAAAATCAGTATGGTTTTAATTGCAGTGAATGATAGGCTAATTATGTGAGTACATCTACCGAGATTTACTGTTCAGTAGTAGTTTGAAATTACTCTTTTAAAGAATGGTTGTAATTAAACGATTCTGAGATAATTGCAGCGTAGTTTGCTTTTTCTTCATTTTCTCATCTGAAAATTTTGCTTCCTGCCTTGACTCGCTGCGTTTTGCTGATATCAGCCTATGTCTTTTTGAGTAAAATAAACTTTTCTTGGGCTTCAGCAATGCTTAGAGAATATTGCAGTTTAGGGGACAGAGTGGGATGAATAGTATGTTAAATGAGGAGGTGTCTGACCTTAAGAAAACATGATCAGTCGTTACTTTAACTTGGTGTAGATAGGTATCTGAAGAAATTCTAGGCTGAAAAAAAAAACACGTTGGTTGCCAGAGCTTGCAAATGTAAATCTTTGGCTTATCTTTGTGGCGAGGTGGCTGGATAGACCAGGGATACCTCACCGAGGGATTCTATACCCCTCCTCACAACCAAGCAAAATGCCTCATGTTTCTTAAAGGGATTTAATGTTGCATGTCTCATTATAGCTTGTAACAATAGTAAGTCCTTTGACTTTTTTCTCTTTCATGTATTAGAAACAAGACTGCCAATGGAGATTATCGGAAGGAGCACAGAGAGAGGAGTCGCAGCCCAATAGAGAGGGCTGCTGCCCCAACAATGAGCCTTCATGCCAATCACATGTATGCCTCAATCCCAAGCTTGACCATGGATCAACCTCTAGCACTGACCAAAAACAGCATGGATGCAACCCGAACAGTTGGCATCACACCTACACTGACTTCTGTGGAACGGCAGCAGGTACTGGCTTCTAGTTGACAAGAAACTCGGGGTGGGTTTAGGAATCTTTGCTGGAGAGACAATGAGGACTTCCCAGATGTGAGCAGAGCGTATTGTGAGTTACGATAGGTAGGCGATACTATTCTTCAGGCAAAATGCGTTTTCAAAATGCACAATGAATGTCACGGCTCATTGTGTTTAACGTGAATAAACTGCCGATATTTAAATGTATCTGTCACAGGTTTCTTAGCCTTCCTGCTTTTTCTGATGCTTTTCTAAGCTTGTGAATGCATGTGTTTTAATTGGGAATGCAGAGTGTGAGTTGCTCTATGGTTAAGCGAGGCTCCGGTACCTGCTAGGCAATAACTGATGTAGTTCACAGGTATAGAGGGTAATCATCTGTGCTCCTCTTGGCAATCAGTGTGTGCTTCCCTCCCCTCTGTCCTGGCTTTCTCCTGCTGGGACTGCTGGAGAAGAGGTGCAAGACAGAAAGGGCATAAAGGAGAATTTTGCACTGAATTTTCCAGGTGAAAGAAGCTGGAATGACCTTAGCTGTTTCAGCCAGCCAAAAGCATTCATTGCATTGTTCAGAGAAATGTAGTGTCACTATTTCATAATGACTTTTCCTAAAGAGAAGTAATGATTTTTGATTATTTTCTAGTTTATTTCCATATGCGGGAGTGGGGTTTGGGTTTTTTTTTGTTTTGTTTTGGCAGGTTGTTGTTTGGGTTTTGGCTTGCCATCTTGTATTTGTTTTCCTTCAGAACTGCTGAAGATGAGCTGTCTCTGTGCAGTTTATAAAATAACCGTTTTTTTGTATGTCAGACTCACTTTTAATCCCTCTCACAAATGGAAAGACAAAGCAAGACAATTGAGTTGTGATGAGCTGCAGTGTTGAGAAATTAAACCGGCCTGTGTACCCAAGCTTGTCCTTCCTTCCTTCCTCCCCTCCTGTGATGCCCTCCAAAGGGTAAACACGTTAAGTGGATGATCTTTCAGAGGTTGGAATTTTTCATATGCAGTTTATGAAAGCTGCTTTTCACTGGAGCAGTATACTTTACATCTGCTGTGTAGATTTTCACAGTGGTTGGCTGTGTACGCTAGTCTTTTACATTTTGCTAAGCCAAAACGCCTAGCTTTACACTAGTGTCGCTGATATCTTGCATCATTTGGCACGCAGATTGCAGAGTTATTGTTCTGTGCAGAACGGCTCTTCTTTGCTCTCGGCGTTCAGTGATGACAGAGGAGGAAGGGACAGGCTTCCACTGACGACACTGGTGCCCTTTGATAGTATTACCGCCGAGTCTCAGCCTAGCAGCTAACACCACTGACACTCTGCTATTTTGGTGTGTTTGACTTGGGCTGATTCCTGTTGCCCATTACCAGATTCCTTTCTCTTTTGTTATCTTTGACATTTTGAGCTAGATTACTATCTGTTTTCTTGGGAAAAGAGGATGTTGAGGTAAGATCTTGCTAAGAGCACAGAGCAGAAATCATACAAAGAAAGAAGTGTATTGAAAATAAGAAACCCTAGTTTGATTTGTTGATTTGGTTTTCTGTTTTGGTGTTTTTATTTAATGTTAACGTGTTGAATGGGATTTTGTCTTACTCTGTTGCTAATAGAGGTGGGAAAAATACCTTCTTATTTTGGCAGCATGGGGTTATTCAGCTGCTGTAGTCACTGTTACTAAATTCTCATATTATCTCTCAGTATTTTCATACAAATATGTATAGTCTGCTCAGTGCTCCTGTTTACACAGAACCATACCGGGGGATTCTGTAAGGTGCCTTTACCTGCCTCTCAGATCAATTGTGGTGTTGGTACATGCACTCTTGAGACAACCTTTTTTATCACCTGTCTCTTTCTCTACTTCCCAACTCTGCTGTGTCTAAACTACTCTTCTGAAAAGATAAGCATATATACACATCTCAAAAACCGCTTCACTGATGCACAAAATCTTGGCCCCTATAAAATAAGACAATAAATACTTCCACATGTGAACTGCTTACAGAAAAATCAAATAAATCACTTTTATTTTTCTTTACTGCACTGACAGCATAGTAAAGAAAGTAAATAAGATGCAAATAGCATGATCTCCGTTGTGTCTAGACAAATAGCATTACACCTCCCCTTCAAAGCTCATCTCTTTTACTTTGGTCTTGCTCTTACTCTGTCTAGACTAAAGTACCACTAAATGATGAAAACTGTTTCCTTCCTTGTTGACTTTGTATGGTGGTAGGTAAGGTAGTGATTTTTGTGGCTTTGCTGCACAGAGTTTTAAAATGGACAAGAAATTAAAACTGTGTTAATTACCTCAATTCTGTGAATATTTTGCACACTTAACCATTAACTTGCATTGAGTATAGCAAAACGGACTCCGTGCATCGTAAAACATACCAAAGATGCAAAGCACAAATATTCCAATACCCGAGTTATTTCCCTTCAGCCAGCTGGAGAAACTGGGACCTTTCTTTTCCTAAGGCCTTCTTTCAATGTAACATTTATATAGTAAACAACTTTAAGAAGAGTATTTTATGTTCACACTTTGTACAAAGTATATGTTGTAGAATTCAACTTATGTGAATAAGTATTTGGGGGAATTTGCATGTGTTGAGAATGAAAAAGGATGATGTTTATCAAGTAGTGCTAGAAAGGCAGATTAATTGCAGCAGGAAAATACTTGCGGTCAAATTTTACATCTTATGGGGCTTATTGTTTTGTGGCTGAAGTACAGAATACAGAGTTAGTCAGGCTAGGAGAGCTTAACTTCTGAATGAAAAATGATGCCATTAAAACTTGGTTAACACTAAGATGACAAATACCTGTAAAATTTGTAAAGCTCTTCTGAGTCCTGGAATCAGAAGGATATGTGGACATAGAACGAAACAAGTATTTAATGTGTTGACATTTAGTTCTGCATAGTTAATGCCTGTGAAGTTGAAACAGTCACTGTAAAATCACTTTAATGCTTTTAATGATTTGCTTTTCTACTGCCCTTTTTCTGTATGGCTGCTTGCCACTTAAATAACTAAGAACCATTATGGAAATGCAATGTGGGGTTTTTTTAATCAGACAAATAATAATAGCTGAATATTTGGGGTTTTAATATACTTTATTGAATTGGACAGTTTATGGGTTATTTCACTGCTGGGATTCAGTTCAGTGTTTGTACATCTCGAGTGATTATGCAGTGAGCTGCTGCTAATATGGCTTTGGCTAATTGCCTTAGTAAGTGACAGTTTTCTTTTTTCTTTCATATTAGAACCGTCCATCCGTAATCACATGTGCTTCTGCGAACAACCGGAACTGTAACCTCTCTCATTGCCCCATTGCTCACAGTGGCTGCGGTTCAGCAATGACTGCCTACAGAAGACCCTCTAGCAGTAAGTCACATGTCCACACCCTTAACTGCCAAACAAAACTGGCTCACTAACCTTCACTGTGTAGGCACTGACATATTAACAGGAAAAAATGAGGTGAAACAATGGACACCTGTCTGTATCCTGTCTACCCAGAGACAGGCTAGCACCGATCCCCTCTGCACTCTTTCTAACCGTCCATCCCGTGCCCTGGTAGAAAGTACCCATTCAAAATTAGGTAGAGAGGGGTGTTCTTTTTTCTGATTTTGAAAAGCTGCTTTAAAAAAACCAAACAAACAAACAAAAAAAAAAAAAACACCCCAAAACAACACAACAAACACCGCACACTGACAAATAAGTCATTATGTTTATTTTAGTCTAAGGGACGAACAGCAGACAGGGCCAGCAGATCCAGCTATGCTCGTACTTTAAGAGCTGTAGTTTCCCCAGTCTTTCAGTAGTCAGTAGACTTTTATGATTCAGCTGCAGTCACAAAAATCTTTTCCTCTTCCAAAGCACATACCCTCCACCTTTCTCTGCGTGGATAACACAAAACGCTTCGGAGGGCAGTTGCTATAGCAACCCAAGCAGGGAGCTTTAGCTTTCTACCTTCTGTGCAATTAGTACTTTTCACAAAAATCTTTTCATGCAGTGCTTGCTTCACTTTCCCTGTGCGACTAGGGGAAAGCACAGCCCTTTCATTTCAAGACGTATATCTGCTGATGCATAGATTTAACACGCAGCGTTTCCACAAGACCCTGGCAGTGAGGCTTCTTCAACCAGAATGTGTCAGTGTAACAATACCAGCACGACATGTGTAGGAACTTAAAAGTCCATAGTAAGATGATGGTGACTGATTTTTTTTTTTTTTTTTTTTTTTTAAAAAAGATCAGTGTATTGTTGAAAACTGGAATGAGAAGCTGAAGTGAGACGCTGTAGGACATATTACACTTTTAGAGAAGTCAGTAGTTAGAGATCTGAGATGTTGGAAGTTCTCTAGAAAACTGCTGTTCCTTAAGGAGAGCTTCTCCATTGAGACCCCAGCTGTACTGACATGGACTTTGGGACAGTGGTAAAGGTTCGCAGAAAATATTTATCTCTTGTCACTTGAAGAGGTCTTTGTGCATGACACATTTATTTTAGGACCAGTCAAAGCCTTTCTGTAGCATGAAGAACAAAGGCATGGATCCTGACAGTTTTAAGTATTTTTGAAAGATAAATCTCATTCGACCACACAGATACTGTTTCTAAATTGTAAAACTGCAACTCTCTCATATTTAGTCTGAGAAATTATTACTATTATCATTCAAAATCTGTCTCTTAAGGTCCCTTGTTCCTCTTGTGATAGTATTACACCATTTTAATGCTCATAGTACCTTAGGTAGCAGAGGTAACAAATGATTTAGTTTTCTGACGGCTCCTGGCACAATTGTGTCAAGCAAGATGAAACCCTGAAATCAGCTTTTGGCATACTGTAATTTAGAATGGGGTCTCCTCACACCTGACTGGTATCAGCAGGCTGGGGAGCTGATTTTAAAGAACTGTTTCTGTCTTTAAATCTGTTAAAGTCTAAATAGAAGTTCTTTGTGATTGTTTTGGGAGAGGGTTTCCATAGAATCAGAGCCGTAGCTGTTACTAGCCTGAGGGAGAACTATAATTACATATAAAACGCTTACCTGGTGCAGGTCACAGAAATGCAAAAAAGTTTAACGCCATTTATTACTTTTTTTTCCATTTTAACAAACTCCTTCCGTCTTCTTCCCCACTCCATTCACTACGAGTTCTATAATGACATAAAGAAGTCTTGCTTTATGCTGAGGTGATAGGAAAATGGGAGAGAATAGGGGTGCCAGGATTCTGCACTGAAATAACGCCTCTTCTGCCTCCTTTCCCCATCCAGCTACCACTGCCTGTGACCCAGTGGTGGAAGAGCACTTCCGCCGAAGCCTTGGCAAGAATTACAAGGAACCTGAGCCAGTGGCAAACTCTGTGTCCATCACGGGATCAGTTGACGACCACTTTGCCAAAGCACTTGGGGATACATGGCTTCAGATTAAAGCTGCCAAGGACGGAGTCTCCAGCAGTCCCGAGTCTGCTTCGCGGCGGGGCCAGTCTTCCCCTTCCTCTCACATGGTCAATCATAATCACTCGCCCTCTGTAGTCTCATGAAGAGAGGACCGTGACGTTTGTGAATTTGCATGGTTTGACTGAGCTTTGAACAGTGCTTAAAAAAATGTTGGGGGAGGGGAGATTAGTTTTCAACACACGTTTTTGTGTACTCACTTTTTATTTGTAAAAGGGTGCCCTTAAAGATGATAGCAGGAACTATTTCATAAAGATTCATACGATGTAGCATCCTTTTTTCCTGCCTCAATTACCAAAGAAACCTCTGATGCAAATCTGCTGCCCCTTAAAAAAAAAAATAATGCACGCTAATCCACAAAAGCCATTACACTTAGTTGGTTGACCCAAATGCTTTTTGCCTTTATTAGCTTGAGACTAGAATTTGTCTGGTTTGCTTACGTTGCCTTTTTTTTTTTTCCCTCTGTGAAGTAATTTTGTATGTATATACTTGAAAAGAACTGTCATGTATGATTTGCACTATTGGAGGAGGACTGAAGTTGCATAGCAACTCTCTGGAAGATGCTAACATTTTGAGGGCAAACTGCTGAAAAAAGGGTTTAAGGATGACATTTCTGTATCAGTTTGATTTTTCTTAAAGCAAAAGAGCTTTGGAAGGGGAAGTCTCATACAGGTTATAGGTCTTTCTCTCTTTAGATTTCAGGTGCTTAGTGCTTGCAACTGGACTGCATAATTTACAGAACACGGGCATTTTTTCCTAAACACTGCAGTTTGTTAGAATAGAGCTGAGGTTGGAGGGTTCAATAGTGCTTAACGATGCATGTTTTATGAAAAATAGCTGGTATCTATTAATGTATAGACAGTAAGAATCATAATACTTATTAGCTTTTCTTCAGAATTAGTTTATTTTTGTCAGTAACAATCCTAGATATACTTACTGCTGGTACAGTTGTACTCTATGATATTTGTATTTGATATTCACTTTAGTAGCAGCCAGCAAAAGAGGACAGCCTCAGGACAGGCCTCAAATGACGCAGTTTAGAGATAGATGATGCGTGGTACAGGATGCTATAGCTTTGCGCATGACTGAGTAATTGTTTCTGTCTGCGGCGCTGTCTGCTCAGCAGGAATTTGCTTCCTAAACCTAAGTCTGTGTAATCCACCTTTAACTAGCTGCAGAAACTGCTACCGTTACGTATCTTGGCTGGACAACAGATTGTTACAGTTTGTGAAATATGATCTTTAATTTTTTTAAGCTTACTCATAAACCTATGCCAAGTTGCAGCATACATTCCTCCATTAGAAAACTTTATACAGATATTACTGCATTTATTATCATTTGCTATATTAATAGCTACTAACTAGAAATTAGGCGGTAGAGGCAGGCGTAAAACCACAGCTGTGCTAGTACTAAGAGCTTCTCTTCTTCTTGTTAAGTGTAACTGCTCTCCCCCATACATTCCATCTTCCCAGTACAGTTGCAACTAGGGCTTTTTTCATACTGGGTTACCTGAAGCGATTGGTTCAGTGTAGGAAGGTAGAACTAGTTGGAAGATGAACTACACGTGATGTATTATGGACTATGTTACAGTATTGGGTCCATGGTGGCTTTTATTTTGTTTCTTTTTTAAAGTTAAGCTATTTAATTTGGAAAAGGTGCAGGGTAGAAAGAGATCAGGAGATTGGCTCTTACTCTTGTTGAGAAGGTGGCTGCTCAATTTTCTTTAAAAAAATTAAAAATAAAAAAAAAAAAACACCGAAGCCCCCAGTTTTACACATTTCACTACCATCTTACTGGGTAGTCAACGCTTACTTGCTTTGGCATTCAGTCCCCTACTCTCTGTAGGAAGATTGTTAAAAGAACACTTTTTTATATAGGTAACTTTAAGACCATCGTTACGCTGTGCGTAAAGAATGTACAGAGAAATTTGTAGGTATTTTTTGAGGAACAATTAATTTGTTAATGATATGTAGCTATTTAATTTTTCCCTTTCCTTTATTGTAATCATTCATTTTTTTTTGTTTGGAGAAAAAAGTTGATCTTTTTTTTTGTTGTAGATTTGTCGGTAATACAGTAAAAGTGCAGGAACACAGTTATTCTATGAGAACACTGCATTAGCATTAATAGCCACTAGTTTGTTATTGCTACAGGCTACTGAGCATTGTAACAGTAGAATACTAATACTGTAGATGGACTCTGTGGAAAATGTGACTCCTATATTTCTTTGTAAACACAAATAAGATAATGTTTTTAAAGCTAATATTTTCAATAATAGCTGTTTTACAAGGTTACATTTACTTATCTGAGATAGGTAAATGGATTTGAGGGCAATAAAGATTTAATGTGATATGTCCAGGAAAACATATATTAGACACAATAATGTCACGAAAGCCAAAGGGTTGGGGGGAGGTGGAAGGAAACTAAACTGAACTCACCATCATGAGACGTGGTGAAGTTTCTTCACAGAGCCAGGTTATCTACAGTTCAGTTGGAAAGATTCTCTCTGTGTTTGTAAATCTGTAATATACCATTCTTTTGTGGCCTTGTTTCACCTGGAAAAAAAAAAAAGGTTTGGCAGGCCATCTTTTTTTTTGTACTTAAAAGTAGCCTTAAAGAACAATAAAGTGCTCTTAAATCACAGGTGTGTACGTACCCTTCTGTATTGCTCGGTGAGAGAAGAGATTGTTTCCTATCCTTCACGGGCTGGAAGCAGGAACAGACTGCTGTTTGCGACGTGTTTTCCGTCAGAGGAAACCCATGGCGCTCGGGAGCGTTACCCCATCGAAGGGGCTGGCGTAGCTGGAGGCTGTTGGGGTCTTTCCCCCGACAAGTTCAGGAGTTGGCCAAGAAACAGTCTGCCACTTGGCAGAGTCAGACAGAAATACCCCCGGCAACTGCCCAGGGATCGGGTCACTGCAGGGGTGCCCAGCGGTGTTCTCCACATGGGGCTGGAGCAGTTCCCGGTTTGGAAAACACCAGCTAGTCCAGCAGTTCTGTACTGTTGATGAAAAGACCAATGTCAATTTTCTTTTTTGTCTTGTCCCTCAACTTCTTTTAAGTTTTACCTAGAGAACCTAAAGACGACAGCTGTATTTCAAACGCAGCCAGCCATGGGCTCATGTTTTGGGTGAGCAGCTTTTCAAGAGATGGTCACTCCATTCATTTGACTGGAGACGGTTAAGCCTTAAAAAGAAGTGTTCTACTTACCTGATTTTCAGAAAGGTGGGTGAACCAGGCAAGAGCCTGCAGAGGTGTTTCAGCTCGGGTTGTAGTAGAGGGGTCTCCAAAATTAAAAAAGGAACCCCTAAAAATAACGAGATACAAAGTTACTCTTAACATTAAGCAGTGCCTAAAGGGTTTGAAAAAGCAGGCATGACTTACATGTGCATTGTTAAAGTAAACGGCTATTCTTGGGGTGTGGGAGATTCCATGAGAACACATCAAGAATGATTAGTTTAACACATCTGAAAAACATCCCTCTCTAAATACCCGTGGAAAGCAGCCTAAATACATGCTTTAAGAGCATTTGGGAGGGAGGCCAACTACAACAAGCCTCACACGCCTCTCAGTCTGCTTTCTGGAGGGAGCTGGTTTCCTTTCAGGAAAAAGTCATCCCTACATCAACATTTTGGGGACTACGTGAAACAGGACAAGCAGCATTGCTATCTTTCAGGTCAGTAACTTAGAGAGCGCTCCATTTTCTACATGGTAAAAGGAAAAATACAGTATTTTTTTTTTCCTACCACATGATTTTTCTAATTAGTGGCAAGCAGTAATTTTGCACAAAAGGGGAGCAACATGGCCTAGAAAAACTGGACTATACGCACACATTTGATATCATTATTAAGTCCTATACTATTTGTAATGGCATATCTTTTTCCATGAGCTAAAGGCAACTTCCAGCTATGCATTTGTAATCTCGTCCCTACACACACACACATTATTTGTGCTAATTTAACACAAACCAGAATTTTAGTTTTAGAAAATGGACCAGTCATCACAAATATACAAGGGATTGAGTTCAGCTCGGCCCGCACCGTTCAGCGAGTGACCTCTCCTGAATAGCTTCTATGTATTTCAGCCTTCTTCAGTTGTGAAAATGAACTTTACATACAGCTATCTGGAGAGGCTGGCTAGCTGGGCAGTGCTGGTGTGACACGCTAGTGGCACAAAGGAGTATGTCACCGCACAGGTGCAGAGGCAGTATGGCTGCGTACTTGTTAAACTGGTACTAACAGCTTTGCTGGCGAACTGTGCTTACCCCATAGGGCTGAAGGGACCTCGCACGTTGTTTAGTTCCTTTGAACCTACAAACACCAAAGCAGCGAAGGGAGTTCCTAGCCAGTGCCACGCTCCCTTTTGATCCTGCCGGGGTGTGTGCAGACTGCAGGCGTACTGAAGTCAAGCTGGCTGTCGCAGCTCCTGCCACTGCTGCAGAGAGCGCGGCAGGGACCGACTGCAGCTGCTCATAAAGCAGCAACACGACTGCACAGCCTAACTGAACTGTTAGGCTGTAAAACTGGCACAGGCACAAAACTCGAAATTGTAACCAGTTCACCGTCACCGACCGGAGCTGTGACTGCACCAGTTCAGAAGCTGCTTCACGAGCAGCAGCTGAACTGTCACCGCAGCTGGGCTGAGCGCTCCCAGAGGGGCGCAGGGGGCTGCTGGGGGTGGGAACAGAGCCAGCTGCTCCTAGCAGGCCAAATCAGTCAACAGAGAAAAGATGTAAAATTGTCTTTCAGCCTTGCTCAGAAGCCTTTGTGCAATAGCAGAGCACGGAGAACTCGCTGCTGATGCTGCACTAACTACTTACGTTCCAAAAGAGGTGCTGCTCCACAATGGCTGTGTGAATGAAGCCTTCTCCAGTATCCAAACACCACGCCAGTAGGTCGTGTTGCTTAATGTGATACCCTGGCAAAACACATCAGAAGTATTTCAAATGTTATTTGTGTAAGAGCTCTACTCACCAGCGTTGGCACCCTTATGCTTGGCTGAGGGGAACAGTCACCACTATCTTTAGATCCTTCTTGAGGAGCAGTGAAATAAGAAACCAGTCTGCATCTTCCTGATGAACAGGAGCTTCCATTTCATCTGGCATGGAGACAGATCCAAGCACGTAGCACGCAGTGTCTGAAGGTGTGTCTCCAGCGCTTCTCCCTTAGCAGACAGTCATTACACAGCTGGATTACGTTGTGTGTTGAAGCACACACTTTATCCCTGAAGGGCCCATGACAGAAAATATAACAATTTAAAACCAATAATTTTTTACCCTCTCCTTCAATGGGGACATTCTACCCCTCTCTGTGGAAGACCTATCACCTCAAGTGCATTTCTTGGGTATAAGACAGCCAAGATACATCATTTAATTGGTTATTTTTAAACTGCAGTTACATATAGCTCCACAGCACCTGCCTTGCTCTTCAGACAAAGCTTGCCTATTTTCCCTTGGTGCTCTCCTGACACAGCACACAAGGCACCAGCACGACGTATCTCCAGAGGCTCAGAAAGCTCCTCAGAGCATGCGCTCTGTCTCAGGATTACATTCACCTCCCGTGGAAGAGAGGGTTTTATACAGCTGTTACACCCAGGAGCGGTGCTCTGAGGCTTGCGGAGGCAGCACTTCTCACCAAGAGTGACCTTTAATACATACATGGGTGTTTTCCTCCATCAGCACAGCCCAAGCCTTGACAGAGACCAGCAGACGCGGGTCAGTATGACTTACCCCTGCACGTGTGGCAAAACCAGGAACAACCACTTCAGTACACGGCCTTCCCACTGCTGCTCAGCCTTCAGTCTCAAAATCTTCTTGATCGTAGCGAAGTTCCTGAGTGTGTTCGAGCCTAATCCCGCCCAGCCGCTGTCCCAGGGAGACACTGTCGCTAACCAGTCATTTCTGTAGAAAAGGGAAGGGGAGAGCAAGTCATTTTATGCTTGATGTAAAGCCACAGGCACCAGTTCTTTCTCCAGTTCTCTCATTTCAGATTTTCTCTGAGACATTTAATAGTTTACAGCGAACTCAGATGTAATAGCACCCCCAGCACAGGCTGAAAGAAAGCTGCAGAAGGAGACAAGACCAGTGTGGCATAGCCATTGCAAGAACAGTGGTTAAACTGCAAGACAATAAACTATTTTTAATTGAAATTTCAGGGACAAATCGTCCTGTTGCATTTTATCATCTGACATAGAAATGGCAGGAGGAGCACCTTGCAGCAGCTGGAAATCTTCCACGGAGCTTTTAGTTCAAAACTACAGTTTGAATTCCTAAGCCTTCAGTCTTCTGCAAAACGGCTCTAATCAGGAGATGCACTTGCTCAGTGCTTGTCCGTGTTTACTCTCGACTAACTAGTGGGCTTGGCATCAGGTGTGATTTTTACTTGCAGAAAAGTTTCAAATTTTCCTGCTTAATTCTGCTCGGCAAATCTGATCATCCCAGTTGCAAAAACTCACAACTATCCAAAGGCACATTCCAGAGCAATGCACGAAGGCGTCTGCTGGGGTGGGAGCAGGACCCCTCTGCAGCCCACTCTGCATGCGCTCCCAGGGCCCACACAGGGAGATGCCACCCTCTCGGGCAAAGCACTTTTGGACTCTTTGCTGACACCCCCAATATCGCTGAACTTCACTCACAGGATTTTCCCTCTCCTCAGAACTTCCACACTAGTAAATACTGCCTTAAAAGAGGCAGCTCTCGCTGGACCAGCATGGTGGCAATCACGAAGGGAACCAGATGCTCCACTGAGACTATCGTTAAAGTCTCCAAACATGGTTTATGTTTAATATGGACAACGCTCACCTCAAAGAGAAACAGGAGCAGCAGCTCTCCAGACACACCCCCTTTGGATCAAGCCAGCGTACACACCCTGCAGAGAGACACGGTGGGACTGGTGCCAGAATGCCAGACTCTTCCCAGCACAAGCTCCTCCTACGCGGCTCCTTCCTCTGGTGCTAGAAGTGGAACACGTCCTACTGACGGCAGCCTCCGTCCTCCTGTGACAACAGCATCCCTAGGAAACATTAAATAGGAAATTCTCATCTTCTCCTTTGTGACACAATCAGGAGCCCAATTCACCAGACAACAATGCGCTAACTTAGGGGGTTTTATAGCTGCTAATTGCTGTATCACTTAAGCATTTATACCCGGTTGACATGCCTCTCTGCTAAGAATGGTTGGCATGGGATTAGTCATACATGGATATTCAGATTGACATGCATTTCTATTTTAAGAGTTGGAAAAAACAGAATTTCTTCTTCTATAGACTACTTCTAAATAATAACGAAGCAGTTACTGACTTCCAGTAAGAACACACTTCACTGCATTCACACGAGACTGTTTCAATCTTTTTTCGCTTGCAGGCTAGCCACTTACACTGTTCACTGCTGCACCGTTCATTCTAATTTTACATTTTACTTTGCTAAGCAGCAGCTTTCTTAAATGCCGAGGAGGACATCTGTCTTCTCTCCATCACAAAGACAGACACAAAAGCATCTGTCAACATGAAGCTGTGTCAGCCACATGCCTGCTGCATTTAATAGTCAAAACACTGCTTATCTCAAAACTGTTTACTCCGCTTGGGCCAATACTACGCATGCAGAATACTTCTGATAGCGCTCTGCTATTCATGGTGGAATCAACATTTCTTTTTTAATGCAGGAAAACACAAAGCTCAAATCCCCTGCTGCCTGAATTATTAAAATAATGTAGGTCTAGTTGTATTAATGGCATGTGGCTTGTGTGTTAAACTATACATACAATATACCACAGCAATTATATTAGTTCTAGTTAGTTAAAATGAATTATAAAAAATACAGGATTTTTTTGCTTTCAGAGAAAAAAAATGCTGCAACTAGATTAAAGAAAAAACAACATTCTTAGCCTAAACTCAAACCTTTGCTCTTCACTGATCCACTGTAGTATTCTAAACTTTTTTGGTTTTGTTTTTGAGGAGGAAGTGAGGATGAAAATAATGGAAACTAACAATACTTAGAGACTAAAGCAAAGGCCTTTCCTCTTCCTTTTACTTCCAAGTGACACGTTCTTAACTTCTTCAGAAGAAAATGCATGTATTCCAATAGTACCACAGGTAATACAGCACTGTTACGGGGTTTACAGCAGCAGCAAAGTCCTTTGCTCTTACTTTCACTGACATACCTGTATTTAACTTGATCTTACTGTTATTCATCAAACGTTTTCTCCTGGTATTAATAGTCACTTACATTGCTTTGGCCGCTAGAGCTTGTTGCTCTGTTTTACATACTGATATAAAGACATCTGCTCTGAAAGCAAATCCAAAGTAACAGAACCACAGAGAGTTCAGAAAACTTCAGCTCAGGTCTTACCTCTTGCCACTCCTGCCATACAAGCAGTCACCGGCATCATCTTGGCTTCCCATCTCGCAGCTGGGACATGGAGCTGCCGCAGCTGCTCTCGGGGAATTCCCTTGGTAGGGCCGTGGCTGCCCATGGAGAGGCCACCTCCGAGGAAAACACGTTCCGTAAGTGCATGAGAAACCCCTTGCTCCCTCCCGGGGTGCCTGGAGGGTGGCAGCCAGCTTTGCCAGGCATTTCTTCACAGCTTGAACAATCTGAGGTAAGCAAGGTGCTTTCAAAAATTGTTACCAACTAGGACACGATTCAAATAGGCAAGAAAAAGACCCCAGGTGAAAACCTCCTGCCGCCAAGCTGACTTCCCCTACCAGTGAAAATGCTGGAAAGAAATTAACTGGAACAGATATCTAATTGAAGATGATGACAATTTGTTCTCATTATTCAGAGTTGCTAAAAATAAAGAGAAATCATCCGCTGTTCTGAAGGTAACCTTTTGTCACTTGTTTCTAAGTCTCTCCTTCCCAGTCGTTCTCATACCTCCCACAGGAATTTGTCAAGATTAAAAGAAGTCACTTCTTAATTTGCAGGGCCAATTCAGTAAAGTAACAACTGAAACCAGTGAACCTTTTTTTCCTATAAGCAAGCAGTATTCTCATTTTGTCCCCAGAACACAGGCGTACGTATGTACACAATTGACCTTTTGCTTTGAGAAAGCCTTGATGACGTATCAGGAAAGCAGAATTAGCCAGTCCAGGGGAAAACAAGGGCACGCAAGACGTTTTCTTTACCGTAACAAAGCCGTGGCTGTCTGAATATAGGCTAAGCACAGGGGCAGAATGATCAACCTTATAAACGTAAAATGCACAGAACTTTTAAAGATTGCACTGCAGACATTGTCTAAAATGCACTATTCCTGAGAGCTTTGTTTTGAACCACTCCTCTGTCATTTCATGCATTTAGCCTTCTGCTTCCCTCCGGAGCTGCCCTAGTCTATACAATGTTATACAATTAGTTCAAATGTTGAATTTTCAGGAGGGGAAATTAAGAAAAACCCAAGTCTGCAAAGTCACCACCATACAGAACGTGGTGTGATTTTAGGGCTCTTGTTTTAAAGATTTTCATGGCAAGAACAGATTTCCTCAGAACAAAAAATAATGCTTTTGTTGTTGCCAGGCTTACAAATGTAGTCTGTAATGTGAGTCAAGCTATGACCTTTCAGGATGATGCAAAATCAGCAGTAATAAATCAAACGGTGACTTTGCTGACATGTCTGTAACTTAAGTGATTAATGCAACAAATAAACAATTTCTGCTTGGAAATACAGGAAAGAGTGTGGGATTCTCCTCCTGCTCTGCCCTGTTATAGCTGAACTTTGGATGCAGTTTTGGTCCTACCAATTCTCACAGGAAACGTGAAAAATGCCTGGCCAAAGGCTGAGTATTAAAGTCCATAGCAGATCCACCCATCATACATCATTAAAGAAAGAGAAGCTAATGAAGGCAAGAATACTCTCCCATTTATACAAAAAGTTTGTTCCTTTTAACAGTTGCCCCATCTTGTCTCCATTCTGTCCCTCTGTGACACCCTCCCAGATATGCATTTTCCCCTAAGAGAAGCGTTAATTTTACCCACACAGCTAAATCCAGCGCAGACATCGACCTACTGCCTTCTTTGTATCTTCTGCTAGCCCCTTCCCTTCCCTCCATCCGCACAAAACCTATGGCACTCGGGAGTTGCCCTACAGCCTCTTCATACAACCCTTGTGGCTGTGTGAAACTACAGTAACCGGGCACAAAGTGCCTTGTGGCTGGCATAAAACTAGAGCAACTCGCCAGTGACTACGAAAGTAAAATCTGCCCAAGCCTCCAAAATCCGCAACTCTACAGACAGTTCTCTGAACTGACTTCTTCTAAATTATAAAAGAAGTTCTTCCCTTGAGCTATTAATAGCAGAGAAATCTATACTCAGAATGCTGATTTCCAGAGCTCAACAAAAATAAAACTGTGAGCGTATCCAACTTGATTAGCCGCCCAGAATTTAACGTCTAACGCTGGTATACAGAGGCAATAAAGCACCACAGCTGCCAAATATGTGATCTTGCTATTACAGAATCAACAGCATTTGGACATCGGGACTTCTTCACACTGCTCAATAGCCATTAAAAAATTTGTTTTCTGCCTTTATAATATTAAGAAAAAGATACAGACCATCGCTTTTATGCTACTTGCACAAATCTCAACTGATTTGTCAGCTGTTTGTCCTGCACAGGTACCAAGGTGTAATGAACAGAACAGGATCAAAGTGTTTCAGTGACTAGAAGGCCTTCTTGCCATGCAGTTATTTTGGTTGTAACTTAGGTGAACAAATGTAAGGTAGTAAGGCAGTAACACTGGTATCTCACCACAACTGTGTTACGTATTCACAGAACTCACTGAAATCACTGCATGAGAAAATATTTCACTTGAATTTTTCAGAAGCAAAATTAAAATCGGGTTATTATAAAAAAATACATTTGGAATTAATTCTGTTCTTGAGCCGTTTAGCTTCACATTTTCAAGTCTTTCTACACAGCCACAAAACAGATGTGTTCATTTTTAAATGAAAGAAAAAAGAAAACAGATTCTTGGGAACTGAAGGAACACAAAAAAAACCCCCAAAAAACAACCCAGCATTGGGAGACCAGCATCAATATTTTGAGAGTTGAGAAAGCTATAATCTACCCAACTAGTCAGACTGATGAAGAGTAAAGATTCTCTCCTCAGGAAACCTCCATTGCTTAGCTTTGCAGCCCTGATGTGGGAATTAGCTACACTACAACCTCAAACCAAAACACTTCAAGAACTTCCACACAGGATGGTGTTTAGGGAGCACAGGGAATGTTCATTAGGGTACGGGATCACATCATGAAGCTTCCAGATTTTTATTTTTTTTTTTTGCTTGTGGGTGAGAAGTATGCTTAAGCAAGTATATTGGTCTAACTCCTCTGTAGGTACAAATCAAGGAAGTTCCTTGAGAGCACTAGAAAAGTTGGGTGACAAAAGAGAAGCCGCACTTAATTTCTGGAACAGAGAGCGAAATGGAAAAGCAGAAATCTGGCTGGCTAACCTATACTCCCTGTGATCCTTTGAAACCTTATAGCTAGAGGAACCCAAGAGGAAGCCCCAAAATAGAAGAAAATTGATGCTAAGCCTCAGGAGAACTTCCCATAGACAGACAGTCCCACACCAGAAAAGGGGATGCGCTAAGACCTGCCAACAGCCAAGGAAATGAACTGAAGCTCTTAGGAGGAATGTAAGCAACTCAAAGCCAATGACAATACCTCTGATGGGAAAGTTCCCAACCTGGGGCATCCTTGATCCGTCGCTCCTGAAGCCTCAAACAGGAAGCCAATTTCCTTAGAGCTGTCTTTCCTGGCTCTCTTCCAGGCCCCTCTTCTTTGGCACTTCTGCTTTTCTTCTGCCCCTTCACATCTCCCATCTAGAATGGAAACAGGGGAGGAAAAGAAAATATTAGCATGGTAGGACAAAAGAATGGAGCTTCATTACAGCAGAGATTTGGGGCAGCAGGCAATGATTTAAAAGGATTTCAGTTTATTTGCTCTTGTCTTCTAACTGAAGTCTTGGCCTTTTTTTGTGAAAAGTTTAACTGGGAAAAACAGCCAATGACTACACTGTGAAAGTTTAGTAAAACACAAAAATGTCACTACCACCACTATATAGTCCAACAAATTGCAGGTCATGGCAACTTATTTACGCCTTGTACTTGGTTCATGAAGTTCTCTGTATTTCACTCAGGAAATGGACAAAAAAAGCTCTTTTCCTCCTCTGGAATGCATTTACAATATATGGTGAGAACTAATTAAGAAATGTTTGTTAATTTAAAAAAAATTTAAAAATCCAAGTCCAATTCTTACCCTGGATCTCCATTTTTAGATCTATTCTTGCTTCTTAATTCTTCTGTTCCATTACCAAAGTCAACGCACACCCTTCCTTGTGCAAGTGAATCCAAACCTTTAATTCTAGGGGACAGAAACTGTAAATGGCAGTGCAGGTCTTGGAGAACACAAGTGATGTTATTGCTACTACTCTCAGACTGGATTGCTAAGTGATATTACTCCAATTTCCAACTGTGTTAACAACCCAAGCTTAACGTGCATTTGAATCCTGTTGGGAGTAGCATGCAGTCACCGCGAAACAAACAGTTAAGGTTCCAGCAGTCGGACTGGTAACAAACACCACAAGCCTCAAAACCAGAAGCTCATTTTTAAAAAGTGCACTCAACTAACTTTTTCCTTTTCTGTATTTATTTTCCACAAGAATAACAAAGCTCTTCTGTGACTTCTCACTATTTTAGCTGTTTTGTATATACAAACCCTAATGCTCATCCTGGTAAGTGTATTTTTTGGTACATACACGCAAGAAAGAGCAAAACTGAAACAGCAAGCACTTAAAAGTTAGCAACAGATTTATTTAATCCTCTTTTACACACATAAAGTTTTTAAAATACATGCTTAATGTTAAGATTGTCTTTACATTTGAAATTAGACTCCTTTTAGAATTCCGAAACCCAGTTTAAGACATCATCAAAGTCTGGCTTAGAGCACCCAAAGTTGGGCATCCAAAAATTGAGGCAAATGAATTTCACTAACCGTTTCTGAACTCCTTGTCCAAACTAATTAAAAGGCATTAACAGACAACGTTAGAGATGAGATATACCTGCACCATCTCTAATACTTGTACTATTCTATTGCCTAGCTGACGCAGTCAAGATTGGTCTTGCTGTGCCAGGCACTTACTCAGCAAAAGAGACTCTACCAAACAAAGCTCAGACAGACAACGGATGGGAGGCTGAGATGATGTGACTTTCTTTGGCTTCACTGGAGGTCTGTGGTAGAGCCCATGTGTTCTGCCTCAATCCATCTTCCCATCTCTGTGACTATTATGGAGAGGACAAAGTCGCTTTAAATAAGCAGTGTTTTTAAAAATCACCATAATGAATTACATTAATCTCCAAACTGTGAAAGCTGGAACATAACATTTTGGCTTAGAAATTTATGAAGCCACAATCACCTACTACTATAGCAACAAAATAATTTAGAAACAGTCATTTGGTCATATTCTGAAACAAAGTTCTGCTGCATGTCCTCATGGCCTGAGTGTCAGCCCCCTCCTGACACTCAAGTGACATTTAAACCACGTTCTTTTCCAGTATCTCAGATCAACAGGTATGTTGTTGCTATCTGTTCCTAGCTGATTTTGAAGCACTGGATATCTTGATGTTATCTATCAAAATCTCTTAATGACATTTCCAAATACTAACAACAGGAAGCTAAATTAAGTAACAGATACTATCACTGTTGGAAGTGAAACAAGCGTATCTCCAGCAACAGGGGAACGCTGTACACACACCAGTTGACTCGCTCCCTGCTTCTCCCTTGCAAATCAGAGTGTGGTTACAGAGAAGCCAATCTTATGTTGGTAATATTTGACTGCTAAATGCTACTGAATTCCTATTCAAGAAAATATAGTTAGCAAGTGATTGCAATATCTTTCCCCGGGACTTCCGAGAGCACTAGTCACATAAGCGTATCAGGCAGTTGGTGAGAATGATCTAGCTACATCCCATACACCAGGTGCTGCCCTGATGGGCTCATGGGGCACAATACCTATAGCTCACTCATTCCTAACTACTGCTCTAGAGAAAATCACAAATGCTGTCTAACTCCATGCAAGAAACATACCATAGTAAACGTTTTAATTAGGGGAAAATTGTCTTTCTATCTGTGTGACCAAATAATTGTAGTGTTATTACATTTATACCATCTATCATCTCAAAGCATTCCCAACTTAGTACCAATAACAACATACAACTATTGCTCTAATAGCCATTTGTGAGAACTCGCATAAGAGTTTTTCATTAAAAGCATGCATGACCCCTGCACAGGGGTATTTTAGAAAATGAAGGATCCAAAGGAAGTTGAACAGTAACTTTAGGAAGGTAGGATGAAATACATTAAAAAAAAAAAAAGAAAAGAAAAGAAAAAGAAAATAAATTATTAGAAAGAAAACAGAGAGATACAGAACCTTTTTTTAGGCCTTTGGTTTAGTGTGTCATCTGAAAAAGAACTTCAATCACATGATTCTTAATAGTGCCAAAGTTTGACATGGATTGACATAATTGGAAGAAAGACCATTACCCTGTGGTAGTCACTGATACCACCTCCCTGAACTTTCTCTGAGTTTTCCTTTAAAGTGCAACAGCAATAGCACTGCCTGCTCAGCGAGAACCCATACAATCAAAGCACAACCAAAAGGACATATCTGAAGTCTCTGCTGCACTAATTTCTACAGAGTTCCAAAATTGCTACTATTTAAACAAAAAGACAGTGATCCTTTTCTCATGACAATAATAAACACATGCAACACTTTTATAGCCTGCCCATGAACACTATGAATAAACGACCTAGACAGACATCCAACTTGCCGCATTCCTTTGATGACAAGAATTCCTGCTATTCCTTTTAGCAACAGCCTAACAGCCAGCTCCGGCAGTGACATGGCTGGGGGTTCTGGCCAAGAAAGAAAAGCAGATGCAGCAGCTGCCGGGCCCGTACCATGCCTACCTGCTGCAGCCACTGCTCCTCTTGGCTTTGGAGACACTCCGCAAAGCAGCAAACCCTCCTGTTTCAACCATGTATTTATATAGCATTATCAGTGAAAAGGATTGCTTGCAGGAAAGGGAACACCGAAACCTACCAAGAATCTCCTGTGGTGCAAATACACACTAGTGAGAGCAGGGAGGGAGATCCATTAGAACTGCCCAGTAGTACGAAAACACATTTCTTCTGTTTGCATTGCTTCCAAAATAATAATGGAAAATTATGCTCAGACCTTTTCCTTCCCCCCCACCCCCCTACCTCCGCAGACCAGGAGTGAATTAAGAATGCTTTGTAACAACAGAACCTCTACTAATTACAATTATTTCATTCATAAATAGCTTGCGAGAAACATGAATCTCCTGTTTTAACTAAACTTCAATATTGCTGATTTCAACGATTCAAAAGGATAAAACACACGCAGTGTGGTTACTCAGAATGGCAAGGCTGCCTTAGATAATTAAAACCCCTCATCCCCTCCCCCCTCACAAAAAACCAACCCAAAACAAAGCTGCAAGTATTACAAGAAAAAGCAACAGTTCCCATTTAGGAAACAGGCAATTCAAACAGGAGTTGCCGGTGATGTAATTTCATTTATACGTTGCCTGAGTCACAGGTTCCTGAGGAAGTGGTAACACCTACAGAATTACTGTATAAAAGTCAGGCTTTGAAGCATGAAATGAAAATAAAGACACTTAAAGACAAAGCAAAACCCCCAAGTAAAATCATACCTACTTTATAGATTTCCTCACCTCTTACATGAATTTGAAAGAAGTTTGCCACTAGAAATTACTTTGCTTGTTCATCTACATCCCTCCCTTACCAGCGAAGCACGGAGCACTGGGGTGGGGAGAAGAAGTTCACGGGGAGAGGAAAAAAAAGAGAGGGGGGAAGAAAAAAAGGGACACGCAACTGTCAAAAACCGGAGTTCAAATGCATTCAGAGTGGGCCAGACTTGGAACCTCCACGGCCCTCGCCTTTCCTCCAAGCCTACTGACATGATGTGGAAACAATTTTAGCAGCATTTCTTCACACAGTTTTAGCCCATACTGGTTTTGATTTAGAAAGTCAAGTCATTCCAGAAATGGGAGGCCAGCTTGCATTTCAAATGCACTGGACTCCGGCAGCACTGCCTCACAGGGACGCTTCAGCAGTTTCAGTTCTTCAGTTCTGCTTCAGTTTCTGAAGAGGGTGCAAGCTTTAGACCAAAGGAGAAATTGAGGAGAGTGCTACCAACCTCCTCCATAAGAATGAAATCAGAATAACGTCTCCCTTTACTTATTTAGGTAGTGCATAATAGTATTTCACTAATGAATTAAACAATGAATCACTCTGCTGAGATCTTACAAAAATCAAATGACCTGGTGCCAAAAAGCAAACTGAAGTTACATTTACATACAAGCCTAAATTTTTGGATGCTCATAGGCTATTGAGGCAGCAATCCACAGCCAAAGAATCTAAGAACAGAAAGTAACTGCATGGGAAAGAAGTTAAAAAGAATAACTTTTTAAAAAATTGTGCTTTTGATTTGCAGCAGTACAACATTATACATACTCTTCCTGTTAGCTTACTAAAATATTTTTTTAAGAAGTAATTTGAAAATTTTAACATTTAAAATCAAATGCACGTGTGCATGTGACCTTCAGTTCCAGAGACAAAGTCCATTGTACTTTATATCAATGTCCTATATAAACATCTATTCAAAGAACAAGAGGAAACAGGCATTGAGGCCGCTATAGTACATGGAAAGACAGTGTGTACTCCATGCCAGCCAGGAAACATAACACGTTTGTTTTCAGAACTCTTGACTGCCCCTTTTTACCCTTAAGCCCAAGGAAGCGCGTGCAAGAAGCTACGATGGCAAGGGACTACTGGCCTAATTAAATAGAAAGAAATCATGCTCTTTCGTTTGCAAAGTTCAGCCAAACAGCTGATGGGTTCTGAAGATCTTTTTAGAGAAGGCCCTAAATAATTCCACCGGATTTGAAAAAGATGCTATGCTTAAGTCACAACAGGCAGATAATATTGTCAATTATTGAGGGCAACAATTAGAACCTGAAATTACAGATGGTTGGAGTACTCATCTGCATCCTTATCCTGGGATGAGATCATTTGAACTGGGAAATTAGGTGAAAAAATTGCTGCCCTAAGATACAGAATACCTTAAGGTACTTACCATCATTGCTACTCCAGTTTATTGCTATTAATTCTTTTGGGAGTAGCTACAGTTTCCCTTCCGCAGTGCCAATTTCCTTGGCCAGGTTAAAATAATCCTCAAGTGACTCACTCCAAAGACTTCACTACAACCTGGACAAAACACCAATCATTGGCTGGTGGAAGAATATGGATTGCTGAATTTCAGCTACCGTACTGAAGAGAAAAGTGGCTACAAATTAGCCCAAGCCACAGCCTATTTTGGTTAACACGACATGACTTCAAACAATAGTCAACAATACTTCAACAAAACAACGGGTCGGAGCAAGAGACCAGTTCCTTTGACCCGGGATAACTCAAATAAAAAACATACATATTCTTTGCCAAGTACATATATCAAATTTCCATACACTTTACAGTTAAGGAATTAAATAAAAGTTTAAGAAACCTAGGAGCAGTGCTACTACAAAGCATGGAGTCCTGCGGTCTGTCCCTTCGTCAATCACAGCTCACTATGAAGAGTCACCATGGTCAGAGATAGTGCACAAAATGGTATCAATAAAAGTAAAATGAGACTGTAAACACTGTCAACAAATTGTTAGGCTTTTTTATTTCAAAACCTGTCAAGTGCTGCCCAAAGAAGAAAATTCACTTTTTAGGAATTATTACACTGGTAAGCTGAAGTGGTAATAGAGAGGGAAAATCTATATTAATTTCAAACCTAAAGCGTTACCTGTGTGGTGCCACAGTATATTTAAACACTGTTAGGCTTCAGGAGAAGGTCCAGGCAGCTGCAAGGGAAAGAGAGCTGGAACTGAGATGGGACAGGCAGGTAGGTTTTTCATAGGTGAGGAATTTACACATTGCCAGAGTGGGACAGCCCAAATTCCTCCTAGTGTGGTATTTCTGTCTTTTAAAACAGTTAATCCAGATGCTCTAAAAGAGAAAAGGTGCACAACACACTCAAAAAGGAAAGTTTCATTTTGGCAGGATACGCATGAGCACATCATCTGCACTGAAAATTAAAAAAAGAAAAAAAAATAGAAGAAAAGGAATTACTGAAGCCATGTCAAAAGATTCTGAAAAAAATTATAACAGACTCTGGATCTGGACATCTTCCAGACTTCTTAGGAAGTCTGCTTAAGTTTACCATGTTGCAAATATTTCTTTCATGGCTCCCTTTGGAGTACAAATGCTTATTTGTTTCTAAGGAAAGTACTGCATTCTTATTTAAAAAACAAAACTAAAAAAACAGGTACAAAAATTTGGAAAAGTAGCAAGGAAAAATCCCACCATCTACCTGTCCACAGTCTCTTCAGCTTTTGCGTACCCTTAATGCAAAGCTGCAGGACAGCCAACAGTGACTCAATGGACAGCGCGAGAAGGGCTACTTGCACTGTGAGACCAGGGGCCGGACTGGCACTGCAGAACAGCTGGCAGAACGACAAGAAAGGCTGACTATGTGTTAGCTTGCAACACAGTTATTTTTGAAAGAATGTGAGCTAGCCTTCCTATTCCCATAAGAATAGAGAGTCAGGACTCTCCTTGAACTCTTAAGAGATGGTTATACTCTGGAGAGAAACTATAGAAAAATACCCTCAAGGGTTCTGTCATGGCTCTTCATAGAATCATAGAATCAGTGAGGCTGGAAGGGACCTTTAAGATCATCAAGTCCAACCATTAACCTACCCTGATAAGAACACCACCACTCCTAAACCATGTCCCTAAGCACCTCATCTACCCTTTTCTTAAACACCTCCATGGATGGTGAATCCACCACCTCTCTGGGCAGCTTATTCCAATGTTTAATAACCCTTTCAGTGAAAAAATGCTTCCTAATATCCAATCTAAACCTGCCCTGACGTAACTTGAACCCATTTCCTCTTGTCCTATCACTTGTCGCCAGGGAGAAGAGGTCAGCTCCCATCTCTCTAAAACCTCCTTTCAGGTAGTTGTAGAGGGTGATAAGGTCTCCCCTCAGCCTCCTCTTCTCCAGGCTAAACAACCCCAGATCCCTCAGTCGTTCCTCATAAGGTTTGTCCTCCAGACCCTTCACCAGCTTTGTAGCCCTTCTCTGGACACGCTCCAACACCTCAATGTCCTTCTTGTAGTGAGGGGCCCAATGGTTCTGTAAGAAACAGGCAGAGTTGTTCTTGATCTTGAACCGGCACAAAAGCTGGTTATCAGAAGCTTAGAGATCTTTTCACACATTACTGGCATTAATGAGTATCCTGCATCCCAAAGTCCGTTCTCTGTCACATCACTGTTTTTATGATTTGGCTTGAAAAAGAGGGAGAAAACTCAAAGGAAATTTGGGAGCTGGGTGAACACTGACCAACGCTGACCAACACTGTCCCAGAGTAGCGCGATGATGAAGTAACTAGTGGTGGGCTTGGCAGTGTTAGTTAACGGTTGGAGTCGATGACCTTAAGGGTCTTTTCCAACCTAAATAATTCTATGATTCTATTAGCAATTCCAATTAGACTAGTTAACATACATTTAGCAGGAGCTCGTTTAGTAAGAGGGGGAAACAAGTGCTATGATATGATCCTACAGTGCATAGTGAAAAGTTCAGAAATACATAAAACCCATTTCAGGAAGAGTTTTCTATCAGAGCGCAAGTGAGAAATGATAAGAAAATGCTTATATATGGAAAAATTATTCAATTTTGCTAATACTTCTATTGCATATATTTAAGGTGAGCAGCCACATCTTATATGAGGAAATAGATTTAGAAAGAACATTATACAGGAAGTGGAATAAGAATATCAAAGATGACAAAAAAGAAATTTTAGTTTATGTCACTGGACTTTGCTGAGGACACACTACCAAAGCCATACAGAACACAGGGAAGGGAAAAATATTTTTCCAGGCTCAAACTTAATGATTTTAAGGGCTGGAGTAAATCACTACACTTTCCTTTACGTGCCAAAATAACTGTTGTGTTGTTGACTTCTACTGAAGCAGAATCTCCCTTTAGGTCTTGGGAGTGATCAGCTTCCTAAGAATATAAATCCTACGTTTCCACTCCTCGGTGATTTTCTCGACCAACCCGTTTGGGCCATCATGAACCTTTCTTCACAGACCTAAGTGTAATTTTCAAATTTGTGCCCTTTCTTCCTTAAAGAGCCCAACGATGAAGACTTAAGACTCAAACTGGCCCCATGCTCAACAGAATATATTCTCATGTGGGCTGAACCACCTACTGGCTATGGTTCTTCTGGCTTTAATGGTGCCAGGGCAATTTACATGTGATTTAAAGGGCGTGCCCTAAGTGAAATTTATTCCCGATTGACAGACCATGACACAGGCGAAGAGGAGTTAACAGCAAATTGTGAAAGCAAGGACGACAGCAAGTGAGAGATTTAAAGAAGAAACTCTCATAGAGAATCTCAAGTTCCTCACTCTCATGAACGTGGTACTACTCCGTAACAAATTCTAGACTTCAGCCAGCAAACACATTGAAAGGGACAACACTGAAGAAAAATTCTAGTCAGTAGAAGTGTGAAAGCAAAACAGAGGCTATCATTCCATGAGTTTCTACAATACTCAAGCACAAAAATGATGTCAACAGCTCCCCATTGAGATCTGCGATCTTCTAACACTATTAACCCCAGATGTGATACGTAGGTGTCACAGTTGCCTTCTGTGAGATACAGTCCCACCCACACTGCCATATAATGCCACTACGTTTCTATTAGACACTTTAGGAAGACAAGTAGGTTCCTCTGAGGCTGCTCATTCCCTCTTCCCAAGAGATTTGATTTATACCTGAAAAGCCATGGTAGCTGTTGGGTTCTACAATGAAAGTGTGACTTTGGGCTCTTCCTCGATGCCAAGGAGGTCACAAATGGAATTTAAATCCTACCTCCTTCATGAAGAAAGGCAAAGTTTAGCTTCTTCCATTAAACACAACAACTGGAGCTGAGGTCTGTGCTGAAATCCTGCCATTAAGGGCATACAAGCCAGTAAATGAATGTGTTTATCTGTTAATAGTATTTGAATGTGCATTCATTCATTTGAATGGATTCTCATGATTTCTCACTCAGTAAAAGCCTAGAAATTGAGTAAAAGCAAAATAAGAACAATTCTGGTCTGCAAGGAGAAAGAAAACAACATTATAGTTAGACAACGGAAGTTATTCCAAGTCAAACTGAAGTGTTTCTGAACATCAGAGACATCTGGGAAGCATATGTACAGGAAACAGCTCAGCCTGAGAGAGTTATATGTTACTGAAATTACAGAGGTAAGGAAACATTATATTAACCCTGAGTTTTGAACCTTTCGATCTTGTATTCTTCTGCTGTTAAAAAAGATACTTTCAATGTAAAGCTACAATGTAACTTTAATATAATAAGCAGAGTTTCAGATATTTAAAATAATTATCAATGTTTATCAGATTTCAGAAAGAGGTCTAGTTTTTAAGTTTTATATAAACAAAAGCTGCAAAGTAACTTTTATACTCCACGGTCAGCAAAAAGATGGAAGATAAAACCACAGATCATTCCCTTTAAACTATCCTGGTACTGATTTATGATTCCAGTTTGACTATAGCATGGCTAAAAAAAAATGGAAGTTATTTGAGCTCATAACTAATTACGTACATTAACAAACTGCTTTTAAATGGCCACAGCGTGTTATCAATCTTATTGTTCATTACCCAGCCACCAAAAGATCAGTTTCCTATAATTACTAGTCTTTCAAAAAATATATTTGATTCATATATATTTTTATATTACAATGAAGTTAGCTAAGCAAGACACTCCCTTAAGGCTACTTTGAGAAACCACATAAATGTAATTAATAGGATAGTTAAAAGAAATACTTTAGACACTTGATGCAAACCTCAGCATGCTTCAATAAATCTTTTATGATGCGAATCTGGGAATTGAAGATATCCTTGCTTTTAGGCAAATTGACCTGACAGAACTTCTCCTGACGTGGCATGAGAGAAGCCGTGAAATATTCGGAGCTTATGTTAAGGAATTGCCCTGGTTTCAGCTGGGATAGAGTTAATTTTCTTTTTAGTTGCTGCTGTGTTTTGCATTTAGTATGAGAATAATGGTGATAGCACATATTGTTGTAGTTGTTGCTAAGTAATGCTTACATTAAGTCAAGGACATTTTTCAGCTTCCCATAGAAGCTGAGAGGGAGCACAGACAGAACAAGCCGGCCAAAGGAACATTCCATACCACCGACATCACGCTCAATATAGAAATAGGGGGTTGGCTGGGGGGGCGGGAATCCGTGCTCACTGCTGGGGCACCTGTGAGCACCTGTATTACATCATAATTTGGAATATTCTTTTACCATTATTACTATTATTATTTTCTCTTCTGCTATTGTTCTATTAAACTGCCTTTATCTCTCCCTACCTTACTGGGGGTCCTAGTTGCCAGCTGGGGTTAAACCACAACAGCAAGGAACTAAAACAACTAGATTGACCGACTAATTTTCAAAATATATATGAGGAATAAAGACTGCTTGGGAGATAATGCTATTTACATTTTTTTTCTGAGTTAGCCCACAATCCCCACAATATAAAGCCATAAAAGGTATTTCAAATATACTTCTAAAACACTTCCAAGCTTAAAAAAAACATAGATTCACTTTCAATTTTGTAATAATGTACTTTGGTATTTTACAAATCCATTTTTCTCAAGTTATCTTTTAAACTCAAGGATTCTTAAACTACTGTTTGTGCTCAGCCATAATCTCTGAAGCCATTCCTGACGTTGCAAAAAACAAAAAAAAACTTAGAATTGAACCAAAATGAAAATCAGAATTGGTCTTTTGTAACTACTGTAAAAGTACTGCATGACAGCATCCAAGAATAGCAAAGTTAGAGGACCAATTTCCTACTTCTGTTAAGCGTTCCTCTACAAGTTTTGACTAAATCAATGATCCTCCCCAGAAAGCAACTTTTACTACGTAACTGAGCCTTCTCTAAACTTCAGGGGAGTCTTATGTTGATACCAACACACTTTGGTCTTTCCTGTGTAAATATGTCAAATCACTTTTTTTCCATAGCATGAAATGATGAGATCTATCCAAGAATAACAATTCCATTGGCACAGGCAAGAACAATCACACTATAACAAAGAAAAGGGACTCAACTGTACTATAAATATGTACTTTGAAGCAGCAAGCAATGTGATGTAGGCAGTAGGTATAGGTTCTTACCTACTCCTGCTCTCCTTTAAAGATGCAGTTTAACTCCCAATAGCAAAATATTCTCAATCTTAACAATAAATTCCAACTAAAGGGGCACAAATCTGGGAAAGATGAAAAAAGACATTTAGACAGGCTGCTTGGACATGTCCATTGGCAAGCAAAATAAAAACTGGGACAAACAAAACACCAAAGTTCACGTAAGCAGCATATTTTATACATAAGCCATATGTAGAAACTTAAAAAAAAAAAAAGGAAGACAAGATTTAAACATAACCACATTTCTTTAGTTATTTACATAATAAAAATGAAAATGTGGAGAGTTCTATCCATAACTGACTGCTTTTAAGGTGAAGATACTAACGTCAAAATGTGGATTATATTTGTTTGTATTTGTCGCAGTCAGAAAGGGTAAGCGATCATTAACTTGTCAAATAACAGATAAAAGGCAGCGCTGCAGTCCAAAGTAGGTGATCTTCCACCTTATTCAGCTGATTTTCAGACTGTTTCGTCATCACTCATGTCCCAGATCTGCAACAAAAAAAGGAAATGTAATTTTAGTTTGTGGAGTTCAAATATGCTTTTAATATACCTTTACAAAATTAGTATTACTATTTAAAAGGAAGAATAAATAACAGTTATGGACTGTTGACTAGCACCAATGGAGCTTTACATAAAAATTCAGTATTTTTCTCTTCTGTCAACAACCTACACACCATTCATAATCTCTAATTTTGGGGCCCTTTTTTAACAAATACTGTTCAGCATTTGTTTCTGAACTGTCCAGTTTGGTTATTTGCTATTTACTATCATTTACAGTAAGCTGTAGACCAGAAACCAGACATTTTGCTTTGGTTTGCTGACTCATTGGCACATACTTAATCTGGATAACAACTTATAATAAATAGCATGCTTTACTAAACACTGTAGAGAATTTTCAAGACATTCACGAAGAACTAATCATTCTCCAAGACTTCATCTTGCACCTGAATATTGGATCTCATAAATAGCAGCATAAAAATGAAAAGTTATATGGAAATTTGTACTTTCCTATTGTTTAAAGAAATTTAAAAACTATACTTTTATCTTGCTGTTTGCCCGTGTTCACTAAGTGGTTGTAGATTGGGGGGAAAAAGTATTTTCACAAACCATCAAGGAACCTGTGTCCTTGTAAACATACTGTGGCAAGTGTTATAAATTCATAGCAGTTACCAGGGAGCAGAACACATGATCTGAGGAAAAATCCAGGGACTTGCAAGCACAACTAGTTAGTGGGGCACGGGGGGAGAAGAGAACATATTCTGAATATATGCTACATGCTTTATCTTACAGAGAAATGTGGGCGCTCTTAAAAGGCTTTTTATGAGTTTTTGGAGGTTTAGCTCATGGCAAATAGCCTCTTTCCACTTAGGAGGGCTTGCAGTAGCTTGGGATCAGGGCTAGCATGGGTACTGAGCTTTGAGTTGGGTTTAATCATATCATAGTATCACTTTTGTAATATATGCCAATTCATCTCCAACTTGAAGCATTTCAAAATTGCCTAAATTAGCAGCAACACTGCTGGAGTACCATGGCAAGTCTTTTTGATTACAAGAATGCCATTTCCACGGCACACAGCCCTCAAAATTGTGAGCCCCTCCCTGCAAATGACCTAACAAAAAAAGAGCAGCATCAGTCCTTTGTCCCTCTGGAAAATGAAATTCAGTTCATTTGTTCTGAAACATAATTTGTGTGTTGGCATCAAGCAGCCCACTAAGTTATTCTCTCATTTTACATCCTGATCACTAAAATATATCTATCCAAAGAAATACAGAATGCAAACATTTATTTAGACTGTAAATTCTTCAGGGCACAAAGCAGTATTTTACATGGGTACAGTGTCTAGTACAATGGGGCAGTGTTTACAGTTGCCTTGTCTGACACACATGCATTAGTGTTAGACATATAAAAAATACAAACAACCCCATTTTCTAGACAGGCAACAATGAGTATTGACCTTACAGCTTTAATAAACCCCTTCACAACAAAATGTAGTATTTCCGGAATTTGAAAACATTCTGAAAAAAGCTCTTCAGACCCAACCTCAGAAAGCTGTTACTCATATAAAATCAAACATTTCTCTGCAGTGCTACAAGCTGTGTAAAATGAAAACTCTGAATGGCAGGATTTTCTCAATTCCTAGAAGCGTTGCAAAATGGTGGTGTGAATCTTTATGGAAAATACTGAAGGAACAGTTGTTTACAAAAGGAAAAAAGAGTTTTCATCCTGCCCTAGATGAGCGGCTTGGAGCTTGCCAAGGCAAACACAAATGTCCAGCTCACCAGTCAGGGTCAAGGATGTGGAAAATAAATACAAAAAACAAAATCTTTAAATAGAGTTTATGGTATGATTCAAGCTGGCAAAAAGCAAGAAATCCAAAGTTCAGAGTGACAATCCATCTCTGTCTAGCCCACTCTAATTTTTGAAAACAAAGCCCGTAGATCGTCACCCTCACAAACACACCTCTCTGTCCAAGCAGCACGGTAAAGACTTTTAAAAATACACCAGGAGGCGATTCAAAGGCAAAAGGGAAAGAAGCCAACCGACAGCCCTAAAAAAGTCTTATCTACTAAACAGATATACCGGGAGCACAGCCAGCTTCTCTGCTCTGTGCTTTCCCGTCATCTGTGCAGATCTGCACAGTGTGGGTGAGAAGGCAACTACCCCCCCCGCTCTGTTAGGTTGGGTTGTTCAGAGAAAGGCTGGTACGGGTGCCAGTGACATTAGAAATTTTGTGACATGCAAACGCTTCCATCCAGGAACTGGCTAGCTGTTCCATAATTCCTGCAGAGCTCAGAGAGCCTTTTTGCTTTACACGTCCAACGTGCAACGCTTGCGTTACTTTAACACGCCATACGACACAAGCAGCAGCTCCAACGGCACTGAAAGTTCTTGTTGAAACTAAAGGGAAGAAAGCAGTTCCCCGTATCTGGCCTTAAGAGTCGAGGGCAGGCAGCCCATAGAGGGCCTCAAGTAACTTGAAGACTAACAGTGCAAGCAGATCCCCCAGCCAGCAGCAGCGCCTACTAGGGAATTTGAGAAATACAGTATTGTTAACAAGAGGATGGAAGTGAAAAGATTGACAATTCATTTCTCCTATCTAGAAAAGAGCACAGCTCTTTTCTAGGAGTCTTTTAACGTAAAAATATTTGCAAAAAGACCGAAACTGAGGTTCACAGGTATTTAACTGCTATGCAAACATCCTGGATTGAGAATTATTTTTAACATTTGAAAAGTATGCTATTACTGTACTTCCAGAAGAACAGGCAGTTTTACACGACAGTTTACGCTTCATCTGACTATCAGAGCAGTCACAACCATAGCACGGTGTGCTGAATCTTCCTAAGGTTTACAAAGAACAAAGCAGTAGCACCTTAAAAATGACATGCAGATGAGAGAGGAGAACATGGAACAAAAGGGGAAAATTTTATACAAAAGTTACCGGTTGCATGTTAGCCTAAAGAAAACAAGCTACATGATATTGTGCAAAGTAAGTTGTGTTAAAGGTCAATACTGACAGCGAAGTACATCATAGGCTCTTAGTTAATAGCAATACACCTTTTCATGAAGCGACATTTAAAATACATAGAGTATGACTACGCGAGCTTTGGCTATTACTTGAAAAGAGTGAAACTTTTAAGAGGAGAAATCGTGAAATACAGACAATGTCTAAAATGACTGTCACGCCAAGAATCTGACATCCAACCCAAGCTGTGAATTTGGATTTCGTTCTCACTTCTCTGTCCTGCAGCCCACCTGGGGTGAGTCAAACCTAAACGCAGCTACAGGCAGTGACAGGAGAAGTCATAAACTAGGGAGATAAGCCAGCTGTCAAACCCAGCCCAGTTTGTACAAATCTGGACAGATTACCTGAATGCACCTGTTTCTTCAAATACGTGCTTTTATATTCAAACTTCTTTGTAGAAGTTCCTAAATTTCAGATGCAAATTACGTCTATTCAGGACAAGGGAATTCCCACACTTGTTTTCTTGAAATGACAAGCATTATATTCTTATATAATGGGAGGAATGGGGAAAAAAACCCTGTGTATTAACTTAACTGTTCACAAGTTCCCACTGATTGATTTTACACAGTTCCAGATTGCATGTTCGATAAATCCTAATGAATAGAGAGTTTTGCATTTCCTTCATGCAACAATAACACCCGGTACCTGAAATTTAACTTCCACAACAATGATTCCAAAATTGGTGCTCACCTACTGAAGCAGGTAGTGACTTTGCATCTTAGAATTAACACATATAATTCAAATAGATAACTACTGTTTATCCTATAAATAAACTTGCAAGAATATAAATGTACCCTTAGGGGATTCTTAAAAGTTTCTTGCCAGCATGGATCCAGAAGGATTTGCCACAAAAATGGCTACCTCATTAAGAGAGACAAAACAAACAAACAAACAAACAACCCCCACAAATACTATTTTCTACACACAACTGAGATAAATTTACATGTACATGTACCAAAACACTCTGCTTAGAAAAACTGGAATAATTTTATTATGCAAACCACGGTATTTACTATGTTATAAATGCTCTGAATATGGTGAAGACTAAGTAAAGAGTAAAATTCTACAGGCTGAGGCAAGGGCTGAAAATTACCCGTTACATACATCAAGCAGCACAGCTGAGTTTCACATGAGAACATACAGCTCCCCAGATCAATTAAGGCTTATCATATCTTAGTCTTTGATTTAGAAATGTACACTCACTCAGGAAATCTAAACAAATGAAAAAAGAATACATTCAAGCATATGTTTAAATTTCAAGCAACTAAATTATTTTGTAGCTGTGAAATGTGAGCTTTTTTGATACATATTAGGTTAAACGTGTTTTTGTTCCATGGTCTACCAGAGAGACAATACATCACAATTTTGGCAGCCTAAATTACTTTATAAAATATGCGGGTATGTGTGTCTAAATATACTTGTACTAGAAAGTATACTAGACTATACTATATACTATATATACTAGACGAGAGTATACTATACACTATACTATAATATACTAATATACTTGTACTAGAAAGAAACTAGACAGGGCAGGCTGCATTAACACTCCTTGTGCGACTCGTTCAGTATTCCTCTTGGTCCACTGGCTGTGTCTTTCAGGAATGGCAACGGAAATGAAATTGCACCTTGAAATTCATTAAATGTCAGCAAGTTCTAACATGCAGCTTTTTCAGACTTCATGGTATAGACTGCGGGATAATTATAAAGTTCAGCACTCTCCTTTCATCTTGGATACTTGATGCACAGTAAGCACTACCCTTCATCTTACTGAAACTGAAAACACTTCAAGCATTTTGTATATTTGACAATTCCTTCCCCATCCCCCTTTCCCACAGGAAAAAAAGCCATAAATGAACGACGAACACGAATCGTATTCTACACTAAGGTGTAGCTATAGCTTTGTTCAGAATTTATATCCATATGCATGTCAGAGCCTGCATAGTGCACTCTACAGTAAACTATTTTCTTTGCTATCTAAGAAACCAAGGTAATGCACTTAAACAAGGATCCCCTCTTGCTCCCAGTGGCAAGAGCTCATCCTGCAACAACCGCGGTGGTTCCCCAGCAACGCCTGTTCACCCAGTCCACACCTCACTGATTTCTATGTCTGCAGCAAGATATAGCTAATGTTTTTTTCAGAAATGGCTGCTAACTTTCTATAATTAAACTACAGCTGAAGTCAGTTTGGGCTACAACCTGAAGAATTAACTACAGGCTATCAGATACTTCCTACTTCAGCTGACACAGAAATTACAAACTTAAACACACACAAAAAGAAATTAAACTTAAAAAAAAAAAAAAAAAATTGAAGTCAAGGATTATAAAAACTGCCTTCCTTTCTTCAAGCTGCTTTATTTAAATAGCAGCTAGAGAAAATTGTGGATAATTTTTCCAGATCCCTGTACACAATGGTCCTACCCTAGCTAGTTGACACAACTGGCTTCCCTTGTACCTACCTACATGGGTTCTTTTTTTCTGTCTCTGCTAGAAACTTCACAGCCTTTTCTGACAAAATCGTTTACTATCTTGCAATAAAATTCAAGTATCTTTTTTTCAATGATGGTGTCCCTGACTGATGCGTGTTTTCCCTTTATTGCCTTTCCAAAATTCTGTATTTTCAGCCCACAGCTTAAAATCTAGGTCAAGGTCATGAGGAATTTTGATCTCAACCAGCAGCAGCCATTCTTCTTGCAATTCTCTTCAATATATATGTATAATACCTTGTATGAGTCACCTCAATTTTTATACAAACTGCAAACATTACCCCTCTCAAAATCACCCTATGATTTCGATAGCACCAGCAGCAGTATGTTTAGGAATTCTTTTGTCATCTTTCAGGACATCTTATCTTTTTTTCCTCTGATGCCCTCAGTTCTATCAAGCCACAGGTCTCTTGAATTTGATTTTCTGTCCCTTTACTGTTATCCTTTTTATCTAGCACCTAGTGCTCCAGGAGCTTGGGACGGAGGGATTACAGCCTTTTTCTGAAAATGTCCTCTTTCAAGATAGGCTTTATACTTTGTTTGACCTACCTACATTTGAGCTATTACTGCAACAGTTGGTGAATATGCAAATTCAGCAAGCTCCTTAGCGCATGGGCTTAGTCGCTCAAACACCAGAAACCAGACCATTTTCTAAATACCTTGTAGAACTGGCATCTGAAAATTCCAGACTTCGAAAGCTATCTTTAAGAACACAAGAGAAAAAGGCAAGTAGCCAGTACCGAAAGTATTTGTTTACAGTGTAAACTTTTCCTAGAAAGCCTTTTTAACATCCTCTAATAATAAGTTCCAAACAGATACACAAACAGTAGCACTGGACAGTAATTAGTCCCTTCTAGTTTTGTAGCAGTTTTCCTAGGTATTCATCAGATGGAAATGTTAATAAAAAAGACTTTTTTTACATGACTAACAGTTAAAGAAACAATACAATAAAAGACACAAAAAAATGCATACTAGGGTTTTTTTGGTATAAGAATGCCTCAGACACATTTCCTTCCATTGTTTCTTGTTTTACAAGAAAAAAAAAAAAGAGAGAACAGAGAAGCAAGCAAATACAAAACCAATTTCTCTACCCCTCTAAAAGTGGTTTGGAGCTGAAAAAGCCATTTTTTAGGGCACAGCACTTGAGTTGTTGGAATGACGTATACCTAAGAGGATAGTTTCTACTATTAAGTTTTTTCCTCAGGGTCTGAAAAACTGAAAACAAACAAGTGTGAAAACAAACACACACCCCCCCACCAAGCACCAAGCTGACTGCCATTATCCTATTTGTATGGGATTTTAACCTTCATTTTACTACCACCAAATGGCAACTATCCAAGCAGAATGTGTGTTTGAATGAAGGCACAATTAATGTAAATACTGTCACAGTAATGATCAGATCTGATATAAACCCTTTGACTGAAATGAAAATGAAAACATTATAGTATATGAAAGTATACATTCAAATTCTTCTCTCATCTTCCTCCTTTGATGTGCTCAGATCTTATATTAAAAATAAATATATGTGAAAGTCTATATTCATTACATTTCTAAATCCTGCAAAAAATCACAATGTGGATATAAACACACATTTACTTTCAAGGGTTGCACAGACTTGTACAGGAAATCAGGATCATATACATAAGTGGATTTCTCAGAATAATTAAACCATTTATACATCTGAGTCTATGCCATTCCAGCTACACAGACTTTATTTGTTTTGCTGTAAATCAATAGCTTGCCACATTCCACTACATCTTTTTAATTTGCAGGTGATGCACAACTGTTGTCTAAGACCGGTAAATTAGCTTTCGAGTCATACAGAATCAAACATTCGATAATTAGTGATTAAAAAAGAGCAGCAGTTGAACTACATAAGCTATTCAACTGAATTTCAGAAACCATAAAGAGATTATAAAACATGATACTTAAGGTGCACTCAGTGTTCTAATGCCCAGACTGAGCTCGACTGGAGGATACCTCTCTAAAGCATTTTGGCCTTTCCTTTGCTCAAAGCAGGGCCAACTAGATCAGGTTGCTCGGGGTCTTCTCCAGCTGAATTTTAACATATTTCTGAGATTTCACAGCCTCTCTAAGAATCCTGCTCCAGAGTTTTACTTTACCTCAAAACATAAGATTAAATAATCTCTTGAAACAAGGATCATCTTTGTCAAATTAGCCCATACCTGTCAGATATCCATAAATATGCCCTCTGCCATTACTATCCTCACAATGCTTCTTTACAGCACCCGCGCATTGCTGACGGAGCAACACCTTCCTGAGAGGAACAGAAGAGTCATCTACTTCCAGTCTTTTCAACAGCTTAGATTCTAAGTTACAAAGGTATGGTTCTATTTACCTAATAAACCAGATAACCCTTATATTCAAAAGAAATACAGGCCATAACTATGTGGCCGGTCAGACAGGGGGACATTCCTGGATGCGCGTTCTGACAGTCTGCGTGAAGAGTCAACCATCTCCCCACTCTTCGTGGAGACAGAGATTTGGGGTGCAAGAAGGAACTTAGATCGGTATTTGCAAACCATGTCACATCACAAAGGGAGAGTGCCAAATGTTATTAAGACCCTTCAGAACTGGAAAAATCTCCCTCTTATTTTAAAAAAAATCCCAACTTCTACAAGTAAAAGAAAAAACTCCACAGAAATCCTTAAAGTTGTATTGAGTGATTAAAGTGCCCAGACCATTTTCAGGTGTGACGGGGGATCCCATAACAATACAAAGTATCATTGGAGGGTCTCCTAACTCAGATGAGAGTCACGTTTCAACCCTTTACCTAAGGTATCTTCTTGTTTGATCAACCAAACTCCATCTTCACAAAGTGTAACTGGCAAAGACCAACAAAAACATGCATTACTCTAAATAATTCTGAAATCAATAATATGCATCCTTTCCAGCTCAATTCCCATTATCAGAAAATAATACTTGGCAGGAAAAACTGACGCAAATTTCCCACATGCATTTATGTCATCTTACATGCACATTTTGTACATGTATTTAGTATAAACATATTTCCTCTAGTGCACTGTATATAACACATAAGTAGTAGAAAACTTGAAAAGCAATCAAAATATGAATTCATTACAGTTTTGATTTATCCAGTGACCCCACTGATCTCATCATTGCTTCCATGGAGATACATGTGGTGTATTCCCAACATTTCTATCTTGTGGAGGAGGTTATCAAGAAGTTACAGAAAATCTTCTCCTCTCCTCTTATGCAGAAAGAATGCTCTTCATACAGTTGGAAATTAAAATAATTGCTGAAGACACCAAGAACGAATAAAGGAAGATGGCTTCCAGTACAAAATGCATAAATGGTAATGGGATTTTTATTTCACGTTACACAGTTCAAAACCTTAGAGAAGAAGAATGCATTTGCATTAAAACCTTGCATACCAGTTTCCCCCATGATTATTAATTAAGACCTACATGTCACTTTCTCCATTATGTTTATCAGATAAGATAAATAAACACTACACAGAAAATTGCAAGTGTTGGTATAAGAGCACAACTAGTAAAATATTTAGATATTAAAAGTAGAAACCTTCTCCAAATATAACAGGAAGACCAGGTTTATGGTTTAGTTCTACTAAAACCCTATTGGATTAAATGGACAGAAAATTGACAAGAGAAAGCAGAAGGTGCATCAGCAATAACAGACCTCTGCAAGCACACTGCCTCACTCTTAAAGTATTTGCTATGCCCATACATTATATAATTTTCTAAATAACATAAGCAGCCTCCAGCTCACTTAAAAACCCGTGTAGTGACTCGGGACACAGTTCTGAAACTACATGTCCAATCCAGATTCAGCTGAAAACTCGTGCAACTGTCAGATTTATTTTTATACCACTTCCATTAATATGGAAACAACTGAACAAATGACGTTTTTGATGATACTGTGCAGAGATTTTGCGCTAGGAGGCTCTTGCGTGACTCTTAGGATTCTGTAACCCTCTTCAAAATTGCTTTTGATTTTCTGACCGCATAATTTCAACATCTGTTGGACTAACAGATCATTTGTGAATATTTGTATGTCCCCTAGCAATCAAATCTCCTTATTTAATTCTCTTATTTTCCCTTGCTTTATCTGTCCTGCTAGACCTGCTTTAACAAAGTGGGAACCCGCTTGGCTCTCCTGCGGGTCTCTTGCATTCCCAGTAAGAAAGCAATGTTCTACCAAGCTCCTGATGGTAGCTGAACCTCATTTCAGCCTGATGGCACAAAACTGTTGGAAGATGGCATGACCACACCAAGGGATTTGTTTCTTTGACTGCAGCAAATTGTTCACCACCTCAAAAATCAAACCCACTCCATCACACTTTGTTATTTGTAACCCATTGCTCTGAAAAAGAAGAGAAATAAACACAGCTCCTCCAATGTAATCTATCTGGTACCAAACAATCTTTTTATTACAAGTCTATTTAGTCTACTGAAGCTTCGCAAAGCGCTGTTGCAGCATTTCTATAGTACCAGAGAAAGAGGCAGTCTGCAGCATGCCGCGCTCTGGAGCTCTGTAAGGCAGAGGACGTTGCAGATGTGCTACAGTAAAGGCTTCCAGTTGCTTACAAGCCAAACAGCTTGTTTTGGCTCAGAATGCTCTTTCCCCCCCATATGGGATTACTTTGATCTTTTTGCCTATTTTATGATTGTAATTACTCTGAGTTTATGGGATCAACAGGGACTGCAGGAAGAACACGTTAATCCAACTGTGAACGACGGAGTGAGAAGCTACTTTTAAAAGTTTGATTGCAGGGCAGCAAATATAGTTAGTATGTTTTCAAAATGTGAATATAAACCAAAACTGTTATACGCGTTTTCCACAAAATCCATCTTAAAACAAGCAACAGATCTCCTGCACTATGAAAACACACTTTGTGGCACTCAATTTACATTATCTTAAATATGCCGGTTTTTTCACTTCACCTCCTCCTCCTCTCCCCAAAGAAAGAACTGGAATATATTTATGAGGTTGTTCTGCATAATTTTGAACAATGAAGTGTTTTAATTCAAACATAAAACTGTAAAATAGGGCAAGGCCTACAGGGATATATGCTCTCGTGCTGCGATTCCCAGCAGGTTGCACGAGCCAAGGGATGTCAGGCTACAGTGGCACCGGAGTGAGACGCATCCCCAGAGGCACAAACTGCAGCAGAACGCAGTAGCGCTGCCTTTGCCTCGGCCTCTGCTTGGCCTTTTGTGCCAAGAGGAGCAGGACCAACCGGCAGTTTGACAATATGCTGTGAGTGACACTTTTTTGGACAATATTCAAAACCGAGGGCTTACTCATTTATAAACATTTAAGATCATACTACACTTCAAAAAATGGTTTTCTTTTCAGTAGTGAATAAAATTATTCATTTTACTGAGTTTATATAGCTCTTCATTTCCTTACAGAACTGATAATAACCAGAAATTAAAAGCAAATACCTTGCATAGGGGAAAACTGAAGACTTGATATAAACCGAAACACAAAAGGTACTCTATAAATAATTGAAACATCACGCTATTGTTTGCAACTCCTCTTTTTAAACTGAAAGAAAAAAAATACCTGAGGATCTTTCTCATAATGTTAATTTAAATGTTTGGGTCTAAATTTGAGAAACATAAGAGCATCTTGAAGAACTACAATATGGGTCTCAGGTAGGCAAATGATTTTATCCAACATAAACACCTTACAAGAACTATTCTGATCATCTCTTTACTTTGGCAACATGTGACCCCGCTCCCTAAATATGGATCTTGTCCTGAGTAAACTGGTATACTTCTGCTTCACGGTGCTCACTAACAAGCTGCATTCTGGATTGCAACTCCACATGTCATCAGCTCATTCTTATCCGTTCTGACTCAACACCAAACTTTTCATAACGATTTTTTCACTCGATGGACTATTCCTACGAAATGCCAGTGCTGCATTCACCAAGTGCGTAAAGGAGAAGACTTAAAAAAAAAAAACCCAAACCAAAACAACACCACCCTCGCCCCCCCCCCCCCAAAAAAAAAAAACCTTTAACACAAAATATGTTTTTCCCAGGAGTACTATTCTTCTAAAGCATCCTCACTGGGAGCTCAGAAAAGTGATACAATTTCATATTTTCTGTAAAGCTGTCCACATCTCTTGGATTAACCTTTCAAACTGCTGCTACTTTAATGCAAAATTTATTGAAAAGCTTTTATGTAATTCTAATATTTCTCTTCTAGTGTGATAAACAAATGAATTACAGTTCTATTGAAACAGTTCTTTCTCCTCATAACAGTATAAAAAAAATAACGTTGTAACCAAGAACTGAGGTTTCGATTTCCTCCACAGAGATGGATGTTTTTTCCCCATTTTGTTTTTTATTATGGGTAACGGGAAATATTTTCTAAGGAGCTAAATTTGAATTAAAGTCATATCATACCCAGGTTGTGGTAGAAGAAACTACAAAAATAACAACGTTAGAGAAAAGGAGTTTCAAAAGACATAAATGAAGTTTGGTTTCTTCATAACTGTAAGCAGGCAAGCATTAGCTAAGCACCAGTCAGTTCTGCCTTTGAAATCCTCTCCTTTTTTCTCCTCTCAGTAATTCAAACCACCCTGGACATTAGATTCTGTCTTTTTTTGAGCTACACATCCAGACAATTTGAAACTGTATCACAAACATTGCTAACATTGTCCTATTTGTCCAGAGGTCCTCGGGAAAGCCCACATTCACCGTATGCCTTAAATTCCCCTAGTTTTTTCCCTCATTGTTCTGAGAGTTATGCCGATTGCATCAATCCCATTCAAAGCACAGATTTATCATTTAGATCTGTTATTCCAACTACAAATCTGTTTGTGTCTGCGTGTGTGCTGGCAACACATTCTCCCACGTCTCACAAACTCCTTGTCTTTATCTGTACATTATTTCACTGTACAGCCCAAGCCAGCTCCTATCTTAAGTTACAGACAACATGTCATTCTGCCATTGAGGAAAACTTCCGTTGTCCACTCAGATATTTTATCAGTTACTACGGAACTTTCTCCCACACTGAGATAAATCTGCCCACACAGGGGATAAATTCTCAACCAAAATTCTACGATAACAAGTTGATCATTTATTCTTTGATATTCCTCAAAACTAAATTAATCACATTCACCAATCAAAGAAACAAGCGATGAGCTACAATAAAATTCTGCTGTTGAAGTACAATTTGTGAGTACAGCTTCAAACTACTAAAGACAGTAATTTCTTTTTTTTTGGGGGGGGGGGGGGGGAGGCGGGAATTAAACCAGGATATTAAAAGCAGGAGTTGTTCCTTTCATTGCATCTCTGCACAATATTTAATATAATGAACCACGGTCTAGTCTCACTGTAAAGATGAAGCAAAGTTTTCCTTCATCTTCACAGTCATGAGCTGTTTCTTCCACTGATAAGATTATGTAGTCAACAAAACTTGGCATAGCCAACCTTTATAAATTATTCCAGATATACACAGCTATAACTGAGAAAATAAGCTCATTTAGAATTGTGATTTTTATAAATCATTGCTCTACCAGTGGTCTCGTCAGATATGGCAAGCTTTGAAGAAAAAGGAAGAAACTTCCTAAACGCGTATATTTCACCCAAGTGAACTATTTTCTTTAAAAAAGCAATTCCTTTCTCTAAGACAAAATATCAAGTCAATATCTCCCTTCAGTTTCTGTATCCAACAGTAAAGTACAGAAGAAAACCCTTTATGAAAATATATTTTAAAAATTTATTTTGCTCAACTTTGATTTAAACTAGCTTTTACCATTGAAAACGTGTACCAAGAAATTCAGGGAGTAAACAGCACATAAAGTTCACCAAGTTAGATACTTCTGTAACTTCTTAGTAAAGTATTTCCTCTCTCTGTTCCAGCAAATAATCAACCATGGAATCAGATAACAGACTTCTCAGAGGAGCACATACAGAAATAAGAAGAGGCAATGGTCCCGAGTTGCAACAAGAGAAATTCTGTCTGTCTGGACATAAGAAAAAATTGTCAAGTGACAACGGGTAAGCACTGGGACAAGCTGCCCACAGATTCAGCCCTGCACTGAGAAGGAAGCCGGACGTGATGACCTCCAGAGCTCCTTTCCAGACTCAGTTTTCTATGATTCTGTAACATATTGAATAACTGGTGGTTAGGTGTTATAATTTAAGTGGTATCAACATTATTATATTACTCAGGTGAATTAGTTATCTTTGTCAGGAACAATTAAATCCTCTGACGGGTTTAGCATCTTAACTGAATTTTATTTATTTTAAAGGCTTATTTGTTGGTGGGGTAGGGAAGAGGGGATGGCATTTCTTTTTCATGTGCTGCTCAGCACGCACCATGGTGCAGTTCCATTTCCAGCCAAAAAACCTAGGTAGCAAAGATTTAACCAAATACTGTCTAACTATTTTAATACAGAACAAATATTCCATACTTATTAAAAATACATGTTTTGTAATTATTCTTTTGAAGGTCATGGAACTGTTTTCTGGTACCAAAGGCTTCTGAAAGATGAGATGATTAGCTGCCATGGTCTGCTGTAGTCATTTCCTGCTAATCTGATATCTAAATATTGTTGCTCTGGGTGACTTTGGTGACGTAAGGAAGTAGCTGCTCATGGAAACTTTTGTATTCCTTTGTCTTTGTAGTAATACAGCTCAATTAAAATTTCAACAACGAAAAAAGTTCCATAGCACTAACCAACAATACTGAGGGATTAAAAAAAACCCCAACCCGTTAACAATCATATCTCAGCTTTGGATCTGTCCGCTTCATTTTCCGTGGCGGTTCCTTTGAAGATCATTCAATACTTTAAACTCACTAGCTTCAGAAAATTCCTCTAATTAAGCAAATAGACATGAGACAGATAGGAGAGTAGGAAGCCCAAAGGAAACAGGTCCGCCTCGGAGAAAAGACTGTGTGTACCTGGTTGATACACCGTGTGTATCAGCCTACCCCAGCAGAGCAATGACTCTTCAACTGCTCCCAGCACAGCACGGCTTTCTCCCAGTGGAAGGCACACCTTCAGACGCAGCAGATAATCCAACCACACACCTGTAATAACTTCTCCCTGGACCTGTGATCACCCTATTCAGCATGATAAACCTAACTGTATTTCTCTCAGAGCTTTTACTAGTGATTTCCCTGGTGCTTGGCTTATTTAATTCAATAGGAAAAAGTTCCCCCTGACATCAGTTACAGAGCATCAGTCCTCAGTTCCATTTGCATCCTGTGGATATCACTCGAGAGCCTCCACATTAAAGCAAAATTCTGAACAGTGATTCTCAGATTCTGAGTCATGGTGACAGGAAAACTGTTGTGGTCGTGAATAAACATCGCTGGGTTGTCTTACTTTGTTTTCACATAAAGCAAGGTTTGCTTTTTGGCTATGTAAGTACTGCTTCCAGGGAATTAGAAAAACTAGAAAAATCCAAAGCCAGGAAGTGTTTTTATTTATGTAAAGTGTAAGGTGTTCCTTGAAAAGTTAAAGTTCTTGAGTAAACCCTAAAATGAAGGGAACACGAAGAGTTGAAATATTTTTGCACAAATTGAAAAACTCCTCTACCAGTTGGGAACAAGCTGGAACTTGCATGGGGCCCTGCACACACTGGCAAACATCTTAATTGTTCAGAGCAGACAAAGTCTGTTTAGTCATGTCTGCTGAAGTGGGAAGGATATTACAACACATCTGTGCAGGCTGTTTCCACATAGGTCAATCAGTTCTCGAAGCTTGTTTTTAAACCGCTTTCTTCCAGCCAGAACACCACACATACGGACACCATTACACAGGTTGGCTATACACCTGGCCAACAGACAAGTAATCTTTTAATAGAAGCTCACAAATGAGCAATCAAAGAAACAATCTGTGAGTCCTAGTAGACATGCAGTGCCAACACACTTACACTCATGTCTGGGAGGGATTTTGTAAGAGTCTAAGTATGCCTCAGTGAAATTTCAAAACAAGCACATTCAAAGCTTCAGTGCCCACTGAGGATAGCAATAATATATTTAAAAGACACAGGGAACCACAGCATGGCAAACAGAACAGGCAGCAGCTGAAACTGGTAGATGAATTCAAATTGGTTTCTTCATTTAAAAAGGATGGGGCGGGTAATGCAGGATTCTCTCCGAGATATTCTAGCAAGTTTCTTAATCCACGTTCCAAACCAGCCAAAAGCTAGTCACCTATAGAACACGTTGCATGACACAAAAAGATATATAGAAACAGCATCGAGGTGGATCTCATGGAAATCAACTAAGCAAGGAGTAAGTGCAGTTTTGTGCTCTACAAACGGCCAAACATTGTCTTCCTGCTTTGGCAGCGGTTATCTCAATTTTCAACACATACCCTCTCTTTTACCTGTATCCCATTATTGGAAGGAAGAGTTGTAAGATGCATCTATACACGGATTATGAAATGATATGTGAAGTGCCAGCTCTGTAAAGAGCAGCTTCATGACCTTTTCCGTGTGAGTCAATCTTGTTCCATAAGCTTGTGTTAAGGTCCAGACAACTAGCAACATATTAAACAAAACTATACACAAATTAGCATACAAATCTTACTGTATCTGGATCTGTCTCATCTAGGATATGGTAGATATATGATATATCTCCATTGATGTCTCCAAGTTGCAGTCAAGTCCTAATCCGGGGCAGTGATACCATCAGTGACATTAGCTTAGAAACAATTGCTGTTTGCTTTATTTAGAGCAGCCAATCAGAAAAGGATTTATCTCTAGACTAGTACTTTTCCCACACCAAGGAAAAATGAAATTCATATGGAGATCAAGTACAAAGCTGGGCAGGCACATCACATTATTTCATTTAGGGGATTTTTTAAAAAGAATTATGGCATTGCTGCTAACAAGAAAAAATAAGTCAAAAAACAACAAATCATTCAAAAGGCAGAACAAGTTCCAAGTTATTCCAATTATAAAAATTCATGCACAAAGATTAGAAGTACTGTAAAAACTTATGGAAAATTATGCAGTGAGTCAAGATTTATTAAAAGACAACGGAGAATGGGATAATTATCGCATTTCTCCCTGCTTGTGAACTGGACTCAAAGAACATCAGATGAGCAGGACAATGTTGCAGAGGTACTATAGTTATGTTCCTTGACTTATAGAGTGTGGTATGCTTGCACTAATAAAGGTAGTCTTTGTTACTTTAAGAAAATGGTGGTGTCACCTTGATTTATAATCCATACCAAGAAGGCAAGTTAGATGCATCTCGAGAAAGGGCAGCACCTAAATTGATGAAATCAAGCAGCAATGAGACTGAAGAATAAACACATTTAGATTGTCTAGTTATTGGTGACAGCTCTCTGAAAAATGAGTTAAAGGAGATTTATTAGAAGTGCTTCATAGAAACTGAGATGAAAAAGGTATTAACTGGGGTTCTAATATCACTAGAGACTGGAAACATTTTGCAGTAAAAGAATTGCATCAGAAACCTGACAGCAGTGGTGATGAGAGTTCAAAAGAAGATAGATATAAAGTAAAACGATTTTTCAGACAAGCTGAAAGTTAGGTCACAAGACGCATGGATGGGTAGACAGCAAAAAGCTTACGGTGACTGACAATATAAAGGACAAAGAGGTGCTAGAATAAAAAAAATTCCGTAAGACAAAACATAGGTAAAACAGCAGACAAAGCAGACATAGTCTGTAGGGACAGTGCCATATGGAACTTAATAAAAGAGAAAACCCCAGACACAAAAAGGTATCACTGCCACACAAAGATACTCCCTGACAGAAAGTAGCCTTCAGTATTGATGTTACGTTTGCCTAAAGAATTAGGTATTTCTTTGGAAGTGTCCAAACAATGGATGCCCAGCTTCTTTAAGAAATATGGAATAAAATGATTTTGGAAGTTTAAGAACCAGATTAAACAATATAGGTGTCTCCCGACAGCTCTGATCATAACAAACCATTGTTGTTTTTTAAGGATGGATGGCAATGAGCTAGTTACCATCAAACAGTGTGGAACTCAGCTGACTAAGTATAGACAGACCAACAGTTGTCATTATGATAAATAACTGCTTCAGCGTTGGTTACTGAAGTCATATTCCCAAGGGCTGTACGATGGGAATTCCAGCCTCCTTCTGAACCTAGTCCTTTAAAATTGCTTTGTCTGTTTTGGCCCCAGGCTGCATATTAGAAATGATAAAAGTAGTTCTTTCATATTCAAAGCAAGACAGTTCGATTGCCAGTGTCAACATGACAAAGCGCTTATGGCTATAGGAGGGGGGGAGGAAGCAAAAACTGGGGGGGGGGGGAGCACGAGAGAAAGCTCTGTAGTTAACACCAGGCAAGTAAGAACAGAGTTTTCCTCTCCAGTGGAAGCCCAGACTTATCCCACCGTATTTTTTACCTTCCCTACGCTGACTAGATTCAGAATTGTTGCTCTGGCAGTAATTACAAATCAAATTCATTATAATTATTCTTACAACATAAAGACGAAGAAACGTCCCTGGAAACAATTCTATGTCTTTGATATACGTTCAATGCTTATTTAATCAGTGTTTCCTTTTTTTCCGAAATAGTGGAAAGAAACAACCAACAAGGAAATAAACTGATAATTTCTTGAGACAAAACCATAATCTTATGCTTTATGCTGACCTACACATATAAGGTAATGAGATTTATTTTTTTCCCCACAAAGTTAGAGTGAACAAATGTTGAGTTTCAGCAGCAGAATGCTGTTTCTTTTTGACAGCATATACATTTGAATTAGGGACAGACAGACGTACAACCCCAACAGACTAGAGCGGCTTATCACAGTACCTAAGAATAGCCAAATTACACCCAAATAAGACTTTTTGAATATAATAATTAAAATCATGACCAAGATGCACATAAGTGTTCACCAAGAGCCAGAATAGGAAATCTAAACAGAACCTTATTTCATCTTGAAGCATTATTCCTCTAGCTGAGAAGAAATATTTATAGTTGGAAACATTATAAGGTCTGTAGAGAGTGTTTCAGGTATTTGCAAAATTCAAAGGGAGTTCATAACACTGCGATGTCAATTTGAATGTTTTGACTCACGCTGTCATTAATTTTTTACAAACAGAAAATGCTCTAAGGAATATTGTCAAAATATCCTCAAGAAAAATCCAGGTAAACTCCAATTTAAAATTTTATACTGTATATTTACATGCTGTGCATACACTTATTGAAAACTGCAAAGATTTTCTGTCACGGTAAAAGCCTGAAACAAGACTGCGAATGCGAAAGCAGTAAGTTAGCTCGATGAGCCCTTTAAGATAACTACATAGCATGCAGTCATCTTAAATTTGATTTTGGTTTATGTACAGTAAGCTTTCACATACCTTATTTATAAACTCTTATTTGGCAATTTCAATTATTTTATTCCCTAGTGCTTCTCCATTTTTGGACATCTGTTTCTTCTCACATTTTGCCCCAAGGCAAACCAGCTGTCTTCACAGCTGAATGAAATTCCCTTCTCTGGCTCAAAGGAAAACTTTGTTGTTTGTTTGTTTGTTTAAGTAGAAAGAAGCTAGCCATCAAAAAGCAGAAAACCTTACCTATAACCTGGGTCTTCAGATGCTAAGAACGCTCTCTCCACAAATATCTGTATACTCTGACTTTGAAATGAAAGAAAATAAGCTTGTCTATCACAGGTTGAGCTGTCTGAACTATCTTTACTCACATGAGGCCTTCTCCTTATAGTTTTCAATTAACCATTAAGAATGTTCTTATATCTTGAATATCGCTTAGCGCAGTAAGATGTCACCATCTGTTAGCTGAGCCCCAGTAGCCAGCTCCGAGCACAGTCTTCATCAGCACCTCATCCCATGGAACTGCAGGTACAGTCTCATGGTGTGTGTCACTGCAAATATTGGACTGTCTTCAAAAGACACTGCCCCACTCCGCTCTCCTGCACGACACCTAGCAATCAAACAACTACACACAAACTGTCAGCAGAAAGTAAAATCATTAAAATTGGCATTACTTGCAACTTTTTTTCTTCAGTGCTTACCGGCATTAAATAACTACGTTACAGTAGCACTCCAGAACTCCTGTCATGATGTCATCATTTCGTAAAACATGTTCAAGTTAAGCAGAAAGCTGCTTCTTGAGTTCTGGCTGTAGTCTAAAGTCTGTGTACTGCCTATGGATGGAACCAGCGTACCTTATAAAGCCTCACTGTTATCAGCGCTCTTGGCTACCCATCTTCCTGCAAACAGAATATTCTGGCTTATTTATTGATGCATCACTACATTCGAAGCATTTTGGGTAGAGTATCAAGCAATGAAGTGCCAACTACCTGTGATTTTCTCTTCAAGCCATGATTCTTAAATGAACAATTTCTTACAGATACCATATATTAAACTGAGTTGTGAACAGTAACACGAAGAAGCAAAAATAATGATCTTCTAAATCAGCACAACTGAAAAAAATGGTGTGTGGCATGGAACAATGCAGGAAAACTCGGTTTAAACTAGAAAATTATAAATGGGTATTGCTGCCATCATTGATTCAGAAAAGGAAGCGAGACTATATTTAGGCAGGTTTTTTTCATCTCACATTTTGCAGAACATGTATTCCAGCCAATATTCTTCAGACAAATGAAAAGCACCCAAAGCTGTCTGGAATATGATAAGCATCCAGTTATCAACAACAAAACCGTTTTCATAAAATCATCCATCTCTTCCCATCAAATCAAACCATCTCTGAGCTCACATTCCTCATTTAGGCCTGACCACTTAATTCTCTCCAATCATCTGATAAACTTGAACTCCGGCTGTAGCCTGGGTGAGATGTTGGCTTTGGCAGAGAAATCAGCCCAAGGAGCTCTCTGCTTGCTCACTCTTGCCTACCGCTGCAGATTATCATTCTTTCAGTGATGGCCAATATAACTGTTCATGAATTGGCACTGGGAAACGACTTAGGAAAGTGAGCTACCTTTGAAGAACAAAAATCAAACAGAATCTAAACCCAGTTCCTAACCGGAAAAAAAAGAAAGGAAATGGAAACGACTGGATGACAGCGAAGCCAAGGAGAAACTCTACTATTCGATCAGTCTCAGAGCAAACGATGCAGCTTCAGCCAGCCTAAATTTTGCAGCTTTTTCTTTGCACATAAATTTGTATGCTAAAAGATTCTCTTGCTTTTCCAATTACGTCAATACGTCTAATACAAGATATTGCATTCTCTACAAGCCTTGCTGTGCTTATTCCTTAGACCGCCACAGCTCTATCACCACTACCTAACTGTTCCGCATCACAAACGCAAGATTGAGACTTGCCGCAATGACTGAGATAGAAGCAATCAATAATCTGGACAACTGGAACACCGAAGGAAGTTTGCTTGTTAAGTGCAAGCTGCTAGTACTTGATGGCTTAACAGTATGTCTAATGAGAGACATCATCTTTAACGTTAGGCTGCCTTCCCCGAGCAAACCCATACACACCTTGAGCGCCATTTTGCATGAAGAAGACTCGCTTACCCAGGTACTTGTTTCTGTCTTTCAAACAAACTATCATGCATGACCCTCCTGTTCGTGAGATAAAATCAGAATGTGTCTTTTGGTGACTAGGGTCTTAATTCTGCTGTCTTTGAAGTCAATTGGAATTTTGGCATTTATTTAAACGACGAAGGATCAGATCCCAAACTGTTTGTGCAGCAGTTTTGGAAGAATGCCAGTCTTAATAAAATCAATTAAAACACATTTTAAAGACATGGCCAATCAAAATATTTATTTCCAGTCTCATAGACTCATCTCAGTATTTGGCATATCGTTTCAGCTGAAATACACAACGATGCTCCTTGGCAGAGGTAACGCAGCGCTGCAACATGTTCTACAGATTTCATTATACAATATTCTTGTTAATGCAAGCATTTGAATCAGAAGCTTGTAAAGACTTAGCAGTACTGAAATACTATTCACATTTTCTTTCTCATCTTTGCTAATGGAATGATGTCTTTGATAAATCTGGCACATCAAGATCTTAATCCTACTGTTGGAAGAAGTTCATGAACTTACCAAGGTTTTCCCCTTGAGAAAAGAATCCTTTTCAAGATAAGCTATAATATTTCTTTTTCAAAAATTAATTCTATTGCTTCAATGAAAAACAAGGAGCCAAAAAAAAAATATTTTTTTCGAACGTATTTTTATCACTACTTTCTGAAAGTACTAAGTAATAATTAAAGTGGAAAATGAATTTTTTTTCCACTGTGGCTTGTTATCACCGTGATCTTTTATTTTTCGGTACACAACATACTATGATAATTTGCTATTTTCAAAGTTTTTTCGAATCACAGTTAGAAGCTGAGGTGTGAGGATATCTGAATGCTTCCAGGAAGAAGAGAAAAGGCAGCAATCATTTCCCATATATACACCATTTGATGTATTTGCAGAGTGCATAGGTGAAAAGATCAACTGAAAGCAGATCCTTAGTGCAACCATTTAATAGGTCTTACAAGTCTTGTATGAACATGTTTTTAAAAGATTAATAGAAGTCCAGCATGCCTTGTAATCTTGAAGGATTATTTACATGCATGAATTCTCCAGAATTTCAATTTCTACAGTCTTTGGAAAGCTTAAATTTTTCTACAAATATCCATTTCCACACCTTGCGGTCTCTATTACAGGCACAAAGACCAGTACGTATTCTCTATTCTTAATATTTAATTCATCTTAAAGTCTCCTTTCCACTATGCCAAGGCTTTCTGTTTGAGAACTAACCAAACCCACTTTTTTTCCTTAAAATGCAAAATTAAAAACAACAAGGTGTCACATGTGCAAACTGCTCTGAGAAAAAAAAAAAAAAACAGACTTCCCATCTGTAAATTGACGGTTAGTAAGAAATCAGTGAATAATATTCAACATTCTGAAAAGCTGCAGGGATGGCTCTGTTAATAAGGACTTGTTAACTTAAAATAACAACTTTGTGTTTCTCCCATCTAAGAATAGTTAGTGTTACCAGCCAGCCACACAGCAAGAAGAACCAAATATTCTATGTTGAGTTATCAACAATATAGGTATGTTAAAATTTCTATATGACGTCGAAATGCATTTTTGTGTCTACTTGTAAAAATGTTCAATATATTAATATTTTAATTGAGTTTGAAATTTGCATTATGTTATAAAAAATATAATACTTTTTTTGTGGGGAGCAAAAGAACTTCTGGGTTTAATTACTGTATCACAATTAAATTAACTAATGTACATAAGATCTGCAACGTCTTGGAAACAATAGTGGGTGGTGTTTCCTGGAACAGGGCAGTATGTCTTATGACTGGGAAGGAACACACACCACCTCATTTTAATGTTAAGTCGCACAGTTCAATCCACACAGTCAGGCAAAAATTAAGGACAGGAAACAGAGGGACTGCTTGTCAGGGTAACTATTCAGAGAATGGAAAAGTTAATTTAGTAGCCCAAGGCAAATAGTTAAAATAAGTGAAGTCAATTGTGTTTGTTTCTACAAAATAGTGTATCCATTGCTAGGTTAAGCAAGACCACATAACTGGTTTTAATACCGGTTTTAAGATTTACACATTTCAAGAGTACACAGCACAATACTGCAACACATTCTGAAATTTAGTTCAGAAAACTAAGAACTTTTCACCATTTTACTTTATAAAAAAGTTACAGTACTTAAATTAATGTATGCATATGTACTGCATTTGGATACACAAACCGAGTATCGAATACAAGTCTTCCAAGTGAACTGAAAGCCATTTCATACTGAGACACAAAACCCTAATGTGCTAGGACACATTACCCATGCTTTTTTACTGTTTTGTTTATGTTGTAAAAACCTACAGCTTAAACAAGTCTTGCATAGTTAACACCCAATTGTATTTTTTAAAGCTTCATTCCCAGCTAATCTAGAAAACGTAACATAATTCATATTCTATTTTGAGCAGGCGTAGCTAGAACCAATTTTAAATTACTCATGTTGTGAGGATCTGAAAGGGAAACCCAAAAACATTCCCAAATCATTCATAAATTTAATTGATTGTTCATCACTGCATACCATCACACTAAACTTTCAAAGAATGTTGTACGTTAATCACAGAGGATAAAAGTAAATTCTCACATTTTCAATCAGTGCACCAATTAGCACTGTTAATTCAAAAGTGCGCAGCTTGAAATTTACTCCACAAGATACAGTGCATTAGAACAATCCAATTTCACAAAATAAAGTCAGAAGTGTATATTATCAATTGCTGAAGTTTTTACTGTAGCTACAGACATAAAACTATGAACTTTTAATCAGTTTCTCAACACAGCCTAATATATTTTTCTGAAGTACATGACTTCTCTTGCACGGCTTGTATGAAAAACAGGTTATATAGATCACAATGGACCTTGTGAAATTATGCAACTATTGAGTTCACCAAAATTGATACCATTCCGTCAAGATACTCTCCTTAGCTTATCTTAAAAATCACAACAGTTGAGTCAGTTTTCAAACTGCTCATGGAAGGCTTGAACCTTATTACTCTATATGTAAGTCAATAGCAAAACTTCCTTTGGCTTCCTTATAAGATTTTCAACTTGTTCAGAACTGGTTTTGTATGTTTAGTACTAAACAGGGTTTCAACATAGTTTAGAGTTGTTCAACACAATTATAAGCTACTTGTGTCTAAGGACAGAAAGCAGCAACATGTGAACAAGCTGTCTAAATCCAACAATAATGTGCTCTAGCACAACGATTTTTAAGGCAAATTTTTGCAAAACCTAGGTTTATGGCATATAGTTATTAACTTACATAAAAAATTGATGATAAGTGTGTATACAAGGGTTATGGTCTGCACTGCTTCCAGAGATTCAGTCCTACCAGGCCCCAAAAGAAGCCTCAGTCTTATGCATAATATATTCTATTAATGAGTAAATGCAAGAAATACAAAAATTCTTGGTGTCTTCCTAGCAGTAGAAACCACTAGGCATTGTGAGCATAAATTACTTCTTCAAAAAGGAAGGCTGAGATGGGAACAACATTGTCCAGTATGGCATTTTTTTTTAATTTTTTTTTTAATTTGGAACAGCAAATATTTTCCAAAACTGTTATTCCTGACAAAACAAAACCAGCAGCTTTACTACAGGGGAAAACAGTAGGTCTCTCAGAGCAGAGATAGCTCTAATAATTGTCATGCTGAAGTTTAGCAAAACATAGCTTTGTTGTTGTTGTTGTTTTGCATGTGTCAACACAGTCAATTTCAGAAGCAGTATTCAAGAATAATTGATGTGGCAGATAATACTTGTCTTCTAATATCATGTCCTATATTTAAAAACAAACAAGCTTGAAAGTTTCTGAATGTTTAGCTATCTACAAAATCAGCTCTTGTCTCTACTGTAGCAAAACTGTTTACGCTTCCATGCCATCAACTCCATTCACATCCATGAACTAAAAAGTTTTCAAATTATTTTTATAAAGATGATATTAAAACAATTAATTAAGTAATATAATCAAGGGCAACTCTTATTTCTGCTGACTGAAAAGCATGGCTAAACACTTAAGCTCAGGATGACATTTCAGTGCAGTTCGAATTTAAGTGATTAAAACTTTCAGAAGTGCAGGCTTAGCAAAACACAAGAACTGAGCACAATGACAGATTTACGCATGATACGTGTTCTTCTCCAAGAATTATTAAACTTTTGCTTATAATTATGGGGGAAAAAAAAAATGAAGTTAGGGACACCTGGAGATTATTTACTGTGACCCACACACCAAGCAGGGTCAAGGAAACCAGGCTCAGGCCTTTTCCAGTTACATTCTGAGAATAAAGCTCTAAGAATAAAGCTCCCACAACCTCTTTCTGTCCCGGGTCCAGTATTTGACAACCCTCATGACGAAAAAAAAAAAAAGAAAAAAGCAAACAACCTTTTGTCTTATGTCAAATTAGAATTTCCCATGCTACAACTGTCCTGTCACCATGTTCTTCCAGGAAAAATCTGGCTCTGTTTTCTCTGTACAGTGCCCTCAGGTACTTGAGGAGGGCAAACAGATGTTGAAAACTCCTCTCCCATCCCCAGATGAGGAACAGTACGCTGAGCTGGAGGAAGCTGGCTGCTGAAGCACTGCAATGTCTGACGGTAAGAGAGGCAGGTCTGCTAGAGCAGATAAAACTGGCTCTCCTCTAGGCAATCCCAACCAGCTCTAAGTCTCCTGAGCAGTCTAAGGGTGTCTGCTGAAACACAAGATTCTCTCGTAGGGTGTCATTTACTCAAGTGTCACAAAAAAAATAGCTTGCACGCAACTGTAAGGGAAACTTATCCCATTTTAAAACTTCTTCTGAGCCCGAACTAATGTCACTGTCTTCACCCTCCAAAGAATTACTCCCACGTATAAGGAACTAGTCGCAAGCTCTGCAGCTTCTTTTGACACATCAAGCAACAAATCAAGGCTAAAGGCATGACCGCTTTCATCCTGCATATAAGTACCCAGTACCTCCTAGATGTTAGCTGTAAAATCACTCACACACACAACCCCCCGCCTCAGCGGGCAGATTGACTACTGCTGGGCAATTAAACACTGTATGTGTGAACTAACAGTAAGAAACTAATGACTTTGTGTCCCACTGCTTAAATTCACCCTTTTGCTTTCCCACATTCGACAGCATTGCCTGCTTCAAAAGACAGAAATTTTATGTTCCAAGCGCAGCACCCTTATTAAGGTTTGGGGGAGTATTTTTTAAAAAAATTAAGTTAGATACAATTGTGAAAGGGTGGAACATAATCACTTTTAAAACCAAACCTACTCCTCGGGATTCTATGAAGCATTCTCTCAGAATGAAGATGAAGACCTCTCTGTTCGCATTGGTAATTTAAAGTAAAAATCTTGACACTTCACCACATTCTTGGTGGACAGACGACAATCAAGACTATTGCTTTGTAAAATTGCAAAAGTTTATGGCTAAAGGTTTTTTCTTCACATCAGCAGAATCCTTTTTGTTCAGCTTCATACAAATGAAGCCTGTATCGCTTATCATCAGAGCTGTTTTGCAAAGTGCCCCTTTTCTTTAAGTTAACCTTGATCTTAATTAGAAACCAGATTTCAATACCTATTCAAAGATGTGACTTCCCTATAAATAATACCTTCACAAACACTATAGTAAATCGAACAATGGACAGGTATAATCTTACTTTTTTGACTACAAGGAAAAATATAGTCAAAACAAACATTGAAGAGGTGGTTTTATTTAGTTAAGACCAAGTCCAAACAAGTAGAGACACACTCTTAATGTAAGACTATTTTCCTCCAAGCAGGAAAAAGAATATCTTTAAAGCCAAAAGACATTTAATTTTTTTCTCCAAATATTAAAATATTCAACACATTTAATCGGGAAAATCCCCCTTGCACACAGTAAAGAACTATTCCCTGATTGATAAATATTTCTCTTTTTAAGACAACCAAAACAAAGACAGCATGAAAGCACAAATACTTCCAACACCCAAGACTTACTGAGCCTTTTCAAAGAAGGTTTTACCTCTTAATTTTCAAAACACCACATACAACAGAGGCTTGAGTTTCCCTGTGCAATTATGTTCTAATACGCTCGATTTTGGTCAGCATCTTATACAACGCAAGAGTTTTGCATCTGCACACAGCCAGAGAAGTGTCTCTACAGCTGTCTGGATGCCAAATAAATACAACCCCTCCAAGAAAGAATTCCATCTTTATACAACATTCACAAGGCCCACACTGCCACAGCTACAATTCTGATTCCCAGCTAGTCAGCCAATTAGCTAAAAAGCCAAACCAAACCAGAACAAGCCTTGATCGTGCCCTGGCAGTCCAGAACTGCACACCTAGAAATGCATCGTGGAAAAGAAAGCGAAGGAGGGATGGAAGGAAGCATTAGCTTGACGTTAGCTTAGATGCCTATCCAACAGCATGGCTTCTCTGGGAACACTAGCCAGATACATCTGCGAAAATTTGTCATAACTTAATTGCAAGTCTTGCAAGTAAGTTTACTTTCCAGTTGTATGTCCTTACTTGGTTCATTTTTTTTGAATTGTTTTCCTATGACTCTTATGCACCCATGGAAACAAAGACAAGCGAGGGCTACTGTTTTGTTGAAGAGCTGGAAGACATCTGTGAAGACAATCCAAATCCCTCCTCTTTTTTCTCTTATTCAAATATTTGATGAATAATAACATCAGCACTCAGAAAATGCTAAGTCCCTTGTATCAACTAACCACTCAGAGGGCAAGGTAACCTGCTTCTTTCAGTTTTAGCTTATTTGCCTAACATTTCTAAAGACTCACAATACATTGTTTAAATCATGACACAACACTCTACAAACACAAAGCCCTATCTGTTTGGCTGAAGTATTAACAACAAAACCTCCCTTCAAATAATAGCAGCAAAAAACGTCAGACGCAGCCCTACATATTAGAATAGTTTAGGAGCTAAGTGCATATAAAAGCCACTGTCCAAATTTGCACTTAGTTTTATTTTTATCCCACAGTTCAAATATCTGAAGATGAGTATTTTAATACATTGGAATGAAATTTGACTGTTGAACGGAGAAAAATAGATTTAAGTCACTTCCAATACAACTTTAATATTTTGATCTTTTAAATCTCTTCCTTAGCAACAAAACACAACAAAGCATAAATACAAAGTTAATTTATTACCTAGATCTTCATTGCTTAAGTTTCTTCTTTTCTCTACTAGTCAGTGAAATGTGACAAAGCTCTGTAAGAAACAGCATTGGTCAGTGGCCTAAAGCAGAAGTGGCAATATAGAGGTCCTATTTGCTGAAGGTACAATTTTATTTTTTTTTACATTTATTTCTTCCTCTATCTGTGATGAGGGGAATGTGAGAATGCTGAAACCAATGACACTTGAGACATGGTAACTGACAAAGTGCCAAGTGTAAGACAATGCAATTAGGAATCAAATTTTGTAATACCTGCATACTTTTTGATTAAGTTTAAATTTGCCTTATTTTCCCAAGAGATGTTACTGAGGATAGCTGGGGAAAAGACTGCTACACAAGCAAGAGCTTTCAAGAAGTGAATAAGTGAATTTGTGTCAAAATTCAATTATCTTAATTACAAACTAATTTATAACCCAAAGATGTTGACTGGCATTGAGTAACTTCAAGGAGTTTAAGATCTCAGAGAAGATCACTGCATGTGAAAATCCTGACAGATATTGAGAAATATCCCACAGGCTTCACTTCTCAAATTAATCCTTCATCTCCAAAAATACACAATAGTACTGCAAGCGTCGTATAAATGCTTCAGATGTAATTTACTCTAATTCCCTTCCCATTTCAACAGAGGAAATCAGATGGAACAGTATTTTGTAAAGATATCAACAAAAAAATGTACTTTTTAAAAATTATTAAAACCACAGATCTTAAAATGGGACGACTGCACAGTAACTACACCAGCTGTAACTTATGACATAAACCAGGAATACCACTAAATACTGTTAAGTTCTAATTTAAGCATCTGAATGTTAATCACAGACTCACAGAATGGTCAGGGTTGGAAGGGACCTCTGGAGATCATCCAGTCCAACCCCCCTGCCAGAGCAAGGTCACCTACAGCAGTTGCACAGGACGGCGTCCAGGCGGGTTTTGAATGTCTCCAGAGTGGGAGACTCCACAACCTCTCTGGGCAGCCTGTTCCAGTGCTCTGCCACCCTCAAAGTGAAGAAGTTCCTCCTCATGTTAAGATGGAACTTCCTATGTTCAAGCTTGTGCCCATTACCCCTCATCCTATCAATGGGCACCACTGAAAAAAAGACTCCTCCCATCCCTCTGGCACCCTCCCTTTAAGTATTTATACACATTAATAAGATCCCCCCTCAATCTTCTTGTCTCTAGACTAAAAAGACTCAAGTCCCTCAGCCTTTCCTCGTAGGAAAGATGTTCTAATCCCCTAATCATCTTTGTAGCCCTTTGCTGGACTTTCTCCAGCAGATCCCTGTCTTTCATGAACTGGGGAGCCCAGAACTGGACGCAGTACTCCAGATGCGGCCTCACCAGGGCAGAGTAGATGGGGAGGATGATCTCCCTCGACCTGCTGGCCACACTCTTCTTGATGCACCCCAGGATGCCATTGGCCTTCTTGGCCTCCAGGGCCCATAAAAATACCTACATTAAATACAAACAACAGGAACAGGGAAACCGTGTCTGCACTATGGTAAGAAGTGCAGGAATAAATTAGCATTACAGTTACAATCACGGAAAGACCATGCCTAAAATCCTGACTTTATTATCAATGCATCACAATAGTAAAGCTTGAATGAACATTCCTCAGACAGCCATAGGCCCTCACTAATTCTTTGTAAGAGAAAAAAGACTTTGTGGAAGAAGCTTTTGTGCAAAAGGCCCTCCAAAAACATACAATATTTGCATGGGAGTGACCTTAACATAATTTGATTAGCAATAAGATCCTGTATGTTAGTATGAAAACATCCCTGCTATTTGCTGAAATTATAGATTGACATATACATTTCAGAACTAAAATGAACCAAAATATCATTTAATTCGCCATGAATTTTTTGTTATGTTATTATCAGAATGTAACTGCCCATGTCAAATCAAGTACATATGCATTTATAATCAGGCACAGAAAACACAGCAATGTTGAAATAGACGGTAAATAAGCTCACTGGAAAAATACATGCCTTTTTGCTGGACTATTGAAATAAATGTTAAAAGCATGCATGCCCAGCTAGGAATATGCAGTTTCAATGTCAGAAGTTTTCTGTTTTGTAACTAGAACTATTACAGAGGAAATAAAAATCAGCATTCAGTTTTGCTTTGCCCCCCCTCCCTTTTTTTCTTTTGTAACCAGGATTTGCTTACTTTCTCCTTTCCAGCCTTCCCCTTTCTCTGCTGCAATTATCATGTTATCTGATAACATCAGAAATCTAAACCAACTTGAGTGTCTTAGTTATCCTGTGGAAGAAGTCAGGCAAATACAAGAGTAAAACATCTTTAACTGTATCCTTTAGTTATAATAACTGAAAAAAAAAAAAAAAAAGTATTTGATTTGAGCTTTGCAGTATCCTAGGAAACCACGGCAGAGAATCAAACACTCTGCATGACAGCAAAGAATCAGATAAACAATATGCAAACAGGGTGAAAAGGTACAAGCTCTAGTTTGCTTTTTTACTTCAAATTGTCCTTCAATTATGTTCTAATGCATCTATTAATTAGTAAGTACAGAGTTTTAGTACATGCTATATTAGCATTACTTGCAATGCAAAAATCCACCCATGGACATCACACAGAGAATCCTGATGCAGCCTTAATGAAAATCAGCACAACAACGCAGTTGCATTTGAACCAGTGGCAAGTAGCACGTTGGTGGTATACAGTACATTATACCCGTACCTCCTGTAACATACCTCACCTGGAATGGTACGTGAGTGTCAGAGAAATACTCTGGGAACACTTCCAAGTATTTTGTTCAGTTTGTATTCAATATAACAGGAAAATAGCAATGAATTTTCAGATGTGGGGTCAAATTCTTGATGAGGTTCAAAAAGATAAACACTCAGCACCCCAGTGAAGTTTACATGTATGCTTATCAATCACACTAGTTAACTACATAAGACAAGAAAAACATTTCTTTTTTCAAACCATAATCTACTGAAGAAAAGCTGAGAAGTATAGAAAGAGAGAAAACAAGAGTTTGAATACTGTACAGTGAACACTGAAGAACAACCAGAAAACATACGTATATCAAAGACATGAACCCATATACACTAAGAGCACAACATCCCACCAGCAAGGCAAATGCAAATGATGAAATAAATCACCTTGTAGAGATATTCTTCAAGGCAAAGCAAAGGCACTGATTTAAACTTTTTCTTTTATGTATTGCCTGTAAGTAGTTCCTATGTAATAATCTGTACACAGAGAAAACAAGAAAAAATGAAAAGAAAGTGCACTAAATTTAATTTTTTATAGAATTCACAAAAATTATATAAATTAATAATTATATAAAATATGTGTCTAAATTATTATCTATTACAACTGGTTAAACAAGTATATATTAAGATGTGATAGCTGAGCTTCAGTGCCTTTATATTTATGGATAATGTTCAACTGTATCTCGTGAGCTATAAATAAAGGTCAGTAATTGATACAGCACTTAATAACAACATATTTGGAGATAAGCCATAGCCGATTAAAGTAATGCTTGTTCATTTGGGTACAAGAACTTGCATTAACAATACATTTTGGCTGAGATGACTGGCTGGATGGCTTGGGGAAGCGTTAATATAGTTTTGCAGGCTAAAGACTTTGTTTCCAAATTAATTGATTTTGTCAATTCAGCATCCTAGAGTGGTTCCCCCTGCCCCAAGTCTGTGGGGTTGGTACCAGATGGTAAACTTGGAGGTTTTGCGTGCAGCTTTCAGGACATCTGGCTATGTTACCTCCCTGTCAGGCAGAAGTGATTACATACGACTAGAATATTTGGAAAAATTCAGCCTGATGCTGTAAAGCGGCTCAATCGTTTCTAACGGCTTCTTCAACTTGCCTTGGGAATTGCTGTTTTCCACTTTACCCCTAACTGTGTTATGTATCAGTTAATATTTAAAAACTGTGAAAGAGTTATGAAATGAATTTTCACTACCTATGCTGAGGTAGTCGGTCACTCCAATTTAATCACTACCGACCTGTTTTGAACAGTGTATGCTTGAAACAAAGCACTCTCACTAAAGGCACTCCTCGTAACGGGACCTCAAGAGCAATCCACATCCCGTAAAGGGGTGCTTTCAGCCTTGTGCCAGCTGAGAGAACCCGGGGTTCTTTCCTCAACAACAGCCCTTTTAACATACTTCTAGCAAGAGACTTCCCTGCCATTCTCCGAGATCTTTCTCTTGTCACAATGTTTAACTCTAGCGAATACAAATTGAGAAGAGTTTTTGGTTTTTAATCAGTTTGGCTGCATCCTAAGTCTTGTTTCAGAAAGACTAGAATCACACTCTGCCGCGTACAGAACAATAACGAACTGAATCAGAACATCTGCTTCAAAGAAATCAGCTAAGAGACATATAGACAAAAATTAGGAATACATGAGAAACAGAGGTAATTTGTCCAGTGGCACAGTATAGACTTAACCACGGGGTCCGCTGCCCACACTTCTCTTCTTGGAAAAATTTAATTCACATCTCTTTACCATGTATTTTAATTACTGCCTTAAAGAAAAAGGAATCTCCCTCTGTCCTCTATCCCTAATACCTCTTAAAAATCCTGCTAAGTGAAGAGAGTTAGGAAAGAGGAGAGAGGAAGTCTTGTCACCATTACTCTAAATATCAAAGGTGCACTAATTCTCAATTTACAACAGTTCCAGAAGCCTTGCAGGGGCCTAAATGAACCAAAGCCATGCCAAATATTTACTGAAACAGAAACACTTCTAGCTCGTTTTTCTCACAGTTCTAATGGGTAGCGATCTGGTTATTGACTGCGTAGTCATATAAGCAGTTTTCTTCCTTCAAAAGTAAATCCTTTATGAGCCATACACGACTGCTCAGTCACCCTCTCTGAAAGCCTACTGTGAAGTTACACTGGAGTTCCAGTCGAGAACCTTTAAATAAGAACCTTTCTGCTCTCTTCCATGAGAGGGAACTGATAAACATCTGGTCTTTGGAAATTACTTTGTGATGTTTGGATTTTGTACCAGCAAACTACTCTCACACACTGTGGTATACCATCACATGATTCTGTACTTTTCCAAGAAAAACCTAGTAAAATGAAAATACTTCATTACCATGAACTCTTGTTTCTTAAAAGTTACATAATTACTGTGCAATCTTTTATAAGATCTTATTTATTTTAGCTTTAATTATTCACTTCAGTGAAAGGATTATTTCATAAAATAAATCTTTTCACTTAAAAAAATACAAGTCTCTTTTTCTTCACTGTATATATTTTGTTTACCACTTGCCAAACTGTTATTTCACATATGTAAAAAGAAAACTGGACTGAACACATATGAAATAAACTATTGGCAAAGGAAGTGCAAAGGCTTGCCATTGAGAAGATCAGAGTCACAAGAAACGCCTTTTACTTTTTCCAAAATCAACAAACTTCTTAAAAAAAAAAAAAAAAATCATACAAAAGGAAAAGAAAAGATTTGTATGAAAGGAGAAAGGATTTTTCAGGTAACTCTGAATTTCCAAGTTATTTAAATTATCCTCAAAAGACTTGCATGTTTCAATTGTACGTTCCCTAGAACACTAAGGTTCACTACACTGAGTAAAGACAGAATATTATGAATTACTGGTTTTATTAAAGTCCATATTCCTCACCTGTTCAGCAAGACTAAAATCTCCTGATTACACCTATAACAATTTCAATTAGATTTTGCAGAAAGAGCACTTAAATTCTGCAGCTTTCATTTATTTTTATTCCATCTGGCTTAGTCCATAGTGTACATATAATCTACTTCAGTCAATAAGGAACATTGAATTTCCTTAATTTGAGAGATCAAGAGAACGAATATATTAAAAAGCAAAGTTCTCACATACTGTATGTATGATTCACTGCAGACTAAGAGTTAATTTCAAGACAGGAATTTGTTGCACACATGGTGCTTGCATCTCTATAGTTCTCAGCCGTGGTAAAAGTTTTCAGCCAGATACACGCTTATAAAATTTTAAATGAAATTATTTCATTAAGCAGCTTCATCTTACCAAAATTCCACAGATTCAGTTCCCAGAAAAGTTTTCTAGACGCAGGTTTTCTAAAAGGAATCTCAAAGATGGAGCATCAGCAGATAAGGCAGATACAGCTTAGGGAAAAGAGCACTGTAAAGCTGCTACATAACTTCACTGCTCTAAAGAAATATTTTCTAAAGTTTATTATAGTTATCATGTATGTACTGTAGATTATCAGTAATGTACTGCTAAGAATCAGATTAAATTATACCATAAGATATTCCATGCTATTCCTTGCCCGTAACAGTTCAACTATGCAGCTAAGACAAATTTACATTTCTTTCAACTCCGCAACAGCCAAAATACAAAAGTAAATGACGCACATACCTATGAAGTACTCACTTTTAAAATAATTTTAAAGTTAGTAATTTTCTCACAATTTTTCAAAACTTTCCAGGTGGAAAACAATGAAAGTGAGATTGAACACCCTGACAAAAACCATGCAAGAGCAGAAACAAAACTTGGATTGGATACAAGGATCCCCAATTGCTCCTTTTCTGCTAGAAATGCACACGCTTTTCTAAATCCAAAACAAAACTAAAAGATGTGAGCCGTTTTAGGACAAATGAAACTGTCCTTTTATCCCCGTCACAACCACAAACTTCGGTTCAAGCATAGTTATTATCTAGAAAGTCACACTTCCACAATATAGCACAAAATGCTGTCAGATTAGAATGCTTAAATGTCTTATTAGCAGAAATTCTTGCCTTTCAACTCTGTTTTTTTTCCTCACCCTTAATAGCTCTCAGAAGATCCTAGCAGGTATAAACATGCTCTCTTTTAATTACAGAACTGGATTACTGTTGTAACTGATTCCCAGTTTCAGCAAATTATAATCAAGTACCCATTGTGCATAACAATCATTTAATGGCCGAAAAACCATAATAAAGAAAGCTTTAATGAAGAAAGCTGGAAACACGCCAGAATTTTATGGCAGTGCACTCAAAAAGAGTTACAATCTGTATTTAAGATTAAGAAAACCTTTTAATCCAGATGCCCAGAATTAAACAAGGCAGTGCAAGGAAATTTTGATCAAAAGCTCATACAACATGAAAGTACCAAAATTCCCCTAGTAAACCACTGCTAATTATTTCAAACGGAGGTTGCACATCCATTTTGTATTGTGAAGAACTTTGAGGCAAATACAAGATGAACGTGTTGCTTTCTCTGTGATAATTCACTTATCCACTAACTTTTTTGACAAAAGTGCGTGACTGTTTAGGAGCAAGAAATCTATTTGCCGGCATTTATTTGAGTAAATATTTGGACAGTTACATGATAAAATTTTAAAGGAGTTGGCAAAATAAGCGTCAAATTATTTCAGATTAGTATACACAAAGTTTTATGATATAGTTGAGTACATTACAGCTGCTGCAACAGAAACTTGAAATGGTCCTTAGTTTCAGTATTGTATTAATAATATAGACGACATCCAAGTTTTGATTTGCTCTCCACTGGAACTGCTGACACGCTAGTTAGTAATACTAGCTTTCCCCGATTCACCTCCCAGTCAGCAGAGAGGATGTGAGATTTCCTATTTTGCATAAGCCCCCCTATAAAGGGACTGTTCGTCATTACCGACTTGTCACTGGATGGGTGTGAACAGGCTGCTTACTGTACGGCTCCTCACAGCATCACACTTGATGAGTCGGAACAGTATCATCTGACAACAAGGGCACTTATAGCCAGTAAATTGACCAGTATTTCTAAATCCCTAAAACTATAATTATTCTTCAGCAACTAAAAAGTACTGCAATATAGCAGTAAGAGATTTTGGGTTTAAATGGCCTCTTTTCCGCTTCTGTGAGTTTTACACAAACTCCAGAGTGGTGAAGTAAACACAGAAGATGTTTTCTCAGCTCCTCTATAATAAAAATTCTTATCTTTTGCAAAGGTTTTTTTATGTTGATGAAATAAAACCTCTGTAAAATTCATTAATTAATTAGAAATCAGAGTCCAATCAAGCCTGAATTTACACAAAACCAGCAACACTCTACCCTCCTAAAAACACCTAACAAGAACCCATTTTTTACACCTATTTATATTTATTCTTATTCCGACGCTTGCACCTCTTTCTTTGATCTTTTTGCTGAGGCCAAGCCAGTGCTGAACCATGATACAAATCATTGTCACAGTTAGGAATAGTGATTCAGACAAAACCATCAGGAATCCTCGTGAGGATCTTTGTATCAGACAGTGGGCAAATCCCAGTGTCTAGAGAGAAGCGTTGCGTCACACCACCTTGTTCCCTTCCTCAGCCCCGTGAACATGAGAGCGTGATCTGTCATTTCTGCAGTCTGATGTTATCCCTGTGCTGTTCTGGAGAACCAAGAAGTCATCTGGTATTTGACAGAGTGACTTTTTGCCCTTGCTTAAATTTTTACTTGGAAGGAAATTCCTGTGTCTTTGATTTGCATTTTTCCATTGTACAATTTTCTAACAGCAGTACCCTTTGAAAGTCTGCCAGGCTCCCTTAAATGAAAAAGAACCTGCAAAATCTCATCAGTCTATGTCTCTGTCCTGATGTCCATAGTTATGCTTTATACTTCTATTCTTCATGTGCAGATAAAGAAGTCCGCTTCAGTTATCTCTGCTAACCCATCTCCTGCTCCCTGCCACAGAACAAGGTTTACTTGCGTGCCCAGGGCAGCACAGCGCTTCTGCAGTTCTCAATTCTACCAAACAGACTAAAGGAGTTGAGAAAAACTTGCTGAGAACGTAAGTGATATACGCAGGTTTGACAGAAGACTGGAAACTAAGGCTGAAATGTCTCCCTGAAACCCCAGGCAACAGGCTCAGACTGGCTGCATAACATTTTTCCATTTCTAAATGTTATAATTTTCCCTGTGAGCTCGCTCAGGGTTAACAAAATATTATTGACATGAATCAAAATCAGAAAAAAATATTGCAGCAACTGAACATGATCTGAATTAAAAGTTGTACTTCTGGCGATAACAGGATCTCCTGGATTATTTGCAGATTGAGCAGTAGAAAGTAAATCTGTTCCAAAAGCAACAGTGAGAGCTTTTATGGGCGTGCAACTGCTATCCCCTTGGGGCAATGAGCAATCCAATGTTGTTAATTTCCCCTTACCCCCAATTTTTCAAACAAAGCTCTTCTGCAATATCAACAACATCAGGGTTTCTGCTGTACCAAGAACTGCTGCTGTCACATTGATGGTGCACTGGTTTATTGTGCAGCAAAATACGAACTGTCACTTGCAGTAGTTTACACAAAGGGCAGGAAAAGCCAATACCAACGTAACGATCATTATGGTTGATAATTCATCAAAAACAGCCCTGAAAGAAATAAGAAAAACTAAACAAAATCACATGTGAAATTTATTAATGAAAAAATACAGAAGGAAAAAAGATCAAAATTGCCAAAATAATTGCAAAATGCAATTAAAAAAAAAAAAAGTAGAAAGACAGCAGCTGGCCTATGTAACTGAACTATTTTGGCTCTTCTTCCAGAACCCACGGAAATCAAAGAAATAATATCATCCTTGGTCCTGTATCTGCACTTGGTAATTGGAACAGCATTGACTCATGCTCCAAAGCTCTACTCTCTGCTGCTACGAGAGAATTCTTAGTATAATTAAGTTAAAAATTACAAAATACCATACTGAAATAAACACTGGAGAACCAATTATTATAAAATACCCATAAAAATGTCCCCCCAAATCAATGCATTGTTTATTTGTGGAATGCTTGCAATTGTTTTTTAAGGGAGTCATAAAAATTCCTCACTCACCAGGACTCCATTCATAAGGGCAACGAATTTCCAGAGGACCTGATATTTTATACAGCTCAAGAGAAATATTTTTGGATACAAATTTAAAAAAAATGTTTTGAAACTACTAGTTTTGTTCCTTAAAATGAGCAAAGACTTGCCTACAACGTAAACAATGAAAATTAAAAAAAAATAAAGAACACAAGTCTTGTAACCTAAATACAATACCCATTGTCTGGACTTCCCTATTTCCATGAAGAACATCTGATTTTCATTTTGGATTAGAACATTCTGCTAAAATTACTAATATACTGGGATTTAATTTAATTGCAAAATTTCAAGATGAACAACTTCAGCTATGATCCGATCAGTGTTCCATAGCTGAGAATTCACATTCTAACTCTGGAAACAACAATTAAAATCTAACGTTGAATCCTAGCTGAAGTAAGTTTTGATGATCTCAGAGCAAACAGTAGTTCTCATCAGAAAAAACCACCCCATAAACCTCTGATCAACTGGCAGCTTTTGTCACTGCTTAGCCAGGGAAAAGTTGGCTAGCGACTTGATATCTTTGCAATTCCAAGAACTTCCAGTATTTTTCTGTGAACAGCTACTCAATTGCCAGAGATAAAAACTAGACTTAGAATGTGCTTAAGTCAACGGTGAAAACAATACTGACAAACTTCTCGCTGGTATTTCACTTACGGGGCTATTCTGTTCAGCGTATAAAGATGTAGAGAGATCAGAGTTGAACATATGACCAGCTAGTAACAGAAGGGGCTCCTACTCCTTTTTGTTTGTGTGTGGGGGGGGTGAAAAATATATATGGGAATTGTTAGCAATGTCAACATGCTCCGGCTTGTAACAAAAGAACAAAGCACGTGACCTAAGAGGCCAACAACAGTTTTAATACAAAAGACTCCATAACTGCTATACAACAGATTTAGTCCAGCTTTTTCATATGCTCCACTCTTTTCATGGAATTCTGGTGAAATAATAGCATTATTTAGGAGACACACACAAAATATAAAATAAAATAAAAAAAACCTCCCATAAAAAGTATAGAAAAGTATACAAAAAAGTATAGAAAAAGTATAGAAAGTATAAAGAATCTTGACAGAAGAATCTTGACAGAAAATGTACAGACCAGAAACAGATGGATTGACTCATGTATGAACTCACTGCTAGTGAGGGCAGACATCTATTTTTGAGAATGCATATATAACATTTAAAAAAAAAAAAAAAAAAGACAGGCAGTAAGTATCGTTCTACGGATAGCCTTAATTTTCCTTTGGAATCCATGAAATTACATTAGATCAAATACTAGTCTTGGGCAGGTCGAAGTAAGATAGGGAAAAAAAGAAAAGAGAATGAAAGCCTTAAACACTAACATTTATCTAGAAAAAAAATGTACCTTCTGATGTTTAATTGGCAAATTTAGGAAGCAAGAGGACTTGGCAACAGATGTATATTAGAATAATACTCTAGGCACAAAGTGTCCCCCGGGTGAGGAAGGTTGCTGACAAGGGGCAATGGACTGAAAGAATATTTCCCCCAAATGACTGTTAAATTACACCTGATACTTAACAGTCAAGAAAAACAGGTACCGACAATTTCTTATTGCTTAACCGCAACACAACTATTGGAAGACACATGTTTGTACAAGAAGAATGGGAAATCAACCAGACTACTAAATTGACTTTATAGGTAAAAAGGATAAACACTGAAGTAAGGCAATCCTGCCGTGAATCCAGAAAGCAGCATACATGCCACCTCACACACACAGTAACCAAAGAAAACAAACGAAATACCAATGCAGTACTTGGTCCTAATCTTAAGTACCAGTCTTTGTAAAGAACAAATTTAAATATAAACCAGTTAACAGCTTCACAGTAACTACTAATGCAATTCATTTAAATTGTTGAGGAGTTGTTGAAAATGAAAGCATTTGCAAGCATAAACAGAATAAATGTCACATTACTTATGTACCCAGATTATTGTGAAAGAAAAAAAAGATGGAAGAAAACGTCTGAATTTTTTTTAACAGGACAATGTTAAACATGACAAGTGCAAGAAAGAACCATTGGTGAACAGTGTTTTTACATGGCACTCTGATAGAAAACCAAGTTCAGTATTGAAAAGCAAATTGTTTAGAAGCATTCCTGTGTCAACTTACTACTACTATTATAATAAAAAAATATAAATATAATAGGAATCGAGAACTGTTTATTCAGTTTACCATTAAATAACATGAAGTAAGTTTGTAAATCCAGAAGTTGAAAAGACTAACTTTTTTTTTCAAATCATGCAGATGCACACTTAAAACATACAAGACGATGCAAAGTAGACATTCAAAGCTAATGCAAAGAGGTGTGAATCAAATAGAGAAATTACAGATGACACAGGACATGAGAGAAAAAGTGTTATGATACAATTAAACACAAAGTAAATTACAGATAGGATTGAAGTGAATGAGACAGCAGAATTTCAGTGCTAAAATGACAGTGATGACAAATCTTGGAAAACTAAAGCAATACTAAGAACATTTTAAATATAACAGGAACGGAAGGTTTAAACAAAACTATATTGGAATAGGACTGGAGCATATTATAGTAAACTGGAAAAACACAATAGAAGGATGAGACGTTTTCAATGCTTAAAAGAAAACATTTGTGGCCCATGAATGAAATAGTTCCATCTCCCAACAACAAGTAAAATCGTCAGAGCAAAAGGGAAACCAGGAAAGTATTTAAGAGAAAAAAATAATAATACTAGTGGTTTGCATAGTAACAACATCTGTGACTATGTCAATATAAGCACAAGGGAGAGAATAAAAGCCGTCTTCATCCAAACAGTTTTAAAAATACCTTTGGGTGGGATACGGTGAGAAAAATTAGCTGAAAGCTTGCAAGACAAGATAAATTCCAGCTGTTGTTTTTTTGTGGACTAACAGACTTTTCCTAATTGCCTCTAACATACAACATCGGTAGGAGATCGTTTCCATTCTTCCCTTCCGTTCTCCATCTTTAAAGACATACATGACCGTTAGCGTTTTAAGATTTTGATTCTGTGATGCTCTGTAGAGCATGGAACAAGGAACTGAAAGTTAACATACTCCAATGCGATTTGGAACGTAGGTTTTGCAAGTCAGCATGCAACATCTTAGAGCAGAAAACACCTTCCACACGGTTGGCTCTGCAGACACTCCTTTACCCTCTAAATGGTAAGGCACGTGAATTCCCAACACACAGTGCTGAGGCTAGGCAGGTTGGGTTGGTTTTTAAATCGTGCTCGTGCAGTTCTGAATGACCCTCCTCTACGTTTCGCTATCTACTTACGTTTACTGGGGGCAGAAATACACACGCTGCACTGGTGCATCTCAGATGTGTTACATAGCACACTGTATTAGACTGCTGGAAAAAACAGTCATTTGGGCAGGTTGCGACAGAAACCATGCTTGGCTTTTTGTTACGTAAAAAAAATAACCCAAACAGCATACTGTTAAAAGGAGTCAATACATCACTGTCAAATACTATGGCATATGTTAAGCATGTCACCCTAAGAAACTATACAATATGCACCTGGATTCTTTTTTACTCTCTCTCTTTGACATATCTACCCAGGGATTCACTTCACAGCCGTAAGAGCTATAATCAAAAGGTACAAAAGACATGTATGAGAAATTAAAGGTTTTATTCTGCAAGGGAATGATTTATTAATGCTGAGAGCTTGATTTAGTAATCAGACACTATCTGAAGAGGAAAAAAAACCCAAACAACTGATCATGGAATAGTAAGATGAGGAAACTATTCCAGCTTTTTATGTAGTTTTGTCCCAAATTCAAAGTTAAAAAGACTGGGAAAGAACTTTTCCAGTTTACTGACATCCAATATTGGATTTCATCCAGGTCTATACCTCAAAGGCAAAAGGGACTTAGTCATATTTTTACATAACTAAATTCCTGAGTCACATTACAGAGGGAGAGTCAAATGAAACACAAGAACCATTTCTGCCATTAAATATTTTCTTTTTGTAGTATTTCTTGTAAGAAACAAATGTTGTAAGACTATTTCAAAACTTAAAAGCCTTTCATAATTGGTTATTGCTCATTTCTCAGATTTACTAACACTTACATTAATGCACATAACAGTAATTGCGTATCACAGTAGAGAGCGCAAATGATGACTTCTCAGCTAACTCTAACAACCTAATAAATAACTTGCAATTAACCAGTTGTTAAAATAATAATTGTTTTGAAATATCTTTGCAGTACTACAGACTTCATGCCATTGAATGGAATGCAGATGCCTAGAAAAAGTTACTGGATGTCACACTAGTCTCTGAGCTGGGTTAATAAAGCAATGTTCAAATGCAGCCAATTTTATACAGCTGAGATTAATGGAATGATCAAATTGACATGATATGCATTCACTGAACTCTTAGTTCACATAAAAAAGAGACCTTGCAGCAGCCCAGCGCACCGACCACAGTGCTGTTACGAATTTATATTTCATCTTCCCTTCTAATTACACTAACCATGACTAAATCTTGGAGATGCTGCAGAAAAAAGGCAAATTTAAGTCCTTTGTTTCTAAACCCACATTTTCCCACTTCCTCTTTGCCTGAGGCTTGCAATCTCTGTTCTTCTGAACTCCTCTATGCCCCTCTTAAACTCAGAACATTTCAAACTAACTCACTCAGCCTACCTAGCGCTTCAACAAGCTCCAGACCCCTTTCAAACTACAACAGTTGCCAACCCCTTTGTCTGGCCCCACGACAGCACAGCTTAGATTTCTGATGGCATTCAATGCTTGTCTTGCTCAGACACACAACCAGTGCATTTGCATTGCTCTCACTCATCCTCGTGCTTCCTCCTTACATCTTTGCAGATAACTGACTGCTTTCACCATTTTTTGGCTCCAAGATCCAGACCATAGACGACGACTCCACAAACACAACAGACCCTTTCCTCTCTCACATGCATACGACCAATAAGTCATTTAAGAAAGATGCTTAAATTGATGACTTATCACATCAATTCTGATGCACGTCACTCCAGTTATAAAGAATATTAGTTTCATTTCTTTGTGAAAATGCTCAATTTATTACTTTCTGTAAATTATCTAGCAATTTTGAGACTTAAAGAATACTACAATAAAATTCATCATTCCTTCAGTGACAGTTAAAAGCTGTCAAACCGGTGATTCATTTAATCAGCATTTATTGTGCTTCATTAATTCTAGATCTAAACTTTTTCAACAAAATAATGAAGTTATATGTAACTCAAAGTGGCAGAACCTATAAATCCTTCAAGCCTTTGGCAACTTCTTTAATCCAAAGTAATCGTGTTTCCTTGTATAACAAGTCTTGTGATGTCTGTAATAGCAGCTCACTATAGTAACAACAGTCTTAATGTTATAGTTCTCTTGCATGCCTGAAGTATTAATCAGATCCCATATTTAGATATGAAATTAGAGTACTCTCGATATTTTTCCTGAAACAGATACACTAATTACAGCCCTCCCCAATTTTTTTTAAAAAAGTACAATAAAGATCATGACCGTGAAGTTGGTTTTGATAACAGTCAAATATTGCAGCTTTCTAGTTATTACTTTACTCTATTACCTCATCCCTTCACATTAAAATAATGTTTCTAAATAGGCAGTCTATACTATAAACAATTTTCTCTGCCACGAGTTCTTTCCGTTTGCTTTTAAACGGAAGAGAGTAAAGAAAAAAACGACTTTACAATCAGAATGAAGTATAGCAGATTTTATGCTAGAGCTAGTGAACATCATTCTCCTTTGAAAGCAAAAGGCTCAATGATCACAGTACTCATTCTTCAATTTAGAAATTCCTTTATGAAAACAAAGTTTTCCTTTTTCATAAGTGAGCTTAAATCCTAGCAGTTTTCCAAATACCCTAACCTTTTTCTAGAATTGTCTGCAAAACTCATGTAGCATCCTCCACCAACTATTACTTATGAGATAAAGATGTTACTAGAGCTACATTATAAAAAGTGATAGGTTTTGTTTTGTTTTGTTTTTTTTTTTATGATCAACCATACTTGAGTTTAACCTCACTTAGTGGAAAAATCATGTTTGTGACTTTTACATCTCAATTTAACTAAAAATATACTTAACAGCAACTTACGGTCAGGTAAGCCATGGTATCTACCCGGCAGAGTACCATGGCCCCAAAGAACTGTGCACGCACCAGCTCTGATGCTGCTTCACAGACAGAGCTTTTGTGTGAACATGTTGCCACCCAAGCGTCGGGCTGCAGAGTGTGCCCTGCTTTCATGCCAGAGTCAGATGGCGGCAGTGAGTATGGCTGTGGCAGGTGTGCCCAGGTAGAGGAGCTCCTGCGCTTAGTGATGGAGCTCAGGGAGGAGGTAAGTAGGTTGAGGGTCATCAGGGAATGTGAGAGAGAGATAGATGCCTGGAGTTGCACCCTGTCTCCCATGACAGAAACCCAGCAGGCAGACAAAGCCCCTGCTGTGGAGAGCTCCCACTCCTTTCCCCGATCAGCTGAACAGGGTGGCTTGGAGGACAGGGGGCAATGGCAAGTTGTTCCTGCCCGACGCAGCAGGTGCCGCAGGCACATCTGCCCAACAACTCCCACACCTTCCCAAGTGCCACTGCACAATAGATACACTGTTCTGCAGGGGGAACGGCACAACAGTGAGGATGATAATCCTCCCAGGTTGGAGGACTCACTGAGGCCTTGTCAGACCACACCCCGAATCAAAACTTCCTCAGTGAAAAAGAAAAGATGGGTCATTGTAATAGGGGACTCGGTTCTGAGGGGGGCGGAGGGCCCCATATGCAGACTGGACCCGCTATATAGGGAGGTTTGCTGCCTCCCTGGGGCCCAGGTTGGTGATGTTAAGAGGAAGCTTCCGTCCCTGGTGCGGCAATTGGATTATTATCCCCTTTTAGTGTTTCAAATAGGCAGTGATGATGTAGTAAGAAGAACGCCAAGAGCAATAAAGAAGGATTTCAGGGCCTTGGGAGGACTAGTTAGGGGATCAGGAGCCCAAGTCTTGTTTTCTTCTGTCCCTCCTGTTGCAGGGAACGATGAGGGGGTTAACAGGAAGAGTCAGCAGGTCAATGACTGGCTCTGAACTTGGTGCCACAGACAGGGTTTGGGGTTCTTTGATCATGGCCTGATCTACAGAACACCAGGCCTGCTGGCAGCAGATGGGAAAAGCCTGTCTCGCAGGGGGAAAATGGTTCTTGGGGCAGAGTTAGCAGGGTTCATTGGGAGAGCTTTAAACTAGATTTGAAGGGGGATGGGCATGTAACTGGGCTTGCTAGAGAGGCGCCTGGGCATAGTAGCTCAGCAACTGTGGGGCCGAGTGCTAGTACTTTTGAGAATCCGAATGCCCACCACTCCGCAAGGGCAAAAACTACATACTCATTGGCTTTTCTGAAATGCCTGTACACCAACGCATGTAGCATGGGGAATAAACAGGAGGAGTTAGAGATCTGTGTGCGGTCACAGGACCATGATCTCATTGCAATTACTGAGACGTGGTGGGATGGCTCACATGACTGGAACACTGTCATGGAGGGCTATGTTCTCTTTAGGAAAGATAGGCCAGTGAGGCAAGGCGGTGGAGTTGCTCTTTATGTGAGAGAGCAACTGGAACGTATTGAGCTCTCCCTGGGAGCAGATGAAGAGTTGAGAGCTTGTGGGTAAGGATTAAGGGGCAGGGTAATATGAGACACTGTTGTGGGTGTCTATTACAGGCCACCTGATCAGGATGGGGTAGTTGATGAGGCCTTCTACAGACAGGTGAAAATCGCCTCACAATCACAGGCCTTGATTCTCATAGGGGACTTCAACTACCCTGATATCTGCTGGGAAGGCCACACAGCTAGGCATGTACAGTCCAGGAGGTTCCTCCAGTGCATTGATGACAACTTTTTGACTCAGGTGGTGGAGGAGCCTACAAAGAAAGGTGCTCTACTGGACTTGGTACTGACAAACAAAGAGGGACTGGTGGAGGATGTAAAGGTTGGGGGCAGACTGGGCTGCAGCGATCATGAGAAGATAGAATTCAGGATTAAGTGCAGTATAGACAAAATGACAAGTAGAGTTGAAACCTTAAACTTCAGGAGGGCTAACTTTGATAGTTTCAAGGAGTTCCTTGGAGAAATCCCATGGGAGAGGGCTCTAGAGGGTAAGGGGGCTCAAGAGAGCTGGCTGCTATTTAAGTGTCACTTCCTCCAAGCTCAGGATCACTGCATCCCAAAGAGAAAGAAATCAGGCAAGGGAAGAAGGAGACCTGCATGGCTGAGCAGGGACCTTCTGAAAAAGCTCAGGTGGAAGAAGGGAGTTTACAATAGGTGGAAGAAGGGGCTGACTGCTTGGGAGGAATACAAGAATGCTGTCAGGGTATGCAGGGAGGAAACAAGGAAAGCCAAGGCAGCCTTGGAATTGAACCTGGCGAGGGATGTCAAGGCCAACAGGAAGGGTTTCTTTAAGTATATAGGAGACAAAAGGAAAACTAGGGAAAATGTGGGCCCGCTGCTGAACGAGACAGGTGCCGTGGTGACAGATGATGCAGAGAAGGCGGAGTTGCTAAATGCATTCTTCACTTCTGTCTTCACTGTTTGGGCCAGTCCTCGGGAAACCCAGACTTTGCAGGTAACAGAGAAAGTCTGGAGGGAGCAAGACTTTCCTTTGGTTGACAAGGAGCAAGTTAGAGATCAGTTAGATAAACTGGATATCCACAAATCCATGGGGCCTGATGGGATGCACCCTCGAGTGCTGAGGGACCTGGGGGAAGTCATTGCTGGGCCGCTCTCCATCATCTTTGAAAGGTCCTGGAGGACAGGTGAGGTGCCTGAGGACTGGAGGATAGCTAATGTCACTCCAGTCTTCAAAAAGGGCAAGAAGGATGACTCGGGAAACTACAGGCCTGTCAGCCTCACCTCCATCCCTGGAAAGATGATGGAACAGCTTGTGCTGGGTATCATACCAAAGCACCTGGATGAAAATAAAGTTATCAGAAGTAGTCAACATGGATTCACTAAGGGGAAGTCGTGTCTGACTAATCTGATAGCATTCTATGATGAAGTGACTAGATGGGTGGATGAGGGAAGGGCAGTGGATGTTGTCTACCTTGACTTTGGCAAGGCTTTCGACACTGTCTCCCACATCATCCTCACATGCAAGCTTAGGAAGTGTGGGTTAGATGAATGGACAGTGGGGTGGATTGAGAACTGGCTGACAGATAGAGCTCAGAGGGTTGTGGTTAGTGGTGCAGAGTCTAGTTGGAGGTCAGTAACAAGTGGTGTCCCTCAAGGGTCAGTACTGGGTCCAGTCCTATTCAGTATATTCACCGATGATCTGGATGAAGGGATAGAGTGTACCATCAGCAAGTTTGCTGATGACACTAAACTGGGAGGAGTGGCTGACACGCCAGAAGGCTGTGCTGCTTTACAGCGTGACCTGGGCAGGCTGGAGAGTTGGGCAGAGAGGAACCTAATGAAATTCAACAAGGGTAAATGTAGGGTACTGCATCTGGGGAGGAATAACCCCAAGCATCAGTACAGGTTGGGGGCTGACCTCCTGGAGAGCAGCTCTGTGGAAAGGGACCTGGGAGTCCTGGTGGACAACAGGATGACCATGAGCCAGCCATGTGCCCTGGCGGCCAAGAGGGCCAATGGCATCCTGGAGTGCATCAAAAAGAGTGTGGCCAGCAGGTCGAGGGAAGTCATCCTCCCCATCTACTCTGCCCTGGTGAGGCCGCATCTGGAGTACTGCATCCAGTTCTGGACTCCCCAGTTCAAGAAAGACAGGGATCTGCTGGAGAGGGTCCAGCAAAAGGTTACGAAGATGATTAGGGGATTAGAACATCTTTCCTATGAGGAAAGGCTGAGGGACTTGGGTCTTTTTAGTCTAGAGAAAAGAAGAATGAGGGGGGATCTTATTAATGCTTTCAAATACTTAAAGGGAGGATGCCAGAGGGATGGGAGGAGTCTTTTTTCAGTGGTGCCCATTGATAGGACGAGGGGTAATGGGCACAAGTTTGAACATAGGAAGTTCCATCTTAACATGAGGAGGAACTTCTTTACTTTGAGGGTAGTGGAGCACTGGAACAGGCTGCCCAGAGAGGTTGTGGAATCTCCCACTCTGGAGACATTCAAAACCCGCCTGGATGCTGTCCTGTGCAACCTGTTGTAGGTGACCCTGCTCTGGCAGGGAGGTTGGACTAGATGATCTCCAGAGGTCCCTTCCAACCCTGACTATTCTTTGATTCTGTGAAGTATTACCTCATTTTCCCAAATCTCCCATAGCCATCTCTAATTTCCACTATATAAAAAAAATTCCGTCAGCTCCTTGAACTTTATCAACATGTTTCAGCTATAACCAAGATTTTACTTTGTTGAGTAATCAAAATACAATCTGCAAGCATAAATCTACATATTAAACACACATTAAAAATATTAAATTACGTACTAAATGCATTAAACAATTTGATCATATTTCTAAACTCTAGATTAAATCCAGAAAGCAGAAACATCAAGAAAGTAGCTCCAACCAACACAAAACCTGTAAGTCTGAGGAAGGTTTAAAGTATTTCATTACCCATCTAAAAGCATGAGCTTGTGTTTTACAGTTTGGACTCATTCCAAAGGCTGTCCCCAGTTAATCCACCCTCTCTTTGGGGAGCCAAAGACAGCTGGAGAGGGTGATGACCATATCAATATCCATGCGTGCTGCTGTCATGAATGTATGCTAGCACAGTTGGACAAACTCACAGAGTATATATAATTCAGTGTAGAGTTCTCTCATAGGAGCTTGTCTGTTCCATTGTGCCAGAGAAAATGCGAAGTATTGTGAAAGCAGCAAGACAGCCTACAACCATGGCCATGACTGCCTATAACGATAAAGTTTAAAAAGTCATTCACATATGAAAGCTACAATAGATGCTCTTTAATTCTTTATCTGAATGAACCTCAGTAATTTGGCTTCCATAATTCTTTTTAGTATTTATTATAGTGAGCCAAACTCATGCAAGGAGGCTTCTTTTGGAGGCTGGAAATAACATCTTATTTTGCATTTGCCCCTTCTTTGTCCATTATCTCTTTTAATTGTACTAAGAATTAAAATCAGGCCTCATGACTGTCTGTCCCTGCAAACATATACAAAATACAGGAATTTATTAGATATAAGACTATTTGCTTGTGGAGAAAGACACTAAAGCTAATTTCAGTGATTGATACACTCTACCAGCCAACCCCATTCCTTCAAAAACGCGAGCACAGTAATCACAGGTACAGTACTCCAGCACAGTATTACCACTACTTTGGTATGCACCCTGCGTGGCAGAGGCAGATCCAGAGATTATACACATAAATCACTCACCCAGGAAGAAAAAAAGTCTTCACAATTGCCAACTAAGACAACTAATATGAAATGGTGTTTTTATAACGGCTATTCAAAGAAATAGTATTTGTGGGAAGAATGAGTCATAGGATAGCAAATTTCATATACTACAGTTACACAAAGTAAGAAGACAAAGGGAATTAGAGGATTTTTTTTTTAAATAATCAAGAAACAGCAAAACCAGCTGTTGCACTGTAATAATTTTAAATAGCTTTGTTATGCCTTCATATTCTCTTCCAGTAGTAGTTTTCTTTTTAACTTGCATTTTGGGTTTGCTGTTGTTGGCACACTGTCTCTGTAGACACTAGATAAATAAACTTTTCAACAACATAAACCCTTTTAAAACTGTATCTCTTAACCCCTTCACCCCTGCGAGGTTGGAAAGTAATTACTTAATTCTTTACAGGTTTACTTGTGCATCCCTTCTCTATTTCTGTGACTTTTCTTTCTGCTTTAGTTATAACAAAATAACCATCTTAGCAGTTATCTCCATCTAAATCACAGTTTGTATCTTTACCTTAACTATGTATTATTGTATTTATTGATTAACCCATGGTATTTCACACCTAACTTGTAGGGGATCAAATTAATTGTCAGGTAGGCTTAATTCAGTAGTTTAAAATTACAGAAATTTATTTAATGTATAGTAAGTACTTAAACAGAACCCATATTTTAAGATTACAAAGTACTAATGTGCTTGCAACATACAGAATATATCTCCAAAATTATTTCTATAATCTTACTGCTTTAAATTCATTCCAAATAGCCTAGTTCTATTATGTTCACTTTTGCGTTTTAGCTAGAATAGAGCCGATTCCCTTCTTGTCTTCATTTGCTATGAAAGAACCGTGTGCCATTTAATCATTTTGTAACATTTTACACTTAAATAATAAGACAACATCTGCACGTGTCACTTCATACACAGAGATTTCAGCATAACTGCTACGCAGTCTTCAATCCCCCTGAACTCATACAAGGACTGAAGCATCCATTGGTACATGGTGCTTTAACCAAGGGCAACACTGACATGTACCCCTCAGGTAACTTTGACAAGGACTTTCATGGATAAATTAAAGACTTTTTTAATAAACTGAAATGAAATAAATGAAAATTATCTGAGTCTGATTTAGTTTTCTTTTCATGAATTACAGAATCATGGTTTAATTTCTGTAACCTTACAAGGATCTCTCAGATCCCCCCACTTGTTCTCTCAGGCTTTCTTTAACTGGGCACATACATATTCACGGCTGGAACAGAACTGAGTGTTCCCCTCTCCCTGTGATTTAAGAAGTGATTTCTCCAGTCCCATTTTTTAGACTTAATAATAATTGTTCCTTCCAAGTCTCTGGAACCTGGTTTACCTACTTATTTTGATTGCTGGTTTTGTTTAACATTTGCTTAAAGAGCAGACACATGGCTCTGTGAGACTAAAGACAGGGAACTCAGAGAATCGCTGAGTTAGAAGGGATCTGCAGAGGTCATCTTGTCCAACCCCCCTGCTTGAGCGGGGTCACCTAGAGCACACTGGACGCAGTCCAGACAGATTTTGACTATCTCCAAGGATGGAGAGTCCACAACCCCTCTGAGCAACCTGTTAATCTAGAGTCTCATATAGGTAACCATTTTCTACTGAAAACCAATGACTACATATGAAATTTTATTTTCTTCCTTCATGTTCTCAAAAAGTATCAAAATTACCAACAAGGTCTAAGGACTTGCATTTGGCCTTCCTGCCTTCAGTGACAAAGTGCTAATGAGTTGAGAAAGTTAAAGACAAAACTATCAATATTTGCTTCATATGTATTATTACTCATGCTTTAGCCATGATTTTCACTTCATAGAATAGAATCATAGAACCATTTAGGTTGGAAAAGACCTTTCAGATCATTGAGTCCTACCATTAACCTAACACTGCCAAGCTACCACTAACCCATGTTCCTCAGCACCACATCTACACGTCTTTTAAATACTTCCAGGGATGGCGACTCAACCCCTTCCCTGGGCAGCCCGTTCAGTGGAGAATTTTTTCCTAATATCCAATCTAAACCTCCCCTGGCACATCTTGAGGATGGTTCCTCTTGTCCTATTGCCTGTAACCTGGGAGAAGAGATGGACCCCCACCTGGCTACAACCTCCTTTCAGGGAGCTGTAGAGAGTGAGATGATCTCCCTTCAGCCTCCTCATACCATACTTGCAGCTCTACCTAACTTTTTAAAGAGTATGTTATTAGATTGCAAGGTGTAGCATTTTCCCCTTATCAGAGCCATTCATATTTATCCAGTAAAACTGCATTATTTCAAGGTTGCTGTATAACAATTAAATTACTTCTAAAATCATCACACCTGTAGAATGACAAAAGATGAAATTACCAAACTCAGTAACTCACAAGCTGCTCTTGCTTCATGAAATAGTACATGCAAAGTATAACTTCAGTGTCCCAGACTCAATACCTAGAGAATGCAACAATTCATTGCTAATTTGAAGCATGTTCATTAATATCTAGAGTGGGGTTTTAAAGGTTGAGAGACTAAGAAAACAGAAACTCATCCTAAATTATTATTTTTTAAAAAATTATATGTTCTCCAAACTAAAAATGAAACCTTTTTCTCTAGGCAAAATTTTTATTGTGTACATAACACTATAGACTTTTTCAATATCTCTTCATGAGGTCAGACGCAATGTTCATTTACAAGGAGATGACTTTCTATCAGTTTGCACTTAAATCAATTAAAAGAAGTCACTGCTAAGGAAAACTTATTACTGAAGTGAAAAGACAAGCAATTGTCATCTTCTCAGAAACAAATAGGCTAATCTTGGAATCAAATCTGGATTTTAACTATGGAATTGGTCATTAATTTTCATCCCTCCTAAGCCACCAGGTGGGCTCTCCAGGACTCCAGCCAATTCCATAAAAGAAAAGTATGTTGCACAGCAAATTTCACCTAGAAGCCAAGTTATACTGTGTTTAAGAAAAAGATGATGTGCAAAGGGAACTTCAGGAGAAACTGAACTAGAATAATGCAGAGGAACTACCAGCACTTTGTGGAGATGTTCATTAAAGCGTAAATATCAGGAAAATATTCGAATCGCATAGAAAGAAAACTTAGGCCAGTAAGAGCTAGGTTAGTACTAATTTTAAAGGCTATTCAAATTTGCCTGTTATAAAATTCCGCAACATTAATGTCAAGCTTAGCCAACAACATTTGCATTGTAGTAGTAATATGGATGTAAATCTTTAAACAATCATGCTGGTAAAATTATTTCATGCTTCATAAAGAAACAAACCCTAAGACACCATGAAAATTTAAAATGAGAAGTAGTTTACAAAGGGTTTTCCATATGAAATTTCCACATAGGAGTAGGTCTCAGTGTTGGTGCTTTTTTATTAAAATTCGTGATGCTTAAGTTCTTCTGATTGCCATGTGAATATGAAGGAGCAATCACTGACATTAAAGAGAAATTGTGGTAAGCTTGGGCCATTTTAACAACTCTTCACATTTTAACCAACTTAATTTGTTACCACTTACTAGTTCCACCTATACTTACAGGAAAATTGGTAGTTTACAAAGTTGGAAAAAAGCTACTACTGTTGTACAGAAAGGTCTTGCAGTCAAAAATTACATGCTGACAATAATAAAATACCAGTGCACTTGGTATACGTGATAATTGACAGCACAAGTTCTCTTGCACAACTCTAACATGAATGCTGTAAGAGAAGTTTTGGAGACATTTCCAGAGGAAAGATAGATTGTCAGAAGAATGCAAACATCGTTAACAATTAAATACTCTTGCAGACAACATTTAATGGTCTACAAGATGAACAGAGTACATTAAAAACTGGGGGGGAAGGAGTGTATTCATACATAATACAGTAACTCAATTAACATTCAAACATTCAAGAGTGTAGTGAATGCAGAGGCAGACTTGCCTCAAGAAATTCATAGCACCTTTGGGTAAGGCTACAACAGTATGTGTTTATTGAAATCTGCATCTGGTAGTGATTTGTCCAGCAGCAAATTTTCTTGCCTTTTTCACTCAAATGATCTACAGGGGCCCATATACTCTGCAAGTGTTCACTTGCACTAAGATGCACATTGTATAATTTATGTTCTTAATTATAAAACAAAGTTTATCAGCATGTTTGTCTGTGTTGTGTAATTTCTTATTCTTCACATGAGAATAATAGAATGCATCTTGAACAGTCTATTCATTCTTCATTGTAACAAAATATATTGGAATGGAAGAGATTTAATCCCTAAATTATTTTACCTCTCCCCTCTTGCTGGAGATTTTTTCTTTAGAGAAAAAGGAGTCAATGTAGTTTGAAAATCTTTCTAGAAGATAATTTCTCCCTTCCTCTCTCATCCCTCCCCTCCCCCCTCCCTCCATTCCCCCCCCAAAAAAAAGAGAATGCAGGTTATAAACCTAATTTGCCAAATATAGTTTTAGTAAAGACATACCTTGTTCAAAACTGTGGCCTAGCCCAAAAGACAGTTTTGTTTTCATAAAGCCTCCTCTGCAAAAACTAGCTAGATATTTTGGAAAATGCAACTCTTGTCATCACCTCCTGTCTAATCCCAAATCCTACAAGGATGGAAAACTGATTAGAGCAAGGGCAAAGAAAAAAAAATCAGCATCCTGGCATATGAAAGAAAGGAGGCTGAAAGCCCTGCACCAAGAGGATCACAGTTTTGTCTCCAGATAGGCACTTGTTCCCTCTCAGTATTTTAAGCATTAATTCACAAACTTCAGTTTCTTGCTGACTATCCTGTCTTCGCTAGAATTCCAGTTGAGGAACTGTGTTCAGACAGTTTTCTGAGGTCACTTCAGGAATTATGAACATTGAGTAATAACAGGAAAAATAAACTGATACAGCCTTATAGCAAGGCATCAAGAGTTAGGTCAGCAGAAAAAAAAGAGTTTAAATACACAGTAATTTTTAAGAGCACTTAGTCATTGTAAGGTGTGAACGCATCTAGATTTATCGCTGGCTACGTCTCAAATGTAAAGGAGACATGGAAACTTTCTGGTACACCTTGTGCAAAAGAGGATGGGGACAGCTGACAGTTTCATAAGCTCTATTCCCGCCAATGGGAAGAGCAAGAAGATTCAGAAGAACTGAATTTTTGGGGCAGAGAGGTTCATCATTAAGCTGCCTTAACTTTCCCTGACCTCCTCTTTACGTAACTTGAATTTTAAGAAGCTTGTGTCTCATTATTTTTTATTTGTGGGCATAAAAATGCCCTATTTCAGTAATATTACTATTTGGAGCATCAGACAAAGAAGCTGAGAGCAGAGGGACACATTAAGACATTCTTTCTACAGGAACAAGATCATAATGACTTGATAATTCTTTTGTTTATCACGTACCAATAGTTACTGCCACAGTTACAGAGAAAATCAAATACCAATCACAGTTAAACAATTACTTTTTTATGACAGAACCTCTAATCAGTGCAGATTACCAAAATGTTAGAAGGTTATTCCCTAAAATTTTACTCCAGGAATTTTGATTCCAATTACCATGAGACACAGAGTACTCTGACAAGGTTTTTATGTTTATCTGTATGTTATTGTTACGGTCTTCACTAAACAATGTAACTTCAGTGGCATCTCATTTTATTAAATCTTATCAGGATTACAGTCAGGTCTTGCTTATTCACCTTGCAAAGCAGGCACTGACAGGAATCTACCTGAAGCTTTGTAAATGGAACATGAAAGGACCATGTACAACATATTCCGTACACTTCTATCAGCTTGCTGTTGCCCAAACTCCTGGCACCATGGAAATCCCAAATCCATCAAAAATACCAAGTATTATCACAGTATTCAAAAGAGAAATACATGGTATCTTGATTTAACATAACAGGGATGTGAGAATTTGGCAGCAGCACTGTTAAAAAGCTGATTACATGTGAAAATTGGGGGTAAGTCATCTTCTGCCTTATAGAATATAATAGCAAAAAATGTAATTAAGTGTACTAAGTTCTTAGAGGCCTGATTAGTTTCTAAAGACATCAACAAATCCATTTTTCAGATTTTACAGCTTCAGTATAGCAGTTCACTTCAAAATTTTGGGTGCTATGTTCACCATTAACTAAAAATATTCTAAAAATCTTTAAAAGTACTATTTAATATCATTTACTATCACGGCACAAATTGAGGCATTACTTCATCACTTCAAATACTCCTCGTTTAGATAGAGATCTAATGAGAGCAATTAAAATAATTAATAAAAAAAGAAAACTAGTGTACCTTTGCAACTGTACTTGAGGTGCTGTTATTCTTAAAAGAGGCAACATCAGAAAGCACAGGCACTTTGAGGCCTCTTGGTAGCGAATGTCTTATGTTGAACAGTACTAACCTGATCAATACTGTTTACAAAGAGTACAAACAATCCTGAACTATTATCTACACAAGAGAGTACTCAAAAACTGCACAGGCATTATGAAGAACACAGACTAAATATTAATGCTACAGCAGCTACATAGCACCTGGAAAGGTGCTATATTACTATGGCTAATTTTTTTTATAGCTCATATAAAATGAGGCACTGACTGCTATTTGTTGCATAGCTTTCTCCCTCACATAAAAACTGATGAGATTTTAAGTTTATTCATAGCAGTACTTTCCATTTTACAGCTCTGCAAGATTTACTGTGAAATTTTATATAGAGATAGATTTAAACTCTATCAATGATTTGGCACTATGACAACACTTCAGTTTAATACATGAAAAAATAATTTTTTTAAAATTACCATCTGTTGCTAAGCCAAATGCCATTATTCCATTTCTTTCAGTGATTTTCGTCTAAATTTTTTCCATATATTTGAAATTTCAAACAAAAAAGACAGTTTGATATCAACAGCAGCTGAAATTTAAAGAAAATTCTTTACACTGAATAGTCATGGTTTCCTCTATCTCTGCCCCCAGCTACTAATTCTTACATTTGAATTTGCAGAGTTTCACTAATAACTATACAAGTTTAATAAATCTATCAACCTATGCAGCTAATCCGTAGCACCTTTTATTGAAGGATGCCAGCATTTCCAAGTCAAAATTTGCAAGTAAAAATATTTCATAAGGTTGTTTCACGTTTTTGAGACAAAGTCACGCAGGATGTTTATGACAATGTAGATTTCATCATTCGAAGTGATATGGATAGCGTTTCTATAGCTGTCCTTACTTTTAAAATCTCTCTTTAGAATTCAAACATTAATGAGGAATGACTGATGAAACTATGTTTATAACTATAACACCCTGAGCTCTTGTTTTACAGGCCTTTGGCTCAGAAGACTGGCAGGCTCTCATCCTTGAGATCTTCCTTAAAGTATTCCTGTGGTACCATACACTCAAAGAAATCTTTCCATTCTGTACAACCCTACAGTCAACTGTGCTTCCCCCTTCTTTCCCTTGGCTTCAACTAAGTAAAAACACTGCACGTGGCCTTCCCTGTCCTGAAGGGACAAATATATATTTATTCAAATATATCATGAATCCTGAGTATTCGTGCACATGAGTTGCTGGTGTAAGTCCTAGGAAGAGCATTTGAGTATTATTAGCGGTAATAATTGAAGTTATCAGTAAAGTTATCAGAGGAAAGACAAAGAGATCCTGTTTTGGTACAAAATAGAGGAAATATTTCACAGTCTTCAAAGGGCAGCACAAAGTATCAGTATAAAGACCATTCTTGGGCTTGTTCAGAGGCTGTAAAACTCAGCCTGAACTGTTCTGTATTGGTGTAACAATTACCTCTCCCTTGGCAAAATTTCAACAGCAGAAATACCATCGATTCAGCAGAATATAGAGTGAAGGACAGACTTATTCAAACTATTTTAGGCACATAATAGCAGAGCATAATAACCAGAACGCATTGGAAATTTACATACATTTTAAAATCTACCATAACCGAGACTCATTTCTCATTTGGACTGTGTTCAACAGGAATTTTTTTGTAGAAAAAAAATTACCATTATTTGAAGATCTGGGAAATATTGCTTGACGAATGAAGAAAAATTATGACACTAATTGACATCATGAGAAAACTCAGAAAGAAAGAAAAAATCTATCTCCTGAAAGAAAACAGATTAATCTCTTAAGAAAAAGATTCCAGGGCAGGCCTGAATCTGTCAAAGTGAATTTCTCCTGAAACACACCAGATTAAAAACATGAAGGAAAACAAAAAAAGCTTACAGACACTCTCAAATATTAATTTTGGTCTACCTATCAGTAGTGTTTTTTGTAGGAAATTTTCATAACATCCAGTAAAATTCAATTCTGAATATTGCTGGGTTAACAGAAAAAAAAGTTTACATTATAGAACTTACTATTATAATATTGTTGATGTTGGGTTTTTCTGTTTTGTTCGGCTATTTTCTGGGGGTTTTTTGGCTATTCATATGTTATTTTTTCACCATCAAATACATTGCATAATATAATGCAGAATCAGAAACAAGCAGGATATTTTTAATAGCAAAGCATATTGGAAATTCTGAATTTTCTTCCAAATTCGGATAAGCACAAAGTTCACTTTTAATACCAGCTGCCTGTTATATAACTAAGCCCTGTTCCCCAAGAAATGGCTGAAAAAAGGGTCAGGCAGAAACTTCAAATAAGTGCAGAATCGCAATATAAAACAGTTTTCTATATTTTCTCCTATTCAAAAAGCTCCAAGTATTTTACTAGTAAGATTATTTTTTTTTAAACTAATCCTACCCTTCTACAGGATGAGCATTCTAATCTGCATTGTTTGGGATTCAGTAAACCAGCACAGCAAGTGGATTTTGCAAATAACAAATAGGGTTCATTCAGTGACCACAAGAACTTGTCGCAGAAACTATAGATACTACAGGTCACATTGTAAGAGACAAAAAATTTGAAGTACAAAAGTACCAAAGCAAAATAACATAGACATCATGACCTGCTGGCACCAACATCCGACCTTTATAATCACATTCAGAAGCATCAACTCTGGTCCAGATTTGATTTCTCCCAAAATTCTTTACGATTCTCTTAGATTGCAAGAGTTCTATTTGTGTTCTACTTGTGTAGAACTTTGTGTTCTACTCTTGTGTTTTAATCACTCATAAAACAAAGTTAAAATTTTATTTCTTTTATGTATGTTATGTTTTTCTTTCATCCTGATGAAAGCAGAAAGTATAGTAAAGCTTCCTAAAGCATCCAAGTAATTTAGGGATTGAAATCCAAAGAAAAAAAGTATACTTATACTTATTAAGAACAGAGAGAAATTAAGTTTCTGTACTTCTGAAAATGGATACAGCTTAAAGTCTTGTATAGAAATTCAACTGCACATACTACAGTGAATTAATACAAATAATTTCACTTTACCACTGTTATTGCTCCTTCTATCAATACATTTCAATAGATGCTTCACTCCCAGTGATTTCAAGAGCACTTACATATGTTCAAGTAAGGATAAGCCTTGTTACTTTGCTTAATTGGGCCTTGAAGAACAGTGGCAGTTGTTTCTGAAGAAAGAGGGCAACAATGAAATGAGTACCCTTCAAGAAGTTTCTTAGAAAAATCTTACAAATGGGAATGGTTCTTCCACAATGATGGAATAACCCTGACTATAGGTTCTATTAACATGTCAGTTTTCCCTTCCAGAAGTGTGCCAGATGAGTAAAAATTAATCTTTAACACAGAGTAGTCAAGCGCATATCAGGAAAGCCGTATTTTTAGACTAGATTAAATATAAAGAGCTCTCCACACCAGCAAAACCCAATACACTTTGCAGGCTTAAGTCTGGTGAATGTGGCAAGCAAACCAGCTGGTTTTAGAGATGCTCTGTAATATGCAACCATCATTGGACAGCCCAGCCAAGTTCTGAACTGGAAGTCATTCAGTTGGTGGTTGTTCTGTCTCCAAATCAATGCCTCCAGTTTCTGATTAATAATTCAAGAGATGCATTGGCTTTCTCTATTTTAAGCCCAGCTATTAAACTCAACTACATATTGAAGAAGTGTCAAGTTAAAAAGTTTAGTTTAGGAGTGAGGAGACAAAGTGATCTGGAAAACATAAGTGCAATTTTTACATGAGTTTGGGCAGCTCCCAAAGTGAACTGTATCCAGTAGAAACAAGGTCTAAGTGCTGATGTGGGAGTTTCCCACAGCTTCTACTGGCCTTCAAAGCCATGTGTGTCATCAGAGTCTCTTGCTGAAGCTGTACATAAATATCTAACCGGTATTAAAAAACAAAAAATGTTCCACAGAACCTAAATTAAAGCCAGATGTGGAAAAAGTAGATGCCTGAAATTTACCGTCATTTCAGGACAGAATAGAAGCACTTGCTAATTTTATTATTTACTGAGTAAATTTTCATGCTAAGGAAGTAATGTAGAACATTTATAATTTCCTGATGCAACTCATGTTAAAGAAATAGGTGCTCTATTGACTAAAACCCCTGCAATTAATATCAAATTTGAACCACAAACTAAATCTGTGTTATATTCCTACTCTGGTTGAACACTGAATTATGATTATATTCTTATCAGTCATTTAAAAAAAAAAGATAAAGTATGTCAAGATGGTATTAATACTTAGGTCAACAGCATAGCACTGGAAGAGGAAATTGAACAATGGAAATTAAAAATATATTTAGTAAGTGAAAAGTCTTCCATATCTTACTGCAAATTGTATCGCTTTAATCTGGGCAAACACAGTCTGTGCTAAGCATGTAGCAGGGTAAGGTTTTCATGGAAACTTCAGGCCACCCAAACCCCTTCTATTTAATGTAGTCAGTCAATCTTATGGAGCATGCATGACTTATCCAGAATCTCTTTTAAGCAACTCATAACTTAGAAGCAATTTTTAAAAATTAGTTTAATATTTAGATCATGAAAGCACTTATATACACACATCATGAAAGCAGCTTGTTATGTGAATTAAAGCTTTGTTATGTGAATTAAAAAAAGAAAGGTTGTGTGATTTAACTTAAGATGCAATACAAAGCCTAAGACCAGCATGACAAAACCTCTGGTTCTGAGCACAACAAAACATTGTGAGAACAACATTCAATTAAATGCTCTTAATGAATCAACATTTAAGATCAATCCTTTAAAAAAAAAGAACAAGATTGAGTAGTTTCCCTGTCAGATGCAAGCTTATTAGCCTAATATCAGTGATTTTATAAACGGAATTATGACACAATTATGACATCACTGCAGTAAATTTAAGGTTGGATGACATGCAACTTTACAAGTCTATTTTCATTATGGTGGGGCAATAGCATTGGTCAAATTTTACTAGATAGGAGGAAAGCAAAATCTTCAGTTACTAGAAACCATTTTTATGGTCTCCAAACCCAACAACCTTCTACAGAATCTGTTTGAAGAGTCTGACTGCACAAAGGCAAGTAACTTCTCAACAGAACAATCAAATATTCTAATTACCAAAATAGGCCATATGTGTCTTATGAAACCTCTCACTATTTTTCTTGCAGTTTTTAGAACACCACATATCAAGAATATCTTAAATCAACCTACAGAGCACAACTCTTAACAAATCTAATGCCTCCATTTTAGAGAATATGTTCTGCCAAAAGCAGCTCAAAAGTAGCCAGAAACCTGAAAAGCCATTTCACAGTCTTCAAACTCAGGAATATAAATTGTACCAACTGCACTACATAAGAAAAATGAGCAATTCAACCGAAAACATACTAAAAGCACTGTCTTGTCCATTTAAAAATTTTTAAAACTGCCCCAGATTATGTAGTGAGGGAGTAGTGGAGGACAACAGAACCACCTCTTTATTTTTCATAGTCAACAGTGGCAAAACGAAACAAAAGAATAGGTCTTTTAATCCAAAGAAAGCAAGCATGCTCCAGAATCTATAAATAATCTGCCTGTTGGACCTTACTGTTCATAAATACAAACTTTATTAAGACCATGAAAATAGTTAACCCTGATAAAACAGGTGACTTTATACAAAAATACAGCAATGCTACAGGGAAGCAATCAAGAAAAGTCACTGGTTCTACAGCAGTTGGGCTAATTTGAATGTATTAGCTTTGCAAATATTTTGTATGGCAGTTTTCCCCCCCTACAAGCAATGATTTCACCACATAAACCTCACTATTGAATCCAAAGATTTTTGAAAGCACACTAGTTTAAATTTTTTTATGTTAAATTTTGAACTTCAGTAAATTGCAATAAACCTCACACCAGACTCTACGTTTTGTAAAGAATATCTAAAACTTTATAAACAGACACCTGCATACATTCTGAAGCTGCAAAAGAAATTTATTAATTAATATCTGCACAATAATACATTACTAACTAGGGAATTGCAACTGTTTTTTATTCTGTCATTAGCAGACTTAGACACTTAGCAGCCTAAAAGTCATGTATGCCAATCAGACTACACTCTTACTGCTAATGAGTAGCACCCGTTAGAGGGTATTTGTCTTCCTCTGTTGGATCCCTCTCACATTTATATTTAATTTTTTCCTAGGTATCACCAGGCTGATTTAAGAATGCATCAGGTATTTCACAGTTTAATGTCTCTAGTTCTCTGCTCCAACTATTTTAAAAGGCTAAAACATGAAACAGAGAGCCAAGTCATCATTATCCTCACAAACCTTATGAAGCAACACTGCTGAGCCATTTCCAGCTGAAAAAACAGCTATAGCATTTACACAGGCTACAGTAACTGAATAGTCACTTCTCAAAGCCAACTTTGGAAATATCCACGTGATACGACTACACCAAAATTAAATTACAGATGTAGAACAGTACAGACATTTGCAGACAGAGTAAGGATTACAAGACATTATTAAAATGCAATATTAAGACAGATACCCGTTTCATTTTTTATGGGACAAACTCAGTATCACAACTTGTTTAGAGATGGTTATCTCCCACAAGAACAAAACACAGAATAGTTAGGGTTGGAAGGGACCTCTAAAGCACCCCAGTTTCATTCCCCACTACAACTTTTGTCACTAAACAAATAAATGGCATTGTTTTCCCCATATTATAATCCATCATGCATTACAATAATTACATTTTAAATTGACCTAAAATGATAGTTTATTTCCTTATACCACATAACACAAATCACTTGTTTTCTTTAAAAGAAATACTTGAAAACTGAGATATAAAAACTGACGATTAATTTAAGAGAATCTCCAACCTACCTGGGAACCTGTGTAAATACTGTGGTTGTTAGCCTGTACTGGGCTCTGTGCTGTCATGGCTACCTACTATCAGGACTTGTATACAGTGCCTGTAATGCTCACACAAACCACAGTTTATACTGCCAGTGAAACACACCCTAAAAGACAACAGACAGGAACTTTCCTGATATAAATTCAGAACTGTCAAGCAACAACTGTCCCTTAAAATATTTCTGTAATATGACAAAATGCAACAACAATAATATGAATAATAATAACAGTGCTACACATTTCTAACTGGCTGTCAACATGCATCCCACCATCTATTCTTAAAAAAGAATGAACTCCCGCATCCAACAGTATTTCTTATTCTATAACATTAAGAGGACACATCTTCTCTCACTGGATGGAACATGCACATGGCTTGTGTAAATCACCCTGTAAATCAAATTCCACCGCTCGATTCTATCAGCGATTCATTTAATCACATGGTTATACAGCTGAATGTAAACCCAAGCACCCTTTACTGCCACCTGGTTATTTTTAACATCCAAATTGTATTTTCTTACCTCAGCAGCCTGTGTCTCCTGGTGTAATAAAGTTAGACCTGTCAAGTCTTCTAAGAAGGAATGCGAAGAATTGAAAACTTTAGCTAGGAAATTAAACCCTTCTCGTTCATATTGGTCAAGGACCTGTCAAATAAACAAACAGAAAAGGATTTCAGATAAGATGCCCATAATGTGATTCATCATTGTACAATCTTTCAAATACTCGGAAAATGACTGTATATTGTAAAAAGGCAAAAAATACAGAGAAAAGAAAACATTTCTTCCAACTTAATTTCTATAGTGGGGAAAGGTGGAGGTTAGAGGGAAGAGAAGTGAGGTCTAGAATTTCCTTATTTAAATGTATTTTTAAGCTTATAAAAAGACAGATGATATGGCAAGAAAAAGAATTCAGTTGCAAAGTCATGAAAGGAGCATTTGACTTACACAAAGAACAGTAAAAGACTGTTCCAATCTATCAGTTAAGGGAAAGAACCGTGCTGGGACAGACCAAAAAATTCTCCAAGCTGGTGTCCAAGTCCAACATCCTCCCAGTCTCCAGAGGGAGATTCTCTTCATGGCTCTGAGACCATTGTATCTTAAAGCACTCTCCATTTTTCTACTCTAAATTTTTCCAGTTTATCTTTTATTTTGAGAATCTTAGACACCGACAAGAATTGTGAGGAAGGTTTTAACCTATGCTCCTCTCAAACCCCTGACCATGAAGAATTTTATTTCATGCAGCTTTAGCTCAAATAACTATTTGGCAAACGAACTTCAATGAAGTAAGATGGAGACTGAGGAAGGAAAAGATAAATGACAGATGAACACGATTCTACAAGTTTTGTGAAAGCAGGTAGCAAGAAAATGGGACAAAGTTATGACAGAGCAGTCCCAGTATTCACTGTTTTCCTATTTTTGTTGAGTTCTACCACTGACCCTTTAACATCCTGCTCTGCTGTCGCCAGTCTCACAGATAAGACAGAATGCAAAGCAACTTCTCCTACAGAAAGTCAAGTAGCAGAGCAAGATGCATGCAGGGACTTCAGAAACACACAATACAAAGGAGCAGTATACATGACATCAAAGACAGAGAGGCAGGGAAAGGAGCATCAGAATCACCCCATATAAAGAAGACGCAAGCTTTTCAGGAGAGTCCATAGAATGGCTTAATCTATGAAGCTGAATGCCTGCCAAAAAACTTTCACTGTGAAAGTTATTGTTGCCTTTCTCAACGCTTCCATCTTCATCTCAATCATCACTTTCCTCAGATAAATCAACATCAATTCAAGAATGACGAACAGAAAAAGGGGCTAATGATCAGGCAGTTTCACAGATGGCTCTTCTTTTTTTTATTTTTAGAATGACTGTTATTTTTTAGAATGACGAACCTTTCCAACAACCAGCATCTGTAAAAGCCAGCACCTCTTCCATATGCCGACTCTGACGATCTACTCCTGCCTCTCACCATCCCAACCACATATGCTGTTCCTGTGTATTTAAACTCTATGCATGTCTTGAGTCCCTGCATGAGTCCCTCTTTACCGTGTCATTTTCTACAAGCAACATTGCATTGCTGTCATATCACACTTTTTAGAAACACATCCTCTGCAAATAGCGGGGTATAGCTGTACTTGAAAAAAGGTCCAGCATAAGCCCAAAACTAACACCTGAGAATCCACAAGCAACTGTCCAGCCGTGGGAAAAGTACCGAAATCAGCCATCGAGCTATGGCTCTGGGACTGCTGTGCTCAAAGAAATACCTCATTTTTCATTCTCTGATGTAAACATTTCCAAACCAATCACAATATTGTGCCAATCCATGTCGTCTTATAGCTCATCTGCGCAAATTACATGCATCACGTTTCTCTATTTTTAACTTATTCTGGTATAGTTCTTGCAGAACAAGTGTCAGTAGAACACAAAAAGTTCTTTTATACAGAGCGCTGTTGCAGGGGCTGTAGACAACCTTTCTTTCACTGTATATATTCTATCCTTATTTCGGAACAGAAGCAGTAAAAGGAATTTGTTCAGCTTATACACTCCTTAAACATATTCAATCTTACTGGATAGACAAGTTCCCCATAACCAGTGGAATTCGTTTCCTCTGGAAAAGAAGAAAAAAACCACCCTGGAAGGACTGTCATTGTTCTACTGTGAAATCGGCAATTCTTCCAAGTGAGCTTCATTGCAAGGTTTAAAAATGAACAGACAACCCCTACTCGCCCTACCGCCAAAGCAGCCCTTCATTCTCCTTTGGACAACGGGGAAGGGGGTGCGGCAAATGGTTTCATTATGAATTCATCTAACTCAACCAAAATCACAACTTATTCTCAACAATCTTACTCTTTTCAAGTTTAACAATTCCTAAAGGTCTCCAACAACCTTTGCATTGATAAATCTTAAAATGGTGGGAACTTGCACAGCCCAAGAGCATTCCTCAGCAAGACACGTCCAGTGAGCTTTTACACTGAGTCATACAGGAATTCAAGCTCATTTAAAAATGTATTTATATATAGCTGACATAATTATAAGTTTACTGGTAAAAACAGACTGGGATCATCACTCAGATTGTCATGCATGATGTTCATTTAGTAGCAAAATTATCTACTGCATACTTAGGTTTCAAAAAAACACAAACAGAAATAGCTGAAACACAACTATAAAGAGGAAGAAGATAGATGTAGGTGACTACGACAAACATTTGGCACTTTCTTGACCACACTTTACACTTCTAAAATAAATAAATAAATAAATAAAAATTGCACTTCATGTTCTCTTACTAAATCTGGAGAAATTTTTCTTCATACTTCAAAGATTTATTTTGCCATACGTGGGTTTTTGTGTGTTTGTGCAACGTCCCATAAACAATCAAAAATTTAAAAAGAAAGCAGGGAAGAAAAAAAAAAAAAAGAGATTACAAAATGCTTAGGAGCATTTCTTAGAGTTTTTTTTGTTTTTTATTCCTGAGATACACACACCAAGAGAAACTCATCTGACTGTTCACAATGCAGTGCAGAGAACTGGACAACTTCAGCATTCCACTTGAGATGTGTCTTCCTAATATTACTCATTACATATACTGTGAAATCGCACTGTGGATATTTAGATACATTTAATGACTATTCTGTGTTTCAAAATTCTAATAAGCCAACCAGATGTGAAGTCTCTTGCATCTGGCTCTTTGTGAAACTCTGTATATAGACATCAATTTATAAACTTGGATTACGTTCACAGCCCTGCCTGTGTATAATCCTCAAAGCTATCAGCATTATCAAATGTGTTGCTATTGCTTTAATTTGTTGGAACCACTATACAGAGCTTATGAGACATCTTTTTAGTGATGTAGGCCAGATTATAGTTCATGGTATGGTGTAATAATATACAGTCTATCACAACGAAACCGTAGCCTTATTCTAAAAGATAACAGCATATCAAAGAAATGCAGGGACAATAACAATAAGATATTTTGGTCTCTTCCCAGAGGTTTACAATTGCTAAAAGATGTATACTACCTTGGGAGATGCAAATATTATGAACAGAACAGGGAACTGAGTGCAACCTTACTATATATAAGAAGTCCATCAAATTGCCTTTAAATCTGGTTGATTTTGTTACTCAGCTAACTATGCCTTGAGCCCCATTTCCAAAGAACTGTGACTCAAGCCCGAGTGAAAATTTCCAGGTATTGCTTCCTCAGTAAGTACATTACTTCAGTGTGCCAGGGTGCTCTGTATAAACTGCCCTGGTTTATTTCAGAGATGTGTTTAACCTTCCTATATTCCCGGCCATAGCTACAAATGAATTCTTATGTACTCGCACGAAGCAAACTGCATGACTACAGACACCCACAATGTCTAGTGTTAGTTTTGGATGAATCACCTGGAAGGATTTTTATTAAATCCAAGTGCCCTTTGTATTGTGATTAGCATGGAAGAGACTAGGAAGTCTCCCATTAAGTGTCTTTTAAAATATTAATAAAACATTTTTATTAACAAAACACAACGACAGAACCAGAAGTTGAAGGTATCTTATTTTTGGATCTAGTGAACTTTAGCTTTTTTTACGGAGAGATTTAAAAATTTATTTTCCTCCTGTAGAAATTTGATCATTTCACACTGCTAACTTGCCATGGCATTACAATGGCACATTTAGGTTAGGGTAACAAATCTGACTATAAGACACAGTATCTAAAAAGCCTAAACCACAACAATACAGAATATTTTTATTGTATTAGCACCCACAGAAGCCTGAAAAACTTTATCAAAAAGTGTACTTGCTGATTATAATAACCTGATTTTTATAATGGGAATAGCCTGCTGAACAGAAGTATCTGTTAACTAGTTTTAAAACAGAAGTTCCAGCCGCGTGGCCCAGAGAACAATGTCTCAGGGAGCCAAAGGAGGACCTGGCAGGATCACTCGGTTTGCTGCCTGAGCAAAGTGGTACTATTAAAAAGGCATAGTCTATAATGAAATCCTTTTAATATAGGCAGCAATTGAAAGAACATTTTGTCACCTTTAGGGTCTTCATTTCCCAGGTGATTAAAGCTTTACAATAAATACCATGAAAGGGATAAAAAACATTAACTTGCCCATGTCCAACCTTTACTACACATACACTTGCTTAGCAGCCACTGAACGTATCTCAAAAAGAAAAAAGCATGAGGCAAAACAAAACTCATCTCAAATTCCTATGCCAGGAGACCACACAGGAATACTCTGCAGGTCATCAGGAATAAAGCCAGTCTAGACATCAAATAGGCACAAAATAATTCTAAAAAATGTTTCCAGATTTAATAAGTGCCCAATTTGTTGCTGTGTGGAAAGCACATTTTCTCCTATTTAATCATGTCCAGCAGAGTCTAAAGGCCCATGGTTGGCATGAGTTTGCCTTTTCAGTTCTTAACAATTCTCTTTGCTGCTAACACCATACTTGGTACCAATGCGATCATTCTGAATAACAGCTTTACAGGGGGAGAAATACTTGAGAGATGCTATAATTTTTATTATTATTGATCTCAAATTAGTTACTATCTGACCACAGATGTAAAAAATCCTTCACAAACTTTTTCTGGGAATAAACGTGTCACTATCCAGTCATTCAGTGACATGTCACTATGTAGCAATTAATTTTCTCAAGCAGAAAAAACTTCAAAGCAGCAACAAAAAGAACGAGAAGGATGTAATTCTTCTGCCCAGCAAGGCAAGCTGGAGCAATAGAGATTTATTAAGGAACTCTTATCTTTTTCTCACTTGTAGGTCACTTTACAGAGCTTAAGAGGAGAATTAGAAAGCAGCATGCCTTCTGCATTTCATGTCTGTTACAAACACTGTCAGGAGAACCCACATTTCAAAACCACACTCTTTTCTGACACACGTAAATCTCCTCTCAGGCTGGCGCTATAATCTCGGTTGTAGTCTCCATGTTACAGAGCCAGAGCTACAACTGATTTTTCACAGGATGGCATTTTAATAGAACAAATGACTCTGTGGATGCACATTATCACAACAGGGACAAATTAATGTACTGCTAAAGCCTTTTGTGTAAATGATACACAGTAACCCACTTTATTAGCAATCTTTTTATTCTTGTCTGTTTACTGAAGGAAAAAAAATGAATCTCATGGTAGAAGGAAAAAAATAGAGGTTTAGAGTGAAAGAACTTGTTTTGAAACGAGAAACAGATGTGCAGCCTTGGTGTTATACTCTTTTTAACAGCATTCTTCACAAAGAAGTCTCAATTGCTGAGTAGAAAGACATTCACAGAGAATCTGGCTCCAGGATTGCTGTATAGCATAGAAGTTAATGTACAGTTAAGTAAAAATACAAAACCCAATCTCCTAATCCCATCAACCTGGCCACTGATGTAAAATTGGCTCACATTATGCCTCATTTCTGTCACATAATTTTTAAACTTTTTACCAATATTTACACTTGTTTTGGCTTTTTTGTTTTCTAAGTAGACAGCATCTGTAAAGACTGAAACAGTGTTGTTTACTTTCCAAGAAAAATAAAATAAGAAATTAATGCTACCAGATTTATTGTTTACACTAAGATATACGGGTAACCTACCTCCAAAACCTCCAAAGTGCCGGTGTGTTTTACACTCTTCCTGTCTTTAAATGCTTTCCATTCAAAGACAACAGCACAAAGAAGGCTCCCTCTCCTCACCCTGCCTCCCATCAAAAGGGAAAGAAACTTCACTAAACATTTCAGAACCACAAAATGTCACAAAATTCAGTGTACTATTTATAAATTTTACAGGCCTAGATATATTTTTGCACACTGTTATCACAAGCAAGGCAGAATGAATAGAAAACTACTGTGGATGTTAACATGCTTTTCAGAGCATGTCTGTTTAGCATGTCTCTTTTCAGAAACATTTCTGTTTCAACAGCTGCTTGGAAAATAAGGGAGAAGTGTAAAAGTCTTGCCGTTTAAATTAGTCAAAGCTCAATGTATCTGCTATTAAAACAACGTTCGGAATTTTATCATGAGACCCATAATTCCGGTATCCTTAAAAAGTCCTCAGCTCCTAGACTCTTGCCTTTTCATGAAGATCTCAATTTTTATTGCCATTCAGTCCTAAAAAGTTGTAAAGAAAAGCCTAATGAGCTGATCTTGTAATACCTCTATGAAAAAGAATGCAATTAAGTTGAACTTTCTGAAGATCATGTAATGATTTTTGAGGTCTAAGTTCATGATATTGGAACTGTAAAGTCTGACAATGTTACATGAGTACAAAGATGACTCTTAAAGACACTTCGTCTTTCGATAATAACTCTTAAGTATTATCTTAATGTGTGTATGAATGGTCATTCACACCTGTGTGTTCACACACAAGTTTTAAGAACACGACCATAAAACAAAGTTCTAAGGAAGGCTGCATTCCAGGTGCAAGCTGAAGAAGGCTATTCTGAAAATACTGGAAGCTTATAAACCGCACGGCAAAATGGCATCATTTTTGGCTCATGTCCAAATAATTAAAACACCCTCTGCATACACAATTTTCTCCTTACCTTCCCATAGTCCGTATTAAATACAAAAGCAAATCAGTATAAAACCTTAACTAATCCAAGTACGATATGCTGAAAATTCATTTAAGAAAGAGATTGCTATTTTAATTTAGGATTGGAATGTAGTGATACAAACGTGTTTTGTCTGTTGCTGTTACCTACACTGATTTTGAATTGCAATGGACAGAAAACGGAGTATTAACTTACTGAAGAATAGGCCCTGAAAGGTCTCAACAAGTTTTTTTTAGCTTAGGACTTCAGTTGCTTCTTCTGAATAATGAAAAGGAAGAAAGTAGAGTTCTTAGAAATTTTAGAGATGTCAGTTTAAGCATTAAGTTCTCAGTAAGTGCATGCATTCTGAGCTTTTCTGAAATAACCTTGATGTGTTTTATATACAAGTAACCATTTTTCCTGATATGAATTTATAGACTAATAACAGACAAAAATGCAAGATTTTTATTTTAGCTGCTCTTTCCTTTCTAAAATATTTATCACAAATTATTTGAAACAAAATGGCACCTTCAGATTACAGTCAATATAAGGACTTTCTACTGGACAGCATACAAGTTTAAGGCATTCCCTCCCCGAAAGTATTAGTAAATAGAACTGAAAAGAAAGAGATAAAGAGAGAGGAAGAGTAAAAGAAAATAAACATTTCCACTTTAGAGACTGAGACAGAGGAACAAAAGAGTTCTCAGGTAGACAATATCATTAGATCATCTGTCCTGACCTCTTTTAATACATGGGTATATCCGTCAGTCCCCTAATAGCTCTCTCTTGATTGCTCCACATTTTACACTTGATGGATATTTACAACTGTATTTATCCCCATTCTGCTTCCTGTCCAAAATTTATGCTGATTAGCTCATCAGCAGTTACAACATTTTTGGCTCCAGTTCATACTGGCATTAGTCACTATCTCTTGTACAGCAACTGCAGAAAGCCCTTCTTTTTCCCCAGTCACATCTGAGGTTATTGATGATTTGTGGCTGGATAATCTGTTTCTACCCATATATAGGGACAGGCATCTATAGCACAATTCTCATTTTTGCCTTAAAGAAACAGGCCAGAAACAGCATCCATTTTCCACAGGCAATCCCTAATGCTGGGAGTGAAGCAAGGTCACTTCCCCAAACATCTAAGAAAATTATTCTTCTCACAGAAAAACAAGTGACTTATGCTGAATACCATTTTGGCTGTCTATACTATTTCATTCTCCAAAGACTGGAGTGGTCCATCTTTGATGGGTTGACTTAAGCAAGCAAAAAGCCAGTGCTGACTGGGTGCTGCATAGGAAGTCATTTATTCCATCTAGCTCTCCCCTGCCATCAGCAGTTCAATAGTAAGGCATGATCTGTCAGACACTAAGCCCCTCAAAACTATCACTACCTTAGGCAGAAATTGCAGCTGCTCAATAGTTCCTAAATCCAAATCTCTAGCTTAAAAAGACATATTTTGTAGACTATTTCAGAGCAGAAGATTTTATTATCTGGATGTGCTACAATACCTATGCAAAGCAGCACTGGTGCAACAACAACCTTTTCACCAAACCCACACATATTTACTGTATTTCATCAGTTTCAGTTATTTTACCATCTTTTAAAATTCAATTTCCTTCACTTTTTTCCCAATCTCAAAGAAAAAAAAAAAACAACACAGCAGTTCTTGAAAGACACCGATATAGGCAACCCTGTAAAAACGTGGAAAAAATGAATAAAGGTTAAACTTAAATTTCTCGAAAATGCCTACATGGGCATTTGTAAACCAAAGAACAGTTGCCCAATTTAGGAAGGCTGATGATTTATTAAGTTTAACAAAAGAAAATACGTATAGATGTAGACAGACTCCTGTTAAACACAGCAATGAGAAGAATGCAGAAAAGCATGCAAGAAAAAATTATCTGTGAAAAGATGTAGTACCCTTCCCTTTAATCTCATGAGATTAATAATATAACTGAAACAAGAGTAAACTATACATCATTTAAATATTACAATCTAACATTTTAGCATAATTTTAATGTGAGATTATAATAAAGCAAGTTCCATTTGCATAAAGATTAGGGAAAAAAAATAATCAGACTCTCCTATTATCACTCAATTCCATGAGACAACTGTGACAAGACCTGATCATAGAATACAGAAACATGGATGTATTTCCATTCTTTCACTCCTGCATGTTGGTATTACTTTTTAATATGTAGAGACAGAATTATGGCAGAAATTTTCTGCCATATGCACTGTATAAATCTGAAGTACTTATCTATCAAAATTACCAATACAAGAGTGCTTTGGACCATAACCTTGCATGCCTAAAAATTTTCATTGATGGGACTTAGACTTGAACCTTTATGTAACCCTGCCGATTTTTCAAATTAGTTCAGTTTTTTTTTTTTTTAGTTTTTCTTATATACACTCTGGCAGTTGACAATGAGCACTCTTTGCACGTAACTGATATGACCAAGTATTCTGTCTCACTTATTGCACTAAATATGTCAACATATAATAGGATTTTTTTAATAGTTGCTAACATTAAAGAACTGTGTATATTCCAGACAGGAATGTGTGGGCTTTTTTTTTTTTTTAAAAAAAAAAAACAAAACAGAACAAAACAAACCCCAACTTAAAAGTTAGTCCTCAGCTTACAAATAAAAAAATCTAGGCATAAATTGCAGGCTTGAAGCATACTGTGTCTATATTTTCTTTGATGAATACACACTGAATTCAGTTGGAATAACTGAACAATAAAAGGAATAGAAGGCATTAGGTTGCAAGTATGCAAAAACTTTATGGAAGTAAAACGAACAATTACAAATTACTCATATCCAGCAAAATGAACTACTGACTTTGAGTTCTGGATGGAAACCTACAGAATTAGGTTTGAACTATTTCTACATTCAGCAGCGGTAGGATGAACATCATCACTACACTATGTTCCTTGTTTTTATCCAGTACAGTATTCTCCAATTTTGTTTTTGCATTTCCTATATGAGAGTCTGTTAGCGAATATATATTTTAAGTCAAATTATTTCAGTTCAGTTTTGGTTTTATTGACACAAAAGGAATGCTGTAACAGCTTCACAGAGAGATGACAAGTCAGCATTAAATTGCCATTAGAATAATTAAAAATGGTATTCTAGACACAGTTAGACACTGAATATGTCAATACCAGAAAATTGTGGTGATGCTATCTCTTTCCGAGTGATTGATAGACCTTTACTTTGTACTAATTGTAGTTAAAATGTAATTGAACTGGAGGAAGAAGAAATACTGAAAGAAACAAAACAAACTCTAGGACCCATAGAATTTAAATTAAATGCAATGGAAATAAAACTGCTCAGAAATACGAATCAATTGTTTTTAACAATGGCACGTTTCTTCGACCCCTTAAAACGGTATTATAAAGTCAGTTAATGGGAAAATCCGTTTTATTCATGGTGCAGAAACTATATTATATGAGTGCAGTATTTTCACTTAAGGACTTCAACTAATTCTGTTTTTTTCTTTTAGTTCAGACAATACAGATTTCTGTTTAGATGGCTTTCATAAACCATTCTCTCCCACTTACAACTGCTTAGAATAATATTCTACATCCTTTCAAGATCATTGAACAACTACTGGAACATATTTTTATTTCTTTTAATGCTATTTAACTTGGAGATGAGAAAACTAGTCAATACCATGGACCAGTCAGTCACACCAGATGCTTCTTGGACCAAAGTCTGGGATTCTCTGCAACATAGCTTTGATTCTACTATCTAACATGGTACATGGCCACATCAGCATAAATTGACATGCTATTTCACTTAAACATCAGGAAACACTTAACAAATTCACCAAATAAAAGAAACATGGAATAACAAAATCATTTGTTTTCTTCTCTGAAGGGCAGAAGTGTGTTTCTTATTACTAGAAAGGGATTCTTAATCCAGCAACTTTACTTTTCTGAAAGCAAAAGTAGTAACAACAGAATTGCTGATTTTCTGGAGCAAAGGGAAGAGGGAATAAAACAAGTTTCAGAGAGTTGTATGTTCTTTTTTCTCCCTTCCTCTTTCCCTCTCAAGAAACCTTCTTAATCAGCAGAGTTCAAAACTTCCGCTGCAAAGAACACAATACTGAAAAATGGCTCCTAAAACCACTTTGCAGTAAACCTTCGCTATCTCCTCCCTTGTGCCACGAAGACAAGACTGCAAATCATAATGATTTGGGGAGGAATGTTGTTTTCCTTTGTTATTTAAACACATTTCCTGTGCCAAGTTGTATTTAAACTCTCTAAGATACCTAATGGTTGCATCTGCCATCCAGGAAGAAGTCATCTTACCTGATGAAGACAAACAGATCGGCTAGAATAGAGACAAATGGATTGGCTAGAATAGAGACAATTATCTTACGTTAGGGAGCTGGGTAATAAAAACTGGTTTTGCTCAGCAAAACACAGAAGTGGCAAGCCTCCAGTTTTCAACATTTAAATACAGTTGCAAAAACCCACACTCAGATCAAACATTTTGATGCTGCACATACAGCTGCTAGGTTCTGTGAGGCTAACGTTTACTTATCCTTAAGTTAGAAGTTCTGAAAATGCATCCTTCTCTCAGAGCCCTCAATGCAAAACAAAGTTCACCCATGTGAAAAATATTTCGGGTAGGTGGTTTAGGCTCACAAGACACAAATTGGTCTTTAACTTTTTATGTTAGATTCATGTCAATTCTTAATACAGATAAATACATTAACAACAGTAGCTAACATGGAATAATGTCTTACTGATTTGTTGTGGAGAAGCACACTAGTTTCTTCTCCTTAAGAAAAGTACTAAGTAATAAGAGCAAGAAGTTAGTCCCTGCTGTAACTCCAACTAAATTACAACAGAGAAGAAGAGAGAGTAGTTGAAAAGAAAAAAAAAAAAATAAAGTGTCCTGAATTCTTTTATACTTGCTACATTTATCTTAGTTAAAGAAGAGATAACAAAACAATAACTGGTTAAGAAGTGATTTCACAGATATGTTAAAAATTGAAACGAAGACACAATGGAATGTCTAAGAGCAATTGTTCATTAAAGATTTCTAGAATCATCATGTCTGGGGGAAGGGAGGACAAGCGAATGCTGCCAGCCGCAGTACTGGTTAGAGTTTTGAACTATTCTTCCTGTGATCTGACTGAATTTTTTAACAACCTTACTTCTCTTCAGTACCATAAGATAAATCATCAAGTTTTGTTTCTTTTTTTAAAATCCTCTCTTCTGTTGACTTTGGGAGGCTGGTGTCAACAACCTATGCCATCTATTAGACATCAAAAGACCTGAAACCCACAACTCTGAAAAACTGGTGCAAAAGTTTCATCATTTTTAACTCTTACAACCTATCTATAACAGTGTTAACACAAGGGAATGTCAACTTGCTTTCTGAATTTTTGTAAATGGTATGATTTAAGGTTGAAGATAGACATGTTCTATCTTTCCCCACATTTCTTCTGTTTCCAGTCTTTACTTGTTAGATGCAAGGCAGTTTATTTGGCACTACTGCCTTCACATAGGATTGGATCATGATGGACTAAGCAAGGAGTAACAAGGTGTAACTTCTCCACCGAACTACATATACTTCATTAACATCCTGTATATTTTCTTTTTTTTTCAGAGGTAGGACAGAGATAATGAGCTCTCTCCCACCTTATTAGATTTCAGTGTTGTTCTTATTAAGTTCCATTTTTCAATTATCATCCATCCTGTCTGTACAGACACCTCCCCACCTTCCCCAATGCACAAAACTGAAAACACCGCTGATTCCACACCCTTTTCACTAGTCACAAAATAGGGTGTTCAAAGTCAACATTACTTTTAAGATTTCTAGGGTTCTTGATCGCATATGCCCTCCCCTAAGGGAACAAAAATCCATCGTAACGGTCACCTAACCTTGGCCATCATATCTTAGTGCGCGATGTGGCATTCTTAGTACACATCACAGCTTCCTTCTGTTAGCACCCTTCTACTTGGGATGCTCAACATAATTTTTTGTTGACTTGTCAGTATTTTTGAAATAATAAGACCAGACATTATTTTCAAGAATGCATATCTTTCGAGCAACCAGAAGTAAAACGATCCTCACTGTGACTAATTTTGAAAATATGTATTATTTCCATTCTCTCACTTAATTTAAAATTGATATCCAGGAGGTAAAGACTGCCTGAGATTTCAAAAGTTACGGGCAACATAATTCTGCCCTCTGCTCCCCCCAGTTAAAATGACATTTTTTCAAAGAGGAAAATCAAAAGCGATAAATTTCTGTACGTCACTTATCATAAAGTAATTTTCTATGCCACCTTAAGAGAAAGAAAAGTATCACATTTAACTCAGTATGTTAAAAATATGCCTAGGTATATTAATTATGCATTCTTTAAGTCTGAATGAAATCTATCCAATATTAATACAGAGGTTGCACTGTACATAGAAGTGTCAAATGTTAACATATGTAAATACAGGAAATAAGGAAAGTTATAAATGGACCCAGTTACATAGACTTAATGTTACAGCACAGCTACAGAAATAACTCTTTTTAAACATTCTTTTAAATTTTTGCAGTGTTCATTCCTGAAGGACAAGCATTTCTCCCCATTTCCTCCATCATTTCTGCAAGCTATGCAAGAGTTAGTCTTTTTAGTATTTAACATCAACACAATACTTGAATTGAGAAATGTATAATATCACTAACAGATCTTAGAATATGCTATTACTGGGAGAAAGCAAATATGAAAGTCTTTTCTCACTACAGCTAGGGCAAAAATGAAGGGTCTTGCTGGAATCAAAATTAAATTTCTCTCAACTGAAAAGAAATCAGTAACTGACTGAATAGTGCAGGTTACTGTCATTACTCGTTGGAACCATTTGAAGTAAAAATGCATGCAAACCGGATGAGAACAATAAAAGCATTGTTATGTCTACATGATGACAGATTTCAGAACTGAAACACTCATAAATAACTTAGGCAACACAGGCACTTAGTAAATGTCACAGCAAAAGTGTTTAATGTATTCCTGGGATGTTAAAAAGGGAAAACATCTGCAAGGGTAGGGAAATATCTTGACTGAAAACACAAATTGTACCATAGTGCCTAGAATGCCATCCCTCATCCTAGTGTCTACCCCTTCATGAAATGCAATGAAACAAAAACATTTAAAGGTAATTCAGTAAAATTGCTCAGTGGTTAAAGAACTATGACTTAAGTGGCTCAATTTTTCAGCCTACTGAATAGAAAGCTGAGAAAGAACTTGAAAATTAGTAGAGATACTTATGCTGCTTTTTTTTTTTTTTTTTATTTGATAGTGGACATAATTACACATCAGAACAATTTCAGTAGGGGAAGGAGAGAAATATCTTTAGGGAAAATAAGCTAGCTTTTGAGAACATGGATGATAAATCTGAACTCTGGAGGATGGATGATCTGTAAGCTATATGTAAAAACAGTGGGGGCATCTGTATACCCAAGTTGGTTATTAGCAATAATCTTTTGTGACATTAAACCCTGCATCTATGAGGTCTCCTGGTTCATTCCATGACACACAAGGAGAAGGGAGGAGCAGTAACAGGTAAATTTTCATTATCTCATTAAAATATAAACACAGGCAGTTTTGAATTAAGAAAGATATATATTTTAACACTCATGTTTCAAGGCTTTAGCCAGTTGCCTGCAAGAAAAACTCCAGTTTTCTATCAGATTGTAAAGCTTCTCACCATAATATTAGGAGAAAATATGCTCATTTTGTTCCCAAAAGGGTAAACAGCTTAATTAGTACAGTAAGTAATAAGCTTAACATTCTCAGTCTGTAAATAAAACAGTTATTACAAATAAACTTATATACTAAAGAACTTTGGACTGCCCCTTATCAGTAAGGGAACAAGTTTGACATGGAAGAGGAAGTGCATCAGAAGAGCTGACACTGCTCCTCAGACCTACTACTCAACTGGCAGTGCAGCGCCGTTAGCGCTGAAAGAGGATATTTTCCATGATAGCACATGCTTGTGCACAACCAGAATAAGACAGAGGGGTAAATCATACAAGGAAAATTTGGCCCAGAATAAAAATAGATTGGTTTCCTGCTACAACCATCCCAAAATTCCTGAACAATTGCCTGCGGGAAGCTTCTCTGGCATGCAGCTTGTTTAGGACAATTCTGGGTAAGGAATAGCTGGCTGCTTGGATGTCTGGGCTCTTCTGCTTCAAAAACAGAGAAATGAAGTCATGACTGTGAGTCAAACCGAAATGGAACCTAATCCCTAAACATGCAGATCATTAGCAGCTTCTCCTAAGTCATCCAGCTGTACTGGATGGCTTAAGAACGCACTGGAATTTTTTTAAAAATTCCTAATCCATTAGTTTTATGTTTTAAGAGTTACAGAATGACAAGAGCTCAAGAAGGAGAATGCTGACATAAGAAAGAAGAAAATCAAAAAGGTAACAGCAAATTCAATTATGTCAGAAAAGCCAATTCTCTCCTGTGCTAAAAGTTTGAACCTACAGTAAATCTGATATAGATCAAGATGAAATTATGCTAAATCGCTGCATTAAAAAAAAATCCAACATACAGACTACAATTAAATTGTAATTGGATTTGTCATTTCAAAGTATTAGCATCAGATTTCCAGATAATACAGGGTGACATACTCTTATGCTAATAAACAGAAAGTTAGCAAAGTAAACAAACGCTGTGTTTCTACTGTAAGGAAATACATGAGCCAATGAAGCAACCTTTTCAGCACAGAAGTAATTTAATACCCAAACCACATGAAAAGTGATCTCTCTGGGAATAGCACAGCTGCTAAAATCCAAGTCAGTTTTTATTAAATCATCAAGTCTGTTTATGTAAAACAGGACTCTCTTAAAATGACCTCCAAGAGGAAATGATTTGCTAACCAAAAAAATGATTCCTGCATTTAATTTATCTACATCGATGTAAGTTTTTATATATCAGTATGTCCTGAATTGGAGACAAAAAGAAAGAAAAAAGAAAGAAAACAGCTTTTTCTAACAGTTTAACTTCTCGGGCTCCACCATCATAAAGTTCCCCCCCGCTTTTTTTTTTTTTTTAACACAAGTATTTTTTTGAAGCAAAATACTTTAGTTAACACATATAGAATTTCTGCAAACCATACTTCTGGAAAAGATGAGAAAATAATCACTTTTAGCTACCGCTGAGCTGTCAGCTATTCAAGACCGTAGATATGTGTGTCTAAAAATAACAGCAGTTTTAAGTTCAGTGCTTCAACTTTTGAGGAGAAAAAGGACATTAATAGTCCTTCAAAACTTGTCAAATGTACCCAGATAGCCTGGAGAAATAACAGGAATACTGTAGAAGATGACATTGTGCAAGTCCTCAAAAAAAAATGATAATGCCTCAAGAGTTTTTGATAGCTGTTTGAAAGAAGAAGGACAAGTGCAGTGAAAAGAACGGAAAGAACTTCTTGCAGTAAGTCTCAAGTAACATAAAAGTGAACTAAATCAACAGCACTCCCAAGCAGGCCAAATCATGACTCAAAATCTCTGAATCTTTATCTTGAGATATCCCAGTCAAAACTTCTTGAACTTGCGCTACATAGCCATAGAAAACTTGCCAGAAAAAAACTTTTCAAGGCCACAGTACAGGAAAGCAATCCAAGACTGAAGAGGCGGCCTCACACAGACACATTAGTGGGCTGCCCCAGTGTTCTGGCAAGACACAGCCCAGATCCTAGCAACAGCTGTAAATCCATTAGGTGACTCAGGACTGTCAACACTAGCATCAAAACGAAACAGTCTTTTCAATAAAGTATGAAAGTATTTTTATGAAAGTTTTTTTTTTTCTTAAGTGATCTTTATACATTTGTTTTGTATCATAAAACAGAAATTTAGACAACTCCGCATATTTGAACAACACTAAGTTCAAGAAAGCTAAAATGATACATTTATTCATTGGATATCGGAAACAATTTCTTAAACAACTAAAAACAATACCAATTTTACTCCTTCCTACAAAGCTAGGTATTGACAGTATTTATGTGATAAACTTTTCAGAAATGTGTTGGCCCTAATCTTTGCTTTGTTTCTTTAGCTATGACTGGAATGTTAATGTGGAGATAGCATGCTAATAGGTGATGCCAAAGAAATCTGGAAAACAGCTGAAAAAGAAGGGTATGAGGGCAAAAGAATTTTAGCTGAAGTGAGAAGACAGATTCCAAGCCCTAAGGAAGTAACAGAAAATGTAAAATACAAAGCAGCCCTCGGCACCCCAAGACTGACCTAGAGCAAGACCATTCTGTACTTTATTATAAAGTACAGAGAAACTCCAGACTTACTTTCGTTGAACAGGCTGTGCACTTATCAAATGCCAGACTGACTGGAAGAACATTATCAAATCTTGATAAAAATCCACGGATCTATAAGATGAAAAAAATTACAATACTACTTTATCATTACAAAAAACATTTCTAAAATTTGACATGAAGTGAAAGCATACATGCAATAAAAAGACAAAGTGGGTATAGCTAGGGTAATACTGTTCTAACACAGTGACCCGCAACAGCACCTGTAGTGAATTTATACTCTCTGTATTACTGTTTTTCTATATACAAATAATGGCACCACTATCTAAATGCAACACTGTGTAAACATAAATAGTGGCACAGCACCACCTGGAGTTTGACTCTTCTGATTACAAAGTTCAATCAAAAATCAAAAGTAATGGTATAACCAGTTAAAGACATTTTTTTCCCCATCTCTAACATATAATCTGAAAACTTTGCTGCTGTGCATTCCTATACTGTGTTGTTAATTTGATACTACTGATATATAACTTTAAAATTCCAGACAACTGTTGCTGGTGACAGAGATAGCACTGAAAACACTTTGGAGCAGGGTTTGATCATTTAGACTATGAACTGTTTGGAGTACTGATCATCTTTTTTTACTCTGTGCTTTTATAGGTCTACAACAATAAAGAGACATCACTAAGAACAGGACTTTAGCAGCTCTGCAATACAAAAAATAGAGCCTTAATTAATATTGAAGTCTATTAAGAAAAATACTTCCAACATTCACTCCATACATTTAATGCAGTTGAAATGGCATAAACCTTGGAAGCCAATAGCAATTTAAACAGTACTAACACTAAGGTATTTTTGCAGAAACACCAAGTCATACATAGTTTTAGAATACAAAAAAACAGCCATTTTTAAACAAAACCCACACCCAAAAAAAAGAAAAACAGTAAATCATCTTTCTCATACCACATTGCTTTGTATTTCTGTTATCCTAGGAATTCCAATATATTTCCTGGAAATAAATTCCATTCATTTATGACAGACTAAGACTACAAATGTGCAACACTTACTATCCACCACAGAATACCTTAACAAAGAGGACTGCTGCATTCCAAATGAATAAAGAACAGCACAAAAACCCACACCTGAAAGTAATAGTTAATTCTAGACACCTGGAGAAAATATTGCACTCACTGAGTTGATTAGATAGGTGACTGCCAAGAGAAACCAGCAGTTTGTAAAGCAATTAGATGTCACAGTATTTGAAAAAAAAATGTCTCTTTTCATCTTATACTTAAGGGTACATTTGTGTTAGGACGTCTGAAACGGAAGATATTAGTGATAGTCACTAAATGTAAATGTGAAAATAGATATAGGGTTGACAGAAGTTATAACTCAATTAAAAGTTTTCCAATTAAAACCCATATTTGATATGGATCATATCTCAAAGCATAGCCCAAAACAGAACAATAACACAAGTAAAATCATATAGGAGTATAAAACAAATCACACAGGGCTGACTGCACAGCTAACATTCTCATCATCAGGAAAGATATGAACTGTGAGATCCTTATTTTTCCAGTAGAAACAGTAAGTTTTCTGAAGTTTACTGGGCAATATTCTAAAAAAATATTACTACATAATGTAATATTTCTAGCTTTCTGTTGGCAAAAAAACTCAAACTTCTTCACTCTCCCTTTTTAGATGTTAAGAGAAAGTTCAAATTACAGATGTGTTTTCCAGAGGTCTGGAGCATAGTCACCATTTTGAAACAAAGTCACTGTGTATGTATAAGACTCAACCGTCAGAATTACTAAAGTTATTTCTAAAAACAAACTGACCTAGCATAAGTAAAATCTCTTTTATATTATCATCCCATATAACCACAGGAAAGATTCAGGTAATTACAGAAAACTATCTGGAAATTATGACATTCCTTTTTCAACTAAAAAAGCAAAAAACTTCTTCAAAGATAAATCCGAACGGAGTAACCTGGATCACCAAATGAACAGGATTTAGATTTGGCTTTCTCTTCCTATTGAGATACGAGAAGTAAAAAATCTCCCTCAGATATACTGCAGCAGTTGGCATAGGCTGGGCCTGGCTCACAACAGCATTAGCATATTAACTACAGATAACCCTATTATCTGTATTGGATGGATTTGCACTTTTTTTTCAAACTCAGAAGGGATTTAAAAAGCGAACAAAAGGAGATGCTCATATTGTGAGCTCTGATGGGGAACAGAAAAGTCAGAAGTTGCCTTATTCACATGCTGTCTGCTCCAGGTCAATTCCTGCTAAGTAGGTAGCAGGAATTGTATGTCCACAAGTAGGACAGACACAATACCAGCAACACAACTACCCTGGCCTGTGAGATGAATTATTTCCTTTTTTTTAACCAAACAGAGATTCAGACCTTCAGGGAACAGAATCAGCATAGAGTACGTTTTTGTTAAGGAGGCAGTCTGTGATGCTTGCCTCATATCAGTTCCCAGCTTTTAAACAAAAGCACTTACTCACAAATTATTTACCTGATGAGGAACAAGTCCAAGAGAAGTAGGTGGTTCGTTCATTCTATCATCACTACTGCTGGCCACAGCATAACCACTGCCAAAAATCCAAGAAGGAAAATTAAAACAAGACAACATAATGAACAGTCAAAATTTCCATCAAGCTTCAAGACATTTTGTTACGACTTATGGTTCAGAATCTGGAAAGCAACCTATCCGGAAAATCTGTTTCATAGTAACTAAGATTGAGTATGGGAATACAAAACCCCTTTTTCAGAACCTACTCATGTCCAACGCCTAACTCACCTTTTCTTTCGCAGATTTTAAAGACAGAAAACAAGCCTAAATTTCAGGTTACAGAAGTTCAGAGTAATTTCTGTATCAAACCCACCTAATTTTAATTAAGATTTTGCAATATTTGGCTTATCTTGAAGACCTCCATCTGACAAAATTAGTTATGATAGCTCCTCCTTACACTCAAACACTTTCCTGAGCAAAGGAATGGCAAGATTCAACCAGAATACTTTCTTCTTTTGAAATATTCTTAGTACTTTTCTACTTTTAAACTCAGAAAGAAAGAAACTCCCAATTTCCAAGATAAAAACTTAAGATTTGATGAATCAGTTCTCTCTTAAACACTGTTAAATAGATATGACGTATACATTACATTAATTTACAGGCAACATTACACCTTACAAAGTTGTCCTACTTAATGTGTACTTCCTCCTCCTTCTCCCAAAAGATTATATTAAATAAGTCTTATTTCTCAGAGAACACATTTTGAACACCAATTCAGAAATTACTCACCCTTCTGGATGCTGTAAAACAGAAACCATTAATTCCACTGCAAGTGCTCCAGCTATCATGGCTAATCCGGGTCGACTGACCGTGCACTGCTGATCCAACGTCCGGTCCCTGGTGGACTACAAAGACAGACAATTCTAAAGGAAAGAAAAAAGTAACTCAAAAGTAAGTAGCTGCCCTGTTACACAAAACACCTTTAGTTCTGTGCAATTCACATCTTTGATCTTCCAAATAAAATATAAGCTTTTTCTTAATCCCACGTACATCAACATAAAACAAATCCCTTTACAAAATACCATTTAAAGGAAATAAAAATTCAAGTCCCAACAACAGAGAGATATAATCACCATTTGCATAAGGTTCTACTCACATCCCCTGGTGCCACAACATCATTGCAGAAGTAGCAACCCAGTTTATAGCCAGGGATATTTGAAAAGAGTGATGATCCCAAAAGATCAGAAGAACCAGAAGCATTGTTGAAACATGAATCACCAGATTCTTGCTGTTTTGGTTTCTTTAGTCCGTGTCTCATAACAACAAATGTGTCAAATCCCAATGCAGCATTGATGACCAACTGTGAACAATAGAGAGAGAACAACAAATTTTAAGTGAGCCAAAGGGGAAAGGATAAAAAGGCTTCAAGGCTTTATTCACTGTAAATGTCAAAAAAAACCCACATGCTGTAGACGGACGAATAACCTATTAAGTGCATATCTATCACCCTAGTGATAAACAACAGATTTTCTGACAGGTGCAAAATTCCAGTTCTCAAGCATTTAGAAAAAACAAAACCCAAACTAAAGTCTGTTTCGGAAATCCACAAACCATTACCTTTTTCTGTGGGAAATTTGATACATATTACTCTAATTGTTACACAAACCTATGCACACTTGCTGACAAAAAAAAAACCAAACCAGGAACTCCATAAACGTGTTGTGCTAGTTTATATCTGAACCTAGGTTTATACCAACTAACATTCAATGTCTCACTAAAGTTACCGAAGCTACTATGCACTGATATGAATTAACATCCATATATCCAAATTTGGCCCACTATACACACAATTATTAGTCCAAATTTGGCCCAATATTCATACCATTATTAGTATCATTATTGGAATAACTTATTTTTGTTCCAGCTCAGAATTTATTTTCAAGTTTGCTGCATATTCTGTATATTCATATTCTATAAGCGCTAAAATATTCCAAGTGCCATTTAAGTACAACAGTGGCTATCAATAACAAGTATTCATGTCATTTGAAATTCTGTATGTCGTCTTTTGAGTTTCCTGTGGTCTGAAATATAACTCATAAAACACCCCTATGTGACAGAGCAATGAAACGCAAGTCTGTTATCCAAGAAAATTTCTGCTCAGTGAGGAAAGCAATTAATGATTACTTATGGTCTTCATATGCATCTGTTTAGTCACATGGGGAGCACAAACAGCTGTGGTACACAATTACACTGTCATCATTTTCCCCTTTCTCTTCAGTTTGTGACAAGTGCTTAGAGTAATCTGAAGCTATATACGTTATGAGCAAAATATCATAAACCCAACACTTAAACTAGAAGATTTTACTAAACTTACAGGCATTGTTTTAGATACAGCAAAAAGCAAAAATAGCTATACAATAAGGACTGTAGCCAGTAAAATATAAAGGAAGATATTATACTGTTTCATATGCAGATATTTTAGATAGACATTCTAGTACAGCAGTTTGTCATTTTTTCATTCTTATAGCCAGGAATTATTTAAAAGAGGGACTTTGAGGGAACCTGTCAATAATCAGCCATCTTAACTAGTAAGCTTGTGAGTTTCATCATCATTCTTGGTATTTCAAACATTTTCTGAATATTCACTTTCAGGCCCCTTGTAGTTCATTCATTCCTCAATCCTAACGTAGAACCATGCTGTTGAATCTGTGGTAGCACAGCCAGGTCTACAGCAAACAATTAAAAGACTGCATCTCCTCACTACATCTACCTGTAAAACCTGAAGATGACGTTCCATTTTCAAAATATTAAAAACATGGCACGGCTTGTATTATTAGAAATTAATAACATTGCTAAACTCTTCCCACTGCAATAAACTATTTCACTCTCTTCAGTTTACTGTCCAGCAACTATTTGAATCTACCTGATGGACCCTTAATTAAAAAAAAAAATCATCTGGCTTTGATAGAGACTATGGAAAAGTGTATCTTTTGGCATGTGTTTAAAAAAAACTAGCAAAATTTTAAAAGTTCGCATACTCAGCAGGAACAGGGAATTAACGTCTGATGCAGGGATTTAACATTTGAGTTCTGTGTTTGTCTAAGATACTTGTTTTGGGAGGAAGGACTGCAAAAAGATTGAAGATCATGAAGGCAAATGAATGATTACATGGGGAAACCAACTCTTATTTCTACCCATGTACCCCTTATAGAATTTTACACAGATTGTCACTCACGATATTTTTCATTTTCTGTGTGCCTGTTTTGAGACCTTGGGGTCCAAACTGCAGCAGTACTTCAGATTTTCAGTTGCCATACAAATTCACATTTGAAGTAGAGCTCTCATTAAGTGTTTATTAACACAAAGTACACTGAAAAGCAGATACTGAGTATTTCAGTGCCATGCTTATTCAGTGACAGAGAATTCCACCTCTACACACCAAAGTGATCTTCCGAAAATCAAATAGCTGTGATGCAGTCAGACACACTATGCCACTGAATATCAGAGAACCGTCACAACGAAATTACAAAATTTGTCCTCAAAGTATGATTTGGATACAGTAAGGCAAATATAGTGGGGGACTGCTAGCTAAGCAAGTATGGGGGAAAAGTTTTGGAGATCATTAAAACAACTGAATCCTGACTGAACCAGACAGAGGAGGGCCACTTATAAAACTGCACATATTGCTCACAATTACCAACCACCATACACATGAAATAGTAGGCTGGCACTTCCCAGTTTCAATACCCAGCTTCCTGAATTTACTCTTTCTATGTCACTTCTGTGCTGTTTTTAAACAGATAAAAGATCACTGAAAGACCACAGGTGCAAACTGCCAAAAAGACAGTAGGATTAAGTAGGAACTGGTTATCAAGTTACATACACTCAGTTAGACCTGAAGTTGTACTTCAGTGAAGTCCACACTAACAGGACACACTGGTCTTTTCACTGGCAGTGTAGTTTACTGACAAAGGTAAGCTCATTTGAACTACAAAGACATACAAGCCCATTGCTCAGGATCAGAAATCTGTTTAAAATAAGGAAAGACTAAAAGAAAATAAAACAATTTAAGATCTTGGCTTAAAAAAAAAAACGAGAAAACTGTTTGATTTAGAAAAAAAAAACTGCTTGCATAGCAGATGCAGAGGAAATTTAGTTAAGTTCAGATGAACATAAACTTCAGGAGAAAGGGGAATATACTTGGAATTTGTAAGATAAAACCAGTTTGCAAATACCACAAATCTGCATTCTCTCTCCTTTCTACTGTCCATATTTTTTGGAAATAAATATAAACACAAACAAAAGAAACCACAAACAACTAACAACTATTAGGAAACTAGAGTTGTCAAGGTTGGAAAATCACAGAAGTCAGGAAATACAAAAATCAAAGATCAAATAACAACTCAGCTGTGTCACACGTATGTTTTCTTTTACTCTTGTGTTAAATTCACAACTTAATAAACTGCTATGGATATCACTAAATTTATGCCACAAAACACACAGAATGTGCACTGTGGTTAAGCTGACATGTTAAAAACTTAATACTTGCATTTCCTGATTTTGTACTAATTTAACCAAGCAAACATGAAACTGCACAATTCTTAAGGGAATTAAGAAATATTAAGATTACTTGAGACTGTTTTACTATAGTCTACATCATGACACCAAGGCAAGTGTTCAGGATAATTTAGTTGGATTCTTCAGCAAAATCATATTTTCAACACTGCATCCATTTGGAGAAAGATGCTCCTTCCAGAATCCTGTGTGATTTAGAGTATTTCTTTGTTATGTTTTATTTCTCAATCTGCTTCATATGACCTGGTCTGTATACTGACCACAAAAGATGTTTTAACATTTTGATTATATAAGCATTTATGCATACTGTCTCACTGATCTCGTATACAGAGTATAAGCTATAAAGCTTCAGATACTTTTTTTTTTTTAATATAAGAATTCACGATCTTAATTTCATGTACCGCAGCCCACTCCCTTCATTTTTCTTTGCCTGTAACATGAGGATATTACTTTTAAGCTACAGAAATAGCAAAAGCATTCAACACTACCTGAGTAAGAGTCATGGACAGAGTTTGGATGCATTGGCTCAGCACAACAGTATGTTTTCCAATACAGCAATTAGGAAAAACCAAAAGTTAACTTTGAAGCAAAAAAGTGTTGGCACTTTTTAGTTTTTAAACTTCAGAATTCACTTTCTAATTTTGCACTTTTGAGATGTATTTTGAGAATGTGTTTTCAGACAAGTTTTTACAACTCACATTCCCTATCAGTCAATCGTTACTGTAATGTCTTTGGTCCTCCTTACTGTGATTCTCTTACTATGAAATTATTTCTTTTAGTATTACTATGAAATACGTACCCTTGGAGATGCTCAAGAGATACTGACTAGACAAGATCCCGAGCAACATGATGTAAGTTGGCTCTATTTTGAACAGGGAGTTGGACCAGATCACCTCCAGAGGTCTCTTTTAATGTAAATCATTCTGTGATACAAGTTTCTATTTCATCTTCACAGAATCACAGAATTATCAGAGTTGGAAGGGACCTCTAGAGATCATCTAGTCCAACTCCCCTGCTAAAGCAGGATTGCCCAGAGCACATTACTCAGGACTGCATCCAGGCGGGTCTTGAAAATCTCCAGGGAAGGGGACTCCACAACCTCCCTGGGCAGCCTGTTCCAGTGCTCTGTCACCCTCACCGTAAAGAACTGTTTCCGTGTATTTGAACGGAACTTCCTGTGTTCTAACTTGTGCCCATTGCCCCTTGTCCTGGTACTTGGAACCATTGAAAAGAGCCTGGCTCCATCCTCCTTCAACCCACCCTTTAGATACTTGTATGCCATAATAAGGTCTCCCCTCAGCCTTCTCTTCTCCAGGCTAAAGAGTCCCAGCTCTCTCAGCCTTTCCTCATAAGGGAGATGCTCCAAGCCCTTAATCATCTTAGTTGCCCTTCGCTGGACTCGCTCCAGCAGTTCCCTGTCCCTCTTGAACTGGGGAGCCCAAAACTGGACACAGTATTCCAGTTGTGGCCTCACCAGGGCAGAGTAGAGGGGGAGAATGACCTCCCTCGACCTACTGGCCACACTCTTCCCTAGGCAGCCCAGGATTCCATTGGCCTTTTTGGCGACAAGGGCACATTGCTGGGCCATGGATAATTTACTGTCTACCACGACCCCCAGATCCTTCTCCTCCAAGCTACTTCCCAGCAGGTCCGCCCCTAACCTGTACTGGTGCCTAGCATTCTTCCTCCCCAGGTGCAGGACCTTGCACTTGCTTTTGTTGAACCTCATTAGGTTCTTCTCTGCCCAGCTCTCCAGCCTGTCCAGGTCGCGCTGGATGGCAGCACGGCCCTCTGGGGTGTCAGCCACCCCACCCAGTTTGGTATCATCAGCAAACTTGCTGAGGATACACTCTGTCCCCTCATCCAGGTCATTAATGAATATATTAAACAAAATTGGACCAAGTATTGACCCCTGGGGGACAATCTTTTCACCATTTTTTTTTTGTCTTATATAGGTATCTTTGTGGCTACAGAAAACAAGAAAGAAATTCTGCACAAACACAAAAGATTTGTGAATTTTCCATAAAGTTCTTTTAGGTATACATAGCTGGTTGATAGGCAAGAGCTGAAATACAGTGACAACAATATTAGCAAGGCATGGTACAATACCTTCCTCTTGCTGGCTGCAATAACAGCGGGAAGCCATCGGCTCTCTCTAGTGTCCATTAGTAGGAAAACAACATCATGAGAATCAATAAGCTCTTCAAGTTTTGCCACATCCTTCCGAGCCTGTGCCATTGTTATTTCAGAAAAATTCACTGGGTGGCCTGGCATAGGGATGCTCATGTTATAGCCTTCTGAACTCTAGATGGAGACAGACAGAAGATAACATATTAAAAAATTAAAAACCTTGTGACTGAATAGAATTATTATAAAGTTCAATACAAAACTGTAGAGTACAAATTCAATTGCTGTTTAAAAGAATGGCAACTTTATTCTTTACACCCCTCTGCGTATCAGTGCTGTCCACTAAAGCACAGTGCTAAAGTTTCTGAGGGAATGGCAGTCTCAGCTGCTATATTTATGCAGAAAAGAGCAGCTCAATGCAAACACACTAGTTTGGGTCAACAGAGCAGATCAACCATGTACAGGTGCCTCAGTGCCTGAACTAACAAGCCCAGTCTCTCAGAAGGTCTTATTAGGTCTGGCAAATCACTACAAGAATATTGCTGAACTGCTCCTTATCCCAGAGGTAACAAACACCCCTACAAAAGCAAGCAGACCGATCTTACATATGATTATGCTATTAAACTTAGATAAAATCTTTGTCCTGGATTATCTCTCCAGCCACTTCACACACAATGCTAATGGGATGCAGTTTATATTTCTGATATTGAACATTGACTCAATTACAGCAAGACAGATGTGAAGTATCACACACTCTTCTCTTTGTTTCAAATTCTTTATGAGAAGAACAACAGCCTTGAATGATTTTCATGTAATTCGACCAGACATATGTGAACTTGATATAGAAGAGAATAACTTCTGAGACTTGTTACTCCAGCGTTTGGATGTCTGGAGGCTTGCACTATGCAGATGCTGAAAGAGCCTGTTCTTATTGCAGAAACATATGCCTCTTCCAACTCCATATTTGGGCAAGGCATATTGAGCAGAAAATGGCTAAAGAGCCAAATAAGCATATACAATGCAAACAATTAACTCACTCATTTGGAAATATGTTAACACAATCTGCCAGCCATCTGCTATAAGAGAATAATGGATCCTCCATATATGTCACAGAAGCATAGACCTTGCCAAAGTCTCCTTGCTTGTCACTGTGCTGTAAGCAATTAACAATCTACAAGGCAAAATTTAAAAGCTAGATGAACCAAACATAAAATTACATGGGAATAGAGGAAAGGAACGTTGGCAGAACGTGCTTTTCTACAGACAAATTACATGCACAACTCACAAATCCAGGTGAGCCAAATAACCAGAAGGGTGAAGTATACATTCTATACAACATAAATATCCCTGAAGACAAAAAGAAATAGACACATATAGCAGCCTGGGAAAATGAACGTGGGTAATATCTACATTAACCTTTCTTCCCCCCTCCTTCTTCCTCCCTGCTCCACTGCCACCTCCAAGGGGAAAAATGTAGAGTCCACAGTGATCTAGTATGCTGTTAACAGGGCAGCTCCACTGTGCCCCAGTGAGGACAGCCCAGACACTGCATCACCAGCACAGACATTGCACAATTATTGGAGGAGGTTTTACCTTCATGGTTATTAATTCCTCCAAAAAGCTGTGGCAGGAACACAAAATTAAATCTATGCTGTATATAAGTAACATATTTATGGATAAACTTGTCAAGGCCCTGTACTGCATGCAAGTGCTAATTTAATAGATATGTGTAACTGACATTGTTGGTGATTTAGGAGGTCGATTTTTATTCCAAAAAATAAACAATTAAGTTGAATACTAGCTGCATGGAAATATGGTAACAAAGTTTGTAAAATATTAAAATCTTACCAGAATTTAAAAAAACCCCACACCTCTGTCCACTGACTGTAGCTGTAGGAATACATACAAGTCTAGCAATTTCAGTAGCTTCAATTTTATTTGAAATGTATTGTCCCTTGAAAAAAAGACACCAGTCACTAGCAAAAGTGGGTGAGGTACAGTTTGCAGCCAAATGCTCTCAAAGAGAACTAAAAGGGTACCTTGCGATGGCACATGCATATTATTTTAACGAGTAAATGTGCATATATCCCAAAGAAAGATCTCATTCATTCCACAGAATTTCAAAATCTCAGGGAGTCTCTACATGACAAAAAGAATTTTGCTTGACTGCACACAAAAAGGCTTAGATTTTCAGACCAGAACCTTCATACTAACAAAATATTTAAAATGCCTCCAAATCACCCAAAACAAAATAATATTTACTTACCATCTCATAAAGTATTAGAATCACGTATTTACCAAAAAAAAAAAAGGGGGGGCTGTATGTTGACATGTGCAAAACCGTAACAGATAATGCACTTTTCAACATTTTCATTAACAGCTGACCAAAGCTGTGCTTGAGGCTGCACTGGTTTGTTTGTTTTTGTTTTTGTTTTTTTGTTTTGTTTTTAAAGCAAAGAGACATAAAAATATTTAAAATTGTGGTGCTACCACAACCTTCTCTCTCATTTTTATTCACGTTTCTATTAATTTTCTGCATTTTTTGTTAAACCATGGCTCAGATCGCTTAGAAGATATCTGTGCCCAATATATTAAACCTGAACAGAAGTGTGCTGTGGGTAGGTACACAGAAAACTAAGAAATGTGAGGTTGTCATCATTAAATTGTTCTACTGGAAATACCTACACAAAGTAGTCCCCCATGCAGTATAGTACAAAGGATGACAAAATGCTGAATACACTGGAGTTCCATGCCTGAATACCTCAGGAAATGATTGTATAAGAGTCAATAAAGTTAAATTCCACAGCAGCTATATTAATGACTCTGTGCATTACCTACTTGTAATGAAAGGCTGTGAATCCGTAAATTTGGCTATTTCCAAGTCCTCCCTTCTTTTTTATTATAAAACTCTAAACTACAGTTAATGACAATCTTAGAAGTGGAATGAAACAAATCAAAGCTGCTTGCCAAAGCATTCCTTCTTGTTGCATTTGCAATGATGAGGTGGTTACTTTTCCAACTACAAAGGATGTAAAATTAAAAAAATAAAAAAGAATTCACATAGAGCAGTCAAGCATTTAAAAGTCAACCAGGAGAAACTGCATTTTGTGTGCAAAATATTACATTGAAATCAAAGAAAGTAAATTAGACTGCAAGTGAATTCCATAGAAATGTACCCCCAAGTTTTCAGAAACACCTTCAGAACCAGCATTACCACTTGGATTCCCACAGGCTTGAAAGGACTCTGGGGGTTTCCAAACAGCAAGAGACAGCTTTTTGTTACTCCATCAGTATGAGAGAAATGAGCAGGCTCAAAATCCAGGACAGCTAATATTTTTATTCAAAGACATTTATACGGGTAAATAGGGGTTTTGGTAACAAGCAACAGTGCAGTCTGCAGTAACGGATGAAGCTCTATTTTGAGAAGTCTAGCAAAATCAGCTGGGTTATAAAAACCTCCAGCTACTGTAGCTTCACTGTCCAAACCGTCCCAAAGCACCAAGACTTTACCCAGGCTAATTAAAGACTTACTGTTAGTCCACATGCTGGGCCTGCTGCTTAAACCTCACCACTCTAACATGCCACCAGCATGATATTAAGTGTTTGAACCAGAGCTTTTACTGTTAAACCCTGTTAATTCTTGTTAATCGCAGCATGTTGTTTCTCTGTATATTTACTGATGGTAAAACACGATACCTCATCTCCACGAATTCTACTGCAGAAATAAGTTTGACCGAAAAATGTACTAGAAACGTTCTATGATAAAGGTACACCATGCAACTGCTTTCTCCTCATTTGTGCCACAAAGCTATGAAACTAGGTTTGGGTCCCATGGAAGCCTGATCAGATGTGACCCATCCACGGCACGAGGAAACAACAGAGAATGCATAACACTGATGGGGATAATGTGCTAAGAAAACAGTGGTAGATACAGAACATTTGAGGCATATGGCAGAGGAAAAATTCCTTACATACAGTATTGGTTGCACATTGTATATGCTATTACGGAACAGGAAAGTTGTTTTTTTCCTATGTATACCACATGTCCTAACACTTACTGATACAGGCTTGCTAAAGCATTGTTATAATTTCTCTTATTACTGGAAGTTCCTCTCCAGGTTAGATATAACTTTTTTTTTTAGTTGTTTTTTTGTTTGTTTGTTTGTTTTAAGCTTCATCACAATCTCAAGATTCCACAGCACAGCCTGGTCTTTGTTTCTAACAAGAAAACTTGTAACACTACCTTTTGATCATTATCTCTACATGCAAAACTGTATCATTCAGAGTTCCATAAACAGTTTTTATTTCTTCTAATTAAACTACTCATTCTTTCTTAACATTCTTATTTTCCTAAGTTTAAAAAGCAAAAAATGATGCAACACAAATCCTAGTTAGCATCATGTTGGTACTCTATGCAACACCACACAAATGCTTTCTTTTCTGTGCTTGTTTTACTATTTAATATTTCTACAACTAAATGAATATCATCAAGTAGCAATAACATTATCGTGCAGCAAGGTTAAATAAAATTCTAGGAACTTTCAGATAGTCTCTTCTGGTTTACCAATCAAAAGTTCTGAAAGTGAAATGTTTAGCATTTTTTTAGACCGGGGATCATTGTTTGATATTCAAATACTCATTGAATTACTGCTTAGTACCAATAGTGATTTCATAAATAATGACAATAATAGGATCAACACAGATAAAAACAGAAAAAAAAAAAAAAAACCACAGAGAAATCCTTGGGTCAAACTACATGAACCTAAAAATGTTTGGAAACAATCTTCTGTAAAGCTTGTTCAACAACCCTGATCATCAACAACTTAACAGACCTGTGTTCCGCTGTTCATAACTCTCACTAATAGTATTACTAGTAACATTATCAGTGGCATTTTAAATACAGAATTGCATAGTAAGTATACATAACATTCTTATTACACGAAGTGGTTAAGACACTGTTTGCCAGCTGAACTCTGGTAACCATAGCTACTAATTCTAAGACAGTCTCAATCCCAAAGTAAAAACTATGAACAGTTGAGTGACTTCTATCACATGCCAAATGAGTATAAAAAAAATTTGTTCATGATAGAGCAAGCTGAGAGCGTGTCTATTCTGAAATAATACGCTGTATCGACTCTTCTCCCAAATGAAGGGTGAAACTAAGAGAACTGCATATATTTGTAAGTTGGGTTTTTTTGTTGTTTTTTTTTGTTTGTTTGTTTTGGTTTTTTTAAATCTACTTCTTTTCAGCATTGTAAATTAGGTGTGTTGAACAAGTGCACTGAAAAATGTTCACATGATACTCATCCCTGGAGTCAAAGAGGATAAAGGCTGCCATTGGTGGGCATTTCATCATAAAGTTTCTAAAACAACATAAAAATTCATTCCTGTCTTTTTTTCCCTTTCAGCTACTACATCCTGACAGTAAGTTGCTACCATCAGGCTCCCCAAAAGAGGAGTACTTTGGTCAAAGGCCAACATTGATATCTTTTCCAGGCTGCTATGACCTACTTCCCTTTTTTGGATTTGATTGTTTGCTTAGTTCTTGAAGAAAACAAAAGCAGACAAGAAAGTTCTCTTACATCATCTTAATACTGTGTATTACACTCCTATGCAAAGCAAGTTTCTAATCAGTACTTGCTGCTGTTATGTCATTTTGGACAAAACCAACAGAAAAAGTTTCCGTTTTAGAAGTAAAAGTTTTTCTTTTACTTGTACTACACTACTGATCATTCATAGACCAAAATGTCCATCTACAGCAATCTTGAGAACATTAGGTCATTTCATTCCACAGCAGCATAATCAGTTAAAGATTAAGTACTCGCCTCTTGTGTAGAAAATGAGCTTAAATAAGATTGCAAATTTGGGGTATAAAACATAATAGGAAATCTCAACAATACATTTATTACTGCTTTCAAGACCCTCTGCTCCCACAATAGATGACTAATGTGTCTAAACTCACATTTAAGAGCAGAGTGGGAAAACATACTATTAAAAGCAGCCATTACTGAAAGGTCCTTAGAACACACTACACAGGAAAAGAATTTATTTCACCAATGAGCTACAAGATGACTCAGATGATCCTTAATTATATTTCATTATTACAAATATTTATCGTCTCAATAAAGTTTAACAGGTATGGAGTATTTGAAGTAAAATGTTTATAGATTTGTCAGTAACCAACGTAACACCTGTGTAGTATTTTTCCCACTCATAGTAATACTTAATTACTAGAACTTGGAATAGTTATTTAAAGTCACTCTCTTCCAAGAGACTCTCTTCCAAGAGTATTCTCTTCCAAGGAACATATTAACACATTTTAAATACTGATCTTACCACTCCTGGGAAGATTTTCTGCAGCCTGTCTGCTGCTGCAAGTGCTTTAGGCTTCCCACCACTAAGACAGTCTTCGAACTCATACAGTGGTTGTCGTACTGGGTTGGAGTAGGAGATCTTTGCATTGTCCACAAATGTTATCTTCCTGACTCCCCAACCCTAAACAAGAAAGTAATTTAAATAATAAGTACAATGGGCGAAGCCATATACTTTTGAGTAATGCCAGAAACTCAAGAGGAGTTTTGTTCAGATTTTCTAGAAAGATCAAGCTACAAAAGCTTCTGAAGCTATTCACAGCAACAACCTTGTACTTGCACTGAATTAAAAGAACAGAAAATTTGGCCTGTCCAAGTAAATCACTTAGCAGTAATCCCTCAAAATCCTACTGAATTCAGTGGGATGCGGTAACCATTCCTGAAAGTAAATATCAGCAGTTACTTACATCAAGTGCTTCACTGTGAATTTGATCATACTAGCTTGATAATTTGTTTCAGAATTTCTTGTTCAGTATTTTTTTATGTAAATTCAAAACAAATTACTATTCTGCTAAGGTTCTCTTACTCCCTGCTATTCTAGTATTAGCAGAACTTCAAGTTATTTCCATTGACTACAGATCTTACCTCTTCCCCGCAATTTATAATATCAACTAATATGTATTACACGTACATTAATACAGATGAATACAACTTTTCTCTTACATGCCAAGGCAGCTGCTCAAAAAAAATAATCATATAGAATTTATGAGAAAGAGCATATTATTTTTTAGATTAATTCAGGACTCACCATCAAGGTTCTTGCAACGCTACAACCCAGTGTACCGGCTCCTAACAGCAGACACTTGGCAGACACAATTTTTTCCAAATCAAGAGTAGGCACCAACCGCCAGCACATCAATTTCAAATTGAGATCCACTGATGATTCTGCTAACCTATACCATGAAATAGATAGCAACACACTGCTGAATGTTCTTTTTTCTCCAACAGAGCACTTACTTTTATTTCAATTGAAGAAGTTCAATACTACTTTTGTTTGTTTGTTTGTTTTTAAAAGAGAGAGAATACGACAATTCAACATACAGGTAATATGAAAAACAAAGTCCCCCAAGTATACTTCCACCTAATAATAAGGTGCGCAACAAGGAGATCAGAAAAACTGGTTTCCTGCATCCAGTTAAATCTGTCGTCAACATGAAATATTATGCTTGTCTTCTAAGGAAATGGAGTCAGTTCTTTGTGGAAGTTTTAGAAGGAAAATGAGGTAGGAAATCCATGCTCAACCTATTGTGAGATTTTTGTATTCATCAGAACACAGGGTGTTAGAACTGTGATCAATTCAGGTCATCACAAATCATCCATAGAGTAATAACTGTCACAGGAAAATGTCAGGGGTAAAAAAAAAAAAAAAAAAAAAAAAAAAAAAAAAAAATCGATCTAGAGCATGACTATCTCATTCACTCTCCTGCTTCCTCTTTCCAAAGAAGTATATTGCTTCACACAGAATGGTAATGCTTATCCTTCTATTCCCTCTCATACAACTTGTTAAAATTCTTTTGCCTTTCTTGTCTTCAAATCAGATATGCATGTCAGTTCTTAAATTCCTGAGTTTCATTCCCTTATACATCATAAATGTAATTTTTGCAGTGTCCAGTAAATTATTTGTGCAACAAGGATTTAAGATCACAGTTGCCAAGGCTGGCATATTATCAACAGTCTCTATGGGAATTAACAGAAGTTAGCATGCATACAAGTAAAGAAGGTCAAGTTACATTTACTTAAATTAAGAGCCCTCAGATGACCCTTCTCTAATGTCTATGAACGTACTCTGAATCGCCACAATCGCAAGACAAAAATAGCTTAACTTGATAGGTAAAATACATTAACCATTAGATCAACACACTCCTACAACGTTGCAAAGTCAAGAACACACATGTAGCCAGTGAAAGCAGATGAGGCTGTGTAACTAGACTGTTTTCAATCCATTGCCCATAGATTATGTGCAGAACAATAAAAATTACTAAGCTCCTGTTTCCTGAGCTCTTTCCTGTCACACCCTAACAATTCCAAAAGGCTGAATTTTTCTCATGCTTATTTTCATTTTAATTAGCACCTTTCAGGTTATAGAATTCAGTGAAAGCCACAGGCCTGTAGCGCCATGACCTACATTCCACTCAGTTTCAAATACAATGCATTTGAAATTTTAAGATAGAGCAAAAAATTGCAAACACTGCTGTATGCAGTGTAATCTGCTCTTTTAAGGCCCTTAGCTCCAATAGGACCGTCTAATGTATATACAGCGTATGTGTTACTATGTATTCTTACCTGACAGAGACAGATAGCCCTTGCATTTCACATTTCAACCCGTTATGGCTTAGCCCCAAGTAAAGAAAACTAATAATTTAAAAGATAATAAACAAACCTTTTTGGATCCATGCATTCACTGAGATTCACCATCCTTGGACCCATGCCTCCCTTTTGGTTTTTCTCCCATCCAACAGCTTTTGGGCAACCTGTTCAACAGATTAAAAAAAAAAAAACAAAAAAACAAAAAGGAAGAAGGAAAGAAAGAATGAAAGCCTTAATATCACAGGATAGAAAAAAGAAATTTTGTTGGATTTAACTGTGTTGGAAAAAAACAAATTCTAAACCTGTAAGTAAATAATCAGTATCTTAACAACCTGGTGCACATTCCTATACAAATTTTGCTGTTTTACATCAACTGAAAGCACTGCTTCTTGGAGAAGTGCTTTACTCTCAGGTGTCCGATGTGGTGCTTTTGCCTGTTCAGCTTGCTTCAATCCTAGGACAGAGATGCCATTACTCCTCCTCAAGCCTCCAGATCTTTAATGTCAAACAGACTGCTATGTTCAGAACTCAGTAAATTTTGCTAAGTTCAATCATCTCTTCATGTTCCCTATTCCCCATCTGTAAATTCAGTAGAGAATTATATATCCTAATTATATAGTAATTGAACAATTCACAACAAAGATATGTAAAACCTTCAGAACTTCTAGGATGAGGTAGACAAATTTTGTGATACTATCCCGTACACAGTAATTAAGTCTGAATTGAAATGTTACAAGTTTATTGCTTTAAAATACATCTGCCTACCTCACTATGGGATTGAAGAAACAATTCCACTCTGTAGCAGGTTTCTACCAATTCAGAAATATACAGAAAGTTTGCATCACATAAATTCACTATCATATGCATTTCTTCTAGCTGAGGGACTGCGTACAAATTCAACAAGAAGAAAAAGAGACTAATTGCTAATTGCCTGGGTTTTGTGTTTCATATGACACCAGGAGGATTATTTTTTTTAAAATTAGAAACACAATTTAAGGAGGAAAAAATTAAAGCAGAAGATGCTCTCATCTTTGTTTTTTTTGAAGAAGAAACCATTTCCTTTACAAACATTTAACAGAAATTCAATCAAATTAAAATCTATTTGAAATACGTTAGTGTAAGCAATGATTTAGTAGTATTAATTTATTTTTTCCACCTTCACAGTGATCAAGGAGGGAGGGAAAAAAAAAAGGAAATAATTAGTTTTTTTTTAAAATGGATTACCTGGGCCAAGGGCTCTCTCCGGAAGTTTTATTTCAAAGATAATGCTGTGTGTTATGTCTCTCACTCCTTGCATCGTCCTGTCTCTGAAGCAGAGCACTTCAACTGACTGGAGAACGCTGCCCCTGCCATTTAATAAAAGATAAATAGAGACATGCAACTTCTTTAACAGGAAAGGGACTTCTCTTAAACACTATTTCGCACAGGTTTAGTCTCTTGCAGATTCTGAGTAAGGCTTTTTCTGTTAGTACTGCAACACTGTTTTTCTTACCTCTCCTGGTTTAAGCATAAAGAAAAACAATTCATAGTATGTGAAAAATTACTAGTTTGTTGTGAACAGCTTTAAAGAAATGACACTGTCAGCCTGTCCTCTGTCATTTATACAATGCTGCTGGACAAACAGCATATTTAGAGGAATAAAAAGCATGGAAGCACTGGAGCACACACCAGGTGACATGATGTACTTGCCATGGCACAAGCAAGATCCTCTTAGTTCTCAATATAGTATCATTTTTTCCTCCTTATAATTCAAAACCCCAAATCAAACAATTAGAACTTTAGTTCCTAAACACCTCTGAATCTCAGAATGTGTAAAGCTCTCTGGGCACTTATACATCATTCTATGCTACAGTTCAGCTCACAACTGACAAAATGCAATACCTAAATGAACATTTCTTCTCCCTGCTATGTGCTTTGCAATGAAACATAAAAGTCAAAACTATGAAAAGGTAACTTAATTACATTTTTCTTACAGCAACCCAATTTTATATGATACTTTGAATAATTTTTTTTTTAAATACCAGAGTGTAAAACTATGTCCTGTCTTCTCAACTTCTGCCCAACAAAAAATTATAGAAGGTACACTACGAGAATACCTACAAGTATCTGATTTTCCAAATGTAGGTCTACTATTACTTGGCACTAATTAATTATATAAAATCACAGAATACTTTAAACAAGATTTGAAACAGCTAAAGGGTATTGGCAGGGTCTGTACCTGGAAAAACATGCTTCATACAGGCATATGAGGATTAGGAATAATAGGAACTTGTGACTGACAGAATTAAAAAACAGAATAACATGCAAAAACAGAATCACTGAAGGTGAGTCACGTCAAGGTTAAAAGTTAAATTTCAGGTAGGTGATATGGGTAAAGTGCCATGGGGGGAAAAATGTCTAAGTTGAAATGAGCCAATAAATTATCTTTGTGGGAAAGAATAAAATAGAATACCATTTGTAGGCTGCCAGGATCAGGAAATTTCTCAGTGGCCATCCCGGATAGTTGGATAAGTTACATGGATCATAAACTCCAACTGTCACCTGCAATATAAAAAATAGCTTTAATGAGAAGTCATCTATCCATACCGATATTCAGTTTACAGTAAAAGTTATCTGGCATTTTTAATGTAAAACTTCTGGACAGAGAAGGCCTACACACATATTTTACCTATTTACAAATGTTTAATACATGGTCACACTAGATTTCAGTCAAGTGTTTGCCACAGCTTTGAGATTTGTCCAGTTTAGCTGCTTTATGGACATTCCATTTTCACTACAGTATGAGCACCTTCCTTACACACACCATTATGGGAGAAGGCCAACAACTGAAGCCTTGCTCTCAAAACAAAATGCTGTATTGTTTTTGGGATGATCAAAAAGTGAAAGACGACAGGCCAGCAAGATGTCAAGTCAAAAGAAAAACAGCATAAAAATCACTTATAAAGCCAATCTTCAAGACAGGATCTAAATAAAGGCTGGTCAGTCTGTCTCATATTCAAGCAATGTAACACCATGCTCACAATTGAGGCATCTAAACTAGGAGCTTACTTCACAGTCAATGCAGAACCAAAACACATCCCGAGATTAGAAACATGCCACTGCCTACCTTTAGATATGCTGAAAATCTGAACTTGGCCATCACTAGTGATACCCGTGTGTCTCACATCTACAGAGCTCTTCCCTTCTGCTTCTTTGCCTATAGATGGAGGCTTAAGAGTGACAGGTCTCAACTCTACCACATCAGTGAGGTGTACCTAGAACAGTCTGAAACGCAGATGACCCTATCTACTGGATGCAGATAGGATAAACAGAGGCCCATTCCCCATCCCTCCTCCCAGCCATACACTGCTGCTGCTTTGCAACTGCTGACTCAAGCAGGCATAAGACCCCTTAGTGAGCTGATTCAATTTCATAAACTAGCAGAAAATTAATTCAGCAGCAGCACAAACATATTTGTCTTCCAAGGAAGTGAGTGCATTTGGCTCATTGAAATACAAACTCTACAGGCAGTATTGATGCAATAAATCTTATCTGACAGGGATAAAATTTTGGCGCTCCAAAGTGAATGTTAATGAAGAAATATATTCCAGATGATTACAGCTTTCTCACATTGAGAACGTCCCTATCTAATTAAGTGTACTTTTATCTGTGACCCATTGTTATAGTTATACTACCATTTAAAATCTCAACCTTCACATTCTTATTTTACAAAGAACTACAGACCTAGGTCTTATTTCAGAAAAACAGATCTGGAAAAGCAAAAAAATTATTGAAGAACGAGTATTATAAAACAGAACTAAATTAGACCTTCTTAAAAAAAAAAAAAAAAAAAGAAAAGCTTTTTTTGGACTTCTTAGTTCTTCACCGTAACTTAGAGTACTGTTTCCTAACACTTCAGTGACATTCAAGATAAAAAAAAAAAAAAAACAAAAAACAAACAACTTGAAGTTCACAAAAAATAAAGACAGTAAAGCATTCAGAAAGGCCTAGCAAAGTTCAGCAGCTGAGCAAGGTGGTCCAAAATGGAATTCAATGTACATAAATACAAGCCAACCAAGCCAGTCAACTCTTGCTGTGATGACATTTGCTTCATGTATCATTATAATTCTTCCCTAACTGAAAGCAATGGAGAGCATTAGCTCTACACTCAAAGGACAAGCACGATCTCTGCATTTAACAAGAAGAAATATCCCAGCCTCTTCTGGTGCACAAACCATCTATCTTCCAAAATTACACAGAATTTACCTTGAACTTTCTTCATATACAGATTCCCTGCAATTTTTATCTCATGTTATAACATTTACATGTGGCTAAACATAAACTGAAAGTTGAAAACTTAAAGCTGAAAACTCCAATATAGTATTCCCTGATTACTGTTACCACAACCAACAAATACATAAAATATATGAGTACCAATTTTTAGGACACAAATGGAGAAAGAGATGTTTTGCATTATTATAGCATTGTAGATAAAGTGGCTGGAAAACTTTAATTGTTATGCTAACTTATGCTGTTTCTGTTTTGACAATGAGGGAGACAGCATGAAGAACTTTGTTTTCAAGCTGACTGTTAATCTGACGTAACTGGGCTTTTGCATAAAAACTAGAGACGCTTAACTTGACACAAAAATCTATCCAAGCTGTGGGCCTTCAGCTACTTACCCAGCCTATTCATTGGCCAACCATCGTGCCCAGCTCAGTATTATAGACACTTTAGAAACCATTTGTAAATTAAACATTTGTAGGTTATAAAAAGACATAAAATTCTCATTACCTTTCCCTCTTGGTCTTGGAAGAAACTATCCCACTTTTTCAGTAGAGATATCATGACAGAATTGTCATGATACTTGATTAAAAAATAAGGCAAGGCTGTAACCCCCTCTTTCTGGCAAAGTTCATCATATGCTTTCTGAAGTGCTTGAATCTAAAAGCAAAAAGATGACTGTAACCATCAGTTTTAACAATCTTACACAGAACCACAAAGTGTTTTAGCATCTGTGAAGGCTAGCTCACCCCAATAATCTTAGAATATAGCATATTCAGAAGTTTCAAAGCCCATTACAACCACAATAACCGAGATGAAAAATTCAGTTGTTAAAACAGCATTTGTCAACGCAAATTTTAAACGGGGGCATTATCATTGCTGCAAACTGATCTACCAATAGAAACTAAAACACGATAAAAATCTCATTCAAAAACCCAAAATGCTCCTCATTGATTATTATGCCATTAAAAAGTCATTGAAGGTTTTGCATTAACTTCTGTCAAAGCAAAAAGGCACATGTGGACAAGTTGATTTTTTTTTCGTCCTTTTGCATTGTAGTATGAAAGAAACTACAAAAAAAAAATTGTTAACTTTTCTCCTAAAAAAATAATATCTTCCCTATCCAGTTCTTTTTCTTGTCCAATCATACATTTATTAAAAATTTTGCAATTGATAATGACTTAGGTCTCCCAGAGCTTCTTAAAAAAATAAAAAGTTTTCTTAAAAATAATTATGAGTTTAAAAAACATAGCTATATATTCAATAAGCTGTATGTAAAAATAAAAATGAATATAATCGCCTCTTCAAAAATTGTTTGCCACATCTGCATCTAAATGAAAAATGTTGAAGTGATGTTAAGCTGAGAGATTTTATACAATAATGAGAAAAGAGGTAAACAAAAAACCCACATGGAAATAAGAAAAGTGAAGATTTTAAAAGAAATTAGATTCTCAAATTAATCCATATGTGCTAACAAAAATATTACGTTTTATAGCCCACAAAATTGCTTAGTGCTACAAACTTCATAACATTTAGTACTTTGAATACCTGATTTAATGAGAATCTGTCACCAAGACACACTGGTTTCTGAATTATATGTATTCCATCAGGGAAGCAGAGAGCCGGGTAGCAAAACCAGTAATAGAAATGATACTTTTTTAAATCCTAAAAAAAGGTATTTATGAAATTAGATAACAAACATACAAAAGTAAATTACGGTTTGGAATACTGATAATAATTGACGGTTGATGATACTAACCATAGCGCTCTCTACTTCATAAGGCACCATGTTATAATTTTAGAAAATAATAAAAAAATACTAGAAGACTTCCTTTCTCTGTATATGTTTCTATTTAAGATTTAAACTGCCAATTTGTGTACAATACTTCAGTTTTTGTTAGCTAGAGCATTATTGATTAAAACATTCGGTTTGTTAAACATGAAACCGCTGCTTTACTTTTACTAATATCTATAAGGCCATCACACAATCTTACATATTTGTAGAAAAGAATGTGAAATGGCAGCAGCATTTTTTAAAGACTATATCCTAAAATATTTTATATCTGTATATGAGAATGGCTTTTATTTTTAAAAAATGTTTTCATACATTTTCAGATGTCTGAGAATGATCCTGATAACATTAACATGCTAATACTAATACAGTATTTCTCCTAAAAAGGAACTACTACATCATTTCCACTACAATGCTCTGAGACATATTATCATTACTCACTGCGAACGTCAGCAGCAGAAACCTGTTCAAGAGCATTGGGTTTTCAAGAGCAGCTCCAGATTTTATTGATTCCCATATCTGTCATTGATTGTAGGGACAAGAAGGAAGAGAAAGGGCAAGGAAACAAAATACCGAGGTAGTATGAGAACAGCTGCAGAATTCTTTAAGTCCTCCAACTACCTTAAAAGTACTGAAATTAACACTCCTAGTAATCCCCTGTGATCTTTTCCTAACTGATCTCATCCATGCTGTTATCTATACTAAAAGGATTCTAAAGGTAAGACGTGCGCTCTCTAACACAAAAAATTATGCAAGCTGGGAAACAAGAGGAACATTAGTTCATGGATCATCAAATGAAACAAAACAAACCTCATCAGCAACAGACCCTCATGTATATGAACTATTAACACTAGCACAATATGGAATCACGGAATCACGGAGTTTTCAGAGTTGGAAGGGACCTCTAGAGATCATCTAGTCCAACTCCCCTGCTAAAGCAGGATTGCCCAGAGCACATTACTCAGGACTGCATCCAGGCAGGTCTTGAAAATCTCCAGAGAAGGGGACTCCACAACCTCCCTGGGCAGCCTGTTCCAGTGCTCTGTCACCCTCACCGTAAAGAACTGTTTCCGTGTATTTGAACGGAACTTCCTGTGTTCTAACTTGTGCCCATTGCCCCTCGTCCTGTTACTTGGAACTATTGAAAAGAGCCTGGCTCCATCCTTCTTCAACCCACCCTTTAGATACTTGTATGCCATAATAAGGTCTCCCCTCAGCTTTCTCTTCTCCAGGCTAAAGAGTCCCAGCTCTCTCAGCCTTTCCTCATAAGGCAGATGCTCCAGTCCCTTAATCATCTTAGTTGCCCTTTGCTGGACTCGCTCCAGCAGTTCCCTGTCCCTCTTGAACTGGGGAGCCCAAAACTGGACACAGTATTCCAGTTGTGGCCTCACCAGTGCAGAGCAGAGGGGGAGAATGACCTCCTTTGACCTACTGGCCACTCTCTTCCCTATGCAGCCCAGGATTCCACTGGCCTTTTTGGAACATACTGTGATATTAGCATAGCCTTTTATTGCACTCTCATCTTTTTCATTCATGGGATCTATAGATACTAGGTATGTGAATAAGCTACTAGGAAATTTGACCAAAAAAATGGAGGCGTGCAAGAAGGCAGTACACCGCATGTTGGTGAGAAAAGAAACCATACTACTTATAGGAGGCAGACCTGTTTGATCTTTGTCATAAAAAATATAAACAAAACCCAAGAGTGAATAATGCATTCTGACATTCACAGTTTCCCTAAAGATAGATATTGCATCATACCTACCACTGGCAGGGAAGCTCTAGGCCACAGGAACACAAAAAATTCATAGCTTTGAGTGAAGATATGCATGAAAAATTTGCTACTCAAGGCCAGCAGGCAGATAATCAATCTAATTAAAGGAATCAAGGACTGGTCAAAGTGAAGTATCTCAAAAAGAAAAAGGTTGCCTTAGTTTGATTTTCACTTCTGCCCAAGCCAGAACATTTAATTAGTCACAGTGCAAGCAGACTAGCTCCTTCCTTTGACAGTCACCTTTTTCTTGCTGTATCTCAGTCTTCTGGCTACTCTGAAGCTTCCCCATCACTTTGTCACATAGATGTATTGCAATCAAGTTTAAACCAGGCATTTCCTGGTTTCTGGGTATCAAGACAATTTTACAAACGTTGTCAACAGAACTCAAGTCACTGGCAGCTCCAATAGCACTGTTAGGTTGAAAATGTGGCCTAGTAGAACACTGAATTAAGTCCTCCAAGTATAATTAGCTACTTTCTACTCTTTTGCAAAGAACAGTAAAAAACAAAGATCAAACCTGTCAGTGTTTAAGACGCATTTGGACAATGCCCTTAACACACTCTAACTTTTGGTCAGCCCTGAAGTGGTCAGGCAGTTGGACTAGATGATTGTTGTAGGTCCTTCCCAACTGAAATATTCTATTCTATTCCTTCCAGAATAAGTTAAATCCTGAGGCTACTATATGGGTGAGTATGGACAATATCTCCAGTATTTGGGGCAGAGACTATGAAGCACTTCACTGGTTATTTTGAAACCCTTTCTCTCTACCACTTGATTTGATTTTTATTCTTACCTCATTTGCTTCTTTTTCCAGAAGTGATTTCTTATCGCAGGACTTGAAAGTCTCAAAAGTGTTGGTATTATACAAAGTTCCGAAAGCGGGACAGCAACGTGCTGGTATTGAAGCATTCCTGAATAAAAGAAAGAAACCTCTGGGAACTGGATATTAACATCTTTAGCATCAGCAGTAGTAGCAGTAACTATCCTATGGTGTAAGGCTGCCCTGAAATTGCCAGTGCAATAAAATTGCACAGTAATAAAAGTTAATGACAGTTGTAACGAAAATGGTTTTATGATCATAATGCTTTATTGAACATGGATTGGTATAAGAACCTGTGCAAATACACATCTATATTATGATTTCAAAAATACATAAGGTATCTGTACTATCTCTAGCAAGGTAGCATTAAATCAGGTTGAAGATTTCAAAATTCTGTTCAAATATAAACTATTCATGACAAATGTGAATTTCACTAAGAAAAAGTTAAGGTTGAACTTTAGATGTCAATATTTCATTCACTTAAAGAGTTATGCAGTTAATTTTTTGTGTTTAAAAGACATCCCAAAGGAAGCCTAAAGCAGACAAAAGATTGAGTAGCTTTTACAGTTTCTAACATCATCAGCTGGAGAAACTGCTCTTTGTAAGCATCAGTATATATTTTTCCCCTTTTTGAATGTAAATTAGGTAAAAATCTACCCTTAATTTATAGATCTGATTGATTTCATTGACTCCTTTAACATCGTTTTCTCAAATTGATATGTTTCTGACCACTGCTAGAACTCAAACACAGCAAATGTTTAAGTTACATAATAAATACACAATGTAGTTTCCAAAAATTTTTTAAAGCTAAATGGGAACTCTTCATGATCACCTAAACTGACTACCTAATGTGCAGAAACAGAAGTACAGAAAATCACTACAGTAGAAAGAATAATTAAACACTGCATAAATGGATCTTTCATAATTTTATTTTTGTCATAACATTTGAGTGATCAAATACCATAGTACCATCAATTTTCTCCTAATCTGAAATCCCTGTTCCAAATATCACAGCTTTCTTCCAATTGTACTTTGCTGCATATGCTTTCAGTATTGTACCTAAAAGTTCTTACAAAAGAATTAATGGAATAATACATCCTATGAAATGATCTCAAAACACACAAAGCCGCACTAGGCTCCTAACATCCCAGCCAAGCAAGGCAAAAAAAGTCACTTCTGTGATTTACAACTTTATAATCCACCAATTTAAAACAAATAAGACAATAACTACGAAGACATTGAAGACATCTGTTCCTATGTTAGTTACACTAACTCAGGCACTTGCTGGAAATGAAAACCATGTGGAAAACTTACTTCCCCTCTCATCTCATTTTTGCTGCGTACACTGAGCAGCTTTGGTTTACTATTCACTTTAGGAGTAAAGGCAAAAATACAAAATTCCAGTCATAAAGGTTGAATACTTTGGAAGATATTACAATGTAACAACTAGGGATTGTAAAAACTATTTTGAGATCCTAATTCTAATGATGACTCCCCAGAAAATAAAGATCTAATGAAAACTTTGACCAGGAGTCAGAGGACTGAAATATCCTCCCTCATGCAGAAGAGCTAAAGAAATGGAAAAGAAAAAGGTATTTTATATAAACATATATATAAACTGAGGGAATTTGAGACTTACCAGCATGTTTTAAACTTGGCACTTCAGATGAATATACTACTTGAGACACAGGGAGTTAATATTTGTGAGCCAAAGCAGTCCCTCTACTGTTACAAATTTCATGAAAAACATATTTATTTTCATGTTCCTTGTTCCAAGGAGTATTATATATCAAAGCATTACTATTATGCAAGGAAAGTGTCTTCACATATGAATTAAGGTAAGCCACAGTATGTACTTACATATCAAAGGCACTAAACTCCAGTGTCAAGCGAGCTGGCAAACCCAAAGGATCACCTGGACAAAAAGCAGCAACATGCTTCTTTTAAACTGAAATACATAATTAATTTCCCTATTTTTGTTAATGTAAGTTATAAATTACCCACAGACACACGAGCATTCACAGCTCACCCAGCTGCATTTTCTAACGTTTCAGCAAAACACCTAAAGCTCGTTACAAAAATACTTCGAGGAGAAAGGAGAAACCCAAACTACTAAGCAAAATGTTCAGTTTCTACCTACCATTGTAGTAGTATCCTTTGATAACTTTTGGAGTCTCATCCAATCGGTACTCATTGAGTTTCTTCTGGGTTAATTCATGCCAGAATCCTGCATCCAAGGCACTACTGAAGGGAGCAAACTGCAGCTTTGAGATTCCAGGATCTACAGGATGGTGCACCTCACTACTGGCAGTTGCCATGATTTTAGTTAATTATCACTGTTAAAAAGAATTCTGTAAAAGAAGATATGCCTGATAAGTATATACTCAGTTGACCTTATTACTCATGACTACTCAAAGCTTTTATTTTAATACATTTTGTTGGGTTAAAGTGTAGAAAGACTTATTCCTCTGAACGGCTAAGTAACTCCAATTTTTAAAATCATTGATCAGAGGTCCTTCCAGTCCAAAGTCCTTCCAATTCTTGTATGTAAAATTAAGCAAGGCAAGTATATGTTCTGTTTGGCCAAGCTACCCAGAAGGATCTGATTTCCTGACAGACATTCCATGATTTCTCCTATTACTTAGGATACTACATCTGAACTATGTACTCCTATCTTGTATTGTGCTGCCACAGCTAAAAATAACAAAATGCTAAATCTTCTATCTGCATTCCGTTATCTAGATATCCATCTGAAAGCCTACTAGTACTATTTAAGTTCTGAAGGCATTTAAAATTCAAACTAACATTTTATTTAGCTAGGTCTTCACTCTCAGCTTGTGGTGAGAGTTGAACACTCATAAAGCATTTATAAATTAACAACTAGATCTAGGAAAGGGAAACTAAAGCCAAGAAAAGTCTTGTAGCCAGTGAAGAGCAAAGCCGGAAACAAAAACTTAGAACGTCCTTAATAGTTGCCCTAGCCATTAGAAAGCCAATGTGATGTACAAGTCTAGATTATTTTCATACAGCTCTCCTCTTCTAAAGTCTGTGCATATGGGAAGAACGTTTTTTTTAAGAAACCAAGTCACTACTCCATATTGGCTGAAAGGTATTCCTATAAACACATAGTCTTCACAACACTTAAAAATTTCAGAATTCTAGACTCTACCCCAGAATGAATAGAACATCTAAACTGGGCTATCATAAACCTCTACTTCAACTAGGTATAACAGTCTCCTTGTTCATGTTAGCAGCAGCATTCACTTCACTGTGAGAGAAATCAGCTCAATCTGCTTATCAGTCTTCCCTATTTCTAACATCACTCACACAAAATGGCGGCCTTTGGCACCTGGGGCCAACCTGCTCTGCCATCAAATAAATATGTTGCCCTTAAGAATCTCCTTCATTTAACTGTTAGTATTCCTCTTCGTGTCCACACCTACACACATTATGATGCAAGTTTCAGAGACACAGTCCATGACATAGAGTATTCAAATATACAACTGGGGGAGGGAAGGTCCTCCTATTAGGCATTGCATTCTTTGATTATCTAGTTAAGATATGCCTAAATGTTGCAAGAAAAGGATTTTTTAGATATTAAAAATAAGATTTTAATATATTAGTTTTAAAACTCCTCACAAAGATATCAACATATGCTCATATCTATTTATCACAACACATACATCTACCAAGCTAGTAACCACTGTTTTTTTAAGTCCAGAAGGGAGATCAACAGCTACCGATTTAGGTTTTGTTTGCAATGCTTATCAAATCAACCATATGAACTCAAGCGATCTTGAAATTATTCCTTCAACTAACTAATTTTTAAAGACTAAATTTTTTAGTTTGCACAACATAACTCCTTGTGATTGCCTTGTGTTACTGACCCTTCACAATACCCCTCCTACCTCTACACATGGATCAATGGTAGGATTTTACATACAGAAAAGTCAAAACAAGGTTCCTGGCATAGCTGTATTACCTGACACCAATCTAAATAGATGCACTACAGTTTTTCCTGTACCATAGTGTGGCTTGAATTGAATAGTTCCACGTTTATTGTCCTGTGAAGTCACTTGTGCAACTGAAACAGAACTTACATGCTTTTCTTTCATCCTTTTTGGAACACAGGGAAGGGAATGAGTGGTGAGTTTGATTTCTTAATAACTGCCAAGTAGCCGGCTCTTCTCTGACAGAAAGACAAAATTACGCTTTTCCTTACACAATATTTCCTTAAAGTCTTCAGTGTAATCCAGCTATGCCGTCTATGTTTTGTTTATCTCCTTCTACTGTAAATGCCTTCCTTATCTGCTGGTAAATTCTGGAATGTGGTTTTGGGGGTAAAGGTTTGAGGTTTTCCATACTTTTCATGGTGAAAGCTAAATGTTTCAGTTCTGTCATGATGTCTTGCTTTAACTGGCATATTGCAAATACACCATTTTGTTGTCCTTTCCCTTCCCCCCCTTTTAAATTTTTTCTTAATTTTTACAGCAGCTGGAATTTGTGGTAGTGTGAACTTTTGTAGCTTACTTGAAAAACCTCTCAAATCTCTTTTTACTAACATGAAAAAAATCAGTTTCGTGAAACTTTGCAAGTACTAGAACTATAAACGGCAGAACTAACTGCATGGAATTTTCTGACCATTTTTATGAACTTCTTTTTCTATGTGCAAGATGTAGAAGTAGTAATGTAAATTAGCAAACGTTTAATTCTACTATTACATAGGTCTTAAGCCTTACAGATTTTTTTTGTTTGCAACTAAGTGTCACAGAAAGCTTATCATAAAACAGGCAAACAATTGTTTTTCATATAGATGTTAGCAATGAGTCAGATTACATGGAACTTGATGCCAAGGCTTCCATAAACAAACTTTTATTCAAAAATTCAATAGCTGCATAGTCAATATTAATCCATTATATCCCACATCTCCTTTCTTCCAGAAGCTAGGGAAGATATTATTTAACACTTAAAAAAAAAACCCAAAGCAACATAAAGTTGTTACTTTCCTTGCCAGACAAGCTCTATTGTAATTAGAAGTTTACTACAGGTGAAGTTTTAATTTGCTTCCCCCCCTAGTACGTACATGATATATTCAACACTAAAACGTACTGCCAAACATTTCAAATGACCAAGAAGCCAGCTGACAGTCCCTAGCAGTACCTGAGTAATGTACACTGAAAATAACCACCTAAAAGCATCCACTGGGAATGAATTTTAACACCCTACTTATTTTCATTATTACTGTACCTAAAGAGTAATTGCAAAACTGAAGGAATAAAAACCGGGGGCCTCACTATGCTATGCATGTGCAAACAGACAAGCATATACAATCACCTCTGATGTACTGACACTTTTGAAAATATTCGTTGATGTACTTTGAAGTAAATATTTACTTACACGCTTTCTTAATGCAAGATCAGTAAGCCGAGCTGAATTTGTGCAACAAATTTTAGAATACTGAAATAAAAAATGAAATGTATACATTTTGCACATCCAAAACTTTAAATGTGGAACGAACTCCGAGTTTCAAAATGGCCCAGTTGAAAAATGTGCTTGAACTGAAAAGATTTACCAATATACTTTAGATACTCCTGAATTCTGTGACCAGTAGGAAATTTAACAAGTGTAAGCAGTAAGGATAACCCAAAGCATAGATGCATTATCGCTAGTCTAAGTTCCAGCACTTGTTCTTAAACATGCCGGCATTTAAAACTGATCTGATGGAGGAATATATTATGGGAAAAACACATTAAATAATATTTGTCTTCCCCCTGACAGACATAACTAATCTGCTGTAAAAGTATAATTATCAGTTTCACACCATCTAAAACTATCATGAAGTTATAGGTTTTAAACCAAATTCACATAACCCCCTAAACTCTACAGCTTTTTTACAAAACTTTTCTGTGGTCCAGAGTTGAGTACTTTGAAGATCTCCTCTATATCTAGGTTAGAAAGGAAATTACTATTTCCTACCACTACATAAGGGGCACTTTCAGAAAAGCTGGTTCTTGGCTGAAGGACGTTAAGCTCACCTGATGTCCGTTATCAAGCCCATTTTCTTCCCCAGTCTTCCCTATTTCTAACATCACTCACACAAAATGGGGCCAACCTGCTCTGCCAACTCCCTGCTCCGTGGGTGGCAGGCGCTGCTCTCAGCACGCAGTCCCATTGCGGGGCCCGCCGCTGCCTCTCACACCTCACACCAGCACTGGACCAGCCACACCACACCAGGTGGCCCCCACCCACCTACAATCACAGAATCATTTTGCTTGGAAAAGACCTCTAAGATCATTGAGTTCAACCATCAACCTAACACTGCCAAATTAGTACTAAACCATGTCCCTCAGCACCACATCTACACATCTTTTAAATCCTCCAGGAATGGTGATTCCACCGCTTCCCTGGGCAGCCTGTTCCAATGCTTGACAGCCCTTTCTGTGAAGAAACTTTTCCTCACATCCACCCTAAACCTCCCCTGGCACAACTTGAGGCCACTTCTTGTCCCATCACCTGTTACTTGGGAGAAGAGACCAACACCCCCCTCGCTACACCCTCCTTTCAGGTAGTTGTAGAAAGCAAGAAGGTCTCCCCTAAGAGACCCCCCTCAGCCTCCATTTCTCCAGACTAAATTATGCCAGTTCCCTCAGCCACTCCTCACAAGACTTTTGCTCCAGACCCCTCACCAGCTTCGTTGCCCTTCTCTGGACACACTCCAGAACCTCAATGTCAGTCTTGCCATGAGGGGCCCAAAACCGAACACAGTATTCGAAGTGGGGCCTCACCAGTGCTGAGTACAGGGGGACAGCTGGCCACACTATTCCTGACACAGGCCAGGATACTGTTAGCCTTCTCGGCCACCTGAACACACCGCTGGCTGTCGACCAACACCCCCAAGTCCTTTTCCCTCGAGCAGCTTTCCAGCCACTCTGCCCCAAGCCTGTAGCGCTGCACGGGGTTGTTGTGACCCAAGGGCGGGACCGGGTCCCGCTGATGCAGCCCGCCCGGGCCCCTCTGTAGCGCCATCCTCCCCTCAGGCGGTGGCGAGCCCTGACTGGAGCCCCCGCTCCCGCCCAGGGGCGCGCGGCCCCAGGGCACACCCACCCCGAGGGCAACAGGAGCTCGCGGGCGGGCGCACGGGAAAACCGCCCTCAGCACAACCGGCGCACACCCCGACCGCTCACCGGCTAACCTCGCTCTGTACTTCCCGCATTGCCTGGTGGCACGGCAAAGTGACGTCACCCACCGCCCCCGCCACGTGACCAGCGGCGGCAGGCGGCCGTTACGCACGCGCTGTCTCGCCCCGCCCCGGCCCGGCCCGGCCCATATTGTCTTGGGGGGAGGGTTGCCCGCCCGCTCGTGAGGAGAGTGTCTCGAGCCGGTGCGGGCTGTGGCGGAGTGTCCCTCTTCCCTCAGCGCCCCGCGCGCTCCCCCTGTAGCGCGGCGCGGCGCGTACCTGTATGCGGATAAACCGGCGAGTGTGAGGTACGCTCGTGGCGCCGCTCACGGCACCGGTGAAAAATGAAGTGATATGAGCTAAAAACTGCCTTTTCCTCCACTGTGGTTATGACATAAGGAAGACACGGACCTGTTAGAGCGGGTCCAGAGGAGGCCACGGAGATGCTGCGAGTGCTGGAGCCGCTCTGCTGTGAGGACAGGCTGAGAGCGTTGGGGGTGTTCAACCTGGAGAAGGCTCCGGGGAGACATTAGAGCCCCTTCCAGTACCTAAAGGGGCTACAGGAAACCTGGGGAGGGACTCTTGATCAGGGAAGGGAGCCATGGGACGAGGGGGAACGGTTTTACACTGAAAGAGGGGAGATTTAGATGAGACATGAGAAAGAAGTTCTTTCCCGTGGGGGTGGTGAGCCCCTGGCGCAGGTTGCCCCGAGAAGCTGTGGCTGCCCCATCCCTGGAGGTGTTCAAGGCCAGGTTGGACCGGGCTTGGAGCAACCTGGGCTGGTGGGAGGTGTCCCTGCCCAGGGCAGGGGGGTGGAACGAGATGATCTTTAAGGTCCCTTCCAACCCAAACCATTCTATGATTCTGTGAGCACTGTATGAATCTGCAGGAGGGTGTTGTGATTTGAATATGGTCCTGATGTTCTGGTAAAAAAAGTATTCAGGGATTCAAGGTGAGTGAGCAATGCATCCTTGCAGCTGTAAGTAATAACCATGTGGGGGCTGACTTAGTGAAAATGTAGCCAGCGGGTCAAGTGTGACTATTGCCCCTCCACTCAGCAGTCCTGTCACTGCATCTGGAGTTAGTTATGTGCCCAGTTTTGTGTCCCTTTCCAGCTCCCTTCCCAGTACAAGAGAGAGATTACAGACTGACAGGAGGCCAGCAGAGGGTCACTAAGGTGGCCTGGAGGCTGGACCATGTGACATGAGAGGCTGGGAGATGTGGGTTTGCTTCCCATGGAGAAAACAAGGCTACAGGGGATTTAATGGAAGTCTTATGTAACCTGAAGTGGAGAAGATGGAGTAAAAATCTTCTCAGAGATGCACAGCAAAAAGCAGGAAGGAAAAGGGCATATGCCAAAACAAGGAAAATTCCAAATTAATAAATAGAGAAAAAAATTGCCAAATGTGGCTGATGAAGCACTGGGATAGGTTCCCAGAGAGACTTTGTAATCTCCATCCTCGGGGACTTGACTGCACAAGCCTCTGAGCAACATGATCTAACTTTGATGTTGGCTCTGCTTGGAGTCGGAGGTTGGACTAGACTGCATGCAGAAGTCCCTTCCAATCTGAATCTTTTAATGAGTCTATATTGGTTTTTGCAGATCTAGAATACAAAACAAAGTATGTTTCCAACAAAACAAGCATTACCTCTTTAGATAGTTTATGTAATTTACCTATGAGGGAAAACAAATTTGCGAGAGCTGCCTTCTATTTTGGAGCACACAATACTGCAGTAACACCCATATTGCAGAAACTGCTGGCAAAATTGGGAGTAAGCCTTAGAGGAAAAGCCGGCAGTCAGATAAGCATGGGTAAGGTCACATAAAAACAATTGTTCAGGCAGCATTAGGGTAAATTTTCAGTGCTGCTAATTATGCAAATTTAGACCTGATGTTTGGATAGAGGACCTTGCTGTGGATCACGGGCCGAATAGACCTTCCAGGAATTTCACAAATAAAACAAATTGGAATAAACTTGGGAAGTTTGCAATAGATGCTATACCTTGAATCTAACTGCATTACATCCATAAAATTCTACAATTCCTCATACTGCATGCCACTTACTTTACTCTATTAGTGTTGGTAATACCTTTACTCTGTTGGACACTTCATAACTCAGTGCTGCAGTTTATTTCCCCAAGGCTGGAAAGTATTTCATTTGATCACTTTTCAGTCTTTGTATTCTCTTTTTACATGAAATAAAAAGGGAACATTGAAGAAATCTCACCAAAGTAGCTGGAAGGTTGTTACCCGGTCTCCATAGAACTATAACCTAGCTTAGATTCTTAGTCTTTGAACATTTCCAGTTTCATAATGTGGTTTATGAGACAGCTATCCACACATAACATAGGCCATGAGAAATACCAACACAGGGCAGAGCGACACTCTTCTATGAGCCCACATCCCCACATAATCTCAACTAGACATGTCATACCTGAAAAGAAATCAGGCCCTAGGAGTTAGATTTCTGCACAACAGCTGTATCTTTGAGGAAATGGGAGACACATCTGGTAGGCTTGCAGTCTTGGACTATCATTGTTAATACAGACTAGCTGACCTGGGAAATAAACTTGAGATTTACACATTAAACTGCTGATGTATACATATATGAGCACACCGCACTGAAGTCTTACAGTATAAGAGAAAGTAGCAGCTTCAGTCAAAGATCTCTCTGTGCCTGGGATCTTCAAGAGAGTGGCTATAACAAAGTTAATCGGAGATTTATGCTGGAGTTGATTGATTGTTGCAGGTATAGTTTACCTTGTGAGATCTTCCTATGAGCAAATAAAGGTATCCATAATAAACACGGGAATAGCTATCAACTAGAAGATAGACTCTTTAAAAACAAGAAACAAATCTGTGGGGTGTTTTTGGCACGTTTTACCATAGGTAGGACTTCCAGTTTCCCCAAGCAAAGTCTTGCAGCAAAGGAAAATCATCCTGGAATTGAAGATGAGAATAGAATCAAAGCAGATTCAAACCCATCCATTCTTGGCGAATATAGACTCAACATGTTTTGGAGACGATAACTTCTCAGAACTATTTAGTTCAGATTAGATTCTGTTATAAGTTTAAATAAAAATAATATTTATTTAGGTTTATATAGTGCTTTCCATTTAATGATTTAAATGAATTTTATATAACATTCTCAGTGAATGAGATAACAAAACACAGATAGAACCTGGCAGAACTATTCCATCAATTTATTTACAAAAGTACTGTCGTGTAGTCCTATGCTGTACACCTGTTACTGCTGCAAGAGTGGAACACTGCAAAACTAAAAGTCCGTTGTAGCAATGAATACTCGAATCGGTAGTGGAAGAAAGTAGGAGTATGCTGAAAAAGGTATCGTCTTGCAGTTGCCATGTTGATAGACTTCTGCGAGCATCATCACTAATTTCTCTGGCACAGGCAGGTGCCTCTCCTATGAGCACTTTGATACGATGCAGAGAAAGAGTCGTTACCCCTCAAAGGACTGAGTTGAAGGGTTATTCCTATCTAGTGAGGAGGAAATTAGACTGCCAGGTAGGAGACCTGAGTTCAGGTCCCAGCTCTGACAGTATTGTTTTTGAAGACTAAGTTATGCCTGATCAAAATAAAAGACATTTGATTTTACTAAAGGCATTCCATTTAATTACACAGTAGGCATTTGTTTTAATTACACAGTGCCAAAGTATAGCAATGGGTGCTGCATATTTCATTTAAGGCATATTTTAATTGAAACATATGAGAGTTTAAACACAAGATATGTTGGTACACAAAACAAAATGATAGGGGATACAAATATTGTTGCAATGAAAACATTGTTAGACTTAACAGATGTCAGTATGGTTTTAACCATTGCCATACAGAAAGGTACATCTCTTTCAGTAGGAACTCTTATACTTTTTAACTGGTGGAGATCTCAAACGACAATTTTATAGTAGTCTGGAATGTGTGCTTATGCGTTTGTACATATATAGAGTGTACATCTCACATTTGATTTTATTTTTCATTTCTATTTTAGACTCTTAAGCTGACCACATAGAAATGATTTACTTTGGTGTCAGGTATGTATAATTTTTAAAGATAGTTTGGAATTCACTATCAGGAGTGTAAACTATTTTCATGAGCTATTTCTCACGCACTGTTAACATTAATTGTTCTTTTTATCTTCTAATTCTTCAATAGACAAATAATTCAATGAAAATTAAGACCTTTATCATTGTACTTAATGAATAAACAAAAGTGAATATGTATGCATAGTATTTAAACTTAACTTGGCATTTCCAAATGAACTAATTCGCGTTCTGGTGGAAGGGATGCATGCACTGAAACCTTCAAGTGTATTCTTGCATCTCATCTTTGGGAACTTAAGCTGTCCCAGCTAAGTTAGGAGGCTAGTCCTCTGGCATCCCTGATAGCAGTGGAAAGATACAGCAATCTGCAGGATTCAGGACCTCCTCTAGAATTATTCGAAGGTGTCTACAGTGCTTCTATATTAATATCTTATGATTAGAAATACATTTTTAAAGGGAATCTTTCAGTCATTTTCATTTATTGTGCTATCACAAAGTGGTCTCACAGAGAATGCAATGGAGTCCTTTTAGATGATGGAATGAAACCAAAATGTGCACCTACACTAATGTTTCCTTTATTGAGTGCCACACTTCCTGAAAAGAATATGGGAAAAGAAACATGTACTAGATGGCAGGATTCACTTGCTAATTGCACCCCTCCTTTAATAAACTCCCATGATACACAGTATTTGTTGCAGAAGCCCAGAATTCTATTCATTACCCGCTAGATGTCACCATTGGCACAGAAAAAATTGCGAGACTTTTTTTTGCCTCTTAAAAGCGAGGTTGGTTATACTCACCACACCTTAATCAAAGTAGAACTCCAGTCCAAGAAATTCCAAGAAATTTGTTATGTTCTCTTAAAGCTGTGTGTCCTCTGACCTTGTTTATTAACTGGAAAACCTTAAGAATATTTTACAGGAAACCACACCTGGAATATTCTCCTGAGGCTTCTCCCCACGTGGCAGTAGGCTTCTCCATTCCTCACCCTAACTTGCTTCCTCTGCTTCTCTTACATCCAGAGCCATTTGAATTGCCTATTCAGTAAAATAAACTGATAAATCCTATTAGGTACCTTGCTAATTGCAAGTTTAAAATAGGCAGTATCCCGTTTTCCTATTTTATTATTATCTGTTCTAGCTATCACATCACAGAAACCTACTATGACAGTTTCCTCTGTCTCTATTATTAACTCAGTTACACGGCGATTATGGATAAAAATTGAGATAAAAAATATTCGGGGAGTTTTATCTGCCTAGGTTTAGCTGTTCAGTGATTGAATGTTCTTTGACTGTAGCAGAGATATTCTTTGTTATAATCATCATAATTTTTAGACCAATTCTCAGTGATTTTGTTTAGGTTGCTGTTTCATGTATTAATACATTTTAAAGTCAGAAAAGGCAATTGTCATGATCAAGAGGGTAGACTTCTTGATAACTCTAAGCAGCCCTTGGGTGAGCATGTTTCAGCAGTGTACACTAATGACTGCAGCTGACTTAGTGTGCTGCTTTTTTTATTTCCTCAGGGAATTACCAACCATTTTGGCTAGAATTGCTGTTGCATATCACAATAGAAAAAAAGATCATAATGGCTGTGAATCTGAGCAATTGTTTGTGAAAGGCCATTGGATTAGAGCATATGTTTCAAAAGATGCTGCTTTGTAGTCCAAAAGAAGACTATTTTACTATTTGTGCAGATACTGCAGTGAAAAAGTTGCCTGAATTCTGGAATGAATTTTGCTTCTTCTATATTCTGTCTCTGTATTTTTTTTTTTTTTTTCTCCTAGATTTGAGTTCACTCATTGCAGTTTTTCCTGCATGCTACTTGAGACCAAACTCAACTAATGTCTGAACCTTGTATGATACATTGAAATAGACTGAATTTAAGTTTATTCCTTTAATAAATTTTTCCAATTTATTTAAATGCAGAGATATTAGGGCTTCATTTAATATTGAATACTTTAAGTACAACTATTGACATTCAGGTGTTTAATTCAGAGAAATAAAACTGACAGAGGATAATAATACTTTGCGTTTAGTTAGTGTATTATATCCAAAATTTATGAGCATCATACAAACATTATCCTAAGTGTTACATTGTTATTGTAAGTCTTGTTATATTCGCTTTACAAAATAGGCACATGTGGCCCAAAGGCTCATGTAGCTCCAAGTATCTCAATATCATTAATTAAGAACATAGAATTTCTCCTCCAACAATTAAACTACCATTTTTTGCTTCTGATGTAATGAAAGTATTACACAGAACATCCCTTCAACTCATCCCACCGAACTCTTTACAGTACTCAGTTGAAGGAGTTCCAGTTCCATCAGAACTTTGTTGTTACACTAACTGAGCAATTTCAGAACCAAGAAAGCATTCAGTAATCAGTATATTCATTAGCACAACAAAATGAATGGGAGGACATTCTTTTTACATTGAACCTTCAGGATGCCTCTCTAATCATCCTTCCCAAAATGTATGGAAAAGACTTACATAAACTCACCATTACACGCTAATGTGACTTTAGCTGTTGAAGTTATCTGGTTCTGGGATTTCTTCTTAAAACTAACATACTCCATAGCGTTCGCTCAAAATGTTTGCCTCACTTAGTTCCAAAGCAGAAGAACAGGAATGAATCCTTTACTGATGTGCCACAAACAAGGTGGTATGCAGTCTTGAGATATTCAGCTAATATAGGGCCTGAGATCTCCTCTGCCTCAATTCTCCTTCCTGCTCCCCAATCTGTATACTCTTTTTTTATTTTGGTGTAGTTATTCTGTGAAATTGTAAGCTTCCTGGTAAGTTGGCTCATGTGACATAAGCCACTATCCCCTTTTTGGCTGAGGAACTATGTTTTCTTCCTTTGGGAACAAATCTATACCTGACTGCACTTAGAAAGAGGAGATCGATTCCTGTTGTATGACAAGGCATGTCTGCTTTTGAGAATTAGTTAGTACTTAGAAACAGTTAAATCAATGGCTGAGCAAGTGAATGCTCAAAGTTGGAAGAGTGAACCTTAGCTGCAAACTTCTCTGTCAAGGCTGTCTCCCAGCTTTTCCAGATGAAGCTGTTTTTACACGTGCTTGTCATTCAAGTTGTGGACGAGGCCCTGAGCAACATGATGTAGTGTCAAAGCCAGCCCAGCTTTGAGTTGTAGGCTGTACTTAAATGTCTTCCTGAGATCCCTTCCAACCTAGAGTATTCTATTATTGTGTGTTTCTCCTGAAATACTTTACAGCATTTACAGCATGATTTATAAAATGGAATTAAATACCAAGGATAGAAAAGGTAAACATACTTCATGTATTTTATTTTCTGGTTTGCAAGCTTGAGTTGTTGCTCATGAGTTTGCCTCATTATAGGAGGAAGAGTTTGCCTACTACGAGATAAGGATATATGGATTAGTATTGCCACTGCAAGCTTAGGTTATTTGCAAACTTGTAGGAAGATGAAAATATGTGTAGTCTATATCAACTATATTCTCTAAGTCTAGAAATGACACCATACCCTTCTTGAATAGATAGTGACGGTATGTTGAGCATGGGAAGTCTTAGCAAAATTTCTAGGACATAAAAATGCTTTTTTTCAGTGAAGTTAACATCTACAGGTATAAATGAAGCAAGCACGGTATCAAAGAGATACAGTAGGTTACAATAGGACTTGATATTTCAAAAAAGTTTATGATTTGGGGGAAGCTATAAATAAAGAGGGTAGATTTTTTTAAACAGTTGAAGCTTCTTTCTTTGACTATGAAAAGTACCTCCACTTGCAGATCTCACTTCACAAGCAACATGTTCCCATGTTTAATGGAGTTAAGTTGAGAGAGAAAAATATATTTGGCCAATCACAGAAACGTTATTCTATTTCTTCCTTTTCTGTAGCTGAATAACTTATAATCACTGAAGATCTCTATTTATATCTCCGTTTTTTGTTCTACATTGCGAAATAGGTAATCTGAAATTGTGAAATGTGTACAACAGCGTAACAGTTCTGAGATTGCTGCTGAGTTTTTCAGATTCCTGATCTGAATTAGTTCTTCTTCAAATGTGTTAAAGCTGTTAAATGCATGTTTCCCACTTTTATTAACACTTGTTTATAAATTACAGTTTTCCAAAGTCATCTACTTTACCCATGGTGTTTACCTTTGAAACTGGAACATTTTGTTTGGTTGAACTCTTGAGTTGCTGTTCAGCTCAAAAAAAACCAGACCAGCATCAGTGAATGTGAAGGATCTTTTTGAATGTCTTCTTGAAATTCTGGTTACAAAGAGGATACAGGAATGGATTTAAGGTGGAGTTCACATAGCCAAGCCATATAGTGAACATGTGTAAGTGCGAAAATTGTTTATGGCCATGGAAAGCTATTACCATAAATAATACAAAATAGGGAATCCAGCACAGCATAAAGGCTGCCATTATGACCCCTAACTGCTTAGCTGCCTTCCTCTCCCTGTTCCCATGCAGTCCTTGAATGCGCCTTTTGGAATGAGTATGCAGACTTTGCCAGGTTTTCCTCAGGTAAGTCAGTCTTCCGAAATCCCTGTTCTCAGTCTTTTCCGGAGGACTGCAAGCTCTTTCAGGGTTAGGATTGGAGTGCTCTCCACAGGGTACCTCCTCTGTGAAAGTATGGTTGTCTGATGCATCACTTAAGTCACTGTCTTGTGAGCACGGCTCCTCTTCATTTTCATTCTCTTCTGTTACAGACACGCACTTCTTTCCTGCTTTATCCAGGCCTGGCTCAGACTGGGCAGTAGTGAAAGGAAAACAGCTCCATTTAAGGACTTTACTATTACTCTTGCCAACAAATGCCTCTGAAGACTTGTCAGGATTACTGAAATGAAGCTCTGTTTCCGTATTTTTGGGCTGAGGCGAGTTTTGCTTGTCTTCAGGAGGGTTGTTCTCATATAAGATTTGCTTTTGGAGGCAAATATTTTGCTTGTCCTTCCTTTTAGTATGATCTATGGCTTTTTTTTCTGAGAAAGACCAACCTGATCCATTGATGAGCTCTCGGTGTTGACAGTGTTTTCGAACAGCTCGGAATATTTTATAGTAGAACCATAACATCATGATAGAGGGTAGGTAGAAATTGAGAATGCCTGTCAACACTTTAAACCAGGTGACTTGAGAGAATTCAGTTTCACACTTGTCTTTTACTTTCCTTTCCCCATTATTAGCAAAAACATGCCAACCTAGGATTGGAATGACCCACATGAAAGAGAGCAACCAAACCCCCAAAATCATAAGCAATGCTCTCATTTTTGTTCTATACTTGAGATACTGCAGTGGTTGCTGAACTGAACGATAACGGTCAATGCACAATATGAAGAGATTGAAAATGGATGCAGTACTGGCCACATAATCCATTGACAACCAGAACAAACAGGCTGGTAAGCCTAGAGTCCACGTACCGCTGAGGAGATAAACAATATTCAGAGGCATAACAGCTGCACCAACTATAAGATCGGCAATAGAGAGGCTGACAATGTATAAATTGCCAACTGTTTGCAGCTTCTTTTCAGTTTTCACAGCACATAGTACTAATATATTCATGACAATGGTGATCAGTGAAATGCTTCCCAGGACCAGACCTAGAGGAGCTGAGTGAGGGTTAGTTGAGTTCTCTGTTGAGTTTTTTGACATCTTTTGCACAAGAACACAGAATGTAAATCAGAGATGTCCAGGCCTTGGAAATTCAGTCTTGTTTTACACTTCTGGATGAAAATGTGTTGGATTGCTTTGTGAATTTTATTTCCAGAACTATAGAAAAGAAAAGAAATATGCTCAATCACTGTGGTACTAAAAATAAAAAAACTAATCTGTGTTTCAGCTTAGCACCACCCCTTTTAGGACTTTCCTAAACAATGAATTTTTACATATGGGTAATTTAAGATGTGTTCCATGAGAAGTACTAGAGCAAGCTCTACGAACCAATCCAAAATGGTTTGCAGAGGTGTTTTATGGGGCTTCATAATTCTGACCCCAGAATTTCAATCTTCACTGTTTTAATTTATTATATCTCATTAAACACCTGATCATGAACCATAACATAAACTACATATTGGCAAACCAAATTAAATTGTGCTAATAAAAAGTAAATTAATGTGTTTTGTACTAAATAGTTTTAAACAAACCAGTGATTATTTACAAACTACATCTAATAGTTTGAGAATACAGCAGTTGGATATAATTATCCACCAACAATAGAGTATCATATATGCTGGTTTTGGCTGGGATAGAGTTAATTTTCTTCACAGTAGCTAGTATAGGGCTATGTTTTGGATTTGTGCTGAAAACAGTGTTGATAATACAGGGATGGTTTGGTTATTGCTGAGCAGTCCCTCCACACAGCCAAGGCCTTTTCTGCTCCTCACACCACCCATCAGTGAGTAGGCTGGGGGGGGGCACAAGAAGCTGGGAGGGAACACAGCTGGGACACCTGACCCCGACTGACTAAAGGGATATTCGATACCATCATGCTCAGCACTATAAAGCTAGGGGAAGGAGGAGGAATGAGGGGGACATTCAGAGTGATGGTGTTTGTCTTCCCAAGTAATGGTTACATGTGATGGAGGCCTGCTTTCTTGGAGATGGCTGAACACCTGCCTGCCCATGGGAAACAGTGAATGAATTCCTTGTTTTGCTTTGCTTGCACGTGTGGCTTTTGCTTTACCTATTAAACTGTCCTTGTCTCAATCCACAAGTTTTCTCACTTTCACTCTTCTGATTCAATCCCTCATCCCACTGTGAAGGGAGAGAGTGAGCTTAGTTGCCACCTGGGGTTAAACCAACAATATGATGTCCAATGACAAGGTATTCTGAACAATAAAAAGTCTCCAGCCAGTATACACTTTTAGCTGATACAGAGTCTCAAATAACTCCTAAGGTTGCAGCCAGTGCCTAAGTTTTCACTGGTAGGCAGTTGTTCAAATTATAGGTAATGACTCATCTCCTCCTACCCAATTTAGGCTTACATGGATTTCAAACATTTAAAGATGGCAGCCTTATTTTGGTTCAAATACAAACTAATAAGAGTTCAAGGAAAAGAATAGAATTTTTCAGGATTAATAAGCATCTTGCAACCTCTCAAATGTATATAATTATATACATTTTAGGGTCTTTCAGGCTGAAGTTTACTAGTCAATAATTCAACATGTCATTTATTTCTTCTTATTCCAGTAATCAGGGTTGAAGCTAAAATGTTTGTGTGCTTTCTTACAAGAGGTCAAATTCCTTCTTCCTTAAGCTTTACTTACAAGTGCCTGGTATTATGAAAGCAGATGTGTGCTTGGTAGCAGTAGCATCCATAGGCAGAGGAAATACATACACTGTGGGGCACGAGCTCAAGAGCTGTATTCTGTAATTCTGTATTCTGCATAGCCTTCAGGTTCCGTCATGTATAGTTCTTCAGTAACAGCTAGTCACAGATGTCAGAAGATCACAGAGGCCTCAAGCATTTCCTGTTTGAGAACGAGAACAAAATTTACTCCACAGATCTTAAACCAACATGTCTGGTGATGGGAAATAGTTATATCGCAGTCTGTCATTGTCTTTCTTCCCACAGCTATACACTGTAACCTCCCTGCTGGAGTTAAGTATATGGGGCATGGTCAAGTCAAGAAGTTGATGTTAATTGCTTCAGTGACCTAATAAAGAAATGACTGACCTTCACCCCCATATATTTTCATTTAAAATTATGGCAAAATAAAGGGAGAGAAGGCAAATTTAATTGAGTCTTCAATAGCAGTAAATCAAGGTATCTGATTAGACAGCTCTCCTTGGTTATTTATGAACTGCATATGGAATAAAACATAGAGCAGGATACAGCGAATGGTGTTGACTCCTTCCCAAACTTTCTCTTTAGCACTGCTGGAGTGAGATAGGGTAGGATTTAGGAAGGAGCCTGCAGAACTTGATCTGGAGTGCTTCTGCTCCAAAGAAGTCATGTAGGTCTAGTTTTTCAACTCATGCTCCACTTTTATTAAAATGTCTTTTATTAAATGACAAAGCTTAATTATTTTTATGTTTTAGAAGAGCTTATTCAGGCTGTAACAATCCAAGAATGATGTCAGGAGATGCAAATCGTTTGAGAATGTTAAGAACAAGAAAAACACATGCTAACAGGTATTCCATATTTATAATAATTCTGTCTTACAATGTAATTTTCATCACAGTGTCATCTGAGCAGTCATAGTCCCTGATGGATTTTATCTTCTCTGCTTTTTAGACAGCTGGCCATGTACTATTAAATTTTAAAGTGAAATTGAGGAACGGGTCAAAGTGATCTGCTAAACATCATACAGTAATGTAAGATCTAAAACCAGCCAAGGCTCCCTTGCTCTCCAAACAGTGTCCTGACAACTCTACTGTTTTTTTTCTGTCTAGACTTTTGGTCTGTATTCATTCAGACACCCTAGACAAACAAAGTTGATTTAGAAATTAATTTTTTTTTTAACTTTAATGCAGTGCAAGCAACTTAGTCTGGCTTTGATGTTCTGACATCTTCCATTGTAATAAGTCCACTTACATGATAGGGTCTAATATGGCTGGAGTGGGACTATACCCAGTAACAAATGTCTATAGTATTAATTGCTGGAACAGGCTTGCAAGAACCACTTGTCCTAGTCTAGAGTGAGTAGATCTTAAGGCTCGATTAGGATATTGAAGCTTTACAGTAACACTGCATTTTCCATATTGAACAATTTGTGGTTTTCATATGTGATCTTTTACAACCCTGACTTTGTGAGTATTCTCCCACCAAAGACAGTATTGTAAGGCTCTGGGTAATTTATGTTTTGGAGTGTGTTGATGAGAAAAGAAGCCACTCTAAGAGGTAACTGGAAAAGGGTCTCCATACCTTCAGCATGGAAGTTGTATACCCAGCACATACTTCCTACCTGTCTACTTTTATTTGAAGACAAATCGTACCTCTGTATCCATTAAAAAGACATACCAAGGGATTGAGTTGGCCATAAAATGCTTAGAATAGAGCAGAAATGCCTTTGTATGATCTAGTCCTTGCAACTGTCTCTTGGCATTCCCTAGCATGGTCACCATATGCTGCTGCTGTTTCTGCGTGAGATCTTTCAGATCATGCAGAATTCTCCTTAACAATAAATTATGATAGGCATTTAGCAATGTGTCAGACATACTGCAATCCCACCCTCATGTGTGTACAGGAAGAGAATTTGGTGGCTTTCTGGAATCTTCTGAGGTCCTGAAGAAGGCTTCCAACACAGGAGTCTGTGCATCTTGCACCCGTCAGTGTCCATGCTCTTTTGCTAAGGAGCAAGTTGCAGAGGGCCTACATCTCCCTCTCCTACACAGGCCAACAGAATGGTACAAGAGAAAAAAGTAAGCTTCGCCTAAGAAGCAAAGGTGACTGCACACAAAATAGCATGCAGAGAAGTTGCATTTAGTTGCAGAAATGTTGTTATTGGTCAGTGCCTGCTAATGCTGCTCTGTATTTAGAGCTTTGGCCCTTATATCACAGTCTTGCCCATGAAGCTTACATTGAACTCCTATGCGATTGCCACTCTTCGCTAGAATTAGCACATTTTGCCACACAACTTCGTCCAATGGAAGATAACTGGCAAATAATAAGCCTTGCTCCATATTTTGTAATTCAGTGATCACCTCTTCTGTGCTCTAGAGCAGACTGCAATCTACAAATTTGGTTCTTAAACTTCCTACCATCATCATTAGTAGCAATGGTACCAAATATCATCAGCAGTTAGTCATCATGAAAGCATTGTGATGTGCAATAGCAGCTTCTTGCTCTTCACTGAGGCACGTGCCATTTTGTGGTGGCTGTAGACTGTGGTATATGTACCGTTCAGGAGCTACTGGTTTAATTCCTTATCTGTAACTCAGTTCCCAGTAGAGGAACTGTAATAATACTGAATAAATGTGTTTTAATATTTGGACGGTTTAACTCTGAGCCTAAGCTTACTAATACAGAACAGATTTTAAAGACAACAATCAGCCTAAGATGTTGGATAGCTCTTCGGAATTTCTAAACCCTCACCTCACCTTGAGATGCCTTCTTTAACTTTTACTGTCTGTGAAGAGCTTTTTCTAGAAGGAAAATCAGCAATTGCAATTTGTTTGTTATTGTATCACAGTGGTAATTCTTCCAAGGAACAAGAATCTACTGGGAGATGCTAAGTGGATGCCTTACTGACTCATTAGTGCAGGTGCAGTCTATTAAGCCCTGACTAAGTGGGAGTAAGTTTCTAGAAACAGATGTTGCTGTGTCTTTTATGGATAGGTTTTAAAGAAACTGCAGCTACAAAAGGAAAGGCTAGACTAGGACAAAATTCTTGTTTATCAGGCTAAGTTCCAGGCAGAAAGTAAGATTTCATTTCAGATGGCCCGTGTTGACTATGTTGTACTTAAGAAACCTATTTGTTTCTAGTGATTATCTTTTAATTATTCTTTAGGTGTTGAAAGTGTTAACACACTAGAGGTTTGATTCATTTTTCTCTCAAAGATTAATTTATTTCTCTGTAATAAAACAATCCTTAGGTAATGTCTGCCAATATTCAAGGAGTATTTTTGATAAATAGTAAATGAAAAACTTCATAACCTGCCTGCTGTTCCCATTCCAATGACCTAGTATTTCAGTCCAGGAAGGACCAGCTTTTTTTGTTTGCCTTTTTTTTTTTTTTTTCCCCTGAAAAGTGTCTACCACTATCAAAGGAAAGACTGGATTCCATCTATGATTGAGTTGTCTCTTCTAGGTAGTCTGAAATGAAAAGACTACATAATCTGAAGTTTTAGTGTCTGACCAGTGACATTTTTTCAATCCTCCTCTTCCCCCCACATACCTATTTTAAGGGCAGTGAGAGTTATAAATGAATCTTTTAGTACGTGAACAAACAACCCAGCCTGACATAGAAATACTTTCATTCCTTGTTTTTATTATGACTCTTCGTGTGAAGAAAATCTTAATCAACAAATTTGGACATCTGGCTGTCTTGTCTTGCATTAACTTGTATTGCATGCATTTGGTGGCAGAGAATTTTGAGTGGTTCTTGATGTAAATGGGGAAAAATGAGGCCAGAACTAATGTAGCAGATGGACACTATTTGCAGATGTGCTGAAATCTACTTTACAGACTAGACTGCAGAGAGAAATTTGCTGTCGGAGTTGTTGGATCAGTGATCTGCATACTGATTCAGGAGCTGGATGGCCTGGGAAATGGTGCAGGCCTTCAGTGTGCCAGGGTGATTGGCAATGGTACGGGTCCTGGTGAGGGTAAAGACAAGCAGGACATTTTTGAAGCCTTTTCCACACTTTCATTGCAAAAAGATTGGATGGTCCAATGCTGTAATTACTGCACTTCTTTTCCCCCTCTTGGTTCATTCACTTGTATAAAGAAGATCATGATTAGGCTGTATAGTTTCAAAGGAAGGACAAAGCAGAATAGGAGTAATGCAGTTGCATCCACACTCCTAAGACATATTTATTCAATTATCTCTAGGAGTGCACGTAACAACTCATTTTAAACTACTTTAACTGAAGGCTCCTTGAATTCATTTATCCATTTATTCTCAACGTGCAGTACACTGTGAATGGTCCTCTCACGCTTAGAGCAGTGAGTGGGGGACCACTTAATGCAGTATTGCAAAGACGTCTAGAGCAAGGCCATCACTTCTGCCCTTTTATACAGGAGCTATACTGCTTAGCTGTGGTCTGGTCTGTGACATCAAATTTATCTTTATTCCTCTATCTTCAATGGTGATGTTCTAAGGATAGCAAGCAGACCTTATCAACAACCAAAAGACTATGCAGAGCCTATTGTGAAGGGAACTTGAAGTTTTTAAGTAACTTTGTGAAGTCTTTCAAGGAGCAAAAAAGTATTTATAGTTGTATGATATACTGAATTTGTAACTTGCTTATGTAAGGTTATTTTCTTTTCAGTCCAGTGATTCTATTATGCTATTGCTATATTTTATTTGTATATGTGGATATTAGGGTACAGGCTACAGGGTATATGGCAAATAAATACTTCTGGTTTTATTTAATTGAGGAAATATTGCATCTGGTTTCCTTAAGTGAGGCATAATTCAAAGAGCAAGAAAATGTTTGGGCAAGCTCAAAGATTTGGAAATATAAGTGAAAGTTCAGCTTGGGGCTTGTAGGTCATGCTTGACTTGATTATACTTGGTATTTTCAGGTTTTCATTCTTATAGAATCACAGCAGTTGCTTCCACAGCCACATGCATCAATCAAATTGGCAGGCTACATGCTGCTGTCAACAGAGATTTTTCTGATTGCTGATCTTTATGCTGGGGGACCTGGCTTTAGTAGGAATGAAATTATCTACAGTTTTAGCTATCTGCCAGCAAAAAGTTTAGACCTCCACAGCCTTCTGAAATAGTTTTAGCATGAATAACACAAATCATTATCTACAGTCATGCTATCCTTCTCATCCCGGGTCTTTAGCTTTTTATAATGAGCACTGAACTTTGTGGGAAATTGAGTACTTCAATCTGAGTCACCACTGCACTGTCTGAGCTCAAATCTTGATTAAGATGCTATACCATGTCTGCTTGTGAAAGACTTGTCTCTTTCAGAAATAACTGTCTCCTCTGGTGTTCTGATCTTTCCCCTCACCTCCCCCTAACTGGTGTACTGTCCTCTTAATTGGGTTAAGAATTCTGTACTGGATCCTATCTTTAATCTTCCTTTCACTTTGTGGTCTGATATCCTTGGGTAACGACTAAGTGTATGTGTTGCTGTTGGATTTCTGGTGGAGGGGCAGGAAAACTCAGCTTTTCACTTTGTGCAGTGAGAACAAACATGCTTATTTTACCACTGACAAATTTCTCAGGGGTCATTTAAAAGTACTGGTATATCATTAATATAAAACTTTGCCATTAAAAAAAATAGACACCACAACCCAAAAGAACTTAGATTTGTTTGGGATACTATAATGTTCCTTTGCTGATCTTATCTCTTTCCACTTTAAAATAAGCATGCTGTGCTGCTCATACATGGGAGGAATTCAGTTGGTCCCAGAGTTAACTATCATACTTCTGTGGCACGGCAGGGTGGTCAGTCACTTTCCAATTTAATTGAGAAGTTAAATTATGTGCTATTATGAATGCGTATCACTACAGGGGAACTCGACAAACTATTATAACCTGTCAAAAGCAAATTATTTCTGTAAAATATGGAAGCTTATGACTTCATGGTACAAATGCAACTTCACTCTCAAGCAAATGAAAGTTTGAGATGCTTTTTACTTCAGTTGCACCTACACAGGGATACTGATTTGAAGCCATTTGGCATGAAAATCGTGATTTACTACTTGCTTATGACTTGTCTATATGGAGAAACACCTTGTAAAAGAAATATTCTGAAACAAATCTAATCCAACCCAGTTATTTAGCTTAAGCTAATACTGCCTTTGCGTCCTTCCATCTGATTTTATGTTTCTATTCTTGGCCACTGCCAAATACAAGAGGTCAGTTTCAAAACGTAGGCTCATACTGTAAGGGTCAGTTCTTGAGTGAAGACTGATCACAGAAATACTCCTGTGGAAGTTCTTGCTGTCATTAGCGTAACCAGAGTGCCATCAAAGCTCTTTGCCATGAGACAGGGGAGTCTGTCCTGGGGAAAACTTCATTCCGGTTTTGATATTTGTTATGTGTTCCTATGTCTCTGTGTTCTGCAATTTTTTGATAAAGTTGATTATTTGATCTCCTCAGATGACAACAAATACAACTTCTACCATATGGTTCATATATGATGCTAAGAATATTTGAATCCAGAAGTATATGCGAGCTATTGTTTACAGTATACCAAAAAAAAACCCTAAACCTAAGAAAGTGATGATTGGAAGGCAATCTGTCAAAAAAGGAAATTGAGTCCAAACTACAAACATGTGTTAGTCTAAAGAAGTGTTCACATAACTAATAATACGCAATATACAGCAAAATACCAAATATTTGCTCAAAAAAGACAGTTACCTTTACTAAGGTACCCAAGAAGTGAAGTTTAACATGCATCTAAAATGCGTTCCTGTGTAGGGAAATCCTTATGTGAACAGAAAATACTGGCAATAGTAGCATTTATTTGTATGAGCATGTATGTCCTAATTAATTTGCATAGATGAGCATATGATTCAATGCTAAGTAATACTTTACTCTAAATATGAAGAGGCCATACCTAGATAGGAAGCTAAACACCAAAACTGCATTCAGAAGTTTGATTTGGTATAGAGTGGTTAGGAGCAGAAACACTCTCCTAAAATGTATATAACTAGTCGAAGGTTAGTGAATAGTAGCGAAGGGGAAAGACATTTTTAATAATATTTTCTTCTTTAAAGAACGGTTACCATTTGTGGCATGCAATCTCACTCTGTGTATGCTCTTATGTATAAACAGTTTATCATTAATTCTCTCAGATCTCACATACTGTTTATGCTTAAATCCCTTCAAAATTGTTTTTCTCTTGTGTACCAATTGTGGTGCCAATTGCCCTGCATGTCATCTTCTTTCTGTTTCTTCTCTTTAGAACTCACAAATAGTGTTGAAAGGCTAAGTGAATTAGAGTTCTGCAGGCTTACACAGTATCTACTAATTCATTACATTGTTCTGGGTTCTTAACATTTTTTTAGACTGAGAATTGACTCTTTGAGAGCATTATTTTTTCATGCGTAATTAAGGACAGAACATCTATGTCTTTGATATGTCTACACTGGAGTTTATTATATTCCAAATCACATTCTGTTTATTTGGATTTTCATTGTTCCAATACTGATGCACATGCAAACATGTTTTGTAACTCCTGGAGACATAAATGAATAGTTGAAAGCAAGCATGGAAAGCAAAAGAAGAGTATAAGAAAGTGTATTTCCTGTGCATTGCAGTACATTCTGCTTTGTGCCAAAGCCTTTTTCAGTCCTCTACTTCAGTTTCCTGAGCTTTACTAGGTCTTTCATGATCCTCCCTCATCCCTTTCTTCTGAGGGAAGGGCACTTAATAGCTGGCCAGTATGATTAATATGAGAGCTACAGGAATAGTATCAGGAAAATTATTAAATATCCCTTGTCATTGAACTACTGACAGAACCTTGGCTACTTATTATTTAAGAAGAAAAAAATGTCTGGATGTGGTTCATAATCTAGAGCACCTTAATTTACAGGAATACAGTTGCAGGCTTATTGCTTGTCATGAGAACCAGTGAATGCAGTAGCTTCTGTGCTGTTTGTTTAGGAACATTCTGAAAACAATTTAGGAAAAGGAAAACCAAACAAATAGAAACTGTAGCTACTTAACTGAAAAGGAGATGGGGAAGGCGACAAATGTGTCCTTGTGGCCAAGAAGGCCAGTGGTATCCTGGGGTGCATTAAAAAGAGCGTGGCCAGCAGGTCGACGGAGGTCATCCTCCCCTTCTACTCTGCCCTGGTGAGGCCGCATCTGGAGTACTGTGTGCAGTGCTGGGCTCCCTGGCTCAAGACAGACAAGGAACTACTGGAAAGACTCCAGCAGAGGGCTACGAAGATGATCGAGGGAATGGAACACCTCTGTTATGAGGAAAGGTGAGAGATTTGGGGCTGTTTAGCCTGGAGAATACCAGTATAAGTATCTAGAGGGCAGGTGTCAAGAGGATGGGGCCAGACTCTTTTCAGTGATGCCCAGCGACAGGACAAGGGGCAATGGGCACAAACCCAGGAACACAGGAAATTGTGCCTCCACATGAGGAGGAACTTCTTTACTTTGAGGGTGATGGAGCACCGGAACAGGCTTCCCAGAGAGGTTGTGGTGTCTCCTCTGGAGTTACTCAAAACCCACCTGGATGCATTCCTATGCAACCTGCTCTAGGTGAACCTGCTTTGGCAGGGGGGTTGGACTAGATGATCTCCAGAGATCCCCTCCAACTCCTGACATTCTGTGAAATGGAATAGTGAATTCCAGGAGTAGCGTGTAAAAATAAAAGTGGTCAAGTTACATTTAATGTTATAATCAACTAGGATTTCTTCTGGTACATGGTTCATAGTAGATCCATGTCCTTTGACTCAATGAATAAAGTACATGAACAAATATCCAACAAGCAGCCTAAAAATCTCATCTAATCTGGTAACAGTATCTGGCAATATGCAGCTAGATTATCACTGGAATCTATTAATCCTAAGAAAGCAGCTAAATTTTTTAGCTCGGTTGATGTTGGGCAAGTGGTAGACATTGTCTAGCTGGATTCCTCCAAGGCTTTTGATACAGCTCCCCACAGCCTCCTCCTAGAGAAACTGATGCATTATGGTCTAGACAAGTGGTCTGTGCAGTGGGTGGGAACTGGCTGACAGGTCACACCCAGAGGGTGGTGGTCAATAGCCCCTTTTCAAGCTGGCAACCTGTCACAAGCAGGGTCCCCCAGGGATTGATACTGGGCCCAACACTGTTTAATACCCTCATAAGTGATCTGGATGATGGGATAAAGTGTACTTTGATGAAGTTTGCTGATGATAACAAGTTTGCTGATGAGTGGGGAAGTGGACACTTCGGAAGGGAGGGGCACCCTGCAGGAAGACCTGGAGAGGCTGGAAGAGTGGGCTAACAAGTACCTTATGAAGTTCAACAAGGACAAGTGTAAGGTCTTGCACCTGGGAAAACATAATCCAGGAGTGCAGCACAGGCTGGGATCTACCCAGCTGGGGAGCAGCTCTGTGGAAAGGGACCTGGGGGTCCTGGTGGACAAGCTCAATACGAGAGAGCAGTGTGCTGCAGCAGCCAAGAAAGCCAACAGGATGCTGGGCTGCATCAACAAGAGCATCACCAGCAGAGATAAAGAAGTCACTATCCCACTCTACTCAGCATTGTCAGGCCACACCTGACTGCATTCAGTTTTGATCCCTGCTATGCAAAAAAGATATGGACAGGCTGGAGAGGGTTCAGAGAAGGGCCACAAAGACGATCAAAGCACTGGGAAGCCTGCCATATGATGAAAGGCTGAGAGAACTTGGTTTGCTCAGCCTTAAGAAAAGAAGATCTAGGGGAGACCTTATCACCACATTCCAGTATTTAAAGGGTGGCTACAAAGAAGACGGACACTCCCTTTTTACAAAGAGTCACATGGAAAAGACAAGGGGTAACGAGTACAGGTTACTCCTGGGGAGATTCTGATTGGACACAAGAGGAAAATTTTTCACAATGAGAACAATAATCCATTGGAATAATCTCCCTGGGGAAGTGGTGGATTCCCCATCATTGGATGCTTTTACGATTCAGCTGGACAGGGTGCTGGGCCATCTTGTCTAGACTGCTTTTGCCAAGAAAGTTTGGACCAGATGGTCCTTGACATCCCTTCCAACATAGTATTCTATGACTTTCTCTTTGATGCATTAAAGTTCAAAATGAAGCACGTCTGGAGAATCCTCAGGAAAATTGTGTAGTCCTAGCCACTTGAAAGTTGATTTTTTTTTTTTATTTTTATTTTTTTAAAGACTGCTGCTAATGATTGTGTATCATTGACAGCTCTAATCCATGCTGAGGAATACAGCCCTAGAGCAGAGGGCGTTCTTATATTCAGTTTCCTTAGTAGAGTCAATATTAGTAGGCAGAGATCTTAAATATCATGTTTTAACTTCCAATAGCATCACCTAAACCAAAATAGTCTGAAAGTATAGCTTCAGTATCTTTCATAGAATCATCTAGGTTGGAAGAGACCTTTTAAGATCATCAAGTCCAACCATCAACCTAACACTGCCAAGTTACCACTAAACTGTGTCCCTCAGCACCACAATTACACATCTTTTAAGTACCTCCAGGGTTCCCTGGGCAGCCTGTTTCAATGCTTGACAGCTCTTTCTGTGAAGAAATTTATCCTAATGTCCATCCTAAACCTCCCCTGGCACAACTTGAGGCCATTTCCTCCTGTCCTATCACTTTTTACTTGGGAGAAGAGACTGACACACACACACACACACCCCGCTACCCCCTCCTTTCAGGCAGCTGTAGAGAGCGATGAGGTCTCTCCTCAGCCTCCTTTTCTCCAGGCTAAACAACCCCAGTTCCCTCAGCCACTTCTCATAAGACTTGTTCTCTAGACCCCTCACCAGCTTCGTTGCCCTTCTCTGGACACGCGCTAGAACCTCAATGTCTTTCTTGCGGCGAGGGGCCCAAAACTGAACACAGTATTCGAGGTGGGGCCTCACCAGTGCCGAGTACAGGGGGATGACTGCCCTAGTCCAGCTGGCCACACTATTCCTGACATGGGCCAGGATGCCATTGGCCACCTGGGCACACTGTTGGCTCATATTCAGCTGGCTGTTGACCAACAACCCCAGGTCCTTTTCTGCTGGGCAGCTTTCCAGCCACTCTGCCCCAAGCCATTAGCACTGCGTGGGATTGTTGTGACCCAAGTGCAGGACCAGCACTTGGCCTTGTTGAACCTCATACCATTGGCCTCAGCCCATTGATCGAGCCTGTCCAGACCCCTCTGTAGAGCAACTGTCTTTAACACTGGGCATTACATGAGCATTACAACCAAAAGAGCTAAGAGAAGATGGACATATTCCAAAGAATGCTCTGGCCTTCAAAATATAAGCTCAGACTTCTATTAAACTCTTCTTCCAGCGTCTAAACTTTCTGGTTTAAGGCATACCAAATGTCAGTTGTTCCATGGCAAAAAAACAGTCGTTTCCTCTAGTAATATTTCCCATATATGGATTATTTTTGTGAAGAGATAGGGGGAAAGCCCCATCATGAGTAGAATCCTAAGGCTTCCAGATATGGTATTAGTTTTCCCTGCTAGCCTCAGCATTATCTAGTTCATTATCAATGTGATCTCTTAACAAATCAATATTTAAGTAGTGTTGTCATTAAGTAGTGCAGTGCTAGGAAGCCTTATCTTCTCTACTCTGTTACCAATCTGTAAAAAGAGATTTTTGCTATAGGTGTTAGACCTATTAAGTAACTGTTCTAATAGATTAAACTCCTTTGTGCTTTGATGTAGTAAACAAAACCACTAACTGTAAAATCTCTTATAAATGAGGGGAATTTTCCAGTGTTGTGGTGCCTTTAAAGCTGAGTAGCCACAGTAGTGCCTTTTCACTGGGGGGGGATCTGTTCTGTTCTTGGAATCCATTAATCCAACTCACTAATACAGGACAAGTTTCATATAGGCATAACAAAAAAATCTTTAGAGTTTCCTGGATTCCACCTTGCGTTACTACTTACTCCAACACTTGATGAACTGTAAAACTAGCTGGTTTTAATCTTTCTGCATCAGAAATGCAGTTAACTTTTTAAAATGTAACTCAACCAGTCATTCAAATATTGAGGTCTGTCTGTTTCTTTCCAAGTGACTCAGTGAATCTGGAGAATCGCTAGCCAAAAAACCTATGTAAACAAGAGTTGTTAGTCCTTTAAATGTTGAGGTTTTACACCCCAGTACTGTATCTGCTATTTGCTATGCAGTATAATGCCTTCCAATAGAAAGAATTGGGTTTAGATAAAGGAAGCTTCATTGTCTGATAGAGAATTACATTAACCACTTGTGAAGCCTGATAAACTCCTCTTTGAATAACTTCTCTGAATTCTGAGGAAATGCTAGATGTCGAATAAACCTGCTGGTTTACAATAAAAGTCATTTAGCTTCAACAAAGATGGATTTCTCAAGTTCAGATTTGTATCCTTTAAGATGTTCTCTCTTTTCTCTAGCTTTCAGTATAGATATTGAAGAATCCAATCCAATCTTCAATATAGAAATTGAAGAATCCAATTCTTCACAAAAAGGAAAAAAAACAGATCTTAGAACTCTCCTTGCCCCAGAGTTAGTGTCTGCTCAGGATAAGCACAGACTAGTTCATGATCATACTAATATTGTTATTCATAATAGAAAATGTCATCCTAATACCTAATTAGGATCTATTAAAAAAAAAAAAAAGACCACAGAGTAGTGTTTTAAATGTTTTATAAAACAGATTGAACCCTTTAGGGTCAAAGAAAATCACATTAATATTGTGAATCTTCCTCCCCCTCCCTCCGTTGCCCAAAAGCTACTGGAGCGCTGATCAATATGGAATTTCTCCAGGGATTTACCAAAATGAACTTGAATTTCAACCCAAGTGAACTTTTGGTGCTTTTAAGCTATAAGAAAGACTTCATCACAAAAATGGACAACTTTAGAAATCTTAGTGGGTGTGAGGACTTACTGTCTCCTTGTACTGTTAATAAAAGTAAACGCTGTTACTGAAAGGTCTGGATTCAGCTCACTTAGATATGTTAATGTACAAAACATTTTTTTGTTTGTTTCTAATTTGGAATATATATGGAGTTATCAGTCTCTTTAAACATCTGGTAACCTTACTGTAGTAATATGAATTCCTTCATATTTTAGCAACTGCCTACTGAATGTCCAATGTCTTCCCCTCCCCCCTTTTTTTTTTAAATACATAGATATCTAACTTAAACAACCTCCTATCTTTCTCCAAGCAGTTTTAATGTTGCTTGTTGAATTAAACAGATGGCTAAGATGAACAGGTGGACCTCAAGGTCTCTTACAGCTAGAGAACCTGGCACCTCAAAAGTAAGCAGTTTAGAAGCAGCTTATCCAAGAAACTGGATTCCTCTCCATCATTCCTGCACAGTGTCTGTAAAGGAAAGGCTGGGGAGCCTACATCAACAATTGCCCACGGTATAGGTTTTAGAGCAGGTTTTGTCCCAGTTATACCCTCCACTCCCATTGTTCCCCCTCAGGATGTAGTGAACTTTTATGCATTTGAGAAATGCCACAAGATCTCTATGGAAACTAATGCATCTAGGATTTTTCCCCACCTGCACAAGTACGATTGCCTTCAAAAAGGGATGAAGGTTAAAGGCAAATTGCTTGATTTCAAGCAAATTGCTATTTCTTCCTTAAGACAAGTAAACAACCCCTCCCTTCTTTTCTGAGCCACATACTCTTTCATGGATACTTATCATTTGTCAAAAGAAAGATACTTAAAATAAGGGCATAAATATTTTGTGGGTAAACAGAAACTCACCCAAACCTTCTTCATTCAAGTAATCAGTGTCACCATTAAGTATAATGGAGAATCTGGATTTTATCCATCTGTTTCCCTTCCCTTCCTTTCCCCCATCATCTTCGCGCTCTCTCCCTTGCCGGCAGGTACTGGCTGGGGCTCGTTATAGTCTATTGCTGCACATTTTTTATTTTATCCTCGTGAAAAAAAATAATAACAATAATCAGTTTTGTGCGACCTGGCAGCGTAACGGCCCAATGACGTCTGCTTCCACGGGCGGCCCTTTGCTCCGCTGAACCCGGGGTCCCCTGTGCCACTCCGGGCTGTGCTGAGGACAACGCGACCCTGCCAGCTATTAGCTAGGGTGAGTCGGATCCGGAGCAGCCAACTTCTGCAAAGTGTTCTTAATTAACGCTTAGGAGAAGTTGTCAAAAACGAAGTGGGTTGGTTTGTTGTTCTTCTCCTCCAGTCGTTTCCCCCCCCGCGCCCGGCGCCGTCGCTGCCCGCCGAGGCCGGAGTGAGCGGGGGCTGGCGGGTCGCAGCCTCCCCGCCGCCGCGGCGCGCTCCTCCCTGCCGCTCCCCTCCCGCCCCCGCGGCGAGGATGCCGCCGCTCTCCCTTCACCCCAGCTCCCTCTCTTTTCCCTTCCCCGCCCGCCTCGGTCACTCACCGGCAAAAGCGCGGAGGAAAGCGGGGACCAGTCGCCGGGAGCCAGCGCAGAAAGCCCGGGCGGTATGGGGCTCACACGGGACGGCAGCAGCCACGCTCCTTGCCTCTCCCCTTCTCTTTCCCCCGTCGGTATCCGCGCCCCTCGGCTGGGCAGGGCCGGCGGTGGGGTGGGATGCCCCGTCCCGTCCCGTGCCGTCCCGCCCCGTCCCGCCCCGCCCCGCCGGTGCGGAGCTGACAGCTGCACAGCGAGTTTGCCCTTCTCTGGTCTTGTGCCGCCGGGGGAAGCGCTCGGCTCTGCCTGCCGCCGCTCGTCGGGCTGAAGGGCCGGGATCCGGCGCCGCTGCTCCGCTCGGTACGGCTTCCAACCCCGCCACCCCGGGTCAAGTGCCACCCGGGGACGCTGGCGCCCCGTCCCGAGCCCAGAAATCCCCCGCGGCGAGTCGCCCCGGGGGGAAGGCGGTGAGGGGCCGGCGGCCGGGAGTCCCGAACGCGGCTGGCGTGTTGGCCGGGGACGCCTCTGCTCGGCGTTGAACCCCAGTGTTATTGAAAACCTGTGGAAAAAGAGATTACTTCCGTCTGCAGCGGGGAAACTGCCCTGAGGGGTGAAGGGATTAATTGATCTGAGGTAACCGCAGGAGTGTGCGGGGGATCAAAAACAAACCCCTGGTTTGCGGTCATCCCTGCGCTTGATCTAGCCGCAGGGCCACCGCTCTTGCCCCGGGAACGAGCGTGTGTTCCTAAGTAGCTTGGTATGTGGCAGTTTCTTTTGCTGGAGCCGTCTTGCAAAACTAATTTGAGACCTGGAAAATCTCAACTGTAGAAGAAAATTATTGCTTATCTTAGCTAAATAGATACTTTTTTTTTTTTTTTTTTTGCGACTTCCGTATGTCCAGTACATCTGCTCTGGATTAAACATACACACAGGGGTTGGGATTTTCTGCTAAGGAAAGCCACTATTTACCAATTTTCACTATTTTCTTTAAAATCGTGCTTATTTTCCCCTCACTTTTAAAAATGTTTAGAAATATGTTGCACAAAACTCTATGTGGATTCAAAAGGAATACTTTGTTGTATCTTATGTAAGTCATAAAGAATTCATGCAATGATGTTTTTACAAACAGCATTGTTAGGCACTTAGTAACCATATAGTTTGTAAAATTGATGAAGAGTATAATAAATTTTGTGCAATCCCCCTCCCTGTGGGCTAACAGGGAAATAGAGGGAAATATCGGTAGTGTAGGAGAATAGTATCTTTTGCCAGAAAGTGCACCTCTGTCAGTGAAGAAGTTTTATAGTCATAAACTACTTTCTTGATACTACTAAGGCAATCTTTTTGCACCTGAATAAAGTGTTAACTGTCCCGTTACAATTATGATAAAACTGATTTCTTAACAAATGTATGCTTGGGTCTTGCTTAAGTTACTCTCTCATGTAGACGTTTGGTGCTGCAGGTGGTCAGAGCAATCCTGTTTGAGAACCTTCTCTTTGTTGGTGTTGGGCAGTACCTGAATGGTGCTGAGAGGCTTTACACTGGAAAGTGGTTCTGCAGGGGACAAAGGCACTTTCGTGTTCATGCCTGTTAGACAGTTATGTGAAAAACAGCTTCTGTGCTACCAGTTTATGCTTACCCATTACCTACTCAAGAACATTTAGCTTCGCTTCTGCCCGGTCTCCTTTGCTGTTCTTTTCACCTATTTGTTCTGCACAAATAGGTTTTATGTAGGCCCCTTTGGAAAAACATTGAAAGTCAGTATTGTTTATAACTTTCCATATAACAGCAAGTTGCAACTGCTCTGTGTGCTTATTCTCCTTTGGACCTCTTCCATCCAAACAGCGTTTTCTTCAAGCAAAGCCAGACATGGACTGGAAGCCTTTAAACACGTGCCGCAGCATTGCTGCGAGATGTTCCCATCTCCCAGCAAACAGGTTTGTTCCAAACAGTATTAAAGTCACCTCCTTTAGAATGTCAGGGGCTTTGGACTGTTGAAGGTAGAATGTGGCATTTCCATTTAGATAGAAAGGACCTGAATAAATTATCCCATGCTATGTGTAGTGGTGCAGATGAAAACTGAGACTAGGATGCTGTTGGGCTGTACGCCATGACTAAAGAGCTAGAATTCTCATTAGAAGGATCTTGGAGATGTGGCTCCATTGTGTCATGCTATAGATCTCTCTATTTCCTTTGAAATTATCACTCTTGTATTGCTGGGCAGACAGAGTTACAAAAGGTATTGTAACATATGTCTACCAACAAGTTCACAAGGATAGAGGCTTATTTAGAAGAATAATTTCATAGAATACTCGTACAAAACTTGGCAGGATTTTCAAGCCTCCTGTTATTATAAACTTCCAACTCAGATTGCTTTTGTCAAAGAATTCTTAGAGATAGCCTTTCAAACAAACTTTGACAGAATTTCAAACAAACCAGATGGATTTTTGTGATATGGAGTGTTACTGATTTACACCACCATTAGTTCTAACTTGGGAAAACTGAGCAACAGGCTAATAATAGTACAAGTGTCTCTCAGTGTTTGTTTTTGAATTTATTTCAGGCTATCCATTAAATGGCTGCATGCCCACTATTCTTGTTTCAAATTCTGTAAATTGTTAGACTTCAGAATACTACAAGCAATTCAGAAACAACAGGTTCAGCTTTATCATAAATAATGACCAAATAAATTAATCTGCCCACGCATATGAGTAAATGTTTGCAAATTCTTGTTGGTGCCTGATATGTCAAAAGTAGTAGCATGTGATAGGTGGCTAAAACTTGTGCTGGGGTTGTTTGACAGTTATTTTTCTCTGTTTTCTTACAATTTTTCTTCCACTGATTCTTTTGTCTGCAAGCAGTTTTCAGCTGTTGGCATGTATTTGAAATTACTGTAAGCTTTTAGTGGTATGCCATGGCTCTTACTACTTCCAATGCACATAGGCTATTAAGATGCTTATATTCTGTGTAACTTGATGTTTTGGAAGATCACTTAATGTCATTAAAGTCACTTAATAATCTTTTTCCTCATGGAAAAGGCGCCTATTGAAAGATGAGCTTCAAAACACTGAAAGCTTATTTCAATTGTCATAGGTATCCAAGCACAAGAGTTCTCAGAACTGTTTTATTAAGGTTCCACTTGCCATGTCTATTTGCAAAATGAGTGCAATTAGAAGCCTTTTTTTTTTTTTTCTAATACGACTCGTCTCTTCAAAGTTGGGTTGGAAATATTTTCAGGTTTAATATTCAACATGAAAATACAATGAATCCTGTTTCTTTTTACAGATGAATTTAGATTTCACTTTCTTTCACCTTCCTTCAAATGTACCCATTTGAGTGCTCTATGTGAGTTATAAGGATTTAGCCTCCTTAGCTTATGGTTTCAACAACTGTTTCAACTTAAATTGATATCCATAGTATGAGCTTATATATTGTTGACATGCATGCTCCCACTTCCAGTGCAAATAAGAGGCTTAGGAGAGTCTTAATGAAAGTATAAGCAGCCTATAGAGATGTTCTTCACAGTAAGACTTAAATATCCTTAAATAATTATCTTTTTATCTTATAATGTCACTGATACTCAAGTTTAACGTACCAACTGTCCTGTTGTGTAAGCCTCCTTTGCCATTTCATCCCTCTCTCTCTTATGTGTCTACAGTTACCACCTGGGCGAGAAGTAGAGAGAATAGCTTTCATCTACATACATGCTATTATCTAGATAATGCTTATGCTTAGACCAGCCCAAACTGGAAACTTTAGACCATATTCTACAGTCTTTCCCCCAGTGAGGATGCTAATTTGAATCTCTTCTCTACCCAGACCCTGCACTTCACTAAACTTGTAAGTAAAAGCTTAATATCTGTGAATTTTAATTTCTGTCTGAACTTAATCAAGAAGTTCAAATTTATTGAGAGGAATGGGCAGACCTTGCAGCTGTATTAAAGTGAAGGCACAAATAAGGGAAAGCTCAAGCTGCAGCTTCTATAGATGTTAAAAAATGGCATTAAGTACTAAGTAAATGAAACCAGGCCTTGCTATTACAATTCCAGAAGTACTTGGCTTCTGAATGTGCTCACCTCCTGGTTTGGTGCTTTAACTCTTAATCTACTGATCAGGGAAAGTCAGGACTCTCATACTTTTCCCCCGGCCTCATATATGTGGAGTATATCTGTATTTCATGTTTCTGGGAATCTGTGACCAAGGCTCGTGTCTCAATAGCTTTTCTTCCTCCAGCCAAACTGTCTTCTGTGGCTTGTATTTAAAACTCATCGGGGAGTGGGGAAGAAAAAAAAAAAGGTGTAATTTGGCTTTATGCTTCCCTAGTAAGAATCAACACAATATGCTAATGTGTGAACATGACTTTACTAGAATTTTACTTCACATAAATAAAGTTTGAGCTAATGAGTTAGTTACACTGAGAAGAATGGGGATAGTGAGCTCTGTTAAGTAGGAATTGTGTAATAGCTATTTTACTATAAAACTCTAACAGAACAGTTCCCTGGGTCCTTTTCAAGAGAGTCAGGTGTATGAGATCACTGCCATCCCACTTCTCCGGTGCTGATCTCACTACATTTGCCTCCCAGTGGACCCTTACTAGCTCCAGCAAGAGCATAACATACTGGGAACGCTTGTCGTCATATGCCTTGACCCTAATGTGCATCTGTTCTTGGATTTTAGCTTTTTATCATTAACAAGAGAACAGTGATGCTACAGAGAAATATGAGCTTTGTTAACAAAACAAAATACACTCAGAAGAACATTAACAAATAATATTAAAAGTAGTATTCTGTTCTCTGATTAAAAACTGTTGCTTCCTAGTAGTGTTTATAGTGTAACTTTTCAGATGACAGTGTGTCCTGTAGCACTACAGATTTGAATATTAATGTGGAAAATCCAGTAATTTATCCAGGTGTGTTTTGAAGTTAAGTGCCATCTGTGTTGTAGGAATAACTCTCTAAGTGCCATCTGTGTTGTAGGAATAACTCTCTCTCCTTCTGCAGAACTTCAGAAACTTTATTATCCCTTAAATTTTTGATGCTGCTTATTTTATTGAAATCTCATTTTGCATACCTTGGGTACACATGCAGTATAAATGATCTTGTTACAATTCAGAAATCTTCTCTTGTTATGTTCTAAGCAATACTACATCGGAACACTTTTTATTAATAATTCTTATACTGAAATGCTGCTGGAAGTACTCACAGTAACAGTAAGGGTTTCTCATGGTTTGGATAATGACAAACATCATTCTGGTAATTAAAAAGCTGTCATGTATGGATGGTCTAAACTTTGTCACTAACTCCTGGCTATTCCATCAGTATTATTTATTGGTGCACGTAGCTTTCCACAAGCTAATAGTGTCTTAATAAAAATCTAATTTATGGCCAAGGAATAAAATGTAAGACCTGTTATGTAGTCAGTTACTTATTCACCTCTGGTTTAGACAACGTGAAATTTACCCGTTCCTGAAATTCAGCAACAGATAAGCTGACCAATTTTTAACTTGACTACTGTGAAGTAAGGTAAAAAAGTCTGTAGGAAATCCACTGTATTCCGTTCAAATTAAATGTAATAGCCAGGAGATGTGGCTTTTTATTCTCAACTGTGCTATGTATCACCACTGTGTACAGAAAACTCAGTTAGCTTATTTGTGCATAACTCTCCATATATGCAATGGAGGTAATAATTAGAAATAGAAGTCAGTGGTGTTTCATATGCTACACTGGATTGTAACTGGATGAAATTAATAAGTTCTTATACTACTCTCTAGGAGACAAAATTCTACGATTTTTAGAGAAATAAATTGATAGTGCAAGGGCTCTGTCAACATTCTGTTCAAAATACAGGGATCCAACTACTTTGAACACATCAGTGTTTTTCTGAATTCAAAATCCTGAAGTTTTTGACCATCTCTGATGAGATACATGATGATACATGATTCTTTTCTACAGTTAAGAAAAAATTGCTGTCAAGAGGTATGTAATTGCACTAAGTACTGAGAAACAGAAAACCTAACTGTTCCCAAGAGCAAGGACTTGTCTTTTTAGTCAATTTAAATGTTTCACTTTTTAGTCTTTACAGTTGCAGTTCTGAAATATTAATGTATGAGCAGATGTATTTATGCAAAAGCAGATAGAAAGTGAAAATAACATGTAACAACAGTTTAAGGAAGAGATGTTAGACTGAAGCTGTTTCCAGATGAGAGAATGTGATTATGGGAGACGTGTGTAAACTGGTAACTTTTCCAGGTATTACAAGTTTTGTTAAGAGGTTTAAGAAGCTGTAAAGCATTCTCTGCATCTCGTTTGTGGCCCAGACAGTAGGTTCTTCCTGTCTTCTTGTGAGTAAATTTACTTGGGAACCATCGTGCTCTTGAACTGGTAATAAGCTAGATGGAGACACTCTTCCCCCATGGCTTTGCTGCAGAGCAGGTGTTTTCTTAGTCATCCTGCAGTTGATATGCATGGACTATGAACAGGGAAGCTGTAAAAAGCTGTCACTGTTAGTTTGGTGTTGAGACTGGCTTCCAGGGTTCCTGCCTCAGGATCTACTTACGTAACTGTACAAACACCCACCAACCCCTATCCCCCACCCCCTAACCTCCTTCTGCTTTTGGATAGTATTAACAAAATCAGCTCTGCACCATGGTGGAGATACATTCCCCTTGCAGTATGTTTGCTTCCTGTACGGTGTCGGCTTTCATATAATTTAGTCCTGAAATTAAGGACTTAGATGTGAGTCTCTTTTAAGGGTGAAAATGTTTCTGCTCACTTTGTTGGGACAATATTCATGTCTCATTGTTTGAAATGTGACATGGAGTAGTAGTTAGATAGAGGGACTTAGTTCCATTAGTTAGGCAGAACTAGATTTAACTCTGTGTATTGTAGTGTTTTATCCTGGAATAGAGCAATAGAGACAAAACATTGAAGATCCAGACATTGCTCATTCTTTATATCTGTGTGGATGTGCTTTAGGTGTAAAGACGTGAAACATAACCTGGGCTTCAAAGGAATCCATTGATTCAAACTCTGACTATTCCTGACTGAGCACAATAAACACAAAACTCTGTGCTTATGGAGTAAAAACACTGAGTTGCCATTCTGGGACTGAACAATTAAGCCTGTGTTCCCTCGTCTCAAATCAAACATCTTCTGCATAGCAAAAGCTGAGGTGTAATATGCCATCATAAGAATATTCTAGGCATTCGCATAGCTGAAGCAGGAGACACGTGAGTTTCAGCCACATTTGTGTAGCCTCTATTGAAGTTATGAATGCTTCTGCGTGAAGGTCTCTGGGTGCACCCATATTCCCTTTCCCTCAGCTCGTGGCTTAGGGAAAATGAGTCAGGCATGTTAAGTTTAACAGGCTGGGTAGACCAGGAGTTCTGCGTTGAGGTTCTAAAGATATGGACCCTGACTCCACGTTTTCCCATTCGTCCTGGTCTTTGACTTTGGAGAAATTGCTGCTTTGTCATAGATTCTTCACCTGTTAAGTGTTACTTTTATCCTTAGGAAGTTGCTTTGATATCAACGGAGAAATGAAATTGCTATATAAATGTGAAGTATTTAATACAGGGCAATTTTTCTGTTACTGACTGTAGCCAGTTATTACAGGTATAATGTGTATTCTAGTTTGCCCTTATGTAAGGGGAACACCTGGCTTTGGCTGTTAAGGATTGCTCTAGTGTTACTAGAGTGTACTGGGTGGCACAAGGACTAGGTACCATTATGTCTACAGCTTGATTTTTGAATGGTGCAATTGTGGCTATAGTATTCTCTGAAGTAGCTGAGGAATAAAATAGAAAAGATAGTTAGAATTAAGACTGTTTTCTTTGCTAATCAGGCTATAATTAAGTTTTATTTGTTTTTGGACAGTCTTAGAGTGCTAGGTTCTGAGAAACAGGGCACTGGGATGGAAATACAGAATTCCCATTATAGTTTCAACATACTAAGTACACCTGGAAAATTTTTTGTTTAAGTTTAGGTCATTATCCTACCTGTCCACTTGGGTAGTCAGTTTTTCAGCTATAGGTCAAGCACATTCACATCAGAAAATTAACTTAAAGTTCCTAAGAGTATTGTCAGAAAGTACACTTACACTCTTAAAGGCCTGTGGTGTGGTAAAATTTCCCTGGAAATCTGAAAATACTCGTCTTCACAAAACACTTGAGAACTTGGCTGCTATGACTGTGAAATTGCCTGATTTTTGTTTTGTAGATTGTGACAGGCACTTCTCATGATAAAGAGGGAAATGAATTCTATTTTTACAAATATGTTCAATGTTCCTTTATGCTTACAGGGGATGATTTATTCTGGAACAGGATAAAACAAAGTTGTTAGAGAAACTGAGTAGTAAAGATAAAAGAATCTAGATAAGAAACAGGCTTCTAGTCTTAGAAGGAGCTGTGTTGTGTCATGAGGGTTGAATACGTGTCAGCCATAACCAGGAAAAAAAAAAAAAAAGGTGAAAGGGAGTGGGGAGTGTTGACATTTTAAAGCTCACTGGGTTCTGGAATAGGGGAGAAAGCACTGTGCTGAAGGGCAAAGGTTATGTGTAATCATCCAGCAGACTCAGACATCCAGAGCCTACTAGAGGCAGAAAAGTCTGCCCATTCCCTGTACTTGGTCATCCATCTTCCAGTGGATAGTAGATGGTAACTGCACTGAGATATTACACCCCAGTCTCTCAATACCAGCTTTTGCAAGTCAGAATTGGAAATGTGGCATCTGTTTGCTTTCTGAGTTCTGTACAGTTGGGGTGAAAGGAAACTCATAGAAATGTTGGTTGGAAGGAACCTCTGGAGGTTTTCTAGTCGAGTCTCCTGTCAAAGTGGGACTAATGCCACTCCTGGATCTGGTCCGTCATGTCTCTGTTTAGCCAAGTCCTGAAAGCTTCCACGCAGAGACATTCCACCACCTCTCTGGGCAGGTTGCTCTCGTGTTGCACTACTCTCCTAGTGTGAACTTCGTGAAGAAAACAAATGTTCAGGCACTTAACAAAAGAGATTGTGGTGCAAGACATTAAAAAGGGTTACGATACATTCTATGAAGGCTATTTAATTAGTCCTTTAAGGGGTCATATTCAGAGGGTGGGGGAAGGAATGAAGTAGGTAGCCTGGAAATATTTTATTTTGAAAATTTTTTTAATACCATAGAATAAATATATTATGGCAGTGTATATATTTAACAGAACTTGCATAATTTAACCATATAAATAGGCTAAGGGAGTGGCATTACAAATGCCTTTAAAAAAAGGTATTAATACTATTAAGTTTAAATATGAAAAGATTAATTTTTACCTTTGGAATAAAGTTATATTCAAATTATGTTAGACTAATTCAGAGGCAGTGTTGCAGACCTATTGCATACTGTTGCAGAAGTGTGTCTTCATCACATTCGTGTGAGAAAGGTTGGACTCAGTTTTAAGTAAAAGCAAAGATATTGTAATATTATCATGGCATTTGGAAACTGATGCCATTATATATGTTTAGGTCAAAACTTTGTAATACGAGCACTTGATACATTTTCTTTGAAAGACTGTGATAAGCTGAAGTCCACAGGTGAACTGTAGTAAATTACGTTCAATTGGAAGTGGTGAATGTTTGGTGAAAATAAACAAATAAATAAATAAAAAATTCTGGTAAAATGCTGAATGGACCTCAATAAAGATCACTACTTAGGTGTAAAAAGAAATACTGGAATCCACTGACAACAAATAAGTTACTTAAGTGAACGAATAACTTTTTAATACAGATATTTTTCCTGATGAGTAGAGTCCTTTCTACCTAGGAAAGCTAAGAAGTTTTAGCAAATTTAAATTGAATGGAGAGAAAGAAAAAGCTGAAAAACATTTATCCTGTGTGTGTGCAGTTGATTGTCTTATCTATGTGATTAAGTATTACAATATGGTGCTCAAAAACATACTTTCATCATGAACTCACTATTTCAAACTGGTTTAAATCTCTTTGCATAGTTTGGGGGTAGCTGTGAGCCAGGAAACACTGTTAGCTTACAAATCATGATGGTCTCGTGACATGTGATTGAGTCACAGAACAAGCCAGTTTGGCAAGATTGAACAAAAATTCGTCATTATTAGGGTTTTTTTTTGTGTCTTTCAACTCATTCTGAACTTTGCCACTTGCAACACTTAGGGACATAGAGTGTAAGGACTGAATCCCTGGTGCAAAAGCAAATAATCTTACTTCCAGACTCTTCATCTTTACTGTTCTTAAGGACTGTCATCCAAAATCAAAAGATCACCTCTATGAGTAATGACAAAAAAATTAACCAAAATTCAATTTTTTAACATAATTGAAGTCAACATTTCCTTAGGAAAATATTTCCATTTTTCTGTACGTGTACGTATAGATGCACACACAGTTGATGTGTTCTGTTCTCTGCAATAGAGATATTATTTTTTTTCAGACTGAGTCAGAAGATACAAGAAAAATCAGTTTCCAGAACATGGAAGCATTGTGGAAGTTTCTGAAAGGAGAAAACTAAAATTACATCACATTTTATTTTTTAAATCTGTGACTATTCAATTTCTTTCTTTTTGTAATTTTTGTAAAGAATTTAAACTTTTGGGGGGGGGGGGGGGGTTGTTTGTTTGTACTTGCTAGTGTTCAGTCACCCATAGGAATAGATTATTCTTAATGATGCTTCTGGTAAGAAGTGTTCCAGCATACTGGCAGGAAGTAATTTGTATCTCTGCTTTTGAGCTTCTAACAGTTGGCTCTGCTGGAAACATTTTTCCAGAAATGCTGCACTTGACTTCGGAATGCTGTTTCCCACTGTATTTCTTTATTCCTGATGCATGTCAACTGAATGCTGGCTTTACATTAGTATAATTGGCAACATAAATATTATTTATCTTCTTGCCTTCACACTGTAACTCTTAACATAGGTAATTCTCCATGAATTTTAACAATACTTGCTGATTGTTGCTGGCCCACTTGTCTCTGTGGATGAACATAACCTGGCCAGTGAAAGGACTCTGCTGTATTTGAATCAGATCTAGCTGTAGGAGATCTTGTTTTTTTGGTTGGAGCTGAAGCATGAGGATTGTTCCACAACAAGCACAGATATGTGTTTTTTCAGGGTATGAAACACAGGGCTCCTTCTAGCTGTTAAGCCACCAATAAGACCATATGAAAGTGTTCACAGGCCACCATCTTGTGCTTACTCTTTTTTTTTTTTTTTTTTTTTTTAATTAATTTAGATCTGTTTCTTCTTTATACTAGAAAATACTTCGCGGACTAGAATAGCGATCTGGGGGAAATGTGTAAGCTTGAGAAAGGACTTTTGCCAAGGAAAAATTAAGTAGGTTTTAGATGTTTATTGAGGTTTGGTAACTGTTTTGCTAAGGAAAAAGGAAGATTTTTATTTTCAAGATAAGGGAAACTGAATCATTTTTTGCCTGTCTCTGTATTGAAGAAAGGTAGGAGAGAGAGGAAAATCCAATTGGTTTTCCTTGGCGGGGTGCCTGTAGTAAGAGGAAAGGAAATGTTTTTAGTTCCTGAAGGGATTTGGAGGAGGTGAAACTTGGATTCAGCTTTGTTGACTGAATTCAGTGTGAGAAACTGAATTGTTTTCTCAAATGAGATTGAGTTTTAGGGATGAAAAGGCCCATGCAGTTGCTTCCCCCCACTCCCCCTTTTTCTTCATGAAGTTTCTGAAAAGCTTGTAATCTTGAATATTGCGAAATAGTCCTTACCTCAGGAAGTTCAGCATATAATTGATCCGTGTGTGTGTATGTGTACTATATATATGAGATACGCAAACACATTATTTCTGAATGATATATTCAGAAATAAACATGTAGTTAGTTACATGGACCTGATAGGAGAGCTCACTTATTTATGATGTGTCGCATACTATTCTAAGATGTTTTCAGTAGGAAGGAACACTGGCTGATTGTGTTTCCTGCAGAACATTGCCTGCAAAGCCTCAGAGACTTGCTTCATGGGATGCTGGAGCTTAGTAGTCTAAGGGAAATAAAATTCTGAAATTGTCCTACTTGTATGTGTTGAGGAGCCACTCTCTTAGTACCTACCTGAATGTGCTTTCCCAGTTTAATATAGGTAGTGTAATAAAGTTCTGGTTTTGCTATCAAAAATAATGGAGGGAAAGGTATAACATCATATACCTTGGGGTGTGGGTGAATAAGAAGTGAAGACGTTGTGGGATGACGCCATGGGGCAGAGCTCTGTTAGATGATGGCAGTACCTTGAAAATTGCACTGGGCAATAAATTAGGTACACTTTGCTCAATAAATTTCTGCACTGTCTGTGCTTGAGAGTTTAAATCCACTTCTTGCATATGGATTCAGGGAGGGATTCTGTTTAAATCACCAGCTAACAGGTACAGAATTACTAACTTCAGAGCAATGATGTGGTACTTCCCAAGGGAATGCTGTCTCTGATTTCATATGCATTAAGAAGCCATCTAGAATGGGGACAGAGAATAGCTGCTGGAATGCACGGGCTTTTGGGATGACACTGTTTATAGAAATACTTCCTTTAAGGGGAAGCAGTATAGTGAAGACTTCAGAGATATTTTGGGTTTTGCTTAGTTAAGGTGTATCTCAGAAGGATGTTCCTTAACTGTACTCACAGTTTCTTGTCTTAACATCTGGAGAAGTTGTACTGATACCAGTGAAAGGTTCTTCTTGTCTCTGTGAAGGAAAATAATTAGTAATGCTCATTTTGGTGATGCTGAGAAACATACTGTGAAGTTGAAAAACGTGATTTTTGTTGGTATGATAAATAATGTCCAGTGAAGGTGTATATTAATAACAGTTCCATTTAGTATGAAACATTAAGTCAGTGTTTATTTATGTGTATAGCTCTGTATAAATGTGATGTTATAAGAATACAATCACGCTTTTATTTCCACATGCATATTAATCAATAATGTAGTCATTCTTCCATTTTTTCCCTATGGTATCCAATTTTTCTTACTAAATTTCTTTCTAAGTTCAGTATGCACAATAAGAAGCAACTATTATGCGTATGAACTTATGATTGCAAGTTAGTAAACTAGGCTAACAATTCGGTGTAATGTATTTAATAATTTACCTATACTGACTGATTGCAAGCGTCCCTCCTTCCTAAAGCCAGTAGTGCTGATCAGCGGGAAGAAAAAGTGTTACTGTGGGCTCCTACTCACCTTGCCTCTTCCTTTCAAAGACTAATGCTACCAGCTTCATTAGGGCAGAGTTCTATAAAACCACTTCTGAAAGGCCTGCTAAAATTTGTCTCACAGTGGATGATATACGTTGTGAATCTCTGCATGCTTTCCAGGCTGGTAAATAATCAGCATCTTCTGGCTTCTTTCTTTGTGCATTTCTCAGTCCGTAACACCTCTAAGACTTCTACCCTGGAGTAGGTGTTTGCTTTTCCAGTTCCAAGTTGATTGCCAACAAATTGCTCTGTGATTACACAGCTATTTCCTTCAGTAATTATGTTTGCTGTTTCCAATGTGCTTTTTTGGCTCTTGTATACCGTGTTTCTCCACAGCACTCAGTGTCTCGCTTCCCAAGGTTTCCTGGGGTTAAAAAGTGATACATGCAAGCTGAAACACAGAAGACCTGATTCGCAGTCTGTGGTTGCATACAGAACAGGACAGAGAAACTTCTACTGATGCTTATTTTTCCCATATTTTGAAGATGGGTAGAACTGCCTTGCCCTAAATCATGTGCTATCTCACAAAATATTTGTAGACAGAAGCAAATATATGCAAAATACAGTGATCACCTGCTATTATAGAATTGCTTAGAGAAGGATGTTGCTTTGCCATGGAAGCCTTTTCTCAGGGTTATTTCTTTTCCTTTTGCGTGATGTCCTTTTCAACCTGGAGTTGCATCTTAAAGGATGAAATGGACATAAAGAGCTATCTCTATGTTCTCTTCTGTTTTGAACTGAGAGTGGTCAGAACTGCTAAGGAGCATTTTGGAAGGGAAGACAAATCATCTAGGGCTTAAACATAGAAAATCAGTTGTTGCAGCTGACCTTATGGAGCAACAGCAGCCCATGTCACTGAATTATTAAATCAAGGAGAACCACAAAAATATTTTCTTGATTTGAAATATCCTATTTAATATGTCTTTTCCCTTTGTTTGCTACCAATTTGGAGTGCTTCTCTGAGTGCACTCTATAAAGAGTGCCAGGACAGAGTTTCTTACACATCTGTATGTTTTAATATTCCTCTAAACTGAAATTGTGTTGAGTGAAACCAAGAAGGAGGAACTATATGGTCCTTAATATCAGTTATTGTTCTATTCAGAAGAGACTTTACTGATAACACTTCTTATGGAGAAGACCAGTTGTTATTAAATTAAGTGCAGTTAGTGATGCAGTGGGTGGGCTTTAGCATAAACTAGCAGCTAGTGGATAAGCTCTCTAAAGCTTCCATAGACAAGCAGTGATGAAGGCGATGCTGCCACATTTATGCTGCTGGGCTTACCTGTGCCTGCTAGATGAAGCTAACACAGCTGTACTTATGCAGAATACTCCTGAGTTTCCTTTCTGGTTCACTAGACCACTGTTTATCCTTAGGTTTTCCTTGAGCCAGAAGGTACTTGATTGTGGATGTAGGAGCTGGAAGATGATTCAATTCCGTGGCTTGTTTTTTTTTTTTTTCTCTGAGTCACTGATGAACTCATTGCAATCAATAGGTACGGTACTTGTCTAGGTCACGTCTTGTAGATGAGTTGTAAAAACTAAAGTCCTGGCCAGTAATTTCCTATCACTTTCTCGAACAGCAGCCAGAGTGCTATATCATCATGATTATTTACATACCACCTGCCTATGGATTATCCTGCAATTATCTTGCATTTTTTCACTGGATTTGGTATTAAATTTTTTTCTCCTGTGATACTAGCAAATTTTTCTGTACTTTTTACTCTGCTAAATTATTGCAATACAACCTATTGACTGCATATGAAAGCATTTATATTGAGTTCCCAGGTTGTGAAGATATGACAAGTTTTACCTATATGTAAGAGATGGCTTTTAAGTTTTCTTTTCTGCTTGAGGTCCTTGCTTACCCCTCAACACACACATGCACATGCGTGCGCGCACATAGTTGTCTATCCTACCGATTCACTGCTCCAACCTAAGCTCTAGCACAAGCAGAAACTTAGGAGGATGAGTTTCCTGGTTTTAAAGTCAGATTTAGACTTTTGGAGGACTAAAATATGTGCCTTTAAAATTTTCATCAGGCTCTAAACTTCACAAAGATTGTGACACCACAGTTTTAAGAGTGAGTTTGAAATGACTTCTATTAATAGCATAAGGTAAGGAAGGCTCTTGGAAGATGTTTGCATTGTATGCAAATTAAGCGTCAAAGCGGGTCTCGACAATCCCTGTATTTTTAAGAGATATCTAAGGGTCATCATGTAACTAACTGGATTATGCTGCTTAGCATTTGGAAAATGCTGTTGGGATATCCTTGCTTGAGGCTTCCTTTTGATGTGTAGAATAGTGTGTCAACACGGATTCTTCTAGATGTGCTCATCATTTCTTTTAGGAAGTCAGAAAAATTGTAGTTATGTTTATTGCATTTTGAAAATCATAGGTCTTAAGGTTTTTTACTTTTTTCCTTAGTATTTTATTTTATTTTATTTTGCATCTGTTCAACCTTTGGTTTACTAATATTCTGTTGGGAGTGATGTGACTAATAAGGCCAAATAGTTTAAGGGTATCTGTGGTGGTGTTAGCTATCTGTAACAGTAATTTCTGTTGAAAGTAATATAAATTAGTATAATCTTATGACCGGTAGGTTTTAATTTGTTTCCTTACTCTCCAAATAGCTAAGAATTAAACCTGAATAGCCTGACTACTCAAGTGAGATGTAAACATAGCTTTAAGTCTAACTTTTGAACTGAAGATGAGACACTAACAGTAGGCCTGGAAGTTTTGACAGCAACGCTCACTCACAGATATAGGTATATAGCGTTGTCTCTGTCTAAGACTCTATCTTTCCCATCAAGTATTAGAACTGTAAACATCATAGGATTTTAACATCTTTTTGACTTGAGTCAGCATAGGTGAATTAATGAAGCTCTTAGAAGGCAACATTGGCAGGATTTCATCATTACTGCTCTTTATTTATAAAGTAACAGAGGCATGAATCCTATTTCCTTGATTTCCTTGCTAATGAGAGGAATTGTACAGGAGACACTTGGCTAGCAGCTCCAAGTCCTTATCTAGCCAACGCCATGATTGAAAACTCTTCCTAGTCCACCCCCTAACTCAAACTTGTGTATTGTTTCTATATTTAAAAATATGTATGGGCTGTGGGAACAATTCTAGTATGTTTTTATGCTGATCCTATGAAGTACTAAGGGTTTTAGTTTTGATGCCAAAGAACAGATTCCTGACACTTCCCAGAATTCAGCCTTCGGATGTGACTTCTAGTTGATGCTAGTTTTTAAAAGTAGTTCTCCATCATTCATGTCTAAATATCTTTGGAGTCCTGGATTATACTGCTTTAATGAAAAAAATTGCAGGCCTCTAATTTTCTGAACAAAAAGGTTATTCTTTTATACTAAAGCAAATCGGCGAATCTCTGCATGCCTGCAGCATTACGTGCTAAGATCAATTTTTTTCTAATCCTTTCAATACCTTTCCTTGAGAGGGAATAGTTCTGTAGACTATCCTTTGGCTGTTGGTAGTGATTTGTTGTCTTTCTAATAGCCAATAATGTTGCATACTTTGTAGTGCTGTAGTCAGGGTTGCACAGATGTCATTGATGGTAAAACTAAACCCGGTGCAATTTGCAACTAGATGGAGGAACCTCAAGTAGATGAGTGTGTTTTGATAATTGGTCACTAGTTTGGCTGTTGTGTCTCTCTAATGGTTTGAAAACCAGAGGTAGAAATTTTCTGAACTGGAGTAGAGAACTGCTTCATCTACAGATCTGTATCTTGCAAAACAAGTTTTCATTAAAATTAGTAGATGTTGCGGAAAGAAACTACTGTGGGAATACAGTACATATCTGGTATCTTAATGAGCTTCAAAGTAACTAATTGCTATTAAGACCTACATTTGTGGTTTGAATGGTAGATCAATTTCAAAGTAGCAAATGTACTGAAATTGCTTCACTTGCAAGAATTGAAACCTTAGCTTGGCTTAATTTATCTGAAAAGCAGAGAGGAAATTATTCTAAGACGGAATGCAGCTTTCTTTTCTTGGTGAATGAGCGTTAGTGTGACTGGTCTTCTAGTGCTAGGATTTTTATTTTTTTCTTGTGAGCAATTTGTTTTCCATAAACCAGGCCTTAAAGATATGTGATCTAGATGACTCAGCCAAAATCAGGCTAGCTTTCTCGTAAATGATTCTGTATGCTTCCAGTTCCTATATCTGATCGGTAAAAGGGCAGGAGATCCTTGTCCATGTAAGACAGAAAACATTGAACATATTTGTAAATGGATGGGTGTTTTGATTTGAAAAATATTTCTATAAAGTGACTTGGCTCAACCTGATGTCTTCCAAAAGTATTCAAATTCAAATTTGACAGGACTTAACAGAACAACTCTAATTTTGGTTTTATACTGGATTTTGTTCAAAAAGCTTGCAGATATTTTCAGTGGAAGAGTGAAATCTGTCTGCACTAAGAATTAAGGTTAAAGCCAAGATGCCTTCTTAAAAAGGCAACAATTTTTGTGAGGAAGATTTTGGGTTTTATACAATCTCTGAATATGATCACTAGTGGAAAAAGATGCCATAGCTGCAACAGAACTTACTAAAAAGAAGTACTCTGAATTATGTCAGGTCAAACACTTAGTCTGTCTGTAGGTTCAGAAGTGTGATAAGTGCAGGGCCTAAACCCTTTTGCCAGTTCAGATAACCTTCATTATTATGTAGTAGCTAATTTTTAAATTAAGGTTGGTTTTGGAAGGTTTGGGAATAAGAGATTGTCATGGTTTGGTTTTGTTATTTTTTTTTTTCCCCCACCTCTTGTGACATGCACCAACGCTGCCCTTTTCAAAATACAAGTTATAGCATGGAGCTAGCCACACTTTCAAAAAATAAAGCCTGAGATTTAGCAGTCCTGTGTGATGTGTTGTAATGTTTGGTTTGCAACCCAGTACTCAAATTCTGATTAGAATTTTACAGTAGCTTAACAACCCATCTCAAATATGAAGAAGCCACTTGAAAAGAAATAATGACTACATCTCTTTGGCTGGAGTTCTTTGAGATGGATCCAGCATATTTACACTCCCACTTAAATTCATTTTTTTCATAATTATTAATTTGGCTCTGAAGAAGCAATAAGAGGAAGCCTGGCAGCCAGAACAAAATATCTGTCTTTTAATTTTCCATTATGCTATTTGTGACAGAGGAATAAATGCGTTTGTGTCATCACACACTTATGGCTTAGAAATGTTCAAAGGAGAGAGGAAAAAACTTAACTGGCGCTCCCAGAAGCATGGTGTTTGAGATGTTTCATCATTAATGCTTCTTAAGGACGATGATTGTGGAAAAAGCATCTCAAGGAACCTCAGTGGCAGGCAAACAGGCACAAACTGCCTCTGCACTGTAGGGGGCATACTTATGGAGTTGGCCAATACTTGCGTTTGCAGTGTGCATATGCTTTGTAGGAGATGTATTAAAGAATACTGAAACAAAAGCTGATAAAAATTCCGAATCGCTTTTCAACAGGATTAAATTACTTCAAAGGAAAGCATGGCTTTCAACTATTCTCATGATTAAGGTTATTTTGGAATTTTTGAAGGGTGAGATTTTTCCCGTTGTTTTTGAAGCAGTCTTAGAGGGAATATGAATCACTTCAAGACTTGGATTTGCAAGCATTTTTCATATTTCTTTTAGAACTATTGTCTTTGGTAATACTCTCTTAATGTCAATAACAAGCTCCTTTTAGCCGTTCCTCATAAGCTTTTTAGGGATGAAAGTTGATGAGTGCTAAGATACCATATGTGGTTCATATTCCAAACTATGTGAGTTCAGTTCTGTTTAGTATGACTGAAGAGGATACTAAATATCTGACAGGTTTCCTTTAACACCCTTACTGGTTCTTACATAATTTCTTGAAATGTGTGATGTAACTGCTGGATAGAAAACTTCTCACAGATCCTTGTGCTACAGACACACACAAATCTACTTCTCAAGGTGATTTAGGACTTTTTCCAGTAAAATAAATAAGTTCACTGCAGGATTATATAAGAAGGAATAGGTAACATTCATGTGTCCTGACTATATCTGGAAATTGTTCTCATTGTTAATGAGACTGATGATCAGACTGATTTTTGTTTTCTGTTTTATGAAGAAAAGAAGAGAAATTAGGCCACCTGGGAAAACCTGTGGGAAACAACTTGAATTGTACTTGTGATGAAAAAAGTACACTGATACATGCATTATACTCTTGAAAAATTAAAAAAAAAAGCTCTGGAAATTGTTGAAGTGTTTTGGTGAGGTTTTATACAACGCTGTGGTGTTTGTGGAATTCATCACATTGCACTGTTTTTAATAGTCTGCTTAAAATAGATACTGGCATGGGTATAAGACCTATGTAAAAAATGAGTATTTGTAAGTGATAAAAAGGGTCTTTAATAAGTATAAGAGGGATTCAAGGAGGCAGAAGGCCTTTCAGTGGGCGTTTAGGTGACTCTCCAGAGGCTTTATCCATTTGTTTTCATCTTCTACTGCATGTGTTGTTTATCGTTTAGCTTCACAGCTGAGAGGCCTATTGTTTTGGGCTCTTTTTTCACAAAAAGTTGGTCTCATCTCTGCACTGATTTACTTTATTGCTACCAGCCCAGCTTGTGGCTCTGGGGTGGAACTGGAAGTATTTATGGATGCCATGTGTTTCTGAGCACAGGCATGAAGGTGAATGCTTTTGTAGAGCAGCTTTAGTTGCGCAGTGGGCTCAGAAAGGGATTGCTGGAGCTAGCCAGCACGGTGTTCATAATGTCTTTCCTCCTCTTCCTTTTCACCAGTCTATGTATTTCTCTGAAGTTGCTTCGCTATTTCTTTGTTCATACAGCTGAAGGGAAACTAACATTAACATTATCGTCCTCGCATAAATTTCTTCGAAAACAAAGTTTAGCAGGGGTTTTATAACAGAATGAGAGAGCTATTTGAAGTGCAAGAGAGTAAGTTAACATACATAAGCTTGGCCTGGAAACAAGCTTATTAGATGTAATAAACTGAAACAAAAGTAGAAAAAGGTCCAAGGGGAAAAAGAAGCTACTAAGTAAATTATTTTGTGCATTGCTCACAGATAGGCACCTGAACGTTATTAAATTTAATGTACATCATAGGCTATGCGCAGTGAAATCTTATATTCTTTCTTCAGCTCTTCTGTCTCCATGTGAAGCCTTATCCAATTATCTTCTGCCAGCAGTACTAGTTTTCTATGTTTTGTGTTGTAAAGGGGTGTTTGAATAGAAGGGATAATATGATGCTAGCACCCCTATAAAAGGGAAAGACTAAGGGCATTTTTTTATGTATAAGCAAAGTGTCTTACGTGCTTTAAGAACTATTGAGTGGACTTTCCTCAAGAGCAGTCCACAAAGCAGAGGCAGGAACCTTTGTGCTATTACTGGTAGTAGCCAAGCTAATGCAAGCATGTCAAGAGCTTCTGTCACTGTAGTGCATTTGAAATAGATCTGAGGAATAACATAATATTGTTTTGTGCTCGGAGAGCTTGTCAAGAAGTGCTCAGTAATGAAGGACAATACACACCCAAAGCTACTCTTTTCCAGATCATCGTTCTACTTTCCAGATATTGCTATAAATCCAGAATATTTGTAAGCTAAGATGGTTTATAATGGTGTGATCCTTCTTTCATTCAGTAAGTTAATGGGAATAAATCACCTTACTTTTTCTGCTATTGTGCTTTCTGTTCCCCTATTAGCTTCCTTATCACACTCCAGTACCTTTATCTTCCCGGGCACTGAGTATATAACTATGAACCAAAATGAGAACAGAAAACAAATAATCTCTGTTTTTGCTCCTAATGAAGTAATTCTGATCCTTCACTTTAATAAGCAGTAATCTATTATATTAATTCTAGTGGGTCACACAATGCAGCTAACAGGAAATGTGGAAACTCTGCTTCTCTGCATAAATTTAGATAACTAATCATTGAATCTTTTAATTTATTTGAGTGTACTAGAAATGTTTTTGATAAATGGATCACTAATTCCATCATGCCTTTATTAAGTACCATTATAGTGCAGTGCTCTACACCACAGTATACTAGTCTCATTTCTTCTTTGGAAATGCATTATGACCCAGTTAATATAGCCACTGTACTCATCACCAGAAAATATTATGAACGCTTGATTAAAACCAAGAAATGCCACAGGTGACTCTTTTACAGTGTAATTAAATCATGCATATAATTTGCTTTTAACTGTTTTCTTGGAACTGAGGAAACATCCTGTTTGTGGAAGAGACGGATTTGTCCCTTTTTCTGAGAAAATAAATTCTTTGGTAATGCTCTGTTCAGATTGAGATTATGTAAGATTTACAGGAACAAAGTACTTGTTTGAAAGATTTACACAATAAAGGTATAAATTGTATCTGTGGAAGGTGATAGATTCCGATGTACATTGTGGAACTAATCAGGAACAGCTTAGATAAAGTCATATCCTGGTCAGGACTGCATAGAAACAGTTTTGCTGCTGTTCCCACATTTAGTGAGAGCTACGTTCAGTGAAACACAAAACCGCTGTCTTGAGGTTACCTCAGAATTGCTATAGATTCAGAACTTGTCCAGGAATGGTGACCACGGCTTATTTGAAGTCTTGGTTGCGTGTTGAAGGCTTCACATTCAAAATACATTGGTCATTCTCAGCTACTTTTTGGGTGCACAAATAAGTACAAATCAGCCAACAAACTAGGAATGGATTTTCAAGTAATTTAATAAAACTGTAGCATCTCTGTGTCATTGTTTCCCCCCAAACCTGTTAGCACTGATAGCGTAATCCAGGCCACATCCTCCTAACAAACAGTTTAGCTGAGTCCTCTTTGCTTCTTACACTTGTTCTTTAAAAACACATGCATACCCTAACTCACAATCTGTTATCACACTGCTCTCTTTTAATATAGCATCTAATGTTTTGACCAAAAGAATGATTGTTTTAGCATGATCTTCCACTGTATATAAACAAGAAGAAATAATTTCAGAGAAATAAAATATCAAGCCAGTGATAAATGTGAAAGACAGAAAAATAGTATGTTTTACTATTACTATTATTTAATTTTTTTTTTACTTTTTTCCTTGCTTGCTCTTTCTGAACAAAGCCTATAATTAAGATAAACATCCATGAAGGAAGGGGACTGACCATAACTTTCAGTGGTGCTGGGATTTACCTTTAGCTTTGAGTACTGGAAAAAATATTGTTTATGAGTTATGGCAAAGAAGGAGCTTTCTGCTTTTCTTTTTAATGGGGCTAATTTCTTTCTTTCTCCATTTGCCTTGCCATAATGACAATGAAGAAATTAGAGGAAGGAAGAATGATAGGAAAATAGAGGGAATTGAAAGAAAGAAAATGTGGTTTTAGAAGTAGAGAAAATGAAAACTACAGGAAGCATTAAGGAGTAAAAATATAGTAATGTTATTTGCGTTGACTAATGTTTGATGATTCATTAAACTTTCAGTTAGTTTACAAATTGTTAACTGGAAAGTGATAAATGTGCTCTATTTATAGAGTACAGAATGAAAGAAAAAGGGATGAAAGAACAAAGAAAAATTACAGCTTTCTGATAATCTGAGACAACAGATATAAACTCATATTCTCATTGCAGTTAGAAGATAAACATTGAACAGCATCTCTCTAATCTTCTACCGACTACGTGCCTCCTGCTTTCATCCTTCTGATACGATGAAAAGATCTGATTCTGGCCAGTGCAATTATGGATGGTGATTCAGTGTTCGGCTGCCCTTGGACCCGGCACTGTTGTCATCTCCTCCATATAGGGGCTCGCTAAGCAGAGAGGCAAATGCAAAAGATGCTGCCTTGCTCTCCAATTTGATTCATCAGTGACTGGAGGGCAGACAGGAAATCTAAGCAGCTTGTGAAGTATAACGGTCTTGAATACAGCAAGACTAAGATTAAGAATTTGTATGAATGCATATATACAACAAAATTGCTCTCCTACTTTCATGGTCTGTGGGAGTTTTCTGTCCTTGTGTGGCACAGTTCTGCAGTCACACAGTTGCTTGCAGTATATGGTTCTGTCCAGAGAATTAATATGGACTAGGTATTGTATTTTAATGTAACACAATTCTCCAATTACTCTCTGTGGATTAGCCCTGCATGCCTTGTCTGTATCTTCAGGTTGGCAGGTACTCAGTTCAAGTAGAGCTGCTTTAACAAGTATTAACAAGTATCATGGCTTTGATACTGCGAGTTCTGCCTCTTCTGCTCAAAAGCCAGATGTATGCTACTGGGAGAAGGGGACATTTAGACTCCTTGTTGCTCATATTTTGTGGCTCTTCTAAGGTGAACTAGCTGCAGTGTACAATGTAATTTAGAAAGAGAAGAGTAGATTGGCTTACATTGCTTTAGCTAGTAGAATTTATACAACTGAAGGTATAGTTTTAAATATTAATCTGGTAATTTTATGCTTAGTAACTAACAGCTTTAGTGAGGAGAGAAATACATAAAGAAGAGTGGCTGAAGACTTTTATTTCAAGTTAAGAAGAAACACCCCAAGGTTGTTTGTTTTTTAAAGCAAACGAACAAACAAAACATTTGGTAGTAAAAAGAAATAACGGGCTGTCAGCAATATAGACAAAACCAGACTGTAATCTTTGCAGAAATGTTGTATGCCACTGCTGATTCGAGTCAAATGAAGGAAATCTATAAAACCTGCAGAACTGGTATACATCGAGTACTGCAACCTCTAAGTGCACTAGTGAAGGGTTGGACTGAGAAACCACTGCGTGAATACCTCTTTCATTTGTTTGTTGCAAGGTCTGTTGCATGCAGATTGGCAGTATGTGGAAGGCCAGCCCATGTGCACAGAGGGGTAGCTGCTCTGAATTTTGTTCCTACAAAAAATTGGTAATGAAAAGCTGAGCATATGAGTGTCATGGGCTGAAGCAGCAAGTAGGTATGGGAAAGCTCATGAAGGAAAAGGTTGCCATGCTATCCAGAGACAGCAAGGCATTTCATTGCAAAAAATGACAGATATTCACGTTTTAGCCCTTTTTCTAATAGTTTATTCATAAATGCAACACTGGAGAAAAGCATTTGAAGAAATAATTTTAGAGGTTTCCCTGCTAATATTCAAAAAAAGGGAAAACAGACAAAAACGTGTAAGAATTCTCTTAATTGAAAATCTGGTTGAACACTTAAACCTTTTATGCACAGGGAGTATTTTCTTACATTTCAAGTAAAACAAACAAAAAAAAAGACGTAGAAGTTCATTCTACACGATCACTTTTCCCCCTCTGTCCCTGTTTATCTGTCACTTAGCACAGTTTCTCTGAAAGTTTCATCTCTTCCTACCTCTTCAAAGAGCTGCTAGTCCTGTGGAGAGAACAGTCTACTAGCGTGCTGACAGTGTGACAATTAATTAAGGGTAAACAGATGAAATCCCACAGAATAAGGAGGAAATTGAACTCAAGCCACTGCCTTTTGGATACATGTATGTTAAGAAAGGCTCATGCACAGCCTGGGATATTAATAGTAACTCATCTCCACTGCATTCAGGGAAATGCTAACCTCTTAGTGTGGATCAGATACTGCTAAGAGCCTGAAGGATCGTTTACTTAGTTGTGTCCTCACTGGGTTCAGGAGGCAGGTGATGAACTGCCCAGGAAAAGGTGTCTGACGTGTCCACAAACAGCTTTTGGCATTTGGGGAAGTAAAGTAGAAAAGGAGAGGCATATATCAAGTTTAAGGCAAGCAAGAGGTAAAACATATTCTCATGAACCAAATGTTTTAACCTAGAACTGAATTGAACCCAGCTTCAGAGCATACAGTCTAGTCAGTGTCAATGCTGGTAACTTTGATGCTTACAATTTCCTAATAACTTGTAATGGTAAAAAATTGTATTCTCTTAAAAAAAAAAAAAAGCAAGATAATAATCCTGGAGCTCAGGAGAGCAGACTTTGGCCTCTTCAAGGGTCTGCTTAGAAGAGTCCCATCTCTCTAAGAGCGGAGAGCAGTAGATATTGCCTTCCTTGACTTCAGTAAGACTTTTGACACTGTGTCCCGTAAGATACTCACAGAGAGGGTGATGAAATATGGGCTGGATGAGGAGTCAGGGAGGTGGACTGAAAACTGGCTGAATGGCCAGGCCTGGAGTGTACTTGAAGGTGGCAACTGACAGTGCACCCCAGGGGTCAATACTGGGTCGAGTCCTGTTCGACATCTTCATAAATGATCTGGATGATGGGGCAGAGCATACCCTTAGCATGCCCGATGACATGAAACTGGGAGGAGTGGCTGATAGGCCATAGGGTTGTGCTGCCATCTACAGGGACCTCCACAGGGGAACTGGGCTGAGAGGAACCTCATGCAGTTCAACAAATGGAAGTGTAAAATCCTGCACATGGGGAGGAATCACGCTGTGTGTGAGTGTATGCTGGGAGCTCACCAGCTGAAAGGCATCTTTGCAGAAAGGGACCTGGGGGTCCTTATGGGCAGCAAGTTGACCATGAGGCAGCAATGTACCTTCTGGCAAGGAAAGCTAACAGTATCCTGGGCTGAATTAGGAGGAGTGTTGCCGGCAAGTAGAGGGAGGTGATCTCTCCCCTCCACTCAGCACCAGAAAGGCCACATCTAGAGTATTGAGTCCAGTTCTGGGCTCCCCAGTACGAGAGAGATGGAGAGCAACTGGAGAGTGTCCAGTGAAAGTCTGCTAAGATGATTAATGAACTGGAGCATCTGTCCTATGAGGAAAGGCTGAGAGAGCTGGGAATGCTTAGCCTAAAGAAAAGGCTCGGGGGAATCTCATTGATGTATGTAAATGTCTGAAAGGAGGCCATAAAGAAGATGGAGTCAGACTCTAGTCAGTGGTGTCCAGGGCCAGGACCACTGGAACAGGCTGTCCAGAGAGGCTGTGAAATTTCCATACTTGGAGATGCCATTTGGACGTGGTGCTGGACAACTTGCTCCAGGTGACCCTGCTTCAGCAGGGAGTTGAACAAGGTGACCTCCAGAAACCCCTTCCAACTTGAACCATCCTGTGATTATGTGAATTATTCAAATCAGACTTAACTACTTCAGACTTTCCTTTTCGTCTTTAAAAATACTGGATCCCAACTTAATCTGAGTTTCGTAACCACTGTGAAGAAGGCATAGTTGAATCTTGGCTGGTAACTGCACTGAAATTCTAAGCAACCACAGGATAACTCTAGAGAACTGGCATTTGTTTAAGTACGACACAGGTTAGCAATTGTTATATAGCAACAATTATTTTATGTAAAGATGGCAGAGAAGGCATTTTGAAAGGTCCTTTTTCTAAAAGTGGTGGTGTTAAAATGTTAATTAGCTTGTTACTGTCAAATCTTAACACTACTCAGTAAGTATTTAGCAGACGCTATGGATTAACATTTGTCACTGCAACTCTTCAGTTGGTGCTCATTCTACCGTGCATTAATGAAACAGAAATCTATGCAATTGAATTAGAAGTTATTATCACACTTATGTTGAACGTCAGAGCAGACCTTTCCAGTTTCCAGGAACAGAAGTATCACCTTGAAATATGGGGGTAGGGTGGAATCTAGAAGCTTTAAAAAGAAAAAGCAAGGTTATTTCAAGTTTAGTTAATATGAGACAAAATACCATTTGGAGAATCTCTTCTCTTGAGTCTTTGTCTGGTTTCGCTAGGAAGCCGTTATTAAAATTCAGAATTCTTTAGGTGCATTAAGTAAGACATTGGAGTTTCAGGTAAGCTCTGTGATGACTTATAATTGTTTTCAGCTGAAATGGAGTGTCCTCTGGGCTGAAGGAAACAATTGATCCCATGAAAGACATGTAAAATGGTGGGACTTGCTGGATGCCAGGTATCACCATTGAATAACAGATTCATCTGTCTCTGTTAGTTTTTGTCAAGGGAAGTACGATCACTCTTTATCTGTCCAGAACACCCACAGAGAAGAGATATAGCGGGTCAAAGGGGAAGTGTGTATGTAATATCTGTTCATTTGAAGAATGGTTGAAACCAAACAGTACTGCAACTACAGGAATTGGTTGAGTAGTTGCCTATAAATCAACAAAGTTTCTTACTAATTATTTTGCACCAGAGATCATTGTAAAACTGAGAAAAAAGGATCCTGCAATTTATCATCCTAGGAGTTACATTATCAGTAATTATAAAATGCCCTTTATTTGAATGCCACTGAAAGTTCCTATCAGTCTAGCAAGCATTATGATGCTGTCCACTTAGGTATCTTGAGTGACTGAGTAATTTGCTTGCATTAGAGGTAATTGGACTAGGAGAGTTGGCCTCAGGCACTGTTCCATTGCTGTCAGTGTTGAGTGAATGGGCTTATGTGTAGGAAGTGCTGCCTGGCACTGCCCAAGTTGGGTTGGTTGGTTGGGTTTTTTTGTTGGTTTTTTGTTGTTGTTGTTTTTTTCCATTCCTTCTGCTGATATGTATTAATCATATAACAGTAGTGTATAACTTAATATGCTTTACTTCATTTTTTAGTGAGGGTAAAGGTATGAAGATCTTTGCCAGGAAAAGCAAGAAAAGGAAGTTAAAAGTGCTGTGTTCTCCAGGAGACAGATATTGAACAGTGGCAGATGTTTAGTGGACTGTCGCGTAAGTCACTTGACTTCCTGTATGAATAGCTATTTAGCAGTGTAGGATGAGTTCTCTCCCACCATTTTTAGGATTCTTTTAGGTCAGTGTTGGTGTGATATAAAACGTACGCTGTGGGTTGTTGCCTGCTATTACCATGGTAATCATGGTCTGAGATCATTAGATTTGAACATTTGATATGCATAGAAATACTATTATGTGGTGGAGTGGGCAGAACAAGGACTCAGGGCTAGGCTCCCATGGCTAGTGCCCTAGCTGGCAGGCTGTTGTACATGGATAAGTGAAAAGGATACGTTCCGTTTTAATGATGCCATACACAGTGAAGGAGGAAAGCAGTATCGTAATTTCCAGGCTTTTAAAGAGAATGGATTTGTCTGCTGCTTCACATTTACAGCGCTGAGATGGAGTTGGAGGTTTATGGCAGAGTTCAGCTTAAAGTTATTCATTGCTTCAATCCAAAGGGCAAAAACGGACCAGAACTGCTCCAGGCCCACGAGATCGTTATAACTAGAGCTCACACCAACGATGTACTTCAGCTCCTAATTTCTACTTAGGCTCCTAGTTTCCTGGGAGGACTAATTTATTAACGGCAAAGACCTAGGGAAGGCTGTTAAGAGTCATCCCTGTTTAGAGTGGGATTGTTCTTTCAGGTTAGCTGAATGAAGATTCAGCTGCAATACTGGCAGACAAACTCCCACTAGCTGTGAACAAGCCACAAGGGGTAAGGATAGTGTAGAAGGTGTGGTGGCTGAAACTTCAATAGCATAAGCTAGCTATCAGCTATCAAAGCAGCTTCATAATGCTATCCTGTTTCAATGACCACTCCACCTTTACAGCTATTATCGTCTCTGCGGCATTGCTAACAATTCCATAGTCACACTTTACATTTTCTTGACTATAATATCTTGATATTGTTAGTAATAGTGAAGTATTTTCTCTACAAGTCTGGGAAAAATGGTATGACTTTATTGATGGTACACCTCAGTACAGTGATGGCTGGCATTGAACTACCGCTATTCTTTGGAGCAGATTCTAATCTTACAAAAGAGTGGACGTTCCTCTTTAAATCATCTTCGAGGAGAGGTACACTCCTCAGAAGGAAAGGATCAGAAATGTCAGGCCAGCTCCTAGAATCAACTTTATCTCCTGAAGATTGTGCGGGAGGTAAATCTCAGGTGAGACTTTGAGTGGTAATAACACTGAACAATTCAAGCTTTGCAGAAGTGTAAGCCCTAATTAAAAAACAACCAACCAAGCACCCTCCAACCCTCCATCCTCCCAACAAACAAAAACCAAAAAAAAAAGCTGGTCAACAGAAAAAAATGGTACCATGAGTTAAAATTAACATGCCTGTAACTTCTATTTAAGTCACCCTGTGATTTCTTAGGTTCATTTGTTTATGACTGGTCAAAAATGAATCCAGCAAAAGTAACCAAGTGTTAACTTGGCCCTATTTACTCCTGGGCTAAATATGCTGGTGAATAGGAGATTCCTCCTGGTCAGAATCCTGATAAGCTGTGGAAACTTGTGATTAAAATATAGCTATAGATTAGTAGAGGGAGAATCTGTTTCCTAGCAAAGAAATATGAACTGCTGCATGGAGAAAGGTGTTGGGAAGAAAGCCTGGTTTTGGGGGGGATCTGTGATGGGCCCCAGGCTCAAGAAATTACAAGAGGTGAATGTGGGCTCCTCCTACGTACTGCAGCTCAGTAAAGGTATGCAGTGACTACAGCTCTTGAGGTGAAGGAGGAAAGGACTGGTCAGGCTTGTCTGAGGCAAAATTCAAAGAGAACAACTGAGGCTGAAGCAGGATGGGCCCTTAAAAAAAATCATTGGGCAAGATATGATGAGGAACGGATGCTTTACTTTGGAACCTGGTTGAATGGTAAGAAACACCATTGCTAAGTATCTTAGAGAGATCAGCCACTTTTGGTGCTGGGCCTGGAGAACAGCTGGAAGAACTGAGCAAGTGTAGCCATCAGAGCTGGTTAAGGTAGGTCCTTTTATTTCAGGGAATGTTTTGAGATCTGAACAATGTCATTTTAAAATGCATATTGACAAATACACTCCAATGCAGTTTTGAATTCCAGCTTTATAGATTTTCTTTAAGAAGGGTAATATTTGTCACAGAAACCCAAATAATCTCTTGGACTGTCTGAATAATGAGTTATCTGAAAGTGTATCATCACAATGAGGGTTTTACTGAGCTACTCTTCAGTAGATGCGTACAATTTAAGATTGTGCTGGGTATGTCTGCCTATAAATTAATTTGCTCAAATATTGGGGGGGGGGGGGCATTAAAGCAGCAAAAGAATTTTTTTTTTAAAGTTCCAGCAAATGTTATTGAAGAACTTTGCAGTTCTTGATTCCCTACAATGCAATCGATACTGGGCATTCACAAAGCATGTTTCTATTCTATGTAGTGCAATGCCAATTTACTTGCTATAGGTCAGTTTTCTTGTTCTTGCGAGGCGTAGCACACTTGCAGGCATGCAGAGTGGGCATTTGAGTTTCTGCATGCCCGAGAGCCTGCCTGGATGAATGTCCACGAAGTGAAAAAGCAGGTAGATTTGTGTCATTGTTTCTCACTGACGGTGGTAGAATTGGAAGATACACCTGTGTCTATTTTTATACTAAAATACTTTTCACCGATGCTATTGTGTGAAATATATTTTATTGTATAAACCCGATCTTTCCACTCTGCATTTTGAAGAATTTCTATAGGAATCCTATATAGACAGAAAATATAAGATGGTGATGATAACACCAGATGATGTTTTTGCTCCAATTCTCACCAGCATGGATGAGTACAGCTTTGCAACTGGATTACATTGTTGTATCTACAGAGTTACTTAGAATGAGAGATGTAGAATCAATTACACTGCTAGAGTCAGGCTACCTCAGTTGCCTTGGAGGCTGACTTCTGTAATACTAAAAGTATTCTAACAAAAATGTTAACAAAATTTAACATTTGAACATAAACTGCAACATAACCTAAAGGAAGTACTTTTTTTGATTTGTGGTTTTACAAATATCTTCAGTTAAGTGGAATGTGAGAGAATTAAAAAAGGAGTAAAGTTGGAGAAAATTGGTTTCTGATTCATGAAAGCAAGGAATGATTTCTTTGCCCTGATGGGTGTTGATCTCCATATGGGTGGCATCAAAAAGAAGTGCTTGTAGTCTATGCAACGCTGTTGATTTTGGTCGGGAAATAAAGTCAGTACATTTGGCGTCATGCCACATTGCCTCATTTGCAGGATGATTTCTTCAGTCTGGATGGGAAATGGAATTGAGTTGGAATACTGAATGAAAAGAATGTGTTGGCTTTTGTGTATGGGTGGGTGGGGCAGGGATAAGGAGGCATTGTCTAACAAATAGTAGCTTTAGAAGAAAAGGCGAGAGTAAAACTGCTTTCCAGTAAAACAGTTTTAGAAAAATGGTACAGTTGCCAGTAAAGAGATATTTGTGGCTATTACTAGGAGGGGCACAGAGCATTGTAAATGGACTCTCTAAATGAGAGCAGAAGTCTAATTAGACTAGAATACCTTACAAGAGAAGCCAGGAGCTAAGCTTATTTCACTGAGCCTCTTTTTTTGGCTTTGGATCATGAAGGTAATGAAGGAGAACAGAGCCTCAGCCTCAAGTAAATAGATATAAATAAGTTGGAAGTATGTGGAAAAAATTGCCAATATCTAACATTGTAGAACATGAAATATTATTATTTATTAGTCTTGTTCAGACGTCAAACCTTCAGTGGGGCTAGCAGTGTGGGATAAACACTGTCCACGAACGAGTGTCTCCCTTCTGAAAACTTCAGCCATCTCAGAGCTCTGTTGGTACCACGAGCGCCATCCCATTTATCACAGTCTGGGGACTGGACAGGACAGAAATGTGAGCCAACTGTTCAGCTACTATTTTTCTCAGTCTGGGACACAACCTCTTGAAGATGACGCTTTGCTTACCCACTGAATAAATCCTTTCACCAAAACCCTAAACTCTTTTATTAAGGCTCGTTCAGCATTGGAACATTTTGCTTCTTTCAGAGTCTGCAAGAAATGCCTGGGGTGACAGCCTTCTTCCATGACCACAGATCCACTGGCATTTGCAGCGTAAGAGTGACTTCTGGATGGTGACGTACTGCAAATGAGGGCTTGTTTAGCATGGGGACTTCTCATGCCTGACTAAACTGCCACACTGTTCTGCAGGCTTTAGTGGTTTGGGGACTGGACTTTTCTTTGACCCCTCCAATAGAGGAAATAGTGTTGCTTGCAGGTGCCATCAACTCAGACAGTTGTCTGAGTTGTCATCTGTTGTCTAAGTGTGACGCAAAGCATTCTCTCTTCTATTTATTATTGCTCTTTTAGTGATGTATTATTTCTAATCTCAGGGAATAGATATTCATACAGTGGAAAGTATGTGAAAGAGGCAAATAGGGAGCCCATAGTTAAGGCAAAGAAAGAATGATACTCTTTTATGGTAAATATCAACTCAAAGATGAGCTAGGCTCTGAGGAGTACGTTACATAAGAATGGTGCTGCAGAACCAGTGGCAGAGATGATCTCACTGTAACTAGGACGTAATACATTATTTTTTTTAAACCTGTGAAGTGCATTAATGTTATTTTGTTTTATAGACCCCAGATCTTTATTAACCGATGTAGTGAAATATAGGAGTAATTTCATGGTGGATGGGAATCTAGTCCAGTAATCTCTGAGAAATGAGGATGAGTAGGATGTTATAATAAACTACAAGTCGTTGATTCTGAAGTTGTGTGTTACAGATTCCAGTTAGAGCACTTCTAAAGTGAATTGGAGTTGGAGCCAGGCCAGAATTTAGATTTGTTATTTAGAATTCAATCTTCCCTCCACGCTGCTTTCTCTGGGAGGATGCCTGCCTCAGTCCAGTGACCCGGATCTCATGATCTACAGCCCTAGCTTTGGCAAATGTGTTAGATTTAGAACTCTTTCTGTGGACCTCTTCCCAAAACGCAGACCAATTTTCTGTCCTTTACTGCTCTTCAGTTGTGTATATTGTATTTCCTTTCAGACAGAATGACTTCACAGCAAAATGAAGAGATGATAATGGCACAAATACATATACAGGCTAGTTTAGCGGATTAAATTAATTTTGCTTGTTAAAAGCAGCAAACCCCAAGTCATGTTGGGTTTTTTATTTGGCTTTTCACAGAAGTTCATATTGTAACTGTTCATGGAGGGCTTGTCTCTGACTTGCTGGCCTGTGCTGAATGCAGCGCTTCTCTATCTTTGTGAAATTGAAAGTATCATGGTTATGTGTACTTATGTTGCAATTATATCTTCTTTTTGCTATATAGATTTGCTCAAAGTCTGTAGGCCAATATGTGTCCAGGTGTTGTTTGTCATGCAGTAAGTGCACTTTGAGTTTAGTTTCACAGCTGAAGGCAGTTAGTGGCACGTCTAGACTACAGCATCAGAACTTTCATTGTGCTAGGTCGGTATTAACACGGTGTTAGGCCATGTTTTCAGAGGTGTCTTTCTGTAGTTATAATCCTGTGAGATACCCTGTGGCACTGGAGTTTTTGACTTGCCCTGAAACTTTGCAAAATCTATTAAAAATCTGTCTGCCTTTTAGTCATCTGAATATCTTTATGTGTGGTCTCCATGGCCTCCTCAGAATTCAGTAATTGAAGTCCACACTTTTTTCTTTTTCTTTTTCCATTAATATCAGTAACTGTCAGGCTGTTGATTGTGTGGGCAGCCACTATTCACAGCGGCTTGATTTGATGGGATTAAATTTTCAAACCTAACTTCAGAAAATGTATCTGCAAATGAGGCAACTGCAAGCGAGGTAGATGGAAAACAGCACATGGCGCCTTCCACAGCACATGCAGATGTTAGCTTGTGCCCTTGTGTGCACCAACCTGTCTGGTTGTCGGCCAAAAGCTTCCTTTCTGCTCGTTGCACAAGTTCTTTCCCGCTTTTGTAAAGTGCTATTTTACAAGTCTGAAACTATAGCTCTTTGCTGAAAATCGAAGCAATTTGCATCAGTGCTCTGAATTTTTTTCTTAGCAGAAAGTTTTAAGCATTTGTCATGAACTATTGCATGTACATATTAGGCTGGCGACCAACTACTGAAGTGTTTGTAGTGGTGCATCTTAAAATGAGAGAACAAGCAGTGTGGCAATCTGGGATGAGCTAAGTGGCCCAGAGAAACCTACTTGAAAAAAGGCACAGAGGGTGCATTGAAAGTCTCCGAGCTCCTCATTGGTTTGTTGCTCATTGTGGTACATACTGTGGTCTCTCTGGCACATGCATTGAATGTGTGTTTTAAGGAGCGCTGTTTGCTTTCCAGTTTAGGAGCAGTTTCAGAATGTCTAAACAAAGTAGCTTTGAAATAAGATTCCCTAACATCTGGCATTCAGTGACACTCAAAATTTCTCATTCCTTGCTTGTTATACAGTTGCTTGCTGATTATCCATGAGGCTGCTCTGCAACATATTCAGAAAGATTTATTAGTGCTCTCTTGAGAACACCTTACAGAGCTCTTTTGTTTAATATTATTTAATTTTTGTTTAGCTTAAAGCTGTGTAGGGAACTTTGTCTTTTAGTTAATTTATAGTATGGTGCAGCTAGGGTGTAGTGTGTATTTGCCCTCATGCTACAACACTGATGTGTAAAACGTTTAGAACTATCCACCTATTTAGGGTAGTTGTTTTGCATCCTGCTTGTGTAAATACAGCTGACTTCACAGATGCAGTAAGATTAACCTTGATTTGTTCTCAGATTGATTTCTGTAGTGTCCTACTGATTTCCTCTTTCTCAAATTCTTCTGCGCTTTGGCATAAATATTTTTGATGCTGATGGTAGAACAGAGTTGCACAAGAGCATCTTTGGGGCCTGCTGACTCTGCCTTCAGTTGACTTCTGTAGGTATCTGGACACATATTCTTCTGTCTCCTTGTGTTTACTGTTTCCACCATGCTCCTTTACACCATCCTGCTGATTAGATTGAGGGCTCTGTCCAGACACTGTCCTGAAGCTGTCACAGTCATGTTGCATAGCTGGACCCTATACTCACTCGAAGTATGGGCGTACAGTTGTATTAAAAGTAAATGAAGCCTAACAGAAAAAATAAGAAAAAACCAATTTCAATAGCGTTGGTTTCACTTTCATAAACTGATGGTCTGTGGTGCTGGAGACACGGAGACACAAATGCTACCCTACCTAAAGAATTTTAGAAAAAAAAAAAGAAAAAAAGAGAGAGAGAAATAATACAAGGAAACTTACAGAATACTCTGTATTTCAGTACAAAAGTGAATTTGGGGGAGAGTTATAAACAACAAAAGAAAAAAGAGGGCGAATTTTTTTTTTAAGTAATCAGCACAGTCAGGAATAGTGGTTTGACATAAAATAAAAAAGGATATATTGTCTCTAAAATTGGCATCTCTTTCTTAGGAAAGTACTCCAGAAGATGATGAAGGTGGGTGTGCAGTGGTGGTTGTGGGGGGTGGGCGGACAGGGTGCCTGTACAGATGAGGACATCGAGGTTTGTGACCCTTTCGTACTTACAGCGGGAGTAGATGGTTCAAGTCTCATTGTTTTGCAGTAGTAGAAATAAGGAAACTGTTAAGTGCTTCTCCTTATCAGCAGGATCCCAAGGCCCCAAAGCCCCCTTATGAGACAATAGTCAGTGGAAGAGTTCTGGCAGCAGCAGTAAGGCACTCTGTGCCAGGATGGTGCTAATCCTTCTTTTGTGTTTCATTTTCAGCTGACTGGGTAGCAACCCCTTTGGTTTTTAAAATACCAGAATACCTACAGAAAGGGAGACTGGGTGAAGGACAGTTGGATCCTAAAACATTGCGTTTATGTGCTACTTTAGCCAGTAAGGAGTTAACAAAGATTTAACTGCACCCCCAGATAGGATTAAATTGTAGCTTGTGTTGCGACTGGGGAGAAGTGCTACAAGCAGAGGTGAAGGAGCCTTCAAGAGAGTGACCTTTTGTACAGCCTTCAGGACCATGGTCTGTACAAGAAAGGAAGAAGAATGCAAGGGTAAGCGAAAGAAAGGAGATGCCTATAGAGAGGGGAGGTAAGAAAAAGCAATGGGGGTCAAGAAAATTGGCATTGTTTGCTTCACACAACTGTTGGGTTAGGGGACCAGGTAAGGTTTGTCTTTTGGTGCGCTCTTTTGGGGTCATCTACAGCTCAAATTAGTAATAAGATGTCTGCAAAAAGTTACTGGAAAGATTTGATGAGACAGTTTGAACAGGAAGTGTCTGTACAAGTTATGAGCAGAAAATGAGGACAGAACTTGTGTTCACAGGTGTGAGATGGTGCAGAAAGGTGCATCTGACTGCCCTGATACTGAATAACATCTAATACAACTTCTTATTAGGATTGTAGCTTGATTATAAAATAAGGATTTTTGTTCAATTTTAAAAGTCCTTTTGCTTCTTTGGGGAAAGGATTTTTCTCAAATTGAAAGAGAACTATTGCTGGGGATGTCGGGGGGAAGAGGGGACTTGTCATTGAAATAAAAAAATCAACAGCATTTCCCAAAGGAAACACTTTGTTGGGGTTCATTTAGTCCTTTAAACTTGCATGTGGAGAATCTGAGAAGGAAAAACAATCATGCAGTTGCAAAATATCACTTGTTTGCACATTTGGAACTGGGGGTTGTCTTTTATAATGCCATTACAGTTATCTGCTTTTTTGGGGGGGGGGGGGGAGGTGCGTGTGTAACTGTTGTGTGTTGCCTTGCTGGGATAAAGAGAGAAAGTAATTAAGCGTTCTAGTAATTTTTACAAGTTCACAGAGAAACTGCTTGTTAGAAAATGTCACCAAGAAGAGCTAGTGCTAATTGCTGGTACCTAAATGCTGGTTTCTGAAAATGAAGGACTCCGTTTTCCTTCTGGTTTGTTCTAGGAGGTATTTTTGGGAAAAATAGAATTGAGATCATGACCTTTGTTTAATGTAGCTTTTTCTTGTTTAACTGTGTTTTCCTGTGTTCATGGTTACTCATAATTAAATAGGGCATTAGAGAAATCACTGTACCATCTGGTACTTGTTTACACTGGCATATTATTCCTCTTGACAACTTTGTTCTTTCAAGTTCAAGAAATAGTAACACCTCCTCCTAATGCAGTTTATAAAAATTTGGTATATTACTTATTTATATATTTGGCATATTACTTATTTAAAATAATGGTATGATGCTGTAAAATAAAATAATAATTTCACAATTAATTTCAACGGTTCTTGGTGAAAAGCTTTCCAAACTTCAAAAAACAATTCAGAAGTCTGCTTGATAAGAAATTGTTTTGAATTTTCTGCTGTCTTCAGAACCGCTTCATCTACTGCCTGTTGCTGCTACCTGGATATGTACCTTTTTAATGGTAAATTAACGTGGATAGAATTTGGATTGAACATGTAATTATTTATATCACAGATGTTGCATATTGGTGAGTCAGTCAAAAAACTGATGCTGACACTGAGGAAAGGTGTAACAATAGGACTGGCACAGGTGATGGAGGATAAAATGCATGCAGAAAGTATGACTGTGAATTCTAAGTTACTTCACTTCTTGCTGGCCAGACAGGCATAAACTCTTGCTGTAAACTGCTTCCAGATGCTGACAAAGGATAGGCTCAATAATCCATGGTATTGTAGCTACAGTTTTCATAGCAGTATCCAGTGCCTGTCAGTCTTTGTATGCAAGATTTTGCAGGTGCAAGTCTTGACAGAATTTTCAAAATCGCCTACGACAGTATTTCTTAAGACCTAAAAAGTTTGTCTTCCACCAGTTAAGCCCATTGTTACCTCTCCTGTTTATCATGAAGGGTATGACAAAGTTATTCTGCCTCTCTAAAGACGGGTTCTGCCGCTGCTTCATCATTAAACAATCCAAATTTTCTATCTTAGGCATATTTCTGAGACACTTGGACACTTTTATTTTTCTCTTCTGGACTGACCAATTGTCTTGCATCTTTCCAGAACTAATTTATACAAAGATAAGGGCCTTATCTGACATCTTTGTGTTGAACAAAGTGAAACTTAAATCATAGGTTTTTACAGGCTGTGCTGTTCTTTATACATTGCATGATGATATTTACCGTTTTCACAACAATGTGTTGACTCGCATTTAGCTATGATCCTGTTTTAGTTGTGGAGTATCTCAAGGTTGGTTTTATTTGGAACAAACTTATAAAAATATTTTTTAATTTGTTTTTTTTTATTAACGCAAAATTTATATGGGCAAACTTATGCCCAAGCAAAGACTGTAAAATGTGACAGACTCTGGAAGCTTGCATAACTTTTAGAAATTTCTTTGAGTTTAATTCTAACAGAAGCTAGAAACACAGTATGAAGGGTCCAGTTTCCAATACAGACATGGACAAAACTGGAAGGAAAAAAAAGCAGCAATCTAATACATAATTATGATTTGTAAGCTGCTCTAGAATTAAGGAGATAATTTGGAAGACTTCAGTAATACTGATGTGAGCTATGCTGCTTTATTAAAAAATTTAAAAAGATCAGTTCTCTCTTTATGAACTATTTGCAAATAGTTCACTTGAATTTCTAGCTACAGCCTGGGCTGAACTATGGTTATGACTTACAGACTTCTGCCACCTACAGAAAATAAGGATCATTTGAATTGTCTTCTGCTGGCCTTCAATGTTCCCTTTAATTTCTTCCAGGAATTTGGTTTGTTGGAGCAAGAAAGACACGTATTTCCTGTATCATATTACATATTATTGTAAGAATAAAAGGAATTGTTTTTTTGCTTTGTTTGGGTTTTTTTTGTTTGTTTTTTTTTTCTTCCTGGAAATGCTCTGCCCTGTTCTGTAATATCCTTCTTGTGAAAGAAGAACAAGCAAAGGTTATGATTCTTCTAGCTATTTTAGAACAGAAATGGGTTTTCCTTTAAGATCACAAAGTCATGGGATGGTTGGGGTTGGAAAGGACTTATGTCTCTTAAAGATTTTCACTAACACATTTCCTGAGATTCGAACAAGAGTCATATTTTTCTGAATTGGACCGAAGACTGTAGGGCTTTGTTCTCATTGTAGAGGTATTGACATGGTTATATTTGTGTAAAATCCTAATGGAGAAGGACAAAATTGCTTTTTCCCTTGATAACATCAATGAACAGGTTGATGGTTAATACTTATGTAGTAGGTAGTACTACCTATGTGAAAAAAAAATCACAGATATTAGTTCCTATGAGGATTTTACTGAGAGAGACCTGGTTTGGGTGTGGTTTTATACTTCATATTGCCCAATTTGGCATATTTCTGAAAACTTAGAAATCTGCACTTAGAGCTTCTGAACAAGAACCCTCCAAACATGGGCAGAAAATAGGTCTACATAATGACCTGTACGTGAGTGTATGTAGAGTCTGAAACAAAAATGGTAAGGAATTAATCCATTATGTCATTGTTATTAATCATACAATAATATATTACTATTTATAATCCTATTTTCCAATCACAAAGATCACCTGTTTCAAACCATGAAGTGTTACGTTTGAAACTTACATTGATAATTATCTTGCCACCTAATTTCCCGTAATTTTACCACAAACATCTAGCTGAATGCTTACTCCGTAATCTTTCAGCCTCATCCTCATGTGCCGGAAGTCTGAACAGTGCCTGCCAAATTCTCTGGTTTCTTCCTGACAGCTTCTGATTTGCTTCTGCATTTTACACAAAGATCATGTAGTGCATCGATCATCCAAAATGTAATTCATTACGTGTGATATAATATTAGATCACACTGATAAAATAGGCCATTTCCTGTTCATTCTGAGAAGTTGTAAAAAGCCCTCTGTTTTTTATTTCTTTCTAATCTGTCCAAGATTTTCCAGTAATTAGCTTCTAACAGCTCTGCTGGAGAATGCTGACATTAAGCACTTAAGGCCTTGAGTTCATACAGTGAATATGAAAGGTAACTACAGTATACTCATATAATAATTAAGGTTGAAAGGGATCTTGACTTGTCATTTGGTCCAATCCCTTACTCAAAACAGGGGCAATAAAAAATTTGGATCCAACTTTGAAGTTGGATCAGGTTGTTGTCGAGTCAAGTTTTGAGTATCATAGAATGGGTTGGGTTGGAAGGGACTATTAAAGGTCATCTAGTCCAACCCTCCTGCCTTGAGCAGGGACACCTTCCACTAGACCAGGTTGCTCAGAGCCCCATCCAACCTGACCTTGAACGTTTCCAGGGATAGGGCATCTACCACCTCTCTGGGCAATCTGGGCCAGTGTTTCGCCACCCTCGTAAAAAATGTCTTCCTTATATCTAGTCTAAATCTCCCCTCTTTTAGTTTGAAGCCACCACCCCATGCCCTATTGCAACAGGCCCTGATAAAAAGTTTGCCCCCAATATCTTTGAGGACAAAGTTCCACTATATCTCTGACAGCTTGTTCCAGTGTTTGAAGACTCCTATTATGAAAAATATTTTTTCCTTATGTGTAATTGAAATTCCTTTGCTGCACTGTATGTTTGTTGCCTCTTACCTTTTTGTAGAGCACCTCTGAGCAGGGTCTGGCTCTATCTTCGCTTTAACTCCTTGTTAGATAGTTGACAATAGTAATTGGATCTTTTGTTAGCCTTCTCATATTTAGCTAAACAAATCCATCACGCTGAGCTTTATGTCATGAGTCATATTCTTCAGTCCCCTAATCGTCTTAAGGCCTTAATCATCTTGGGTATCTTATGTGTAGTGGCACTCCACTGGACTCATTGTGCGTTTTCAATGTTATTTGTGTAATAGGAAGCCCAGGCTGGACACAGTACTCCAGTAAACTCCAGTACTTGCACAAGTACTGAACAGAGGCTTCTTTGCTAGTTCTGCTAGCTATGCTCTTGCTGATACTGGCCAGTATGGGGTAAGCCTTTTTTGCCTCAAAGACATGGTGCTGCCTTATGTTCAGCGTGTCATTTGATGGGCCCCAGGTCCTTTTCTGCAAAGCTCCAGCCTAGGCAGCTGGCCTCCAGCATGTACTGCGCTGTGATGCTATTTTATTCCAGGTACAGGACTCTGCATTTATGTTTCTTGACTTCAGAAGGTTTTTGTCATCTCATTCTCCAGGCTGTCGAGATCTCTCTGAGCAAGCAGCCCTGGGCTCCAGTGAATCAACTACTTCCACCAGTGTGGTGTGATTCTTTTTGTCTGATAGTCATGAAGTTAAACGACTTATGATTCCCAAGTGGTTGGTTGGTTGTTATGCAGGCAACAGTGCCCTTCTTGAACTGCAAAGTAACAATTACATTGTTATTCTAATATTGAAAATCTCAATTACAGTTGATTTATATGATAGTGTGACCACAGACCATGCATAATGAATACAGTATTGATAATTTGCAACTGCTCAGTCTAAGTATTTTGAACTGCTCCTCTGATGGCTGTAAAATACTGTTGTATCTTAGGGAGATAGTTTATGATCTAAGTCCAGGGGGTCTCATCCTCCCTGTCCCCCATCCATCTCAACTCCATCCTCCCCCAATTTTAAATGCCTTCCTGTTCAATTTCTGCAGGCATATTCTACCTTTTCTGTGTGCTCAGTATGGTAGTTACTACTGTGTTTCCTCTCTAAGTAATCTTTGGATCATAAATATTCTTGACATTTGGCTTTTCTTAAGGTTTTATTTTCTAAGCATTGAGAATTTTCTGAAGTGTGTTTTGCTTTTCTTTTTTCCCCTGTAATCAATTCTAAGACCAGGAAAGTAGCCTGGGAAAACCAGTGATGATTCTCATGGGAGCATTCTCTTCTATGCCTTTCTGTGTAAGCCAGTCGCTGTCCCTCTCTGCACCAGCCAGTGGGCTTACCTCCCATATGCCGCTCTAGTGAAAAGGAATTCTTAACTTTTCTTCGCTGAACACCAATTGCTGTAGGCTTGAGCCGGTACCACTTTAATTTTAGTAAGTAGTGTGTTTGCTGTAAAACTTACAGAGAAACCAAACTTTCTTCCATTCAAAATGCTTCATACTCCCAGTGAGCAGGTGGTGTAAATGTTTCCAGAGGAATTAAGAGTGGAGTCACTAGATGTCTAGGCTAATGAGAAGCAGGAGCAGTCTGCAGAACACAACCAGATGTATCCTCTGCAACAGAAGCAGTAATAGGTGTTCCTTGTGGGATGCTAATTTTGTAGGCAGGAGGATATGATTATTTTGTTGCTGGTTTCCTCCAGTGAGGCAGAGGATCGCTGTCAGTATGAACATTGTAAAAGGTCTAATGGGAATAGAGAAGCCAGATAAATCCTAGAAAGAAAGCATGAGAAACTAGTTGAAAGGTCTTATCTTATCTTAACTGTCGCTCTCACTAATTTTACCCTGTAGACTAAAAGTCCTTTGCTGTACGGATCTGCCAAGAGCTGAAAAGAGCAAATAAAGTCAAGTTCATTGAATCTTTGAGGGTTTTGCCAATGAAAGGAAGTTCTCTTAAAAGTATAGTCATGCGGATTCCAACTTAGCTTTGATGTTCCTGTATAGGACTTCTTTTTGGCAGCAGGGGACTTTGACTCAGCCAAAGCATCAGGCTATAAGACTCCTGCAAGCTGAAGTCTTAAGCTGCAGGAAGGCATCCTAGGCTACAATACTAAAGGGTATAAATATTTAGCTATTATGTAAAGTAGAATCATAGTATAAAACACTGCTTTTGTTTGTTCATTTCCTTCCTGTGCCTTTCGCTGTTCTATTTCTTACACCCCTTGTCATATTCCAAGATGATAATTTTCCTGGGTAGCGCTCATGGTTGTGCAATACTTGGGTCAGTGTAATCTGTTACCTTTGACTGGGACTTCCAGTGGCAGTAAAATTTCCACTGTAATACAGTTCTTAAAGCTGGATTGTCATAGGATCATAGAATACCTTGGGTTGGAAGGGACCTTTAAAGGTCATCTAGTTCAACCCCCAGGCTTACTCAGGCTGTTCAATGACTTAAAACTTCTTTAAAATGATGAAAGCTGCTGCAATAGGAAGTGAAATATATCCATTCTTTAAAAAACAGGATTGAGAAATACTTTAGATCCTTAAACCTAAAATGGAGGACAAGTAGTAACCATGTTGTTAGTGCCAACTGAGGAGACTCTGGAGATCTGGACAGTCTTCCCGGCCAAATTTAAATTTTTCTGACCTTCCTCATCTGTAAAGATGCATAGCATAAGCACTCTTGCCAAGCTGTGGTGCTGAGAAAACAAATCTCTTATTCTCCTGAGATACATAAATATCTCAGTGGTAAATACTGTAGAAAAGCCTTTAAATATTACGGAAATGTAATATATTTGTTGAATGAGGTTCAACTGTAGGCTTATTGTAACTTTCACATTCTTTGACCTGAATGAAATAAACAGAAATGATGAGCTTTTACTGAAAAACATTTGAGGATGAATGAGGAGTGTAGGATTTAGCATAAACTACTTGTTTGTTTTCTTAACTTCCAAGTGTTACTGATTTCATTAGAACAAGAAATTTCCACAATACTTGATTCTCTGTATTTTAGTGTTTATGCATGTGATTTCTGTACTAAAAGGAAATAGCAGCCTCTGCTGGCAAAAAACCCACACCAAAACCAAACCAAACCAGCAAAAACCCAACCAAACAAACAAAAAAAACCAACAACCCCCCACACGCAACCTTCTAGACAAAGTCTTGTTAAGTTGCCTATACCAGCGTGTGTTTAGTGGATCTGAAACTGTGAAAAAGCCAAATGAAATGTGATGATTTTACATCATCTCTTAAGTCACCTCATCTACTTGATTAAACCTACTCTGTGGTCTTCCAAATGTATTTGTAGCTTGTTCCAAAGCTTGACCCACCCACTGGCCCTGCGTCCTGCGCAGGGCACTGATCAGCATTAGAGGAACTGCCTGACTTCGTGAAAGTCATGGAGATCGAGAGATTTTGAGGACAGTAGTTGACTATCTTGGGCTGCCACATGTGTTAAGCAGCTGTAGTCTGTATACAGGCTGTTGTAAAAGAAACAATACTTTTTAGAAGCACTCCGCAAAATGCATGTTCATCTCTTTGCCTTTCTTTTCTCCCTCTACCCTCCCCAAAAGGGAAGTTATACTTCTGTCTTTTTTATGTGTGTGTGTTAAATCAATTATCTCACTTGAGGTTCTGCAGCATGTCAGTGTGAGCTTTACTACGGCAGCATCTACCTCTGCCAGCATTGTTCTAAGAAACTAGTTTTCATTTTAATGCGTAAACTCACTTTTCACTGTGTTCAGTTCTTGAAGATGTATTTTTAGTCTTGTTATTAGGAGGTCATCTTTCTACATACATCTTGATAAATTGCTGTCAAACGGGGTCCATGCTATGGCTGAAGACTGCTAATAATACAGGTGAATATGTGCTACATGGGGATTTCCAGTTCAATTTATGATAACTCTTTTTTTTTGTGAACTAAAATAACAACGAAGCAAAAATCATGCAGGGCTAGGATGTGCCATGTATACAGAGGTTTCATGAAAAGTTAAAACAAGCAAAAACCTTACTTCTTAAACTGAACACTTACTATCTTTTCTCTCAGCTATTTTTAAAATAAATTCCTTCTAAGGAAAACCAACCACTGTTTATTTTAGCAGTAAAATGCCCCAGTAAATTTATTGTGATATGGAAGGAATTTAATGTTATCCTACTTAAGAAATAAGCCCTCCCTCTGCAGCTGATCAGCACTTTTTTTCATACAATGAAAATAATGAATATTTTTAATGATTATGTAATGAATAATTTTAAAGATTCTAAACAGCATTCAGGTTGTTAAACAAGAGGTGTATGCTAGGAAAGATGAGGCAGTCATGAAGCTTAAATTATTGGACATTGGATCTCGCTACTCCAAAAGATCTTCTGTTAAAAAAAAAAACAAACCTGAATGAGAGATTTGATGTCTATAATAGTTTCTAGCTTGGCTGTTTCTGAGAATGTTTCTGAGTGTGGTGCTGTGATTGGGAACCCTGTTGTAAGAGATTTGATGCAAATTTTTCTGTCCCTGTGATCTTTTCTTAACAATGATAATGAAAATAATTAGAGGTTAGCAGTTCTTGCCGAACTTCTGGGAATTTTAAAACTCATGGAATTTATTTTTTTCCAGTTTCTAATTAACAGTCTCATCTCCTGAAAATGTACCAACAAGATGTGTCTCTATATGTTAAGGAGAATGTATACTCTTGCATAGCTTTTTTTCTTTTCCTGTTTTTTTTTTAAGGAAGCTATTTTGAGTCCCTCTAATCAGTGTCTGGTTAGATGTTCCAGGGGAAGGTTTCCTGTAGGGGAGAAGGCTGAACTAGATTTGTTATTAAGACCACAGCTGGAAAATGGGTAAACTGCAGGGTGGGCTGAGAAGTAGTTGAACTATAGAATCTGAGCCAGAAGCAAGAAATCGAATGCTATGGGTTACAGGGTGGGGAAGGTGGGTAAAGTCCAGCATGTTCTGTGGCTGTGATGGTGCTAAAAGCACCTACCATAAGGACTCTATGACCAGAACTGATCGTAGCGCATCATCAAGATGTTAGCAGAGCTGGGCAAGCTGTTCTCTGTAGTCCCTTGTTTTCTCAGGGCATGAGCAGTAGGAAAAGACGAGTCCCACGGGGAAGAAAAGGGCTATTGTACTTGGCAGAGAGTTCAGAATTGAATATAATTGTAAATGTTTCAGAGCAGCTGAAATTTCAAGGGTTGTGCTTTCCAAGACCGCAGGTTGAGCTTGATCTTTTCTGGGAAGACTTGTGAATAGCTGAGGAGGATTTCTCAGTCTTCTTCTAGTGGTTGAGTGTTCATTTCATATTTCCAGCCTTGAGTGTAAGCTGGGACAGACTCTAAGCCACCTTAAGTGTCAGTCTGGTACCAGGAAATTACTAGCTGAGCTTAAATGACAAGGAAAATTTAAGAAATGCCTTTCAGCTCTCAGCATTTGCTCTGATGAGGTGCTTCTAGCTAGGAGCTTTTATTCCTGCATAATCTTTATGCTGTCTCATGTAAAATTAGATGTGTATGTGGTAGCATGAAATTGTTCATTTGCCCATGTCATTTTAAGGCCAGATGGTACTGGAAAAATGGACAGGATTTGTTAGTGGGCATTTGCACCACCGTTCTTCCCGCCACTGGATGGCAATGTTTGACCAAAAACCCAAACCATATATGCATATATGAGGAAATAATAAGAGGAAACACACCCTCTTTTACTGGCAGAGGAGGTACACATCTTCCTCTGGGTATATGGCTTTCTGGAATCTGAGGAGGAGGAAAATATTCTATTGTACTAAACTGAAGCAAATTTATTTGCTCTAACTATTTATTATTATTGTTATTGTTATTATTGTTATTATTGTTATTATTATAGTAGTGCTTAGAAATCTCTTGGGCTCTGAACTGCAGTGTGTTAGATGCTGCAGAAAACATATGTAAATAATTTCATGCGTCTGAGAATTCAATAACTTCCCCTGTATCCAAGCTCACTTAAGAAGCACGTTCTTCTAAGATTATGAATGTTAGACTCCAAATCTGAGCATTTGTTTTTACAGTGAAGTGCGTATTTTAAAATGTACCAAGCTGTAAAAAAGAACAAAAATTTTGTAAGTTATGTCGACTATGACATAACTGTATCCCAGGACATTAATTGTAATTGTGAAGATGACATTGGTGATTGGTGTACATTGCACGTTGTAATCCAGGTAGTGATTCAGCCAACTATGGGAATCGGAAATTAAATAATATCATAACTAGATCAGAGCATATTTTTTGTTCAACTAATAAGCCCAGGAAAAGTAGTAATGTTTTCTTGAATGCAGTTATACATTAAGCCTTGTGTGTGTGAAAGTAATATACTTGTTACGCTTTGACCTCAGGTGTTTTACTTAAGTGTTTGTTGCAGGCAGTTCTCTGTGAGCTTAGCGAAATGGAAAGCACAGATCTCAGTGCCCAGTTTACCACACCTGACTCTTGCTATAACAAGCAATTCAGTCATTAGTGGATATGAATTTTGCTACACTGAATAACTGAATATTTATCCTTCAAATCACACAGGTGCATTAAATCCTAAAACACTCTTTTATGCCATGCAAGGTTGCAAGTGTTGTTTGTCAGAAAAGATTAATTTGAGTGAAACAAATATAGGTTAATAGAACTATTCCTGCTTAAATTTTGAATGTATAATTTATGGCCAGAACTTAGAACATATTTCATTGAGTGAGACAAAGGGACTATTTAACTTAATACTGTATCTTCAACAGGGGCCAGTGGCAGATGACTAGGGAAGAATGTAAGAATTAGGTAAACAAGATACAGAGGTCTCCTCTTTTGAAAGACTTCTCCCACAAATTTGTGTTATGTTTTGGGTGGTTTTTTAGTTAAAAAATTGAATCTCTTGCAGAGAGGAGTTCCACAGCTCTATTACATTTTGTGTAAACACCTCATTTCATTTGGGTTTTGGACCTAGAAAAAGTGTGTAGAAAAAGTGTGTCAGAACCTTAGCAAAATCTCATTCTTCGTAGTCCTGCTCTGCCATCAGCCAGGATTTCTATGGCTTTTTATTAGGCTTTGTGCCCAGTCAGTAGTTGCTTGGGAACCCATCTTGTTTGATTTATTTGCAGACGGTCGGTGTGAAAGGAAAAAGTGGATTGCAGTGGAGACAGAATGAAAAGGCCTCTTATTCTGTCTGGACCAGTGCTCATTTGGATGAGAAACTTGAGGAGACTGGATGTGAAGGAAGAAGTAGGAGTTAAGAGGGCATGTAACTAACTGGCTGACTAGATTGAGGTTAATTCATAGTTACTTTAACGGGGCATTTTTCTAAAGAAACAACCTCTTTGCCAATGCTCTAAGCAAACATCTACTAATTAAAACCAGTAACTAGACATATTGGTTTATGTCCAAAGATGAAAGGTAAGCCATGCAGTCGGGCTCCCAAAGGTGGAATACCGGATAGGTGTCCTGCTTTAGGAAGTCACACTCTGGTTGTATGCAAACACGCTATGGAAATACCAGCCCTGGAAGTCACAATGTGTTGTTGTATGCACAGCAGAACACAAATCATGGAGCTGGTGTTGCTTAGCTTCCAGATAAAGCACCAAGAGCCTTGTTCTGCTTTAAAATCATTATTGTCTAATTAATTTAAGGCTAGTCTTAAAGGACAGAATTCCATTCTTCCTTGAAATGAACACTCAAAGGGGTTTAGGATTTATGCTGCAGTGTAAAAGAATAGAAAGCTTTACTTCTGCAAGATTCCTTTCTCTTCTTTTAACCATATATAAACTCTAACTGTATAGTTATAAATTTTTAAGTTATGGCAGAAGTGTGAGTTGGGTGCTGTGATGGAGAATTTGGAAATGATGTTTTGGAAATTCTGAGTTGTGGTTCTAAGCCATGCTGACCTACTGCAAAGATGGTCGCAGCTGAGGAATTTTGCTTCCCCTTTCTCTGTTTCTGCTGGCTGCATTTGCTTTTGCCAAATAATCTAGAATGTAACAGGGAGAAAGTTGTGCCTTTTTTCTTTTTTTTTTCTTCTTTTTCTTGCTATCCTATAACAGATCAATTGCTTCAGATTATGAAGCAGTCACTGAAGAATGAAAATTATCTCAGTGAGAATGAAGATAATTTAAGAATCCCCCCCAAAAGAGGCTATAGAGATTATAAACTGGGGGACTAGGTGACAATAAGTACATGTGAGAAATATGTAATTTATGGATCTTTAAAGTGTAATATACTTGATTACCATGGAGAAAAAAAGATGGAAAAGATCTCTGAAGATCATTCTACAGCCATTGTTTTTTCAAAAATCTCCTGACAATAGAACTTGACAGGTTTTCCAAAATTGTCTGGAATGACTATTTAAGCCTTTGTATGCACAAAATTACTAGTTACAGATATTTAAAAAAAATTTTAAAAATCCAGACTAGTTCTTCAGGAGGCCAAAAGACACTTTAGAAGTAAACACTGGGCTCTTTCTTCCTTACTTGATGCTTTGAATCTTATGGGCTTTTATTCCTAACTTTTACCTGTAAACTTAACCTTAATTTCCAGATGTATTTATCATTGAAAGCTTTCAAGTCTTGAGAGTTGGCAGAGCGCACATCCTCTAGCTAGTGCTTGGTGGTACAGAGTGTGTTTGATACTTGATAATGCTGTGCCTCCTATCTTGGAAGCTAAGCTTGCTCTGCTTCCACTGGCCAACATCCAAACACTTCTGTCTAATGTTTATGTGCTATAAAAATGTTTCACTGGATAAATTCTCACTTAGCTCATACTTTTGAAGAAGGGTCAGGTCTGTAAGGCGTTTGTAACAGCTTACAGACTTGACTTCTGAGGTTGCGTTACAACAGCATTCAATGCTCTGTAGTACAACCGAGCTTTGATACACTGATGTCCTCACTTAAAGCACACTTGGGTGTTCCTACCTTCTAGTCCCAGTTACAGTATAATAGAACCCAGAATGGCTACTGGCTCACAGCAAGAACTGATATAAGAATAGGGCTCTGGAGCCATCACGTGCAATCTCTTCGTTCCCAAGCATGCTCTCTCTTCAGCACTTCTTAGCATTCCTCTGTGCTTCTTTTGCTTAAGAAGAGGTATCGGGAGCTGCTTTGGTAAACACGCACCACCACCAGAAGTTGGATTTTCTCTTTTGTCGATTGCTTTTCTTTTCTTTCTGCAAATTGCTTTTCTGACATTCTGTTTTCCTCAGTCCTGAAGGTAACATAAATGTTTAGTAATACGTAGCCTGATGTAATCTGGCAGAGATGTCAGCCAGTTTGACAGAAACATATTCTGTATCTGGAGTGTTTGGTTCAGATTTAGACATTATTTCTCTCTCTAAAATGGCAGTCTTTTTTCTCTTTCACTCGAACAAACAGAAGATTCCTCCCCCCCCCCCCCCCCCAAGTGTAGTAGAGTGTTGAAGACTGCTTTAGTAGAGGGGAAAACTTTTCGTCATTAAAATTAAGCATGGAAAGAGAGCAAGCTGCCAAGAGTGGGTGGGATCCCACAGCTGGTGTCTGCAGTGAACTTCTGAAGAAGTGATAGTACAAGTACAGAAACAGCAATGGAGGTAGCGCCATAAAAAATTGATTCAAGTTGGTGGTGAAACAAGTGCTAAATAAAAGGGATCAGTATGTTACCTGGCTGCTAAGAGTAACACATAGTAGCAAATGGTCTGCATACTTTAGATGGTTCAGTGTTTTCCACTGCAAGTTAGCTGCCTAGAATTTGGTGGAAAAAAAGAAGTTTGAAGCTGCAATTTCCTGTAGAATATGGACTGAAGTAAAATAAGATAACCAACCCATTTGCAAGTCTGACTTCCATTGAGGGAAAGATATTATTTTTGTCTACATCAAATAATTTTACCACTGTTTTCACAGGAAATTTACAGTACCTTAATGTTTGATGAACTTGTAGTTCCCTTAAAACGCTGCCTTTATGCCAGGGCCTTTTCACATTCTTGCAATAATCTGCTCAAATATGGCTGAATTATGAGTCTCAGGGAGAGACAAAGAGGTTTGGACAGCTAGATTTTCTTAAAAACTCTGTGCTGAGCATGATCCAGTGCCCATGTGCCAGGGGCTGCTGGAATTTGCCTCTCCCAGCTGTTGCATAGTTGCTGAGACATCTAGCAGGGAACTGAAAGAAAAGCAAGGGCAAGGGTTACAATATTTATTTGCTACCTGCTATAACACCAAGGCAGTATTTGTGTTTCAAATCAGAGGTGTTTCGAACAGGGAAAGCACAGAAGAAGAAAAGGTATAGCATGAAGGATAACACTGAATTAGTGTTTTGTCTTTATTTGAGAAGTGTTTTAAGTGATTGGCAGATACTGTACCTAGAAACTTTCTCATATTAATTCACATACATCTACATCTGTATCCTTTGCAGCTCAAAAGTAATTGGTAAAATACCACAGGTTTATGGAAGTCTTTTTGTTTCCTTGGTGGGAAATTAGGTCCCTTTATATTTCCATTTAAAGTTTGCTTGCATTCACACTGCAAAGAGAAACTTTTGAAGACATATCAATAGGATGTTCAAAGATGACTGCAATTATGAAGCAAGGAAGAGAAGACTGCTTCTGAAGTTCTAATTATAGTTTCACTAATGGAGAATAGTGGAATGTTATTCCTTTGGATTTATTTTAATCTGTTTCTTTTTGTGCCTGTCCAGATCAAAGTGCTGCAGTAGGTACAGAATATGACTCTGTTTAGATGCTCTTTGCAGTGCTAGCAAGTGTCATTTTTAAGGTGAGGTTACCTGCCACCTGTACAGGTCCCCTCCTTGGTGTAGAGGTATCACTGAGACCTTTTTTTTTTCTCATTTTCTTCTTGGCCATGTGGCTAAGCTATAACTTCATTTTGCCTACAGAGATGGAAAGCGTGAGATGGGGGAAGCAGAGCACTGGCAAATGTGTTTGTAGTGCTAGATGACATGGAGAATTGGAAGAGACAGGATCAGATAATTTTTTCCATGCTGAAATAGTGCCTGTGATCCTGCTGCATCTTTTTGTAACTTTTTCTGCCCACTCCCTTTTTTTTCAGAGGAGTCGGGAACACCTGCCTTCCCAGTTCGAGCAACAGTACAGGCTTCTAACCTGGAGACGTATTGTTGGTATGGGTAACAAAGGTACCAGACTTTGTGGTCAGCCAGGAGGGAAAGCTTTGAACAGGTCATACAGTTCATCGCGTGCACAGTAGTGCCAGGGTTTGCGCTCCACAGAAATATAACAATTGTAGGTCGCTTCTCCAAACTTGAACAATTTTCTTAAGGCCATTTATCATTAAAGCCACTAAAAGCATATAAGTGTGCCATGAGTTCTGTCAAACTTCCACTTTCTGCCTCTGACTAGCTTTGAAGACTTGGTGATTAAGGGAAAATTTCTGCTACGTCCCCCTACCCCACCCCCCCTTTTTTTTTTTGGTAAGGGACACAATTTACTTGTTCTGAACTCTGTTCCCAAAGAGAAAAAGAATCTGAAACTTTTTTAAAGAAGCCTTCCTAAGCAAAGACTCAATTTGCTTAATTTCAGTCAAGAAAAACAGAATGAAGAAATCACTAAACAGCTGGCTGAATCCTTAGAATGGAAATATTTAATTAGAAAATCTCTGTAGGTGTCACTACGTGCTATTCCCGTGGTATTTATCACAGCTGCACAATCAGGATTTACTGATGTTACGAATAATCTGAAACTAGTGATCTGTAAATACCAAATACAGTCTCTATGACTGTACGCATGGAAAAATCTGAAGGGACGATTCTGTGAAAATTTTATATTTCTTTGACCAGCTTCTTAGTTGCGCTGCTGCGTTTTGATCACCAGCTTGGCTGAATCATAGAATGGTTTGACTTGCAAGGGACCTTAAAGATCATCTAGTGCTCCTGATCTTGATTGGTGGTGTGGAAACAGAATTTTGTTTCCTTTATATGTAAAATAAGAAAGGTTGATTAGGGATATTTGGAATATTGGTGTGAATGTTAGACTCCATTACAAAAAAGCTCACTATTAAGTGTACTATGAACATAATAAAAGTCTTCTTTAAAAGGTGAAAACATAGCAATGCAAAAAGGCATCTCATGAAAAGTTTTGCCACCCTAAAAATAAATTCTCTAACTATAAAAGTGGTAGCAACTCATCATATTTTGTTTGTTCATCATCAAATGTTATTGGTTGTCTTGTTCATACCACATCAAGTGTTTATTTCTGATATATATTTGTGAACTTATTCTACTATGTGAATTTATTTTATGGAGATGGGAGAATTCGTCTTGGGAACGGCTAAATGGGGCAAATTCCCACGAGCGAGCAAGGCATTGTGTCTAATAATGAGCCTGACACAGAAAAGTACTGGCAATGTAATTTGACTATCAATCACTGTCATCTCTGGAGCATGTGAAGCTTATGGCAGCTGCAAGAACAGCTGTAACCCAGGTCTATTGTCCTTGTGACCATCCCATGTATTTCTGAAGCCTATTAGTGGCATTTTTAGGGCTTGAAAACTGGATGGTAGTAATATAAATCTGAATATTCTAAATGACACTGGCTCATTAGGCAGTGCTTTCTACAATAATATCTAATTTTTGAGAGTTCACTTGGCAAAAGAAAAGACATTTGAAATGGTACAAGTGTTAGAGCTTTACAAATGCAAGCAGCATTTTCCCATTTAGCACAAAGAGAGAGGAAAACACTCAACAGATGTATGTAATTGCTCCTTCTACTCCGTGTACTTTATTTCTTCCAAATGCCTGAGGGAAGACTTTGCCTTTATGTGAGGGCGAGGCAAATAGAATATTGCCTGGCATAGAGATCAAGCCCTGAACAAATCCAGATGGACCAGTATATTCCATAGCAAGATAAGGAAGGTGTATCGTTTTCTATTTACCTGCTTCCACTAACAGCAATGTATGATGAACAAGATCTCTGTTGTATATGTTAGTCACGGACTACTAAAATTTCTGGATTTAGGATCCACCTTCTTCCTGGTTGAGTTTTTCTGTTTTCTAATTTTTTTAATGGTTTTGTACCCTGTAGATTTTGAAGTCTTCATGAGAAGAGTTGGACTTTTCTAAGACAGATGAAAACTAGACCAGTGGCTACGTTGCATATTTATTAAAAAAAAAAAAAAAAGGAATAAAAAAAGTGTTGGAGACTTTTTCAAAAGGAAGGTTTATGGGGAAAAAAATAATGAATTTCAGCTCCTGGGTTACTAACTGCTCCAACATAAGCTTCATAGTCTCCGGGGCTTAGCCCTGGTTTGCCTCCTTGCTCTTGGTTAACTGAATTGAAGATATTTAATATATTTTAGCATCTCTTCTTCCACATGTAAGCAACTGCTAAAGCTTCTGTAGGGTTTTTTGTGCAGCGTATTGAACATAAAACTTCATAGGCACTATTCATTTTCCAAAGTTCTCATCATTTTGATGCAGTATTTTGGCTGAAAAGTTATAGTGGTTTTGATGAATGTATTTTGCTTGGCAGTTGTTGGAATGTCAAGCCATATGGAGCCCTGTTGAAAGCTGAGGCAAGCTCAAGACTTGTAGTGATGTTTGAAAAAAAATAATCTAACACAGCTTCTATTTCTACTAGGGGATTGGAGGGAATCCTCTGACTAGTTTCATATATGCCACTGAATCTCAAAGATAAATGACAGTTGTGGTGGAGAACTATATTTAAAAGTATGATGGAGCGCTCCATTACTGGTTCTTCTGGTCAAAGATTGCTCCAGCTCTTTCTGTGGCTCTCACATTGTGTATTGTAATTGCATGCAATCTTCATTGTCTTAATTTAAGCAATGACAGAATTATTATTTGCTTCAGATAATTATACAATGTGGAGAGCATTGGTTAACAGTGCTTTTTGTAAATTTATTTCTTTTCTTTTTTTTTTTTTTTGGCAAGTATTTCTGGCTCAGAAAAATTTGAGAACCTGCTGAATATCAAAGGCTCTTTGCTACCATGTAGCTCCTTTTGTCTTTATCTTTTCCACCACACTATTCTCTGTGATAACAAAACGCTCTGTTACACAATAATATACAGTTTGGGATGAGAGCAAAACTCTGCTAATGTTATAAGCATTAAAGAAGTTCAACAAGGAGGTGTTTATAACTGACGTAAAGAAAAAGAAAGTAGTGATGCTTTGGGATTTCCTGTCATTAACTTATTGGTATCTCCTACCGCCTCATTTTCTTCAATAGAATCTTTCTGAAAACTGAGCAGAGATGAATGACATATCTGACCGATTTATATAATAAAATTAAAGTGAGAGCATTATGATTTTTTAGTACTTGCATATACTGAAAGACACTAGTAAGGCAGTCATATTCAGGTAAGCTCACACATGTGACGAAGTTATTTATATGATCTTACACCTCCCACTCACAAGATTACTTCTGTGCCATAATGTTTGTGTTGTGTTTTACACATATATCAAAACAGCAATTGTCATGTGCCCTCTAATATTACGGATATTAAAATGCAGCATATTTTTGGTCTTCTGTAGTGATTCTAGCCTATGAAATATTTACGAATAGGATTCAGAGTTACGGGTTAGTACTCAGTCTTCTAAATTTAGTATTTCATTTTCAGCAGGCAAATGACTTCTTAAGGGGATAACTTTCAAAACTGAGATATTTAACTTCACATAACAGCAACCAAGTAACCCTAGTAAAGATCTGATGACATCTGAAAATAAATATATATATTATATCTAACAGAGTGAAATAGCATGTATATGATACAGCTTAGCTGAGCAGCTGGTCTAGACAAAGGTAATCAGAAAGATGACATGAGGGTAGTTATGGTTGGGTTTTGTACTTCAGAGGATGGTTGGTCCTGAGGCACAGGATACAGAGCAGTTGACATACATACTGCAATCACTGAATAGTATTTGAAGAGCAGTGTGAATGGATTACTGAGTAATAATATTGTGTAAGGTACTTCCATCTGTCATAATTCTTGTAAATTGTGGGAAGAGAATTCATGAGGCAATACATAAAAAGCTATAAAGTTGTTTCAGGACTGGAAGAGTTAAAGTGAATTCATCTGTGAGTCCCAGCAGATCTCCAAATTCTCGAAGGAACTCATAAACATATAAAGGAGACCTAAAATGTGTATATATTTTTAACGTTTGGACACGTTAGGCCTTAAGTAATAGGGAACTGTAAGTGTTACCAGACACCTGTGAAAAGGAGGGAATATATAAGAATGTATATAAGCAGAGGCTGTGTGGATAATTCTACTGATGAAGCAAGGTCTGTAGTGCTTACATGAGTTTTATGTTGTAAGTTATTGTAAGTAACAGTGAAAATGACTGGGCTGTAGGAGAGCTGGTTTCTTTTTTTCTCTCTGTTGTAATGCCTGTCTCAGTTTTTCCATTTATAAACAAAAGGAATGGTGTTTGGCTGTCTTGTGGACTGCTTGAACATGGACACCTGAAGAATATAATAGAGAAGATAAATGCTTCCCCTTCACTTATTTTCTGTCTTATCTATTACAGAATCACACAGAATCACAGAATGGTCAGGGTTGGAAGGGACCTCTGGAGATCATCCAGTCCAACCCCCACCCCCCGCCAGAGCAAGGTCACCTACAGCAAGTTGCACAGGACGGCGTCCAGGCGGGTTTTGAATGTCTTCAGAGTGGGAGACTCCACAACCCCTCTGGGAAGCCTGTACCAGTGCTCTGCCACCCTCGAAGTAAAGAAGTTCCTCCTCATGTTAAGATGGAACTTCCTGTGTTCAAGTTTGTGCCTGTTACCTCTTGTCCTATCACTGGGCACCACTGAAAAAAGACTGTTCCCATTGCAATGCTGTTCCCCAGCATTAATAAGATCCCACCTCAATCTTCTTTTCTCTAGACTAAAAAGACCCAAGTCCCTCAGCCTTTCCTCATAGGAAAGATGTTCTAATCCCCTAATCATCTTTGTAGCCCTTTGCTGGACTCTCTCCAGCAGATCCCTGTCTTTCTTGAACTAGGGAGCCCAGAACTGGACGCAGTACTCCAGATGCGGCCTCACCAGGGCAGACTAGAGGGGGAGGACGACTTCCCTCGACCTGCTGGCCACACTCTTCTTGATGCACCCCAGGATGCCATTGGCCTTCTTGGCCACCAGGGCACATGGCTGGCTCATGGTCATCCTGTTGTCCACCAGAACTCCCAGGTCCCTTTCCACAGAGCTGCTCTCTAGCAGGTCAGCCCCCAACCTGTACTGATGCATGGGGTTATCCCTCCCCAGGTGCAGTACCTTACACTTGCCCTTGTTGAATTTCATAAGGTTTCTCTCTGCCCAACTCTCCAGCCTGTCCAGGTCACGCTGTAAGTCGGCACAGCCTTCTGGCGTGTCAGCCACTCCTCCCAGTTTCGTGTCATCAGCAAACTTGCTGATGGTACACTCTATCCCTTCATCCATGTCATTGACAAATATACTGAACAGGACTGGACCCAGTACTGACCCCTGAGGGACACCGCTCATTTCTGACCTCCAAGTAGACTCTGCACCACTAATCACAACCCTCTGAGCTCTATCTGTCAGCCAGTTCTCAATCCACCCCACTGTCCATTCATCTAACCCACACTTCCTAAGCTTTCCTGTGAGGATGATGTGGGAGACAGTGTCAAAAGCCTTGCCAAAGTCAAGGTAGACAATATCCACTGCCCTCCCCTCATCCACCCATCCAGTCACCCCATCATACCCCATGCCCCTTCCGAAGGGCAGACTTTAGCCTGTTTAGGAGCATGGTTGAGAGTGTCCCTTGGGAGGCAGTTTTGAAGAGCAAAGGTGCCCAGGAGGGCTGGGCATACTTCAAGCAGGTGCTCTTAAAAGCACAGGAGAAAGCCATCCCCTTGTCTTAAAAAATGAGCAGATGGGGAAGACGACCAGCCTGGCTAAATAGAGAACTTTGGCTGGACCTCAGGAAAAAAAGGAAAGTTTACATTCTCTGGAAAAGGGGTTTGGCAACTTATGAGGACTATCAAGATATAACAAAGCTATGTAGGGGGAAAATGAGAAGGGCCAAAGCTCAATCAGAACTCAGCTTGGCCACTGCAGTTAAAGACAATAAGAAGAGATTCTTTGAGTATATCAATAGAAAAAGGAAGACTAGGGAAAATGTAGGCCCACTGGTGAATGAGACAGGTGCCCTAGTGGTGGAAGACACAGAGAAGGCAGACTTACTGAATGCCTTCTTTTCTTCGGTCTTCACTGATAAAGCGGTCCCTCATGAATCCCATACTCTGAAGGCAAAGGGGAAGGTCTGGAAAGAGGAAGATTTTCCCTCAGTTGAGGAGGACCGTGTCAGAGACCACTTGGCAAAGCTGGACATTCACAAGTCCATGGGCCCTGATGGCATGCACCCACGAGTGCTGAGAGAGCTGGCGGATATTATTGCTAGACCACTCTCCATCGTCTTTGAACGGTCATGGAGAACAGGAGAGGTGCCTGAGGACTGGAGGAAGGCTGACATCACTCCGATCTTCAAGAAAGGCAAGAAGGAGGACCCAGAGAACTACAGACCAGTTAGTCTCATCTCTGTCCCTGGCAAGGTAATGGAGCGACTCATTCTGGATGTCATCTCCAAACACGTTGAGGAACAGGAAGTTATTGGAAGTGGTCAACATGGATTTACCAAGGGTAGATCGTGCTTGACCAATCTGATAGCTTTCTAAGATGTTATAACTGGTTGGCTGGATGAGGGGAGAGTCGTAGATGTCATCTACCTTGACTTTAGCAAGGCTTTTGACACTGTCTCCCGTGACATCCTCATTAGGAAGCTGAGGAAGTATGGGCTAGATGAGGTGACAGTGAGGTGGATTGAGAGTTGGCTGCGGGACAGAACTCAGAGGGTTGTGATCAGCGGCACAGAGTCTAGTTGGAGGTCTGTAACCAGTGGTGTCCCCCAGGGCTCAATGCTAGGTCCAATTTTGTTTAATATATTCGTTAATGACCTGGATGAGGGGACAGAGTGTATCCTCAGCAGGTTTGCTGATGATACCAAACTGGGTGGGGTGGCTGACACCCCAGAGGGCCGTGCTGCCATCCAGCGTGACCTGGACAGGCTGGAGAGCTGGGCAGAGAAGAACCTAATGAGGTTCAACAAAAGCAAGTGCAAGGCCCTGCACCTGCGGAGGAAGAATGTAAAGCACCAGTACAGGTTAGGGGTGGACCTGCTGGGAAGTAGCTTGGAGGAGAAGGATCTGGGGGTCGTGGTAGACAGTAAATTATCCATGGCCCAGCAATGTGCCCTTGTTGCCAAAAAGGCCAATGGAATCCTGGGCTGCATAGGGAAGAGTGTGGCCAGTAGGTCGAGGGAGGTCATTCTCCCCCTCTACTCTTCACTGGTGAGGCCACAACTGGAATACTGTGTCCAGTTTTGGGCTCCCCAGTTCAAGAGGGACAGGGAACTGCTGGAGCGAGTCCAGCGAAGGGCAACTAAGATGATTAAGGGCTTGGAGCATCTCCCTTATGAGGAAAGGCTGAGAGAGCTGGGACTCTTTAGCCTGGAGAAGAGAAGGCTGAGGGGAGACCTTATTATGGCGTACAAGTATCTAAAGGGTGGGTTGAAGGAGGATGGAGCCAGGCTCTTTTCAGTGGTTCCCAGTGACAGGACGAGGGGTAACGGGCACAAGTTAGAACACAGGAAGTTCCGTTCAAATACACGGAAACACTTCTTTACGGTGAGGGTGCCAGAGCACGTCCCCTTCTCTGGAGATTTTCAAGACCCGCCTGGATGCAGTCCTGAGTAATGTGCTCTAGGCAATCCTGCTTTAGCAGGGGAGTTGGACTAGATGATCTCTAGAGGTCCCTTCCAACTCTGAAAATTCTGTGATTCTGTGATAGAAGGCTATCAGATTAGTCAGACATGATTTCCCCTTGGTGAATCCATGTTGACTACTGCTGATAACCTTCTTTTCTTCCAGGTGCTTTGAGATGACACCCAGAACAAGCTGTTCCATCATCTTTCCAGGGATGGAGGTGAGGCTGACCGGCCTGTAGTTTCCCGAGTCATCCTTCTTTGCCCTTCTTGAAGGCTGGAGTGACATTGGCTTTCCTCCAGTCCTCAGGCACTTCACCTGTTCTCCAGGACCTTTCAAAGATGATGGAGAGTGGCCCAGCAATGACTTCCCCCAGGTCCCTCAGCACTCGAGGGTGCATCCCATTGGGCCCCATGGACTTGTGGATATCCAGTTTATCTAACTGATCTCTAACTTGTTCCTCATCGACCAAGAGAAAGTCTTGCTTCCTCCAGACTTGTTACCCACAAACTCTGAGTCTCCCGAGGACTGCCCAAGCACTGAAGGTAGAAGCAAAGGTGGCATTCAGCAACTCCACCTTCTCTGAATCATCTGTCACCACGGCACCTGTCTCGTTCAGCAGCGGGCCCACATTTTCCCTAGTTTTCCTTTTGTGTCCTATATACTTAAAGAAACCCTTCCTATTGGCCTTGACATCCCTGACATTGAACTATCCCTTGGTTCAATTCCAAGGCTGCCTTGGCTTTCCTTGTTTCCTCCCTGCATACCCTGACAGCATTCTTATACTCTTCCCAAGCGGTCAGCCCCTTCTTCCACCTATTGTAAATTCCCTTCTTCCACCTGAGCTTTTTCAGGAGGTCCCTACTCAGCCATGCAGGTCTCGTTCTTCCCTTGCCCGATTTCTTGCTCTTTGGGACGCACCAATCCTGAGCTTGGAGGAAGTGATGCTTAAATAGCAGCCAGCTCTCTTGAGCCCCCTTACCCTCCAGAGCCCTCTCCCATGGTATTTGTCCAAGCAATTCCTTTAAGCGATCAAAGTTAGCCCTCCTGAAGTTTAAGGTTTCAACCCTACTTGTCATATTGCTTATGCTACTTGTAGTTGTGTATCTCCCTTTTTCCTCATCCCTAAAACCTTGCGCTTTTTTTCTCCTTTTTTTCTTACAATGGAAAGTGTTGAACAAATTCCAAATGATCTGCAGTGTATAGCAGCATACAGTGGTGCTCTTCTTCTCCTATTTCACTGTATTTTTTTGAAATTGTTTTCCTTCACATTCAGTATTTTAAAAATGAGCACTTTGAGAGGCACTGGAGTGGATGCACTTTTTCTTTTCTTCTCTTTTTTTCCCTCTGCCATTCTATACTGTGGTCAACCCACAGTTCAAATCTTTTTAAATAATCCATTTCAAGCTCTAATTTTACCCATCCGCAATAGCTCCTCCTTCTCTAGGACTGTAGTAGTCATGATGTCTTGGTGTTGAGAGAACCACTATTCATTAAAAACCACTGCTTGGAGGCAGCTGAAGTTAGCTTTGCGGCACAGTGAGTCTGTGTGTAAACTTGTCAGCTGTACCTATAGATAGCCACATGTATTGACCGCGACTTTTGAACAATACCTTTTGGCATGTTTCAAAGACTGTCTAGAGCACTGCCCCTGAAATGAAGGTATTTTTTGTGAGTTCCTGAAAACAGGATGGCCAAGGGCAATGTCATCTTTTGGCTCCCATGTAAGGAGCTGTTACTGTAAACAGTTGAAATGTTCAGACTGGCTTGTTCTGCATCGCTTCTGCTATGACTTCTGCTCTGACTTCGAGTGTGAAGTACAAAACTGTCTTTATGTGAGCAAGAGTACAGTCTCAGATACGTGTTTGCATTCCACGCAACTGACTGTTCCTGTCCAAAGGTGCTGAACCATCCCCGTGCATTATCACGCTGTGTCCATGGTGTAGTCTAGAAATGGAATATAGTCAAGTTGATTCTGTCATCTACCTTTCAGTTTAATTTCACCCTGAACTTCAGAATAATAAAGATTATACACATTAATTATACACGTTAATTAGAAGTAACACACATTATTACTTTTTAATTAGGTGGTCATAAGTAAAATCATAAAAATATACAGTCTATATTTACCAAGCTGCTTTACCTAGAATAGAGCTTTGATTTATTTACCAAAAAAAACTCTAAAACCCACAAGTTCATGCTGAAAGACACTCAACAAACTTAAATTAATTTACCTTCCTGAAATAATTTTACTGCTAAATCCACTGCTATTGCTTAATTTTCAGATTTCTTTCTTGGTCACTTATTTCTTCTTGGTTAAAATATATCCTGATTAATGCTGATCTGAAAGGCTTAGGCTGCTCAAGCACTGACATCACAAATAGTCTTTCGACTTCCAAAATTGCCTCGAGGAGATCTGCTCCTTCAGTATTTCATTTTTGTTTTCCTGTGGTAGCTTGATTATACTATCCAAATGTCCACAACTTTCCTCATGCACATGCTGTCTCGCTCACTTTTAAAACAATAATGGAGCAATTATTCATCAAGGAGCAAAAAATAGAAATATTTACATTTCATGCCAGATCATGGAAAATGTGTGTTCTGCTTCTACCACTAAAGAATTCCATGGCTCTGACCCTGCCAAAATCTGTGTACCTTATTTTACAAACTCAGCTTTGCCTGTTGAAGCAGACAGAATCACCTGGAATGCATTAACTTGAAGCATGCATGTAGCATAAAAACCCCAAACCACTGGATTTCAGTGCTAATCCTGTAATTTACTCAGATATAAAATGCTGTACAGCAAGGAATTTACAATGATGTCAAGGAGACAGTATTAAGACTCTACTGAAGCGATGTATAAGTCAATGGATCGAAACTGAATCCAGATAAATATAAATTAGATATCAGGTATGCAAATTATTGGGTTCTACGCGGATGTAACTGGTTGGTGTATATAGTCTCTGCTACACTGGAGGTCAGGCAGGTCCTAAACTGTGTGTCTTTCATAGGATAAATGAATAAATTATGTCTATTTAACAGAAGATATTTGGGGATGTTTCTCTTGGCAATCATGCTCTGTGTTGCAAACCAACATGTTAAAATATCTGGCGTATCTTCCTGCTTTAGGGGAAGGATTTTAATTTTGCTTGGTTGATTACTTTCTTTAGAGAGATTCATTTACGCCAGTATCACAACAATATTATTAAGACAAATTAGATTTACAACATTTCCAATTATTGAACTTTACTAGATGAATAAAGCAGCAGGAAATTGTATTCCAATAACTGGCTTCCGACAGTTTTGCATTAAAAATTAATGAACTGATCCTCTTCCTGAAACTGCTCGGTTTTGCTTTAGATTAGACTAACGTTGAATCAAAACTGGATTCCATCAGCACTTCCTCCCTCCTCTTGATCTTTTTGTGGAGGCATTGATCTTGAAAGTTTTGGGGGAAGGTCATTACTTTGGATAAAGGGACATAACTTTATGGACTTAGTGGAGATCTGATAGAATCCATTACCTGAGAATCTGCACCTTTATATTTAAATATGATAATGATGTTTAAATCTGTTTGTCTGAACAGCAAGGCTCTTGTCCATCTTAAGGAAAGTTTGCTTCACTCTGCTTTTATTGCCACTTGCAGGGAAATCAGTAAAATTCCACCTCCTGTGGGAGGAAAACTTGGGTTGCAGGTTACGACTGGGCAGAGTGGTGTGGCTAATACTGGCTTTGGGTTTGAAACAATGACACCGTCCAATGCCAAGATTAGTAGTAAGTTCATTTCCTTCCTTCGTCTCATGCTGAATGGAGACTTTCCTATCTTTCGGCTGGCAGTATAGCCGTGTTTGTAGGCCCACTTGGAAAGGAAGTGGATAATATCTTGGGAATTCTGCAACTTGTGATTAAAATCTCTGATGGCTGCCTGAGAGGATGAATAACGAGATGTTGCAAAAGGGTATAAGCTGCAGGATGCCTTTGTGTGATGGTACATGTTCTGTGCAACATAAATCACTTGTTGAATGAACTTCTGGGGTATCTGTTTTGGTGGAAAAGAGAGGTGTCAGTGCTACTTACCCAGTTGTGTTGTGTCTGACTGTTCCAAGCTGTAGTTCCGTGCAATGCAGTGCTCGGCAGCGAAGCCTGCATTAGGAGACCGTTGCTTTGATTGCTGTCCCTCTGTGCTGGTCACAGCACTGGTGACATAGCTGTTTGTAAGGTTGTGTTATGGGGCATATGATTGCCATTAAAAAGCAAATAACTGAGTTATCTGACTAGGCTTTTTATTTTGGGCTTTTGGGTTTTATTTTGGGGGGTGTTCTTTTTGTTTGTTTTGTTTTTAAAGATCAGCTAACTTGCCTGGCTAATCATTTCCCCAAGGAAATGTAAATTGGAACTGCAATTGAATCGTATCTGGGTGTCTCAGTCTGGAGAGGTAAGTCTCTTATCTTTCCTTCCAGATTCCTGAAATTTTGTTTGGCTGCAGAGTACATGAGGAGAAGGTATTAAAAGGAGGAAGAAACAGGAGTTTCTTACACCTACATCATTGTTATAAATGATGTGATCTTGAGTTATATTACCTCAGATGCCTCTTCTGTAAGTTAATACTGGTAACCGAGAACAAAATATAACCTGTATCCAAGAATTGAAAGAAAGTTTTAATGGAAAGTTTCAGCAGTTAAATTTGGCTGTGATGATGTCATTTGAGCTGTTCTTGGAACTTGTCACTAATTTATTCACAAAATTACCCCTTTGTCAGTCAAGCCAAGAAGGCCAATGGTATCCTGGGGTGCATTAAAAAGAGTGTGGCCAGCAGGTCGACGGAGGTCATCCTCTCCCTCTACTCTGCCCTGGTGAGGCCACGTCTGGAGTTTGGTGTCCAGTGCTGGGCTCCCTGGCTCAAGAAAGACAAGGAACTACTGGAAAGACTCCAGCAGAGGGCTACGAAGATGATCAACGGAGTGGAGCACCTCTGTTTTGAGGAACGGTTGAGAGACCTGGGGCTGTTTGGCCTGGAGAAGAGAAGACTGAGGGGGGGTCTCATCAATGCTTATAAGTATCTAGAGGGCAGGTGTCAAGAGGATGGGGCCAGACTCTTTTCAGTGGTGCCCAGCGACAGGACAAGGGGCAGCGGGCACAAACTGGAACACAGGAAATTCCATCTCAGCATGAGGAAAAACTTCCTTACTTTGAGGGTGGCAGAGCACTGGCACAGGCTGCCCAGAGAGGTTGTAGAGTCTCTGGAAACTTTGTATTTGTTGGATAGCGACAGGATAGCAATACGTATGACCTTACCATATGCGTGCAGTCCTGATGGTCTGACTGTGCTGTTTCATATGGTCCCGTGTGCAAATACTGGTGCAAATGCTGTTATTTTAGTTAATTGCATTGTCAGTAAGGTCATGGGTTGTTACACCATGTGTGTATGTGAGGCCTAACTGATAACGCAATGTTAGCCTCGAGCAAAGTGAATGTTCGCTTGCTTCAGTTCATATATAAATATACCAGAACTTAAGGTGTTTCAGTAAAACTATTTTCCTTGCAAATTAATGAGTGTCTTTGAAGACCTGGCACTAACATGTCTGCAGGTTACTCTTCTTCACCACTGCCTTATGTATCTCCAGCAATGTGAGGGTGAAGTGTGTTTTGGTACCTCAACCTTTTAGTACCTTTCCCCTCCTCGCACCCCCCATCAATAGAGGAGGGTTATCCTTAAGGTTAATACAATTGCTACTCAACCTTGCAGTAAAACGTCTCTGTCATTCTTAAAAAGCACTTAATTCTCTCTTATTCCCTGGAAGAAAGATGGGGAGACCTTGTCATTCCTGGGTTGCTTTGAAGCCGCATGAAGTGTCCTGCGGGCAGTACTGCAGAAGGTGCCAAGTGATGTACTTAATGCTGGGAAGAAAAATAGAGAAGCCTACTCTCCTCCCAAGGCTGTTCTGTAGAAACCTCTGTTCTGCCATTGCATCTCCTGTTTCAAAATGGAGCAAATGTTTTGTTCATTTTTAAATACAAAATTTCCTGCAGAGGGCTATCAAATACTGCTGCTGTGACTTGCCTGTAGCTTGTAGTCTCGCACAGTAGATGTGGTACAGAACAGAAATACAGTCCATAATAGTTACCCAGAATGAATGACAGTGGGTTTCAGCTACTAAACATAATACTACGCTGACTGTGTTTTCCCCAGCTGCGCCACGCTGGGCTCCTCGCCGGCCCTGCTGCCTCCCGGCGAAGCCACCGAGTGGCAGATGGGGACAGACCTGGCCCCTGAGAGCATCGCCACCGCTGCTCCCCTCCATCAGCTGGTGGACTCAGTGGCAGCTTAAAGCGCCTTTGTTTTGTTAATGAAAGTTGCCTTATATAGCTTTCTAAAAGCCAAAGGAATGTAGACCTGTTGTTGATATATTCCATCCCTATGGGGCAATTCCTGCCTTTAAAATTAATGCTTTTATGAGTTAATGTGTCATCTGGGAATGCTTTGGTGTTGCATCCTCTGGGCTGAGTGCCATTCCAACTCACCAGCAGTGTTGGCCTACAGCTACAAGCACAGTGTGTGAATAATTGTTGCTTTTCAAAAAAAAAAAGTATTTTTAATTTTTTTCAGTTCGAGGCTGAATTGAAAAGGGGGGGGAGGGAATTGATCCCCTCCCAGTGAAATACTGAAATGAATGTTTCTGTTTAAATCTGAGGAGGAACATAGAAAGGAAATGAACAGGGTAGATTTCAGTCTAATTTGCAAAACTGTGTAGTAGTTCTCCATCTCTGATTTTAATTTTTTTTCTCCCTTTATTTTTGGACTGATCTAACTGTTGTCTCATTTTTTCCATAATGTGGGAGACCTGGATTCAGCTCCTACTCCTCTCTGAGGGCATGTCAACCAGTATCTCTTAACCTTCCAAGGAAGCACCTTAGCCAACAGACTATTTTCTGTTGTTAACGCTATTCCACTTCATATAAGCTACACAGCTATTAATCACAGAGCGCCTTGGGGCTAGGATACTCTTTTGGCAGACTGTGGCTTCATTAGGCATTTGATTTTGATCATCTTGTTGTTGGAAAGTGCCTTTGCAGGGGTGTGAGGGGATGGTATTGGCATATCATTTTCCTTTTCCTTCCTCATGTTTGACTTCATGAATCTATGGCAGTAAGTGTTACTGAAGCCCTTACTTCAAAGGCAAAGGTGGGTTTTGACCACATTGTTGTAGAACCCATCAGCAGCAAATAACTTCATTGAATTTTGCATCCAGCTGTAATGGGCTTGCTCTATTTCTAAGGGGATGAATGCTTCACAAAGAGCGTCTGATGATCTCTACTTGATAATCAAGTCTATTGGTGAACAGTAATTGGCTAGAGAAGATGCCTGCTGCTTGGTTGGATGAGCATTGCTTTTACAGTCTGGAGGGGGCTAGAACTGAAAGTAGCAATTAAATAATAATTATGAAAGGCTACCTTTTTGGATGATGCCTGCCTGTCTTGCTTCCAGAAAAATACAGTTCCTGTAGGTGTATTTACTGTGTACAGTGTGATCCTTTGGGGGTTACTGATGCAAATAAAACTGGGGCATTTTCGGGGTTTCAGTTGGGATAGAATTAACTTTTTTACTAGCAGCTGGTATAGTGCTATGTTTTGGACTTGGGATGAGAAATAGTGTTGATAGCACACTGGTGTTTTCAGTTGTTGCTGGGCAGTCAAGGCCTTTTCTGCTCCTCATGCTGCTCCGCCAGCAAGTGGGCTGGGAGTGTGCAAGAAGCTGGGAGGAGACACAGCCAGGACAGCTGATCCCGACTGACCAAAGGGATATGCCATACCATATGATGTCACGCTCAGCATATAAAGCTGGGGGAAGAAGAAGGAAGGGGGGCGGGGTGGTGGTGGTGGAATTTGGAGTTATGGTGCTTGTTTTCCCACGTAACAGTTATGTATGATGGAGCCCTGCTTCCCTGCAGATGGCTGAACACCTGCCTGCCCATGGGAAGCAGCAAATGTATTCCCTGTTTTGCTTTGCTTGCTTTGTGGCTTTTGCTTTACCTATTAAACTGTCTTTGTCTCAACCCATGAGTTTTCTCACTCTTACTCTTCAGATTCTCTCCCCCATCGCAGCTGGGGGGAGTGAGCCAGCAGCTGCATGGTCCTGGTTGCCAGCTAGGGTTAAACCATGACAGGCGTGCAAACATAAAAACAGGCAAAAGGATGAATGTTAATTCAATTATAATGTTGAAGTGTGTTCCAAGTCCCTGTAGGACAGTGTGTGAGTATTTGGAGACTGATTTGTCAGTAGTACCTGAAATTCATGGATATTTAATATTTGTTCTGAGGTAGCAGCCAGCTGCTGTACAACAGCAGAACAAGTCCCTGCTCCATGGAAGGTGGACCCCAAGTTAAAAATGACCTTATTTTCCAGAAGTCTCAGCTCCCACTCAGACATCTGCCGACAGGACAGAGATTCCTAAAGTGCTTGGTACCCCACAGTGTCTTGCCAATTTGTTTTGGTACACAGAATGCAGTTCTGTCTTGGAGTCCCTGCTCTGACCTTCTTTCCAGTCTTTACCATCGCCGCCTTCATTATCATTCGCTGCTGCTGCTTCCACTTGCAGTTCCAAAATGCCTCCTAGTAAGTGACAGCAGCAGCATCTGGGCTTGAGCAGCTTCCTCAATGCACCTACACTTTCCTTCACTGCTCTTGCTAGGGTGACTCCTCCCTCAGAAACAAAAGAACAGCCAAACACCTTTGCAAATCAACACCCTGTTGTTTGCACTGAAGAAAGTACAAGGGGAGCTTTTCTGTGGTTTTCACTTTGCTCTTTTCATTGGTGAATACTTGACGGTAAATTACTGCCCAGCTTCCACCCATAAATACTGATTTTTTTTTCAAGTGTAATATTTCTGTAGGCCATTCATTTCTCTTGAAGTGCGCCACAGTGGGTTACATCACTCATTGCAAATTAAGCAGCTCTACCAGTATGGCTGAGTCCTTATCTGTCAGGGTGACTTCCTTGAGTGGGAAATGGTTCCTCCTATAGAGTAATTTTCTCTGACACATATCTGTTTAGCTTTCCACTGGGAACAACTGTACATGCTGTATCTGGAGACTGTTTTTAGCAGGGCACATTTTTAAATGGGTTGAAACCACAGTCTTTTTCACAACGGCAAAAAAAAAAAAAATCCCTACTTGGCCTTTTTCCAGGTAAGCACTTGAGCCCCTCAGGGTTGAGAAGAGGCTGCTTTTGATCACAGGGCACATATGCTGCTGTTGTGAACGTAGACCTGAAAACGAACCCCTTGTATCCAAATGACTGTCACACTTTCAAGGATGCTTAACTACTTTTGATCTTCTGTAAGTCAAATATAGCTATTTAAAATCTCATATCCTCTCAAAAAACGGTGCCTTTGGGGAAGAGTTGCTGTAGAGAAAGAAATGTGACCCAGAAAATGACCAGGAAAAAGACTTTCAGGAAGGATTAGCCTTGCAACTAATTTTGTCCTTCAGATACATTTTTCTTCATTTTCATCTCCAATTAATAGTTATGAATAAAGACAAAGTTCTCATTTTTGCATACTATATTAAACCTTCATCTGGATAATGTATTTTTTGCTTTCTTTTCCTTTTTTTCTGATGCAGATCTGTGCCTCAGTTGCTTGGAAGCATCTTGCTGTACTGTATATGTTTTATATTTTAGAGTCTGAAATTTCCCTTGGACAATACATAGCTGTTTCAATCCGTCTGGGTAGTGAACATGTGATTCTGAAGTCAATGTGTTCCAGGAGACTCTGCACTAGGCCCACAATATCATACAGAAATCATCTGTGTCTTCTTTGGGGGAGTATTATAATTGTCAGTCACTGCACAGGTAGACATCATTCAGCACGTCCATATCATATATTCTAATTGTTTGAATGTCTTGTGGTATCTTGAAGGAGGCAATGAACTAAACAACCAGTCTACGATTTACCAGTCTCAAAAACTGAGTGTCTTCTCTGTTAATAAGCCTCTTCTGAAGTGCATTATCTCAGTGCCTGACACAGCACTGCCAGGCTGCTACTGTTTGTAGAGCTAATAGGCTCTGTTTAGACTCTAACAACTTAAATAATTAGCAGATATGTTTACACAGATGTAAGCATTGCACAAGTGACAACTTGAATTTTTAAAGACTAAAAGGTGGAGTGAGGGAGAAAACCAAGAAGAAAATTACAAATATTTCAGTCATTTGGCTTGCTGGAGCAACACGCTTGCTTGTCTAGAGAAAGTAAGTTCCTCCTTGCTCTTGCTTATGGGCCAGAGCTAATGCAAGTGTCATCCCCTCACCACTACCCCCAGAAGGAGAGTTCCTGAAGATGTAATTTCTAGGAGTTCATGTCAGAATTTGGAGTTCTTGGAAGACTGTTTTTCCTTGGGGCGAAGCTTTTGGGAATGACTCATCAAATCAAGGTATTTTTGGAATACATAAAGGCAGGTGAAGCTGAAGGCAAAGTCATATTTGCCTTTACTTTGAGGTCTCCTATTACGAATATGCTCTGGGGTTGTGTTCATTCACCCTCACCTTTAAAAAAGGAAAATCCCAGCCCCAACACTTGCAATTCTGTGTACAATTTGCACATGATAGAGATTATAATAATTCAGAGGGCTCAAAATCTTGGTAGGATCAGTTTTTATTTAGTTATGACACAACAGCCCAATGATGGATGGCTTAAGGAGCTGCTAGAAAATGGCTTGTCCGTTATTGTTAATGTGAGCCATCTCTTTGATGTTCCTTCAATCTCTGACAGAACGGTAAATATGAAACATATCTATGTTGGCCCCGCAGCTGTATCCTGATTCAGTGCCTTTTTGGTACATTTCTTATTTGTGCAGATACTAAGCATTCAAAACCGTGGCTGTGCAAAGTGACACATTAAATTAGCATGAGTTATGCACAGAAATAGAAGAGCAGAGTTGGTGAAATGATAATAAGTTGGGAAGGTATAGGACAACAATGGGTATACCACTCCAGGGAAATGTTCTGACTTGAATGTTGCAACAGATATGCTGTGCTGTATTTCAGAAAAAAATAGAGAATTGAGGGCTTTGGTACTGCCTTGACTGGAAGAGGAAGAAGTTGTTGTGGAATTGCTGAAGTGTGGAAGAGCATCTATACTAAAGGGTTGACTTAAAGGTCTGTAGAAAATGGTTGCAGGATTTTAACTGGGGCTTAAATCAGCTTCTTTGCTGAATATAGAATGAGCAAGTGGCCATCTCAGTCTAGCTACTTTGAAAACCTGCAGGAGCAAGGAGGAGAGTCACCAGCAAAACAGTGACCAGTCCAAAGCTGTTAAGATTCTAGGTAATCTCTTCAGCCATTTGGTCTTGCTTTTTGAGTGTGAAAATCCAAGGGTGACAGGAAGACTCCACATGCCACCAAGAAGTGTTAAATGGGATAGTTTGTCTTAAATGGCAAATTCAGAAAATACCGGAAACAAAACTGAGGTCTCTGCTTGACAACCATCGACACAAGCAGTCTGTTTAGCCATTGTGGCAAAGCTCAAATCTGAGAACTTCCTGGGTAGGTCCATTCTGATTCTGCACACAGTAGAATCACGCTTAATTGCAATGTACTCAAATGTTTGCCTTTTTGCATAGAATGAATCATAGACTATCTCAAGTTGGAAGGGACCCATAAAGATCATTGAGCCCAACTCCCTGCTGCTCACAGGACTACCAAAAACTAAACCATATGACAAAAGAGCATCATCCAGACCCTCCTTGGACTCTTGACAGGCTTGGTGCTGTGACTCCTTCCTTGGGGAGCCTGTTCCCATGACCAGCCACCTTCTCAGTGAAGAACTTTTTCCTAATGTCCAGTCTGCACTTCCCTTGACACAGCTTCATACCGTTTCCTCATGTACTGTCACTGGTCACCAGAGAGAGGAGATCAGCAACTCACCCTCTGCTGCCCTCCTTGAAGAAGGTGTAAACTGTGATGAGGTCACCCTTAGCCTTCTCTTCTCCAAGCTGAACAAGCCAAGTGACCTCACCCATTCCTTGTGAGTGTTGCCCTCGAGACCTTTCACCATCTTGGTTACCCTCCTCTGGACACACTCTAATAGTTTGACGTCCTTCTTATATTGAAGCGCCCAAAACTGCACACAGTGTTTGAGGTGGGGCTGCATCAGTGCAGTGTAGAGTGGGACAATCGCTCCCGCGACCCGCTAGTGATGCTGTGTTTGATGCATCCCAGGACATGGTTTGCCCTTTGGGCTGCCAGGGCACACGACTGATTCCTATTCAACTTGCCATCAACATAACCCTCCAGATCTCTTTCCGTGGGGCTGCTCTCCAGCGTCTCATCCCCCAGTTTGTACGTATAACCAGGATTACCCTGTCCCAGCTGGAGAGTCCTGCACTTGCTTTTGTTAAATTTCATATGGTTGGTGATTGCCCAACTCTCTAGTCTATCCACATCTCTCCGTAAGGCCTCTCTACCCTTGAAGGTGTCCAGAGCTCCTCCTAGTTTGGTAGGATGCAATTCCTGCATCCAGATCATTTATAAAAACATTAAAAAGCACCGACCCTAAAATTAAGCCCTATGGTGCCCCACTGGCGACTGATGTAACCCCATTTACTATAACCCTTTGAGCCCGACACATCAGCCAATTGCTCACCCAACATATTATGGATTTGTCTAGCTGTATGCTGGAAACTTTCTCCTTTAGGATACTGCAAGAGAAGGTATCAAAAGATTTGCTAAAATCCAAAAACACCACCTATACTTGCTTCTCTTGGTCAACTAGATGGGTGACCTTCTCATAAACGGAAATTAGGTTGGTTAAACCAGACTTGCCCCTCGTGAACCCGTGCAGGCTATGACCAATGACTGTGGTGTCTCTCAAGTGTTTTTCAATAACTCTCACAATAACCTTCTCCATAATTTTACCAGGCACTGCAGTGAGACCAACAAGCATTTAACTACCAGGGTCGTCCTTCTTCCCCTTCTTGAAAATTGGGACAACACTTTCCAGCTTCCAGTAGACTGGGACCTCTCCATGTGAACCATATGAATTAGTGCTGTGTTCTTGAGTCGGTTTCCTTTGTGGGACAGAGGCCACCTCAGTGATTTTTCTCTGCCCCGTGTATTCCACTGCATGTAGTTCCTTTGTTGCCAGTTAAGGCAGTTTTACTTTGCCTTGAGATTCCTGAATAGGACAGAAGGAGGTCCCTGATGATCTAAATATTGTCATGAGAAGCCAGTTGCAAGGAAGGAGTAAAATGTTTTCCTTTGTATGAAGTTTCAGAATTTCTTCTGTACTCCGGTAATATTTGGAGAGACACAATGCAAGTGTGCCAGCATGATGCCAATAGGCACAACTGAAAGCTCAGAAAGAAGTTCTTTCTTTGTACTTGATAGTGCAGGGAAAAAATAATCCAAAATTAAGAGCTGTGCAGTAGACAACAAGGGGAACAAGACAGCTTATCAGTAGCTGTCAAGAGTACTGATAAGAGAGATGTTCATTTCTTCAGTTGAATTCCTGATGAGGCTGTGGCTGCCGTTCCTGTTCAAGGGCAGGCAACCGAGATGAGCAAGGTCTACTCTCTGATAATGACAGATGAGAGACGTGCTAGCGTGGAAGACATCACTGTCGAGAATCAGCAGAGTGATGCAGAAAACCAGACCCTGTTGCTAAAAAGAATAAAAACAGTACCTATAGGATGCATTATTTGCAAAGCCTTTGGAATGCATCATGTTCCATCTGTTGCATCCAAATTCTTTGCTGGCATTCTGCGATACCTGCCTGACATCTCCTTTTTTATAACAAACACTGTAGTTCTGGGGAAAATGAAAAGAGCACCTTGCTGGACCTGCAGAGAGAGGCTGTTTTAAGATTTTCTTTCTCTCTTAAAAAAGCAAGTAGTGGACTGAGTTACAAGTTGTGGAACTTCTGTATGTGAGGTAAGATTTTTTCTCGGTAGGATTAGTTGATGGTGACTTAGTGTACTAGGGGCATAGGCTGTGAACTGATAATATTTGTTTTATTCATATGCATGATTATGCATTATTCACTGCTAACTCAGATCCTTCTATAGCTTGTTAATATAGATGTGTCTTAGGACTCAGAAGAACTGTATGGGACAGCAGCCTATGTGTTCTGAGTCGTAGGCAAGCACTTTGACCACTGCTTATCTTCCCTTCAAACTGCTGGAGCTGTTTAAGCAGAACTCAGAAATCTGTAATGTCGTGTTTTCAAAGCCCAGCACTTCCCACTGCAAAGTTGAGCCGTTGCACTATTGTAGAAAAAAAAGGCAGCTAGCAGTAAGAATCCCTCTCCCCTACCCTATTTCCCAAAATCTCTGACTGCTACGGCGGAACAAGCCATGACTTTTGTAGTTTTAAGCATCTGAAGCGCTCCGTTAGATAAATGAGAGATGGGTAGTGTTCCTTTGTTCTGGTATAAAATGTCACAAGAGCCACAATAGTGTAAAAAGCAGGAAATCAAACATGCAACCTGGAAATAATTGGAAACCTCAATTATTTAAACTGTAAATTGAAATCAAGCGGCTGCAAGCTGGAGTTGGTTATTTTTAGATTGCTTTGATGGTTTGATGATCTAAAGTCCCATCACTGCCTCCAGTATTTATCATGGCAATCTATTTTAAATTTGATCAGAGATTGTACAATCCTCCAGAGTTTGGTGTTATGTTATTTAGAAGTTGACTGGGAAGGCAAGAGACTGTCCATATTTTCAGTCTTGCAGCAGCAGTGTGTGTAATGCCAGTAGCACTTGAGGATAAATTCCTCCCTGATACTGGCTCCTGCCTATTTCAATGTATAACAGATACATGTGAGAGCGGAAAACCTTCCAGTGATGTGATAGTAAAAGCAGTAAGGCTGCTTTGACTACACTCAGAATCCAAGGCTGCAAGAAGATGTCAAGAATAGGGAAAGGAAAAACAATCGGAGCATCAGAGAGCTCATGAAGTTATAAGAAGGTATGCCAGACCTTCGGTGGTAAGATCAGGACTCCATGACGATAAGAAGGGGGTGACAGAGGAGGTAACAGAGATGAATTAATATGACAGAGCTGCAGAAGAGAGAGCAGTAAATCAGCAATTAAGCAGGAAGCTCAGATAGGCAGCGGAGCCAGAAAGCGGGAGATGTCATCAGTACGAAGTCTGGCCCAAGAATTATGCTGTCAGCAGACTTCATTTTCCTGAGATTTATGACGAGCCAGAACTGTTAGTATGAGCTAACTGCCTGAAGGTACAGTAGTTAACCATAAAAGTATTAGTTCTTTGAAAGGTGCTTTCCAGGGCACATTCAGATTTCCTTTCTGTAATGTTTTGGGCAAGACATACTTGAATATACATTAATAGTATATAAAAAATAGCCTAACAGTTTCCAGCTCCAAGTGTTCATAACATGACTTGAGAATCAACACTGAGATTCTTATTATAATGATAATATTGTTTTACTTATTCCTGTGTTTAAACTGTCAAGATATGCTCGGATTAAATTTTCAAGCTCGCTCCACATCACTGCCTTGAAGCTAAACCTTCTTTCAAGTTGTATTTGTTTTTATTGGAATCCTGACTTCAGAAGCCCGAACTTTCTGAAAACCACTAGATAACTGTGTTAGCCACTGTAGAACTGTTGATATTGGCAACACTTTTTTTCCTTTGTGAATAGGCTATGTACAGACTAATTGCCTATTGTGGGCTTTTTTCCTTGAAAACATAGAATCATAGAATCATAGGGTTGGAAGGGACCTCTGGAGATCATCTAGTCCAACCCCCTTCCAGAGCAGGGACACCTTAGAGCAGGTTGCACAGGAACACGACCAGGCGGGTTTTGAATGTCTCCAGAGATGGAGACTCCACCGCCTCCCTGGGCAGCCTGTTCCAGTGCTCTACCACCCTCAAGGTAAAGAAGTTCCTCCTCATGTTTAGGTGGAACTTCCTATACTCAAGTTTGTGCCCGTTACCTCTTGTCCTGTCACTGGGCACCACCGAAAAGAGCCTGGCCCCATCCTCCTGGCACCCACCCTTTAAGTATTTATAAGCATGGATCAGGTCCCCCCTCAACCGTCTTTTTTCCAGACTAAAGAGACCCAATTCCCTCAGTCTTTCTTCATAAGAGAGGTGTTCCAGTCCCCTCATCATCTTGGTAGCCCTGTGCTGCACCCTCTCCAGCAGTTCCCTGTCCTTCTTGAGCGGGGGAGCCCAGAGCTGGACACAGTACTCCAGGTGCGGCCTCACCAAGGCAGAGTAGAGGGGGAGGATGACCTCCCAACATAGTTCATTTTTTTTTGGTGGATAACCCCCTTGCATCAGATCAGAATTTTTCTTCTAAAAGCTTCAGGTACTTTTACAATAGGTTAAAGTGAAACGTGCAAATTAGAGACATTATGATAGCTATATATCTTCTGTTTGCAGAGCACTTTTCATACTAAAGGCACTTCTGTGACAGAAGTTAGTCAGATTGCTGAAGATGGCCATATATTATCACGATGACTTAAAGTGGCATAAGAAACTTGAGGCTTCGCTTTTGCAAATTAAACTAACACATTGTACTCGGATAGATTATGTCATTCGAGAATGACGTTCAGTCACATCAGACAGGAAACACAGCAATAAGGTAGTATTTTTTTCAGATGTGAAGCCAAAAGATGCAAGAAGTAGCCTTTAAATGACATGAACTGAATTGGAATTTGCATTAACATCCTAATTCCTCCTAAACATATCCTAAGGGCTCTATGCCCACAGGTGTTAAGCACATAAAGCACATAAAGGACTTGGGTTCAAATCAGCATGAGGGGAACCACTAAATACTTGAAACAATACCAGTCTGAGTGCAGACACCAAAGCTATTGATCTTGTTAGCAACTCCCAATTTTCTTAGATTCTCTTTGGAACACAATAGTGGCTTTTATTGCCTTTTTGAACAGTACCAAGCTAGAGCAGTGGACTTTCTCCTAGTCCTTACTTGGCTCCTCTGAAGGGTAAGAGGTACATGGGATTCTTTAGTCCTGAGTGGATACACTATTGCAAATCAAAGCATGCATTCATTGCAGCTTACTGGAAATAAAGTCAGAATTACTGGGGTTTTCTCATGTTCGGTATTTCTTATTTCATGCAGGATAATCTTCTAAAAACATTGTTGTGAATGACAGTGTTCCAGGGAGTGACTTTGATCTAATAAAAATAATTTAAAAGTGAAATAGCACAGTATGAAAGGGAAGGCAAGCAAGTCTTCCTGTTGTAGAGACCTTTGGGTTCCTGTTTGGTCCCTCCAAGGACTGGAGGGGCAGGCAGCTGTGAATGGTGTTTTCTGCTAATGGTGAATCAGTGCACAGAACTTGCTTTTATCCAAGCAAGTGAAATAGTTTCTCAACTAAAAATTTAGGATTCATTATTAAGTTCTTCTAGATATGTATGAAGACCAACTGGGCTGTAATAATTTTCCTGTTCATCAACAGGTTTTCTTTGTTTTGTTTTGTTTTTTTTTTTTTTCAAGCCTTGTATTTTGCTTGTTGCTCATGATTCCATTCTTCTCTGTCTTTTTATTTTTCATATTACTTGTTCTATTATTTTCTAGGCACAACTTCTACAAAATATTTTATTGTTATAAATTAAACACATTGCTTTCAGAACATTCATAGCACTTGCAGTAAAACAGCACATGTCATCATTTTCGGCGCATCAGGACTTTAGCTGGTTAGCCTTTAGGATTCAAGAAATTATTTTTTCCCCGGTTTATCTAGAGAAGGTGTACCCTGGAGAAATAGATGAAGATTTTGCTCTCATTTCAAGTGCAGAGGAAGAAAAAGAATGGGTGAAGCATTGGTATGGATCCTCTTTCTGCATGTCTGGCTAGAGGACCCTGCATCTTACCCTCAGATCACTAATGCCCTCTGCATTGGAGGACAGGGAAAGAGGTGGGTTTATTTTATTTATTTGGTTGGGTTTTATTCTCAGATCAGTTTGGTAGACACTTAGGAATGGGCTTCCTCTCCAATGCAGGGTGTGATTTGCCTCTGAGCCCACTTGAATGTGTCTCATGAAATCAGTTTCTTACCATGGCAGGGCCTCGGGCACTGGTGGAGTTTTGGTCTCTGTCACTCTGTACTGTGGCACATAAGCGCTGATTTTCTTGAGGACTAACGTACTTTGATCTAACCACAGTTATGGCATTTAGCGGGAGTTAATTTGGTGTAACTTAGTGGCCTTTGATGTTTTGAGGATGTACTGGCAAACCTTAATGTGTCTTTTTGGCAATAGGCTCCATTAAAATCCCATAGAACCATTATGCTCAAATAATTTTTCTACTAGAAATAGCCATCAAGTTTATAATATTTTTCCTGTTGCAAGACTGACATGGATAGCTCCTTTTTTTCCTAAGCTGCCACCCTAAGGCTAGCCTTTTCGATTTGGCAGACTGAAGCTACCACTACTCAAAAATTGCCTTTTTGTCATTAATATCTGCTGAAGCCTGTGTTCCAGCTAGGGAGCAGCTGCTCCAAATTTTCATTTTTATATATTATGGCAACTAAATAGTTGACTTCTGCCACGTGCTTGATTGGAGACAGATTCTTATTTTTACTGCTTTTGCATAGCTGAAGTATGTATAAGGGAAGACTTGTGCTGGGTCATTGTTAAAGTTCAGGAAATAAATATTTAAGGAAGCATTTATCAGATGACTTTTTGTTGGTTTCTATATAGGCTGGAAAACTAGGAAAAATTCCAAGACCAGAAGGGATCGTTTAGGTTCCATGTATAAACTCTGCAGCCAGGTATGCTAATGTCTGTATAAGCAGTAGGACTTGTAAAAAAAAAAGATGAAAGACCGTTTTTTTTTGCTGTAAGCTTTTTGGCTGCAGATGGCTCAACTGAAGTTTAGGATTAGTGAGGGCCAATGACTTTGGCTTAGTTTTTTAGTGTTTGGGAAACCAGGAAATTTTTTAAATTTTATTATGAGTGGGAGCAGGTTGGTGGGAAGAGGACAGATTTTCAGGTTTTGGTATACATCCCTGAAAGATATGGGGCAGAAAGTTAGGGTTTTGATTTAGAAAACCCAGAGGTGGAGAGCATTCATGAATCTTCCATAGCTTCTTGTGTTAAGGTTCAGTAGCATCCTGGAATTGCTTTAGCCTAATGACAACACTCTTGTTGGGTTGGTGCCTTGAGCAGAATTTTTTTACAACTTTGTCAAGGTCTTTCCACACCTGAAGGTCTGCAATAAGGGATGAAATTTGGCCTTCTGTTCTCTTTTTCACACCAAATAAGAAGTTGACATTGAATGAAATAAGTTCTTTTCAGTTAAAAGGAAAAAAGACAAAATTTAATGTGATCTAATGTTTTTGTTTTTTTTTTTTTTTTTTAAAATGAGAACATATACATATGTAAAACATTTAATATGAAATATTTAAGCTTTTTTCATCTTACTAAGAAATTTAGCTTGGATTTCATCTCTCAAAGGTTTTTGAGTTTTGCTATTTAATGAAGGAAATGGACTATGAAATTCTCTTGAAAGAAAAGAAAAAATGTTTACACTCTAACTTAGTATCTTCATAAATATAATTAAAGGGTAAAAGTATAGAATATGAGAAATAAATGTTACATGAGAAACAGAAAAAAGTAGGCTTGATGTATAAGAAGGTAAACAGTTTATTGTCTACCTTGTCCAAGTTTCCTTCTCAATAGAATTCTAATATCTACCATACAAATCTGATTGAGTCGTGGCCTAATTATTTCACTCCAGCCGCTGTTTCTCTCTTCGAGGTCAGAATTTATTAATTTAAGAAGATTATTCCTTTAATTACCATATGCATTTTTGGAGCTTATCAGGAGGCTCTTTGCCCGTAAGTGGCATTAGAGCATCTACAGTGCATGTTCAAGCTGGCATAAAATGGTTATGTGTTTTTTTTTTTTGTTTTCTGCCATATCAGATGATCTGTTTGCAGATATCTGCGTGAATGGTGTTGACTCTGATGCTAAGGTCATGATTTGTGTGACATCAGTGTAGTGTTGCTAAGCAACAGTTAGCAACTTCCATCCCACATTTAGTTCCTTTGATTTTGTATTTCGTATCTATCCTGACATGTCCATGTTCAAAACCTGGGAACACTGGTTAGTCGTTGTGCATGTTTCTCATGTGAGGTCACCAGAAATAGTCAAAGCCATTTGGCCCAGCCCTCTGGAACCTGCTGGGCTTGAGCAAAGCTTTCTGAGCTGGTCAAGCAGATAGACCGATACAGACTGTGGGAAAAAGAAACAGAAAAAAAAGGGGTATGGAAACAGAAGAGGGAGAAAGAAAGTGATACAAAACAGTAGAGAGGGCCACTGTATTCTTTCTTGGATCCTGTGCCAGCTGGTCTCACAGACACCTATTTTAAAAACTCGTATTTATTTAAAGCTGCTTGGTATGTGTCCTCCTTTACACGAATGGCAGGCTAAAAATGTACTTTAAATTGTACCATGCATAAGCGGAAAATGAGATTCATGTCTATATGCCCTACATTTTACATTCAGCTTTGTTTTGGATTCTATGTTCTCTTCAATATTAGTTCTTTCTCTGTTTAATTCCACATGGATATTAGGCAGTAGTTTATAAATGTTAATTAAACTTTACTATTCACCAGTGGGTAGGAATTATTCTTGTTTGATAGACAGGGAACACAAAGTGGAAATGGATTAGTGTGACTTGTGTAGGTGGGAGACCGTTAAACAGAATACAGTTGTCCTCATTTTTTTTGGTTTTGAATTGCCACTGGCAAGTCCAGGAGCATGTTGGAGATCTGCTTCCCATAGTGTCTGAGGTCTCCCTGAACAGATTCATATAATGTTAATCTCTCTGCAGAACGGCAAATTCTGACTGGCTCCAGTGAGGTCAACCGCCCTTTCCTAGTCGAAGCCCCAAATTACTAATTAATCTGCCCTGCACTGATATGTTAATTTCAAGCAGATACAGTGGTAGTTGTCTATCACTGATAAACATGACAGGCAACAATTCCTTCTCCACAGATATTCAATCTAATAAAGGAATACTGTACTATTAGCTCTGTAGGGTTGTACTGCGACAAGATGCATCAGCGTTATCAGATGTCAGTCAATTTGTTATGTCTCCACAATACCTCAGGATCAGCACGAAGTCATCACTAACCAGATCTCATCTAGCTGCTTCAGCTAAGCCATTCAAGCCTCGAGCCTCCTCTTGACACACCCCACGGGAGCAAGAGCAGTTGATTTTTTCATGTATAAATACCGCTAAATGCAGTTGTTTGTGAGAACTATCCATCTTGAAATACTGCTGGTTTGGATTTTTTCTTACACTGTAGACCTGCCATGCAGTAGATGGTTCACCAGTAAGGTAGGGGAACCTTCTTGTTTTGCAAGGGGGCGCTCTGCGTGCATTTTTGGTAGTGATATAGCGCATAACAAACATACCTTTTAGATGTGAATTTGCTTTTTGTTCCTATTTGGAGCCAAGCAGTATGCGTTTATGCGCAGTACTAGCGTACTCAAAGTGGTTTCCTTCCCTGTTACCCGAAAGTGGGCACTGAGTCAGGACTACTGTATCACTCCCTAGCTCATTTAGCTAGCGAAAAATAATACTGTGTCTTTTGGTAACTTTATTAATTTAGCACTTTTTTTTCAAGAATTGGATGCTGCAGTGACACATTTTCCTTATCAAAGCAAACCAGGATTTATCAGTCAGCTAGAATATAGTATTTGGTTCTTAGGGTACAATGAATTCTTCTGAGGTTATGTTAAAATCTAGTGGGGCAATATAATCCTCTTTTTTAGCCTTCTGATTATCCTTCTCTCAAAGAACACTTCTCATTATTATGTTCCATCGTTGCTTCAAGCAGTTGTCTTGCTCTTTTCGCATATTCTGCATTCTTAAAGTCTAATTATTGGTCTGTCTCCAAATGTCTCCATACTTTGTTGACAAGCATATATTCGTTATCCCAGGAGTGATTATTGCACACAGCTTTAATTCTGTTGCTTCGCAGAGAGTGTTAAGTTCAGTCTTTATAGCTGATGGTAGAAAAGAGGATGTAGGTAGAATAAAACTGTGTCTACATTTCATGAAGTTAACGCAAGCATTTGCACAAATACCTGAAAGATCACAGTAGATTTGTTGTCCAATGATATTGATATTTTGCTACTAAAATAAGGGCTAGATTAAAAAAAAAAAATCCTAAGGATTTAGGATTTAGCTGCTAACGTGAAGCTGATGGGTAGATTTTCAGAAGCTCAGGACTCAAGTGTGCATGGCTTTTTTTGACATTCTGGCTGCTTACATTGTATGCCTAATTAGGAGCTTGGAGGCTTTTTGAAAATGAAGGCCATAAAGTTCAGTTTGCCTCCAAAGCAGAAAAAAGAGGTGAATTAGGACGCTGAGAACAGACCTACAGACTTCAATTAAATACATCTTAAAAGCTACATATATCTTAAAGGGCTGCCATGAAGGGAGCGAGGTCGAGGTGGAACACTGAAGAAGAAAAAAAGTCTACATCTCACTGGAAGAGAGACGTGGGGCCGGGCTACAGGAAATGTTCTCTAAACTGAATTTGAAAAAAATGCAGGACTAAAAGGCGGTGACCAGAGAAAATGAGATAATCTCAGAGCTCAGGTATGATTTACAGAAATTCTAGATGAGGAACAGACTAACCTCTGTTCAGTGCTGTTCACTGAACAGTTGTTCACAATGCTTGTCCCGAAAGGTGTATCTAGCTGTATTTCCTGACACAAAAGGCAGTAAAGGGGCTAAAAGGAAAAGCCAATTTACAGAGATTTAATCAAATCTAAGTTTTCTTTTTCTCCCCCATCTTCCAAGAAAGAGGTGAAACAGTGAAGAAAAAGGTTCTTTTCTTCACATGCTGGAGTGCTGAGCATGTGATCTTCAGTGGAACTGAGGACCAGAGAAAAGAAAGATTCAAGGAATCCAATAGATCTGGAAGCCTAAAATTGTGTGTGGTGGTTATTTGCCCATGCAAAGCATTTGACCAGCATTTTACTGGAGATCTGAAAACCGTTGTAATGATTGCACATAGATTTCTGGGGGAAGAATATATATAAATGTAATTATACAATGTTGCCAGTCATCAGTCTCTCTTACTCTTTGAAACATTCTGGTTGAAGTCTAACAGGGCGGATTTACCTCAAGATCTGGTGCTTGTTGATATTGATCCTCGAGCTGACTCCTGTGTCTTAGTAGAGGAGGTGTATCCCAACTCCTGATACTCCCCTGCAGTGGAAGAACCTGAAGGGTTTGTCTATATATTCTGCTTTGAATCATGGAATGTGCTTGGCAGGGTTCTCTGGGATTCTCTCCTTCAGAACCTTTTGAGGATGAAGAGATCTATTATAGCACAGCAGAAATGTAATTAAGAGTCAGTGTTACAAATAGGAAACTGAAAAATAATAAAATTGAATGTAACCTAGACATAATGCAAAACTCAGCAGGCAAAGAAGACGAGAGAAGGAGCAGTCTTGCTTCTCTTACTCTAGAAAAGGTAACAGGAAAGGTAAGGATGTATATCACAAGCTCTCATATACCATTTCGATTTACAAGCACTTTCAGTTTTTCACTTAAAACATCCTCCTTCTAGGTAGTTACTGGAAACTACCTGAGATGATTGTTGGGTGGGTTGTAATGCAATTACAAATCCAGCAAATATTACGCGTGTATAATTAGAAATAACAGTCAAACTTTGTCCAGAGTATTTTGCCCATTTGAAATGGAATGTATTTTACCCTTTGCATAGTTGTCAAATTCATTCTCCTCTGGCACTGTCTTTTAGTTTGGTTAGGGTTTTATTGAAATGTTTCAATAATGGCTGTTTTTTACATAAATTGTACTACCCTTTTGTTTTATAGTAAGAGTATATTGGATTTCTCATTGCTCTAGGTATGTGTAGGTGTACCTTTGCTAGTGTAACTGTGATAAATGTGTGTACAGACATGAGGACCTGGAAGTTCGTGGAGCAGAGCGAGCTATTAGCTGTAGATCCTATAGGAGAAGATCTGTGGCAGGAGTAAGAGAAGACATCAGGTTTCCTGAACTCTGTTTTTTTACCTTAATCAAGAAAACATACGTCTCACCTACTTTCTTACTCTTTTTTCAGCAATTTGTTGGTCAGAGATGATGACCACCAAACGCCTGCATCATCTCTGGAGGGAAAGCTTTTGTTTGTTTTTAATCCCTGCAATTAAATCCCATCACCTGCAATTAAAAAAGTTATTCCTGAATTAAGTTTCTGTTACTTCGGAAATAGAGTAGATAAAATGTGCTATACGCAAGCATACCTCCGGAATAAGTATCCGTATAAGAAGTGTGATACATTTCCAGGTGAAGACAAATGATAACTGAATGTGGTTTGGGGAGGGGGAATTCAATGCATTGAGGTATATGCTGTAAAGTAATCGTTGTATGGTAATCATTTAGTCTCACAAATCGTTAAGTACCATTTAATTCTTTGGGTGACTGAAAGTAATATAACAAATCTATTGCTTTTGTGTTTAATTGGGTAATTATGACTAGGCAGTGTTTTGTCATTTTCAGTTGCCAAAAAAAGGAATTTTGTATGCCATGAAAAATGGCAAAATATGGTAGCTGGGGATGCTATGGAAGCTGTTGCTTGGGGGAGCAGGGGAAGGGGGGGGAGAAGAGTCAGTCAGGTGAAGCTAAGGGAACCAGACAGGCTGGGGTTCAGTCCAGGATGTTTGTAGAGCATTTTTTTTTTCATTGAGAAGCATAATCAAAACCTTTTTGAATGGCAAAAGGAGTCTTGTCATGAACTTTGTAGACATTAAGAAGTTTTGACAATATCTGCTGCCACTAATTCTGGGATATTTTGATAAGTTAGGGAATGACAACAAAAATGGTTTTCATCAGGATTGTATATAAAGGGGCAGCGTTCACAGTGAACGCACATATTCAGTCTGTATTTATGTTAGCATAGACATTGGCATGAAACACCGGATGCCTACTCTCACCTCTCCCGCTTTGGCATTGACATTGACTTCATATGAGGAAAGTGTGGGTATATCCAGTCCATACTTTGTGTGACTCAGCTGAGGTTTGTGAGGAGACAGACTTTTAGAACAAGATAGCTCTTAGTGTCACAACTTAAACAGCACACCGTGAGCAGCAATATTATTTAGAATTTGAAAAATGATAATTATAATCACTTGTGAGGAAAAAAAAATCTATTCTGGGCTCTCAAGCCTCAACTGTAGCACTACTTTACAAGGTAAAGCAACACAGGAGGACAATCAATTAACAAAGTTCTGCACGGCAGAAGCAGAAACTCAGAAGTAATGTATGCAATTAGCAAAAGAATTCAGCAGCTAAAGAGAATCTGGTCATTGAAAATCTGCAATTTAAGGGCAGGCTGAACTTTGCTGTTCCCTGACAGCATGTATTTCTACCTTAATAAGCTAAGAATTCACCAAAGATACAGGCAGACATCTGAATGCCGTTGGAAGTAACTGCTTCAGGAAAATTTCCAATATTACAGGAAATAAATTTATTATATATGCCAGGACTTGTCAGAGTCCAAAGCTATCCAGAAAAAAGATGGAAATTGTCTGAGACATGTTTCGAATGATGTGGTAGTTGGAAGAGCACGTAGAAGTAGTTGATTGAAAGAATCTATCCATTAAATGGCACTAAGAGAAGAAAAACTCATACAGCACGCCTACGACTGAACAGCAGAAAGAGTGACATGTTGCAGAACACTTCAGCCCTTTAGACTTCCTGCAGTGGTCCCAAAGGAATTAACATAAATAAGATTTATTTTTTTTTCTGGCTTTATAAGCATGGTAGAAGATAAACTTTCTTTGGTGATTCCTGTGGAAGTTGATTATCTCTTGTCTGAAGACCTAGTAGAGACCAAGGAATAACTCCAGCCCTCATTTAGTAGCTGCATCACATGCATCTTACCTTCTTCTTTTTAGTAGGAAAATAAGGGGGTTGTTTTATAAGATGAGAGTTAATTGTTTTGGCCGTTATGAGGTTCAGCAAGCATTCTCAATCTGCATTTAACTTTGAAGACTTTTTCTATTCCAGTCTTTAATAAGGCTTTACATGTACAAAATGAGAATTTTTCTTTATCCCACCTCTGTCGGTCTAAAAACAACCAAAAAGTATAAATAGTACCTCTCCCTAAAACCCTTGCTTTCGTTTGATCCTTAAATCATCATGGATTAAACAACTTTATTATATCAGCATTATGGACCTTCTACAGAAGGACATCACATGTTATCAGTCTGATATTGAGTAGTTGCTGTGTATAAACCAAACCAAATTGTTATTTATGTAACTACTGGTGAGCTTCGCACTTTGGTTTTGCAGCATCAAGGAAAACTTCTTGACTGAGCATCATCTGAGAATGAATTTGAGTTTTTAAAGTTTTTTACCTAAACTACCAATTCTGGCATCAGCTAATAATTCAAAGTTTCTGTAAACTAGTTATTTTACACTTTATTGATTTGTACCTATAAGTGAGCATTTAGCTAGTTATTTCCCAGAACAGATTCCCACACCATTTTCTGTCTTTTGCTTGTTTGCTGTGTCAGTTCAACCCCTTAAAACTTTAGAATGAATATTCTAATTATGCCTACCTGTGAGCATACCTTAGCGTTACGCATATGCCTCTTTGTATGTAGAGAGGGAGTGGGAGATACACTAATTGAAATGTAACCCAGAATTACAATTACTAATTGTAATGGTAACCCAGAAAAAAATGGGTCCGATTTTTGTCTTATTCTCACTCTCCAACTTACTAGTGGTTTTGACCACTTAATTAGAACTTCTTTTCCCTATGGTTCAACAGTGGTTTCCCTTCTTCTCTTCTCAGTATTGCCACTAAGAGCTGATAACGTGGTGGCAAGCATGAAGCTGTCTGCGTGTGATAGAAAGAGGGGTCAACTGAGTAAGTAAAGCAAGCGTGGTCTGCCAAAAATATAATATAGGCATTAAGGAAAGATTAGGTTAATGAGACCATTAGTGTCTTCATTGTTCAGAGTAAATTTAGAGGAAGAACAATTATGATGCTGCAGTTACCTTCCACAGTTCATAAACCATTGCACCGCTCTTGAGTGTAAAGGATGATTATCACGGCTATCGGGCTGTACAAGCCTGTTGTGTAATAAGGCCGAGAACTGATGGCTGAAGTGGCCCCTCTGACCGGCCGAGGGCGCAATGGCTGTGTGGTGGGTTGACACTCTGTACAAGTTGCCACCAACTCCAGTAGCCCTAAAATGGTAATGCACGTCTTCCCATAGTCGTGCTGCCAAGAAAAACTCTATTGTGAGTAGCTGCTTGTGCCAGCTCCCATACATTTTTATATCACAGGGGCAAGATAAATCAACCAAAGTTGTTAAGAACAACAGTCTGGTCTGTGAGAGCAAAAGTCCATGTGGCATTAGAGGGAGACTGCTGTTTCACATTCAGATAGCAAAAGTCTTCGAGGCAGGATACTGATCAGTGTGCGTAGCACTGAGTAATCGGTGGTATAATGATTAAAGTCTTTTGCACACATGGAATGGATTTAATTATTAAAGTGCCTCTCCTGAGATCAAGAAGATCCACTCTTGCAATGCTGGATCTATCACAGAGCTGCTTCTTGAACTCAAAGGTTCCCAGCTGAGAAATTTGGCTGGCTACAAAGGGAACTGTCATTTCTGTTAAATCCTGCAAAGGGAATTGAGCAGAGTCTCCTCTGGAGAACTAAACTTTCTGGAGATTCCTGTTCATAGGACTCCTTTGATGTTCTTTTTTTAGCGTGATTAAAATTGCTTCTTCAGTATCTGACCTGGTGGATGCTCCCTTTGCAACCTTCTTAAAGTTTGCTGAATTGCCTGCAGGGAATTACTTAGTACACTCTGCATAATAGTGACATATTTGCTACCCTCCCTTCCCACAATTTAGCAAAGTATCAAAAATGGTGCCTTACTTAGTGCTTCCACATAATTAGCGAAGACTGTGTTACTGCTGTGTTCAGCACATGCTTGTGGACTTGCTGAAGTGGAGAATGAGTTGGCTGATATAACATGCATGAGCAGGACTTGCCCCAGCTCCCCATAGCGTTAGGATCAACGTATCAAAGAATTGCATGTCCTATTTGGGTACTGTCATGCAGTCTTCTCTACGTGCCCTGTTGCCAGATTGAACCTGTCCCCCTAGCTTTGGGAAATGTCATTTCAGAAGAACAAAGTAATGCCTAAACCGTCTGATCAATGTTGTCTGGCAAAATAGTTCTGTAATTGTGGGAGGTGGTGTTGATAAAAATTTATGACCAGGATAGTTTTTGTTCACCGGTTCAGAAACAAATCTACTGGTAAAATCATGTGATCTTTTCTTTTTTTTTCTTTTTTCTTTTTTTTTTTTTTGCGAGGAATGCTGCTGCATTCAGCAGTACCCACTTTGAAGTGGCTGCTTTGTAGCTCAACCTCATGCACGCACATCAGTGACATGTAGCTCTAGGTTGTTTTTCTAGGGTCATGGAGAAGGACATTGCATCTATTTGAAGAAAAGAGTTTAACACTTTCACAGTTTATTTGGAAGAATGAAACCATCCCTTAGAAAAGTCGGAATTGTATTTTAGAATGTGTAAATTGTCAGTGAATTCTCAGTGCTATGACATGTAAATGCTACTTTTACACAGAGGAAGTTTAGGGAAGTAAAGTGATTTATGAGGAATAACGTTTGCATTAGCAGTTTGATGTTATAACTAGAGCAATCCATCCGATTTTACTTTGGTCCATTTATTTTGTACTTCCCTTGCCCAGAGCCTTGTTTCTCATTGCAACAAAAGGTCAACTTCCAGCACTGAGCTGAGCAAGAGCAGTGCAGAAGACAGTTCAAAGAAAAGGTAACACACAAACCAGAAGAATCCAGATGAGGGTTGATATTTAAAACATATTTATTTTAAATATAAATACATACAAAATCAATACTTATGAGTAAATCTGTCCTAGCTTTTAAAGTCATCTCCCTACAGCTTGCATCTGGCATGTCATTTGGGGGACATCAGTCAGTCTGAATGTCATGTATACATTTCGGCATCAGACTTCGTCAGGTGTCAAAGATTTTGCTGAAACCTGAGAAGCTGCAAGAATCCTTTGTGAGCCCTCACTTCAAACATCATTTCTTAAACATGAGTTGAGGACAGTGGTAGTGGCAGCCTTTCACAATGTACTACGCTCATGGGTGATGCAAATTCAAGTCTTTGCAGGTGAGCACTGCTTAAAATGAAATCATGGCGATTGTAAAGAACGTAGAGTTTGTGTTGCACAGGAAGATCATACAGCAATTTCAGATTTTGTAGTGAAGACACTGATCAGGATTATTGTTATTACCAGGGAAGACTGAGCTTGAATGGGAGAAAAATTCAAATAATCTTAAGGGGAAGCTAGTGTTCTGTAGCAACGGAAAATATGTTGTGTTTTTCACTGCTACTGCATTGGAGTAGTGTGTGGCAAACGAAACAGCTGTGGCTGTAGTTTCTGGACACGGCCAAACACAAGGGAAAATGCTTGTGTCACATTTGCTTGATTTGCAAGTGATTTTCTGCCAAAGTAAATTAGAGCTTTAATGTAGCAAATAGAGCTCATTTTCACCTGTTGGTGCAGCTGCCATCTTACCAATGTAATGTCTTTTTAGAGTAGAATCGGCAGTTTGTTTGCTTGTGGTTTTTTCCCTTTCTGTGCCCGGGTAAGTGTCATTGACAGAGGAGGGCAGAACAAGCAGGTCGGAAGAAATGAAGTGCTGTCGAGTCTCCCTTTCCTGAAGCTGCCACGCTGCTTCTTGCAGTTCGCTGAATTCCCAGCCCTTCTCCCAGAGTCTGCCTTCAAAGTGGCACATGCCACTTTCTTTATGTCTAGTTGAGCTGGTGTGGAACTGCAGAGCCCTTCTCTTGCTATCTTGAAGGGTTCAAACCAGGGCATATTTGGACCAAAAAAAAAAAAAAAATTCTGCCTATGACTTTGAGTTTCCTAGAGAATGCCTAGACTCAGCGCACTGCTTCAGCTCCGTAATGCCACTGTGTCGTAAGAAACAATCCTTTATATTGGATTGCTTTTTCAACTCCGTGTGTTAGTTGCATGACAAACTTGACAATGTATGGAGCAGTCTTGTTAGACAATCTTTCTGAGTAATTAGTAGGCTTAATGCTTGTTTGTTACGTGTTTTTTAGTTTCCTGAAAGGTAGTGGTCCTCAACTACTTCTGCAAGGGGTTCAGCGATGAGAAAAATGAAGCTGCTCAGGCAGGGCTGAATGAGGACTGCCCTTTTTCTCATGCAGGATGGAGAGGGTAGTGTTCCTGGGTGTCGCTCTCGAGCACAGTGGGAACAGTGATGTCTGGATCCTGGGTTTTGCACTGAAATGTCAGAGATGGTGAGAGCCTGCCCTAATTCATTACTGCCCCTGAAGAGGGAAAGCCACCACTGCTACTCTCCCTGCTGCTTCCTATGTGCCATTTTTGGATTCCTACTCTGAGGGCTGGGTTAAAGGGGGAAAGCAAGCTTTGTGGTTAATGCCTTTGGGAAATAGATATGGTTAGCTGTGCTAACTGAAGAACTTTGCCATAAATGATGAGGACTGTCAGCAGTCCTGTGGTACCAATACATTTACCAACAGAAATGTATGAAGTAAATTACAAATTAGTGCATATCAACATTTGAGTGCTTTATTTTGCTTTAGCGAGTTCTTGGTTTTCCAGTTGCTCTCTAAATATAACCCCCCACCCAAACTTCTTGGCTTTATTATTTAATCCATTGTGTGTACAAAATCATCTTTTCTCAGCAGGATCTCATCAGAGACAATCAAAGTGAGAAACTGGAATTAGTTAATCAATGAATTGGGGATGAGCTGAGAGAAAACTACTGTGGAGCTCACAAAAGAGTACAGAAGGTATCAAAAAAGATATTCATGGTACTTATTGATAAATGAAATAATTAAAAATAAAATACTTGGTAGATATGTATGTGCATGAAAGGGTTGAGTTGAATTTCTGTTCTACAGTTCTCTGATACGCATGTTAAGACGTAATTGGTACTCATGATCGGCTATGTTTTGTTAAACTTAGTGTGAATAATAGTCCTAGAAAACTACTAATTTCCACCAGTTTTGAGTATTTCAAGTTGCCATTTGAAAAGCAGCATTTGACCAAGAGAACAAGACTAATACTGTGGGATTTTAAATGACCAGCTGAATGACTCAGAGTAAACGAGGAGATAAGAAAAAACCACAGCGCACACAACCTTTAGGCTGGGAATTAGTCTTCTGAACAATTTTCAGATCAATATAACAAACAAAATCAGGAGCCATTCGACAATACGTAAGAAGAGACTAGTATAACTAGCAGTCCTAAGCAACAGTTTGCCTGATACATAGATCATCTGGACTGACTCTGGAAATAGCAGATGTACTGTAGTTGCAAATGTTTATTTACAGAAAAAGCAATTAAGGAAAGAATAATCACATCTGTAACTGACTCCTGGTGGTTGGGTGCTCCTGATGCCTCCGTCTTGCTGTTGATTTCAGACCCGTGAGGTTGGGTGCATCAATCTGCCCGTACACAGTACTTGGCAGAATGAAGCTGTACTTGGAGTAAGCAGGGTGAGAGTAGTACGATTTTCGTGTTGCCTAAGGGTTGAACCTATCCTCTTATGTACAAGTTGCAGTAATGGAATCTGACCTTTTTATGACACCCTTGATAGAAAACGCCATCATGTATTAATAGCTGGTATTAAATGAAGTGTCATCAGTGAATGAAAGGGCAACCCTTGCCCATTAGATAGTGCACCACCATCGCCCAGCCTTGACTGGGCTGTGACATCTCTCACCGGGACAATGAAAGCTCTAATTTAAAATGCTGTCCTGAGAGAAAAACATATTAATGCTGGGAGCTTGTGTTGAGTGTTAACAGATTTCGTTCCAAAAGTTTTTCTTCTTTGTTATCGTTGTGCCTCAATCGGTACTGCCTGGTTGTAGGCCAAGGGAGACGTGCGCGCGCTGAAAAGCTGCTTAGTAGCCTCCCATACTTTTTCCTTGTCCTTACACTGGAATGTGAATACAGGGAAGGTAAGAAGGTGAGAGCTAAAAGCGTGTCTTACAAACTGCAGGCCAGTATGTCAAAGGCCAGTGAGTGTTTTGGCTGCTAATTGTCTTGGTGAGTCTTCCAAGCCTTAGTTATTTTGACAAATTTTCACCTTCCCTGTTACATGTGTGGGTTCATCTGTTAGCAACGTTTCTTGTGAGATTTTTGCTTTGTCTACCTTGACAGTCCTTAGGAGACCATATATGTCTTTTTTATATACATGCGCACGCTCTCACTCACTCTCTGTCCCTGTGTGATGCAGTAAATCCATTAATGGATACAACAGTATAATAGAATAAGACAAAGATAAAAGGCTTGAAGGAAACCGAGGAGAATCCTTTTTAAATGTAATGTCCATATGGTTTTCTTCAAGTCAATGGAATAATTGTATGGGAGTATGGAATGCAGAGACTGGTACGTGATTTGCTTGATTACGTGAAGTAAATAAGGTTATAGACATATATTTAGAGAGAGTTAGCATCTAGTTTCTTGGTAATATAACAAGAATTCAAATATATCCCTGCTACAGCTGCACTAAAATTGCCTGAGAATAATAATTATCGTAGCTCATAAAAGGCTTAAACTTGCAGGTCCTGACAATTCTGGTCTTAACCTCCAAAATACTTAAGTAATGAGTATTGCCTGACCCTGCATATTGCGTATGATCTTCAGAGACGTGCTGTTTCACAGTCATGGTGTTTGGCGTATCAGATGACTGAATTTGGAAGCAGAATTGGTTACAGCTAGAGTGGGCTGGGTGGGTGACATCCAAATAGCGTGGTTAGAGCATTACGCAGCACCCAAATCTGTGTGTGCTGCACGGTAGGCTTTGCCCCGCTGCTGCTCTTTTGCCCTGCTAAGAAAACTTTGGGGGTTTTTTAGATACCTTTCCCACTCTTGTGTCCAGTCTTCTGGTGCTGCCTGCAGGTGCTGGGGCAACAGAAGCCTTTGCTGCCGCTGCAAGCACACCTCCTCGCAGCCCTGCGTTTGGGGGTTTCCTGCTGCACCCCTGAAGACTTTCTAGTGTGTTCTCTGCTGCTGTTTGCAGAAGTGAAAATGCAGGCGTGGGGTTTGGAAGGCTCGATTGGTACTAGTTTTCCTCTGCTTCTTTCTGGCTTACCGGCTTGTATCCAATGACTAGTGATTGTTGGGTACAAGGACTCTTGGCTTCAATCAAATATTGCAGGTTTTGAACACTTCAGATGCTTTGCTAAGCAAGGTATGGTTAAAATGGACTGTGCCATAGACTTAAGTAGAGAGAAGGCAATTTCATAATAAAGTAAAGGTGCTTTCCTTCAATGTTTTTTGGTATGGAATACAAGATAGCAGACACCTTCTGGCTTGAATTCTTTGGTCTGTAAAATGACTGTCTTGTGATGCAGATGATGTCAGCAGACCTGCTTGTCTCGTTTTGGATAATTTATTTCTGATATGGTTCTTGCAGGAGATATACCCTTATAGAAAAGTCTTGTAGAGGTCAGATGCTATAGGAGTGGCTTTACCTAAGGAATTCAGCAGTGAGCAGTTGTTTTGCCCTCTCAGTTTTTTTTTCATTGCTAGTGAGAAGTCTGTGTGAGAAACAGGTCTCTTGAAGAATTTATAAAATAGTTCAGAAAGATTTTCATTTTTTGTTATGCTCATATTAGTGATAGTTTTAAGATATACTTTCGCTTCCTCAAAATCTGCTTTTTGTATTTCACAGTTCTCTCAACCTAAATGCACTAATCCTCTAATCGCCTTAAATTAGCGCTAAAGGTCTTGTTTCTCCACTGAGCTCTTATGATGCTTTGGAAAAGCGTTCTAACAAAAGTGCACGACGGATTGCACTCCTATTTTGAAAGACTGACTGTGAAAACACATTTTTCCTGCAAACATCAATTTTAACCACTAGACTGTCAGAACTGAATGCCTATTTCTGTCCTCTTAGGTGAGATTTATATTACTCTCTCACTGAATGAGCAGGTGAAACAGAATAGTGTTGTACTGAAGAACAATGACTACTAGATAGCTGAATGTTTCTCTGGGCCTGCAGGCTGAAACCACTATCTAGAACTGAAAACAAAATATATTATTTTTACAACCGTGGGCAAAACACCCTAAATCTTTTTTTCCATTCTTGTTTTCCCTAGTGCTCATGTTACACAGAAAATCAAGCGTCTGCTATAATTCGGTCACAGTTGTGCATTTTCTACACACCATTATTTTCTGTTACTTAGATTTTTTTTTAAACACTGTGAATCAATACGAGGTTATATTTACTCTGTTTTGTTGTGATGATGCCACCATGTTACAAAATATAAACCTGTCTTGTCATCGAGGAATGATTAGGAATAGCCTTACTGAAGTCTCTTGGAGCGCAGTGATGGCTAAAAGTCTTGTGAACTGTAAATCCATTTAAGCTTTGTATGGCAGATAGTGAATGCACTGAGTGGGATTAGACACCTGGACTTGGGGCTTGTTTTTAAGGAACTTCAGACTGAAGAAGACCCTGTGAGGTGAAGTGAAGTTGGGAGAGGTGAACTGCTGAGGTCTTCAGCCCACAGGGACTGTAGGATCCCTACTCAGGAGCAGGGACTCAGGCCCCTGCTGATGTTCTGCATTTTATAGAGTGGAAGGTATGTGCTGATGACCACTGGAGAGACATCCTCTCCTGTCATAATTTTTTGAGGGTCTTTCCTTACTGCAGGAATGGAGAGAGCTTACTATTAGTTGTAGGAAGAGGCAAAGGTGATAGAAAGTGTACCATGGTCACACTAGGCTGTAGGGAAGGGCTGAGAGTGTGGGACATGTCTTTTGTTTTGAATTCTGCATTAGTAATTGTGTCTAATTGTAGTCTCACGTACATCCAGATTGTGAAAGCACCGGGGGATTGGTGTATCGACTGCCATTGGTGTGCTGTGCCCTCTTCTACTCTTTCTTCAGAAAGTAATTTAGAGCCAAAAAAAACGCTTCATTCAACTGTGAATGACTCTGCCTTGAATTTTCAGAAGATTTGAAAATCTTTTGGTTGAATTAGAAAATTACAGCTTGAATGAGATAAATTGGTCTTTGACGCTTTGTTTCAGAAGTATGCTCAGTTGGCTTCATTCGGCAATGAAATGTTTGGGTCTTTTGAATCGTGTTTTTGATTTGGCAGAAACTTGTCACCGCGGTTGAGTCTGTTTTATAGTTAGTTTGGATGGCAAATATATGTTATCTGTCAGAAATGTAGCTGTTGAAGTAGCAAAAGTCATCCTCTGTGCTGAACACTGTATATTTAAATAGATAAAGTAGGGAAGCAAAGGACTCCATCTATTTTACTGATGGGAAACTGAGGCTCAGAATCAGAGCCACCGCCCAATTTATTTACAAACTGGAATCAGTGTACCACTGTTGGTCTGTGAGGCAAGGAACGTGGATCAGTACTGAAAACATAAACTACAGTACTACCTTGCCATTTATGGTATGTCTAAGGAAAACGTGATGCTATAGTGGTTCGTGGGAAGTGTTGAGGGTTGAGAGTAAGCTGTAGACCACAAAGGGTGGGAATCAGTGTAGATAAAGGAAAGCAGAATGTTGCAGTTGATCTATTAAAGGTATGGGGTTTGCTCTAACCAAACATCTCTTCATATAAAGCAATAAAGTTATGGGTTTTTTTCAAAACTAGGTCCTGTGAGATTCCCCTCAAATAACTGGCTTGCCTAGGAATAGTGTAGCTTATAAAAATGTTAACTTTTCAAATATGCTGAATAGCTTAAGTGAATTTTATTTTTATTATTTCTTCAAAATGTTCATAGTCTGCGTGGGTGAATAACAGCAGAAAAAAGGAGCTCAGGCGGCACTGAGACCTTGCATTAGAAATAAATTGCAGCCCGGAGGAGTTATGCTTTACGGTCAAATTTTAAAACCTTTGATAATAAGAAAAGTAAAGAAAATGGATTTTACGTTGCTGCAGAATACATAATGTTCTGTGTCTATAACCTGTCCTAGATTACTGTGGCATGTGCAGGATTTAAACATTTGTAATGGCAACAGTCCTTTGGGAGTCTTGCTATTTGTTCAGAGAAAATTGCAATACTTTTCAGAAGAAAAAAATATGGTTCACGAAGTGATCTCCTTTCTTCTGCCTTTTTTTAATAGTCATCCTGGGAGTATGCTCCGGTTAAGCAAGGATTGTGCTGCTTGCTTTAGTGGAGAACGGTGAGGTGAGATTTAGTGTACTGTGAAAGACATTGAGCATGGTAGAAAAGGGAGGGAGGAAGTAAAAAGTTTATGCTCCCTCCTTGTCAGCATCATTTTACCCCTGCAGTATCTTTTTTTTATTCCTTTTTTTTTTCTGTGCACTGGGATGTAGAGCATGTGAGACAAGCATGTTGCTTAGCAACTGGAGGTGAACAACCTGTGCAGAGAAATAACAGCAGGGAAGAGGAGGGAGCATGAATATAGATGGCCCTTATTTCAGTTGCTCATTTTAGAAATGAGACAGGAAATAATTTGCTGAGGCTCTTCTCTTCTGCATTTCTTTCCCCAAACCAAATGCCTTCTCTGCCTTTCTCACCGAGCAGGATGCACCCAGCTGGTGTATTATTGTGGTAAAGGAGTTTGGACATCTGGAAATCATCAAAATCGAGGATCCCCAGAGTGAATAAAATGCATAAATGCATTGGAGGAAATTTTGGTTGCTGGAATGCAAAAGGTTAAGTTGCTTGAGCTGAACTCTGCAAAGTCTGGAATCAATTGGGGTAATGAGAGAACGAGATCCCTCCCATCAAGGAGTGGGATGATGTACTTTGGAACAAGTCCTTTTAATGACTGCAGATATTAGAGCAGACAGAGCTTGTTAACAAAGTCCCATATTAAAAGTCTGGTCTCAGGATCTGGCTTTCATGAAATCGTCTTCATCAATGTATTCTGTTTTGTGTTAAAAACCAAGAAGAGGGATTGTCTGTCTCTCTGCCAGATTCTCTGGGCAGAGGAAAAAATTTGGCTCACCCCTTATGAATTTTGGGAGAAAAGCCAGGGAAGATATCTCTTCCAGGCTTTTTATCATCAGGTACCTTTAGCTATAGAATCACATCTGAGACCATCCAAACTGACTCGAAGAAACAAATTCCACCTACTTACAGTGTTTTTCTGCAGGTGCGAGCAGAAACACCAGATGAAAGTTTGCCTCCGATTTTACAGAATGCCACTGACTGTCTGAAAAACTCTGAAGAAACAGTTGTAAAATGGATTCCTATCAATGAGCACATGAAGCACAGCCCATACAATGCTGTTTGGAATTTATGTCCATTTTTATGTGTATATGCTGAAATACAGGTCCTCTACCTCAATACACAGGAATGGGAGACACTTAGTGTCAGCAGAGCTTGTGACAGACCTTTTGTACAACAGCCTTGGCTCCCCAAAGTCCTTGTTGAACTCCACTCTTCAGTTGGGAATTGGCGAGAGGATGGTTCCTAAAGTACATTCTAATGGTGGCTTTGTAAATCAAATCTGAAGTGAACTGACATCAAAACATTATATCGAATACAGAGCAAAGTTGAAACTTGCTAGTGTCAGGTCTTTTATACAGGGATCACTGCCAAGTGAACAGCCAGATGAGTTTTTCTCCCATTGGATTCCTAAGATTTAGATCCACAAAAATAGGTAGATTCCTAATTCTCCTCGATTCCCCTAGAGATTGGGCACCTATGTAATTCAGGGCATCTGAGCCAAAGAACCTTCTACTGGCAGCTCTGCAAAGGGCATGTGGAAACCTTAGCTTTGTTATTGGTCGCTGAGGGAATTTTGTGATTTTGGCTATTTTAAATGCCCAGTAGATATCCTTACAGTTCCTTCTAAACCATTTATTCATTATGTCTGTTGTGTGGCTGCCAATGATTGTGGTTAACTAGACTCTGCCATTCAGGAAGAATTGAGAGAGCCTTTCACCCTGCATCATTCAAATATATAGTGTAAACAGCGTCTTGCTGACCTGTATGGAAATGGCAAGAACCTACAATTCCTGAGCCACTGCAGAAGCCAGCGAGCTTCCAATTCTCTTTAGCTCTTAGGAAGTGTTGGTCGTTAGTGTGGCGGTGTAGCAGCAGCTGAGTGGAGAGGAGATAATGAAGATTGATGGCAAACTGTGTGCAAGAAATGTTTGTACTGCTGTATGATATTAGGCGTAATGAAGCAGTGTCCACTGCAATGCAAGACTACTGAATTCCATTTATTTATTTTAAAGGAGTAGTCCTGCAATTATGAAGACAGGCTGCACATTATTTTAGTCTTCTTCATATGTGGAAAGCTCTGTACTAGCTTTTATGAGAAGCTTAGAAGGGCTTCTAAACAGAGAGGCTAGTGCCTATGCTTGGGTGGATGACCCCAAAATGTGGCAAAATCCACACCAAGATATTTCAAAGAATACTATTTTGTACAAAGCTTCCAGTCCCGAGAAGACAACTGCTGGAGTTGCTTATGTTGTACTTTTTTGGGGGGGAAGGAGGGGAGTGGAATTCCAACATTATAAATAATGTCTAGCAACTCCAGGGAAAGGAAGATTTAGATGATATTGTGCTAAACACTAAATCTAGACTTTACTGAGGCAGCCCTACCTCTGCTGTGGTGCTGGAAGTCTGGACAGGGAAATGGTGCGCTAAAAGAAGCTCCTTCCGCTGGGTTTACTGGGAGAGCTGTGGCAGAGCACCGGAGCAGCATGCCAGCCAGGCGTCAGTCCCAACCTCTTCTCCCTTCTCTTGCACTCATTGTTTTCTCCTACGGACTGATTTTTGAAACCCATATGACACCATGAAATTCTCACTGATGAGAGCTGTCTGATTTGGGAATTGCTACAAAGACAATGGCATTTTGTTCTTCACTGGCATTTTTGTAGGGTTTAAGGACTTAAAAGGGGACTACTGTGCTTGTATGGTTGTGTGTGAGGAACGGCAGAGGTGCAAGAGGCGGAAAAGGACATGGGATTCGATTTGCACATTTGAGTCATTGTCTGCTTTGGAGCGCTGAGCTGAGGCAATGTTAGAGCTTTGGAAAGCTGTGCGGAGTTTAACTACTGAGTAGAAGAAAGGCTGTTTGTACCTGACTGTCTCCCGTAGAACTTTACCTGCATATTTTGCTTTGTCATTTGTGAGAATTTTTTTTTAAAATCCCATTATCTCAACATAAGATCACAAAGCAGCACAAGCATAAGGGCAGGGGGTCGTTAACTCTGGGCTATCTAAAAAGCTGTGATGTGATATCAAATTTCATTAGCGTCTAATGGTGCAGATGTTTGTTGTTAAGATCTTTTTTCCAGATTAACATATAAACAATTTAGATTTAAGTTCAACCAGTGTATTTGCAGAAATAATTTCAGTATATCAGCTTACTTCACGGTATGTTCTGTTTGAAAAGATAGGCTTTTTAAAGTTGAAGCTGATGTTATTAAAAGATTTAGATGAGTGATGTCATGCTCTGCTTTATCTAAACTGCCTTTTTTATTATAAATAACTAAGCATGGAAAATTTTTCTTGAAAGGCACACTGCATCTGATAATACCCACATACATTTTGGTTTTGTCCAGGTTTCAGAATTGTTTATCTACAGCTAAATCTTTTAACAGAGCGCGCCTCACTGGTATGATTCTGTTTGGGGTTTTTTTCTTTCTTTTGACCTTGGTGTGTCCTTAAGCTTTGCTGGCAATGTTGTTGAGTTGCTTGGAGGCTAGTCTCGGCAGAGAACCCGTCTATGTACGATGTCAGCTCCATGCCAGAAGGCTTGTAAGGTGAAGAACACTTACTGTATTTTGCTCTGAAAGACTTTCTGAAAAATGTTCATTTCTGATTGATAAGAAGAAAAATTTCTGTTGCTGGGGTTTGGATTTTGATGAGGTTTTCTTTTTTTAAAGAGGAAGGAGGAAATCAGTGGCAAAATGGGAATAGTGAGGGAAAAGATTGGTAAGGAAGGTTTTGAAATTACTCTCCAATGTGTTTTGATTCCCTCAGTAGAAGAAGGTATAAAACATAAAAGGCATGTGATTAAAAATAAAATAAGTCGCAAATAGATGCAGTAAGAAGCTGCCAGTATTATTATTTCAGATTAAGTTGGCGGATCAAATAACAAGAGCTAAAAAGTGCGATCTGCTCTGTTCATAAACCTATCTTGGATTAATTAAATCTGTCATTTATTTAAATACATGTCATGTTGTCATATTAAGGTTTCTACCTAAAACAAAAGGGTTGTCAGGAAAAATAGAATACTTTAGTTTAAAATCAAAGGCATGAACATAAGCCACAAATCAGTAGATTTTATAAATTCCACATGAAGGCTGCCTGTGGTCTGTGATCACGTGGAATTTATCATCCCTTAGAGATCAGTTACACGGGCAGTGTCCTTCTTCTCCTTAAGCTTTCTAGGGAATTTGTAGGAAATTTCATTTTCTTTTAGATGAAGGTTGTGCTTATTAATGCTTGACTGCATGGTATCAGTTCTGCTGAGCTGCTACTAAATAACCAAATTACTTTCCTTTCAACATCTGGACAAATTTTGATCACATGAAAACCTTAATTTGTGATGAACTGTGTGGAGTTACCTCTCTTCACGAGCAAGACCGCAAACGACAGTGAGAGAGAGTTCTTGTGTCTGAATTTTGCAGAGCTGGCAAGAACAGCAAACTGAACAGAAAACAAGTTTCTCTTACAACATGCACTTTTGCTGCCCTGGATACCAGCATAAGCAAACACAGTCTGTTTAATTGGTGTAGTTCCAGGGCTATTGCCAGAAGAAGGGATACTCAGGGCACAGCGTGCATATTTGCAGAGAAACTTGGGGCACGTACCGTTTATAGTCATCTTTATTGCATATTACTTGGACATGCTGCTCACGTGCAGAGCAATGATGTGATGCAGATACAGATAGTTCAGTGTGGTTGGCGGAAGATTTGCAGCTGAAGCAGAAACCTGTGCAGGGGGAGAAGGGAGGGAAGGTTCCTTTCAAACTGAGACCCTAGGACCTGAGCTGTGGGTGCCAGGTGCTGTTTTGTAGGGTTGTTATCCGTGAAATTCCTTCTACAGTCTATTTTCCCCTGACTGCGATGGTAATGCAATTTGTAATGGGAAAACTGGTTTTAAACCTGTCACATAGACAGACCTCATTCTGGTAGGATAGTGCCTCAGTCTGTGTAGCTGGGCAGCTGGAGCCACCCACTTGCTCCTAAATAGCTTTGGTGAGTACTGTATAATTAGGAACACCAGTTCAAAATCTGAAAGCTTTAAATAAATTGTGAAATGTAAGGTAAAACCTGTCCTGGTACATGCTTGAGAACCCATCGGTCTTCAAAATGAGAGTGGGTAATACAAGCTGGTTATCCAGTGTTGTGGCATCTCCATCCTTGGAGATTTTTGGAACTGGGTAAGACCCCAGGCAATGATCTAACTTTGCAGTCAGCCCTGCCTTGAGAAGGTTGGACTAACTGTCCTTTAGAGGTCCTGTCCAGCCTAATTTTTCTGTGATGCTGTGGTAGATTTCTGAGTATGCAGAGTTGTGCCGTTATCCACAGTGGATCTTGGAAAGGAGATGGGTCTTCTGTACTCTGAATTACGTGTCCATTCACTTTAGTCCTTGTTGGTGCACTGCAAGAATTTCTGTACAGAAACTGTACCTACTGTACACAGTGGGTAATTATCGTGATCTTAGTCTTATGTTCTCAAAGTATTGAGTCGATGTTTTCAGCAACATAGGGAAATATTGTTGAAATAAATGAATGTTAACAAGTATAAAAACATCCGTGGAATTTGGACAATGTCTGAAGAGTCATGTAGCAGCAGGGGCTTCCTTTATGTACTCTTGCATCAAATCACTATAAGCTGAGTGTTTTACATAAAAAATTACTACCTGTTGTGTGAAATAGTATGAGCGAACCAGGGAAGTTAGACTTGCTTGTTTCGTGTTTTGTTAGGAGTTCAACATTTTCAGGTTTTAATAGGGTGCATGAACTTTTCAAAGTAATCTGTGCTTTCCCATATATGAATGTTAACTTCAAAACTGAGTTTTATTTCAAAAGGAGTGAAATTAACGGAGTTTTATCGATTCAGCATAAAACATAATGTCAGGTAGTTGTTTCTACTTTCTCAGTGTCAAGCCCAGCAAGTAAAAATCTCTGAAGAATAGAAAAAAGAAGATAATCTTCTCTGATGAGAAGTGAGAATCCAAGTTCTCATGATGATGCTTTAATGAGAAAAGGGAAGTGCTTTAAAGAAGCAGTAAAGAAAATATTTATGTAAGCAAAATTAATTGCCACTGCTTAGCTTTAGTGATGGCCTCATTTCATATTTGCTGTCATACGAAACACTCATTCATAGAGATAGAAATCTTGCTTATATATCTAGATTTAAAAGTTGATCCTTTAGCACCTCGGTAGTTTTGACCGTTCTCAGAAAAATTGTTTCATATTTATATTACGCATTGCTCAGTTTTATAAATATTAAATGAAATGCAACACAGCAAAGCCCTCTTATCTACCTGAATAACTGCAGCTCCGCTAGGAAAAAAATACTACCTAATTTAGATGAAAAACATGCGGCAGCTTTTGACAGAGAGGAAGATAGAGCCAAGATAATCAATGAGCTGGCTACTCATTGATGTATTAGAGCTACCGCAGCATCTTGTTTGAACACTGGGCAAGCGTCCATTGTAGAAATCTGTAAAGCGATACCATTGGTTTACGTGAATCAGTTGCTACTACAAAAAAACTGTTGAATAGACACGTAGAAAAAAATGCTTAGTGTTGTCTACAACAGCACTCCCACTCTGCTCTCTAAATGGATTATGAGTTTCAACTTGTGCATCTGAGATTGAGGCAAAATGTTATTGTGGAAATACCTTCGTATCTCTCACATTCTGAAGTCCGGATGTACTGCTGGAACTGATTATAGTACCTTACTCAGCAAGTATCTTAACCCTTGCCTCTCATCTTTGAGCCAAGGCAGAAAGGCCCGGGGGGAAATGTTACACAACTGACCGGGGTTCCAGAAAATAGCTGATGGTCGAAGCGCAATTCTCTGTTCCCCTCAAGACCATGGGATGAATGCAACTGCATACAGTAACCACCTGTAGCAAGCTGGGAGAAATCGGGAGGAAATGGAAATTCTTCCCCCTTTGGACTTTTTTTAAGCTCCAGGGTAAAATCGATGGGGGCATATACTCTAAGGAACCTTTTGTATTGTTTGGTTTTCAACTCCAGCTGGTTCCCAAGACCTCAAATTTGTCCCAGCTGCAAAGCTCATATGACATGGTTATTAGCTTGATTGGTAGGCAAAACAAGATGACTCTAAGACAGATTAATGAAGTAAATGACGATGTTGCAGGGGCTAGATTAACATACTATGTGGGAAACGGATTCACTCAGCATCTGGAGAGGACTGTGATATAAAAAGATCTATACTTTCCTTAAATTCCCACCCCTCGACCCCCCAAATTTCTTCTGAACTTTAATCCTATAGGGACCCATAACACATTTTGAAATAATAAAATCCAGGCACTCCTCATTTTTCATTAGGAAGGGTGAGCATAAAAAAAGAGCATCTTGGTCCTTGGTCTGCTCAGAGCAGTTTGAGGAAAGGAATGTTTTATCTGTGTCCTTCAGACAGTGACATGTTGTGGTGACCATGCCTTACTGTGAACTGAGAAAGGACTCCCAAAGCATAACATGATCCTCAGGGAAGTTGATGCCTGTGAAGTCCTGGCCTTGGTTTACAATTTTACAGTGGTGACAGGGAGTTGGTGGAACAGTTGCACTGTAAATCTTGTTTATGGGCAAATAGGAAACATACCTTGTATATAAAACCAGGAATGTACTGTTAGTATAATTGAAATTGTAATGCTCTAATTCAAGATTTATTAGTAGTCTAGATGGGGTTGATCTTGCTGTTTTCTTCTTCATTCTAGGATTCATTTGTGGTCATATTTTTATGGTTGCTGACATGTTTTTACATTTCTGTCTTTCCTTCTTTCTTCACTGATCTGCAGCTCCACATTACATCTGAATTTACTATATACGGTGCCTTTCACATATTTTAAATAGTATTCCTTTGTTCTCTGTTTCCCTTAAAATCAGTTTTGTCCATCTCGGAGTCTGCATTTCTTTAACTTACCATTGACTTGTTTATAGCCTAGGAGGTCTCTGTGCCCCACATCTTCCCATCCCATGTCTGTATTCCTGCATGCCTCGTCCTGTGTCTCCAGTTCTCGAGGCCTCTGCTGTTGCACCAGGACTATATTTCTCTACATTACGTCGTTGCGTTACAGTCATTAAAAATCCCATTTTACATAGAATTACTGCTTGTTACTGCTGTCTCTATAAAACTACGGTTATAGCATACAAAGAGAACAAAAATAAAACAGATTTATCTGTAGATAACTGGTCATTTAGAGAAACTGCTGTCACAGATAAACCAAGTAAAACAAAGCTGCGGGCAGGTCAAGAGGAGGTCAGCTAGAATAGCCCTGCCAGACCGCAGCTCTGAGGCCTTGCAAACCCTGTACAAAACTTAAGGCCTGTTACTAGCACAGCGACCAAGCCACAAAGCCCAGTTCCTAAGTCCCCTTCTTGCTGGTGGAAATGACCGCAATTTACACAGGCAAAACTGCCAGTGTATTTTCACAAGTTCCTTTTAAATCAGGTCTAGAAGAGACTTTTTGTGCATATGCAGTTTGCGGGTATGCATTCCTTATATTCCTCATATGCGCATTGCATTTGTACCTATGGATCAGGGTTAGTCACACTTCAACAAGATGCATCAAAGACTAGTTTTTCTAGGAAGAAATTCCCAACTCTTAAAGATGCCTGGACCTGAAATCATAGGCAACATCATAGTCAAGCTCCAGAGAAATGCTGCGCTCCCTTGCCCTGAGACAACAGGCAGGAGGTACTGGTACCTTGCAGCATTACCTTCCATTTTTTCAAATAGCAGAAGAGTCTTGACCCAGCGCACCCTTGCCAGCTGTCCTTTGAGGACTCAGTTCAACCAGAACTCTGCCACCAGGTTGAATGCTGTCGCGTGTGAGCTCTCGCCATTAGTGAGCAAAATTGGAACACTCATGTGATGATTCCAACAAGGAAACAGCCCAGAGATCTCAAGCAGACTCTTGTCTCCTGCCCGTATATTTGAACAAGCACTGTCCTGTCAAATGCCCAGCGGAGGAAGGGATGGAGCCAATGCCCAGAGGAGGAAGGATGCAGCCAATCAACACTACTCTTGGTGTGAACTGAGACCAAAAGGAAACAAAACTGTTTCTTTCAAAATTTAGAGGGAAGGTGGGACAAAGGAAAAAAATCAGAGCAACCTCCCTTAATTAGACACGATTCAACCTAAGGAAACCCATAAGACAGAATTGCTTGCATACGGTCTCTAGGTACAAGATTGTTTATATGAATGAGTAATATTTCCTCAGTGTTATTGCTAAACAGGAGAATCCTTGAACAGATTTTCCTCCTACTCCATTGCTTGCTTGTTTTTTCAAGTGGCTTTTTAAGAGATATTGCTCCCCTGTGTTTGTATTTAACTGCCATCACCTGCCCACACAATGGATCTTTTTCATTTAGAGGAGAAAAAACTCTTACCCTGAATGAGGTAATTTTTGGATGAAGGCCCATTTGAATGTCTGCTCCTCGCTCTACCCTCAGAAGCTCTGTTTAGCACAAGTGAAAATTTTCAGGTTTCAGCTTCATCAAGGGAAAAGTTGCTGCAAACTTCTAAACTAAGCCCTGCCTCTTTCTCGACGCTCTGTTACCGCATTTTTCCTTTAGCCTCTGCTCTTTGAACACCACCAGGATGTTTTGTATCCTCAGAGAGGCACCGTGCTCTATTAGATAGCAGTTGAAATCGAGAATACACTTTTTAATTAACAGTTTCATAATTCTCCTCATTTCTAAGTGAAGAGGAAAATCCCACTGCTCCGTCACATCTGAAGACTACTGCACCGTTGTTGTCCCCAACGCACATCCACGGTCTAATAGAGATAAAAAATACTCTCCCAATTAGCATTGTCAAGCTCACTGCAGGTGTACTCGGCACACTCCAAACGCCGCTGACTTCAGCTGGCTGACATGGAAGAGCCAAGCGCTTCGGCATGGCTTGTGACTGGAGCACTGGAAGACTACGTTCCGTCAAATCCTTGGAGGTGAGTGTGGAGGACGGCTGTTCTGGGCTGCTAGCCCCAGTGGTCGCGTCTGTGCTCACCTGACAGGGAATGGCCGTGCCCATGAGGGCCACGGAGGTGGTGACAAGAACAGACTGTGGTTTGGTGATGATGGGGTTTAATTTTTTTAAAAGCTGTAAATAAAACCGATCATCACTAGGTGTGATGTCTGAGTGGTTCATACCGTGCATAGCAGAGATCATTGCAAAGCCCAACAGGTTCTCAAAAAAAAAAAACCCAAACCCTAACAATTCGATTTTCCTAAAGGAAACGTGGCTTAATGTTAGCACCTGCAGTTGCCTCAGAGCACAATCTCTTCTCCCCACATACACACATCTCAAAGAAGGGAAACGGATAGCAAAGCTCTGTCACAGGCCATGTCACGCTGGTGGGTTCAGCAACCAGAGAATTCCTTTGGACCTGAAGTCACATTTAACTTTGCAATGAGTTCATGTGGATCAAAAGTATGGTTTACTCTGGATCTTCAAGAGAAAAGAAAAGATGTTTTTTAACCATGAATACGTCTAAAAAAAATGTATATAATCTGCAGTAATTTATTCACAATATTTTCATTTTAATTAATTTCTAAACTGTTAAGAGAGGAGATATGCGCATAAGAAAATCTTTGTAGTTTTGGCTTCTTTAAAAATAAAATCATCCATTCACAATGTACTAATTAGGGAGAAGTACAAAGTGACCTAATACCCATTCTACTGTATCAAACTGGCTTTCATTTTTAATCATCCGTGCTGCCATTCTTAGCTCTTGAATAAGTACAATTTACCTCAAGCTGCCTAGGGGTTGTACTCAGCCTTCTGAGAAGGGACACGGATCACTTCTTTGTTCCTTTTTCCAAGGCCAGGCCAAAACTCTTGCACTAACAGTGGGAAAGGTCTTGAGAACTTTGGACATAAATGCAGCAGCGCTTCTGCCTATGTCTTTGGCATTGCTACTTTGCATCCTACTGTGGCAAATGAAGGCCATTGACAACTATTATGGGGCACACATTGATAGAAGAAGGGAACGGGATTTTTCAGCCTCTCTGACAGAGCTTTGCCATGGAGGCAAATAAAGGAGTCAAACAAGGTGGTTTTGGTGCAAGAGCCAGAAATGCATGCAAGGACTTTGTCTGTCTTCACATTGTAAGATTTTGAAGGCATGTGATGTAGTAGTATAGTTAAACGCTGCTCTTCAGCTCGGTATAGTGAGGAAGCAGTGACAGGGTTTGCTTGGAAGTTGATCTTGATCATCAAGTTGTTATCAGTTTTAGTCACACTAGGTTTTAGAAATAAGAGAAATATGGCTAACAATATGGAAAAAAAAAGATAACTTTTCCCCCTCTTGCACTGTATATGAAAGGCCACATAGTTTAAATTACAGAAACCATCCCTGGTGTGTTCAGTTCTTGAGATGAACATTAGTCCTTAGGAAATAGGAACATGTGCTGTACGTCCGTGTCATTAGCTAAACAAACAGTAAATGCTTCTGTAAGAGTGTTACTCTTAAACACTCATGAGCTCATTTAGATGGACATGACATTATCATAAGTTCGGTAGGTGCCTACAGGTTAAAAATCGCCACAGTTGATCTGCAGATATTGCTGGTGGCGCCCATCTGCTGATGACAACACACTAAACAACACGTGTCCGCCAGAATAAATTTATCTGCTCGCAGTGTTTGATCGTTGAGTTTCTTATCCATGACACCCAAAACCTTTCCACCCTGTGTTGCCTGTGAGCACGTACTGAAAGCACTGAGGCCAAAAGGAAGCTGTGAAGTAAACAAGCATTCAAAGTTTAGCTTAATTATTTTTAGCTACAAACAAAACCCATCCTGTTAACATTGCATACACTTTTTCTGGAAAGGGCGGCTGGGCTTTTAATATAGTTTCTCCTTTCTCGGACTTTTAACATGCTATTGTGTTCTGCAAGAGGTGATAGTTCTGCACATCCGAAATATCACAGCTGTTTTTGGCAGGGCGAATGAGTCCTTGTGAGAAGTTTCACCTTTTCCAGCTTTCCTGTTTTCAGGACCAAATTACTTATTTGAAGTTAGCTTGGTGTCTCTAAGTTGCAGATAAATAAGAAACATTTGCCTGAAAATTCTCAACCTTTTCAGGTTCTGAACTGCACAGAGAGTATTTGCATAAAAAACTTCCTTGCATACCTGCCCTCGCTTTATCAGTAGGCAGCTGCTTTTTAAAAGTTATGTCCTTTTGTCGGTCCCATGTTCTTTTTAAAGGCTGTCAAGTGCTTTGCTTCCCTGTTTGCAAGGAATGAAATGGTTCATCTAGGTGTGAGCAGGTGTGGTGATACAAAGAGTTATTGAGATAGTGATGATAAGAGGCAGAAGTGGAAACCTCAGCCAGCAAAACAAAAAATATGTATTTTATTGTGACTTAATAACCTTTCTGAGTTGAGTCATTGTCTCTTCATGTAGGCATTTTACATTGGAATCTTACACCTCTCTAGAGGTTCACAAACGATGTTTGGAGGTGTGTGATGTCTACCTTTCTTAACGCCCGATCTTTCAAGAATTTCCTGTACGTATGTGTATTAATTAATACAAATCTGAAGTCCCATATTTCATGTGACTTTACTGTTAGCTTCATATGGAAGTTTATATCAGCTGAATTTTGTTGCCCACACTTGTTGATTAAAAGCATGGCCAAGCACTTCTATTAAGAAAAAAAAAAAAAAAAAAAAGGAGTAATAGGAGTAATAGCCATAATGGCAAATCTGGCACTGACAGACAGGGAAAAGGAGGACCTCTAATTCCCGAACTACTTATCATGCTACAGAAATGAAGAGCAGCTTTCCAGAGAAGACCCACCCAGTGAGAAGGAATGTACTGTTCACTCATGGTCACCTCCCTCCAGTGCCAGGGCATTAAAGGGAAAACACATCTGGTGTTACATAGACATGCATTTACTGATCTTGACAGAGCGGAGCTTTGGCTTTATGCCGGTTGGTTCTGGGCTGTCTCATGGCACTGAAGCAGCTTTGTCTTGAAACAGAGTCCTGTCAAGTGGGCGACTGCTTGTGCACAGTGGCGTTACTTGTGGCTACATCAACTTTAGTTCCTGTTGCTCGTGTTGCAAATCAGTAGAGCCGGGCTGTCTGCTGGGAAGCACCCAGGCAACTTACTGCCATGAGGTTCTCACACACAAGAAAAAAATCCTCTGGTGCCTTCTAAATTTCAGTTATGATGCTTTCAGTGTAACGCAGCAGGTGGTTGTCTTGTCAGCCTGTGGGCTACGGACAGGAATGGTTTAAAATGCTGGTCTGCCTCGGGTGTGCATGGAGCACAGCCCAGTGATGTGCTGGTTAATGACTGGGGCACCCAGCTGTTGGCTGAGTTCATACAGAAAGTCCAGGCTGAATTTCTTCTTATTTTCTTTGTATTTTTACATACTTTGTATCAACTTTGCTTCTGAAAAATACCAGATGTCATCTGAATGAATTATTCTTAACATACTCTTACTATTGAGCAGAACTCTGTGTCAAAAAAAAATAATATCTTGGACTCTGTAAAGGAGGCCTGAATTGATGTCTTTCAATGCTAGAAGGGCTTTCTTTAGCCTGTTTTAACTTTTTAAATGACGACATAATATTTCCTTGAACATCATCTTGCTCGTGTCCCAAGTCAATTGTGCTTAATGTTCAGCAGTAAAGTAAATTTAGCGTGATAAAATCATGGCCTGCTCAGGTATACCTGGCATGTAACAGATGGACACAGTGTAAAACATGCTAAAAGTCATAGTAATATTTTTCACATGTGTTAATATTAATGAATTTTAGTTGCTTGTTTGATGGGAGAACAACATGATCCTGATTTATTTATCATAGCTTTCTTGACAGTTCCTGGTATGGATTCTTTCTTTGCTTCTGTTTCTCAGCTTCCCCATAAACAACACATTATCTGTCTTAAAAATTAAGATACCTTCTGATGCTACCAAACCTCTTCATGTGTTTTTTTTCCAGAGAGGGAATGGATAGAGTGGCCACACTAGGCTTTGGTGTTGATAGAAGTATTTTAGTTGTTATCTAATCAATAAGACCACCTATAAATCATCTTTGCTGGAGGCGACTACCATTATTCAAACAGACATGCCATACCTGCCATTTCCTCTAGCAGAATTCCTCTTGCTGTTCCTAAAGCCATTTTTTTTTTTTTTGCATGTTGTGTGGAAAATAATCAGGTTGTAGAGTCACTGTTAATTGCTGAATTTAGGGACCAGATGTTGGCAGCTTTTTTGCTAGGCAGCCTTAGTGGGTAAATAGCTGCTACTGCAGAAAAAGCTGATACTTCCTTCAGAGTGATGGCAGGCAGGAAAAAGGAGCTAATTCGAGTTGAGTTGTCGCAGGTGTACGTCAGACATGTCCCTAGGAAGGACACGTTACCCTGACTGTGGAAGGTGTGCAGTAATACCGAGTATTTACCGCTTACAGTTGGCATAAATCCTGTGGATTTTACAACATTGGGGGGGGGGGGTATGAAGATGATTTCTTCTCTGTGAATTCAAGATTGTCCAGAAGTGACTGTTTGAAGGGAGATGAAAAACTATGGGGAAGCTTCCTAGGAAGAACAGAACTGGAAGCTGGACCTGGCAGGGTCCATTTTTAATAGGTGCTGAGCACCTCCTGTGTTAAGTATATTGTTTTCCCTTTCGTTAGGATGCAGCCTTCCAGGAGGTATAGTCAGTGGGTTGTGTCCCACCTCCGCTTTCCTTGCAGTGTCTGCAGTTAGGGGAACGTTGCGTTGGAGTCAACTCTAAAGATGCAGGTGACAGCAGCTTTAATTACTGGCCTACACCAAATGTTTATTTCAAGTGAGGGTTTTGTTTTTAAGATGAGTTTTCTTGGGGAAGATGGTGCATCCCTCACGCTCAGTGACTGACTTCACTCTCTGATGGGCTGAAATGGAACCCAAGGCAGCATCTAAGCTTGCAGACTGACGAACATTCCTCAAATAACTGAGCCGGGGGAATAGTTACTACCCAGGATCTTGTCTGCAGCTGCATCTCGCACAATTGGAGCTCTTCAGTCCCTCTTATTTGCCAGCTGAGCTGCTCGTCCGAGTGTTCCCTTACGTGCCTTAGTCAGAACAAGACAGGATGCTTTAAAAAGTTTAGATGAGATTTATTAACAAACGGCATCATTTGGGTGATCTTGGGCAGTCCACCAGCACAGCCCAAGCTGGGAAAGGCCAGCTGCAGCCAGTAGGAGGTGGTCATCTGGGCTGTTACGGAAACATTGGTGAATTCTCCAGGGCACTGTGAAAGAGCTGTGGATGCAGAGGCGGATTCCCGTCTGGTTTGCGTTATAGCTTTGGGCCAGGTCCACTGAGTTACACCGATGTACCAGGGGGCTTTCCAGCACTGAGCCTGGTTTCAGGAGCTGTGGGTTAACACACCTAGAGCCACGGGAGGAATTACTGGAAGCTTGTAAGGAGCAACTTGCAGCACAGGCTCCTGAAATGAAGATGTCACCTTAACCTCTCCTCCCACACTGACATCCCACTGGATGTCACACTGCCATGGGAATCTGCTGGTCGCTGCTGTACCTTGGACTTGGATTTGTTATTCATAGCAATAATAAATAGAGAAATAGAGGTCGGTGAATTAACCTTTTGACTGATCTTCAAAGCTAAAGTAATACAAAAAGTAGTGCTCTTGGCTTTGTGTTTGTACAGTGTTCAAAATAATGAGATTTTAGCCTCGCTGAGACCCTTGGGGCTGCTCCAGTAACCGTGAGCAATAACGATAAAGTGCATTGAGCGGATGCAGACAACTGCCTTAGTAACAAGAAAGGATTGCAAAGTTAAAGTAGGTACGGCTAATACATAAGTTACTTTTTTTTTCACTTTATAATTGACGAGCATGTTGCCAGGGCCCATGAGGGCAGCATCTGCCAAAACGGCCTGAGCGAGGTCAGTTTGAATGGTGAGCATGGTCCCCTACATCGGAGCTGAGGCTGTTCACATCACTGAAGAGACACGCTACAGGCCGCCCAGCTTTCCAGCATATGTATTTAGTAGTGATTTTAAGGAAAATGAATTTTCCTCCTCTTTTGTCTCCTCTTCCTTACATCAGTCACTAAAAGAATGTACACGGCTTGTTTGAAGCCTTCGCCAGTTTTGGCATTTGTACTCACCCTGACAAAATGCTGGTCTGTGCAGAGTATTGGAGGAACATTGTTCTGACAGCCCATTGAGTTTTACATTCCCAAACTTTCCTGGTTAATGTACCGTGGGCTGCGTCTGCTCCCTCCTCCTCTCGCCTTCCTCTGCTGACGCCACGGCCCCGGGAGCCGCTGGCTGCTGGCACACGTGCCCGAGGACGGCTCCTTGCGGCTGGGAGCACCCCAGCACCCTGTCAGCAACGCCTCCAGCGGCAACGGCGTGGGGAAGAGCTTCGCCGAAGGAGGTCTGCATGTGGCAGCACACAGGGTTATAAAAGAATAAGTGGCTTTTACAGAAATTATGCTAGCAACCGTGCTGTTTTAACAGACACTAAAAAGCGGGATGGGGCTGGCCACGTGAATGTGTAGTCAGTGCAAAAAGGGATGGTATTTTGACAGCGGTGTGATGGTGCCATAGCATTCTTTCAATTTGCATTTTTCTGTTAATATAAGCAACTAATGAGGCTATTCCTATAGCAGTAATTTATCTCGGAAAAAATTAAGTTAAATGTTTCCTGAAAAGCCAGCAGTAAATAAAAATAACCCCCCTCCACTAGGCCTGGTTTCATAATCTCGGAGAATTTCGTTTCATAAGATAAAGAAAATCAAAGCAGAATGTGGAAAAACAAAATAGGCATGCCAGAAACCCCTGGAGAAGCCTGTGACTTGCAAAGGAAAAGGATGAGCTGAAAACATACCATAAAATATTGAATGTTAAGTAATACGTCGTCTGTAAAGAACTAAGAAAAAAACTTTTCTGAGCATATTTGTGGAAGCTTTTTGTGAAAGTGAGAAGCTTAAAAGCAATACACACACATACATTTTCATGCTGACAGTTGAATAACTGAATGATGGAGCTGAGTAGGATTACCATACTCCAACAGGAAAAGCCGGTAGATTGGTACCTTGATGTTCTCTAGACTTGTTTTATTATACTGTTTGCTGATAAGCTTGCATTTTATTATTTAATTGCAGACGTTGAAATCTACGTCTTTTTTCCCCTCAAAACCCCAACCAACAGTCCCATAAAATAGTGCTTTTTGGGCCAAAATCCCTGTCACGGGCACTCTAGTTTTCTTTGCCTTACCTCGACCCGTCCAAAAAAAGTGAAATGAGAAGGAAAAAAAGGCTGGTATAATAGATTAATGTAGATACTGCAGATTTGTCATAAATCTTTGTTAACTCATTTGTTAGCTGATTGAGACCTTTCCCCCTTTATTTTCTCATTTTACAAGGAGCGTTTCCTGACATTTCACTTACTGCTTGAGATTACCAGTACCTCGTTCGCTCACTCATTTATTTGATCAGAGTTGGAAACGTTGAACTATCTTTTCTAAAACATCATTCTTGAAACGAAAAATTGTACAGGGCTGAATAGAGCCCATTGATGAAGTGAAGTACCAGGTTAACACGGTGGGGTGTTAGAGTATCGATGTGTTCCAGGGTGGGTTCGGTGTGTGGGTGTACGTACATTTGCTGCAGAAGCTGCTGGGTTTGTTGGTGCCCTGAGAGCCACCTGGCAAGCGCGGGCTTGGCTGACTTGAGGCACGGGATGAAACAGAATCTAGTGCACGTCGGTGGCATGTCTTAATTACTGGCAATCTTACCTTAGTGCGCGCATCGTGCAATGTCGTATTTACTGCTAAAGCCATACCTCGGGCGCTTATTCTGTAAGCTAATAATGGAAATTAAACAATTCAACGTAGGTGGTGGAGTAACTCCCTGATGAGCGCAAATTCAGCTGTCTCTCTGTGTGTACGGGTGAATCGCCAGTGCTCTCCCTGCAGGCCTTGCCCACAAGTAAGCTGGAACAGTGAAGATTCAGCTGTGCAAGAACAAATCTTTCTTCTCCAGCTTGTTCCCGGCTTGCGCTTTCTTATGGCAGATGGGACATTGGACCGGCTCAATGATCGGGGCCAGTTGTTGGAAGCTCAGTCTCTTCAGTGCCAAGCGGAATAGGAGGATTCTTTTACCCTAAGTAGTGCTGGAGGATTGAGGTAAAGTGGGTTTTAACCAAAATCTGAGTCTAATTTTGTGATTTTGAAGCAGAGCCTGACAGGCAAGTTCTGTCACGATATGGCTTGCTAACAGCAGGAGCAACCAGGCTGGGAAAGGTCATCCTTATCCCCCCAGACCAAGAACAAGTCTGGGGAAAGATCAGCAGTAAAGGTCATGTGTTGCTGCTGTATGACAGCTGGAAAAGAGCAGGTTAAAAAAGGCTGAGCTCTGTCACTTTTAGGGCAAAGTTAGTTGCCTACAGTGTGAGTTAGTGTTTCTCTCCGCTGTTTTAATTATTTTGGTCATCCATTCAGTGAAATATTTTCAGTGCAGTGCAGTGAACTGAAATGACCTAGAAATAATTCCCTAACACAACCTGACGTGCTGCCTTATATTCAGAGAGACATTTATTGTTTTACTCGTAGAAGATCTTCATCAAAATGCTCCTCAGTCATTCCAGGGTGGCTGTTCCCATTCCCACAGCACCAAATAGCATTACATACACGAGCTACTAGTTAGTGGCTTCCTGCTTCAGAAGTTGAGTGTGTCGGGACAGACATTTTGCTTGTGGAGCTCCAGAGGAGACCCACGGGACGTGGCGGCAGGAATTGTGGCTGTTTTTCTGGAATCAACACCGGAACCTCGGGCACAAGCAGGTTCCGCTGCGGTGGCTGATGCCGAGCAACCCCTTGTGCTGCTCTGCAGGGGTGCTGGTTGGGAATGGCCAGCTGGTTAGAGGCTACTGCCTTTAGCTGGCATCACTGCGCCCACCACGGTGCCGGCTGAGCGGAAGGTGGCAGTCCTGGCTGTGTTGGCTGTAGTGAATTTTAATTGATTGCTGCGGGGGGTAGCTATTCAGCTGCCGGGGGGACTGGGATGTGAAAGCCGCTGTAGGTTTGCATGGGGTATTGCTAGTAAATGATAGTGCCAGTGATGTTTGGAAAACCCTTTTTTTTAGACTAAACTAGCCTCTTCGGCTTTTGTATGTTGAACTTTTGTTTAGATGTTCGCAGGTTGCTTTAGAATAATTATAGTGAACAGAAATTGCATTGATGTGATGTAATAAGGCAGTGGTTTGTTCCATTCAGTTTTATTCCCCTTCCGGCACTAAGTGGGTATCCAGTTTAGGAAAGTGTAGAGGAGACTCCAGACATAAATTTACCATGTACATTTTGGCTATCTTATACTCACTGTTACTTTGACATGTTTATAAAAGCCTCTCAGCTACTTATTTCCAAAGATCTGTAAGGCAGCTAGTCCAATATGACTAAAGCACCATTGCTGGCAAAATACATTAATTTTTGTCCTTGTGACAATGCCTGAGCCATCTCGTCCTTCTCTTAGGCAGTGTTGGACACATTTAGCACCATCATGTACTTATGACTCACAAATAACTCACCAGATTACTTCAGCCTGTTTGATATTCAGAAATAATCACTGAATAATTTGCCGCTGATTTTAATGTGAGACCATTTACAAAGCTGGGGGAAAAAATAATCAGATGTTAAGTTGCAAAATAGTGTGAGTTGTCCCCCACCAATTCATAAATTTTAAAATAGGGGGCAGTTATTGAATGAATGCACTTGTGAAGTAAGAGAGAGAGAGAATGAGAGAGCGAGCCTGTTGGCAACTGGGGATTATTGGGTCCCTCAGCTGTAACCTACCAGCGGCAAGACACTTGTACAGTGAGCTGCGGAGCTGCTTGAGTTAATGGCTTACGTGTTTCGGCAGAAGAATAGAACAAAACACAACAATACAGCTCTGTAGCCCTAAAAAATAATTGGATTTCTGTGAAAAATAAAGGAAAAGTGCTCATTGTCCTGAACATGCCAGCAGGACACTTGCCTGGCCTCAACTTGTAGAGGCAGGAATGCAAAGTGGCAATATTTACATCAGCTTCATAGGAAGACTGACTCTGTGGAGGGCCTAATCTTACGTTTCACTTTACCCAGTTTATTCCCCTTTGCGCTCTGATCTTTTTGCTTTTTTTTTTTTTTTTCTACTTCTTAGGAAGAAGAGAGGAAGTAAGGCAAGACAAGAGGAAGTAAGGCATATTAAGACTGGAAAAAAACAGGAAAAATTGTATGTGGGTAAACCCCTCCCTCCCACCCCGTTCTTATCTGTTTTATTTTAAACATCTCTCTCTTCAGTCAGCACCATTGTCCTGAAGATAATTTTGACTGCCATTCTTTTGCTTTGGCATCACTTTCTATCTGTGCCTGTGCTGAAGGGCTGCTCAGTCTGCCTGGAGGAGGAGTAAAGTGTACCTGCCCCTATGATGGCCACTCCACAGCCACTGTGGCCAGCAGGAGAGGACAGGAAGAAGTAGTGAAGATGCGGGCAATGATCAGAAGGTGGTACAGAAACTACCACTGTCCCTTCAGGACCATCTCTAGACACTAGTCTCTAGACACTAGAACTAACTGAAGTAACTGGCCATATATATATATATAATGTGGCATTGGGGAGCATGTTTTGCTGTTTTTGATTTGGTGGTTGTCGTTGTCATGTCCCTCCGTGTATGTCCTGTCCTCCCAAAATGATCCCTAGCAGTATGAGAAGCTGAGAAAGAAGGCGGGGGAGAAGGTAAGCAGGCCCTTTAGAATATAAAGGCTGGTGCCTTCCTTCTTGCTCTGCTGAATGAAACTCCTTTGTGGTAGTTTGGCAGACTCACAAACACTAAGGTAGGAGCAGCAGCTACAGCTGGGTGGCAGCTGCCACAGCTCACACTGAGCTTTGAGTTGATAGCTTCAGATTCCTGGGAAATACAGCTTTTATACTGCTTTCCTCATCGTGTCTGTCTGTCTGTGTTTGTGGGTGGCAGTACAATGGACTTCAGTCTCCCCTTCACTGGGAATCGTTCCTGAAGTGAAAGGAACCAAGGCAGGAATGTGCAAATGCTTTAGTGCAACCCACTTTTGCTGCTCCCGGCTGGGTTCAACGGTGGGGGCCAGCTGTGGGTACAGCTATGCAGGGGGGTGGGCAGGCAGGAGCTGCTCCCCTGGGACTCCTTCCAGGCTACGGTGAGCCTGAGATCGTCCTCCCCTGAACGCATAGCTGTGCCTTTGGGCATGACCCAGCGCCCCTGAGAACCACCCAACTCAGTGGGAGCTGAGTAATTTTAATAGTTAATTGTAATAATGCTATTGTGGTCTGAGCAGAACAAACCAGAAATAAGCAGGCTTAAAACAAACAAACAAAAAAATCCCAAAAGCAACATAGTGTTATTTTAGAATTTTTAGAATAAAAGCACATGTAGCTGAACTAATACTCCCGACAAGCAAGGACATGGATTTCTCTCAGGGCATCCTGCAGTCCCAGAGGGAAGAAGTGACCTTATTTGCATTTTTCTTGTTGAATTGCTGTCGGGATTTCTGCAGCACGGCAAGAGAAAATTCCTCCAGGAGAACATGGAAATATCACAGCACTAACGCAATATCCTTCAACTAGGTTCCTTTTCCTCCGCCATCCTTTGCCCCTTGCCCTGCCATCTGGCAGCCACCCAGCACTAACCCATGCGCCCGCGTCGCTCAGATGCGACTCTCATCCTTTTTCTTACAATATATTGTGAGAGCAGTAAGGCATGACTACGATACTGAAAGCCCATGAACTAAACATTAAAGATGGTTTGAATTTTTCCCTGTATTTGAAAAGCATCAAAATTGCCCCACCCCCACCCCCCCACCCCCCATTTCCAGAAGAATCTGCGTTCCCATGTACATGCTCCCATCCTTCCTCCCCAGCCTTTTTTAAAAGCAGGAGGAGGATCTGCCCTCGCCTTGGACATGTACATTTGAGTGCTCCTTTCTAAGGTCAGCATTTTGAATTTGAAGTCTATGATTTTAGACGCTTCTATCAGGAGCGTTTTCAATTCTAATCATGTTCTCTAAATTGCTTAGACTCTTTCCCAGCATGATGTCCTGCTCCAATTTTATAGTTAGATAATTAAATTCCGAGCATCGGAGCAGTCAGCTCCTCAGCAGTGTTGCAGAGATGCAGATGTAAGGCTGTGCTGTGCACCTTCTCACCCTTTAATGGCAGCTGATACAGCGAACAGTGATTTTTTTTGTAGAAACATATCATCTGTCCGTTTAGAGTAAGGCCACAGTTTCACCAGCACCTTGGCTTCGGCCCAGGCTGGTACGCGCCTCAGTACTGGCTTAGGAATCAGTGACTTCAGGTGCTGCAGCGCACACCCCAGAGCATCAGCAGAAACCTACCTGAGGAACATTTATTTTCAAATCCAGGCTTTTGACTAGGGCTGCTCAGAGGTCCTGGGCTGCCGTCTTCCCACAGGAGCGTTAGAGGCAGGATGCCAGGTAGGGCTGTTGACCGTCACGTTTTAAGCTTTCTGTGTGATGTATGCACACACTAACTAAATTACAGAAATAGCGTTATGGATTAATCATACACATCACAAGTGTGATACAGCATTTTGATACTGAAAGGATGCATTTTAAATATATAAAAAAAAATATACGAAACATTTCGAACTTGCTTCACAGAAAATAACGCACCTTGGTTTTGTGCAATGAAAGACTGCAAAATTCTGAACGTAATGTATAATATAACCTTTATTCTTTTTCCTCTAAACTCTTGGAAACTTACATAACAATCGTGCTTTAAGTATGACACCATTTATAGACATTTAAAATGCATCTTAATTTATAAATATTTTACATTTGGTCCATAGAACAGGTTGCAATTTACTAAATAATACTGTACTCTTTTAAACAGGCTCTGTATATATTTTTGAATATGTATATATTACATATATATTTTTATATAGAGATAGATTTGCTTGGTGTTCAGATATTTCCTTATTGCAAAAAGCATATATGATCATACAATAATCTTTTTTTTCAGGGCAAGTACTACAAAAAAGTTACAGCTATTCACAGTTTACACACAGTAGTTCTACAACACTATTTTGTGCTATATGATACGTTTGTACAGCTTTTTGCTAAAGAGCAGGTCTGTCAAACATCTGTCATAATTGTTTACAATCAAACATTAAATACTGCATTTTTCTTAGAACAACATGGGACTCGGTTACATTAAACAAGAGAAAGTTGGAATTTTTATCCTTAGTCTAATGAAATTCACAATTATAATGTGTATGTATCGTGTATAATGTTTGCGGAGGATGTACGGTTTTCCTCTAAATCCCAAAGACTTACAGGACTTTTGTATTTCAGCTATAGCCGGTTAGGATGTAGCTCATAGATCTCATAATATTTTACAATTGATCTATGTATGAAACAGTTTAGAACCTACCAAACGTACTCTGAGAGTTTATGATGCAGTTTGAAATACATGTGTATTTTATATATATATTATTTCTACAATAATGTGCTTGACATTCTGAGAATAATACCTTATTGCAAGAACATGTTTGTCACCTTCAGACAAAAACAACGAAAAACCCAACATTCACAGTTAACATGTTTTTCACGTAGTAGTTCTACATAAATTGTGCTATCTAACATTGTACGTTGCACAAAAATTTGCTGAAAAGCATGTTTCATTGCACAGTTCTGTCACAGTCATTTACAATCAAACATCAACTACTGCATTTTCTGTAATCCTTTGTGTCTGTTGTATAGCTGCCAAACGAGAAATGCCGGACAGGGCCAACCGCTGCATTTTCCACACAGGGGAAAACTTCCAGGAGCCGAACGGGCTTTCTAGCTGTGTGGCAAATGCAGACGGAGCCCAGAGTGGAGATTTTTGTATATTATTATTGAAATAGCTTTCCCTCATGCCTTCCTCACCACAAATAATATGTAGATGAAAGCAAAACTGTTTTCAAAGTGCTAACGATCCATGTTTTATCATTTGCTTATTAGAAACTGTTGAAGTCCTTTAACGGATTAAAAAGAACCGTTGTGAATTAAACCCTAAATTAGAATTACAAGGATAAGCTTCAATCTTTAAGCCATTGATTTGGTTTCTATTTTGGAGGCAATGCAATAACAGTAGAATAATACCAGCATAACAAAAGCTCAAGTACTCAGAGCTTGAATTGCAAATACTTTGTATTTCTTTTACTCCTGGGAATCTTTAAGAGCTCTTGGATATTACTTCTCATTTTGCTAAAAAAGTTAGAAGTCGTGGTTTTTACTTCTAACATCTGCGATTCACGTAGTATTGATATGTCCTTTTTCTGAGAAACAGTATATATATTTTCAAACAAATTTACGATCTTGTTTGAAAGTTATCCTGAAAGGCTAAGCACACACTAAGCATTTACAGCCATTCTATGCCGCATTGCCACAAAGAGCCGTATAATTTAATTTGCACTAGGAATGTTTATGAAGGCTGTGTCTGCTGTTAATTGAAGGAAGTCTCTTCTCCCTCAAATGGCCTCAACTGGAGCAAATTTTAAGGGCAGACTTTTTCACTGGAAATCACTTGTTTACAAAATACTTCGTTCTTTTTGTACAAAACAATGCCAAACTGATTTTTACTCCTGCAAAGTCAGAAATAACAGTCTTGGGATTCAGCAGTAAGAAATATTGATAAACTACTAAAAATCAGCAGCACAAAACTTCAAATAGTCGTGCTAAAAGGTAGATTAAAAAGGTCTTGGCACATCAATTTACAAATTCCAAGGTATGTAACTATTATTGTGAAAGGATAAAAACATTAACAGTCTGTGGATTGCCAGAGAACACAAAACACTGTCAACATCTGAGCTCACGCAATGGTTGGATCATACCCATGGCGATTCCCTTATAGTGGAGATGACCTTTTTTCTTTTTTTCTTTTTTTTTTTTTTTTTTTGCCACTAGAGGTAGGTAATTATATATTCTCAGACATAAATTTGTGGTCATATTCAACCATATTTTTTGTTTTTCTGGAGTAGTATTGGTACTTTTACAATAGAGAAGTTTAGATGTAGGCTTCTTTGTTTGCGGAGTTGCTCTGTTGGGCCTGGTCTGGCCCGTTTTCAGGATGAGTGATGTCTTCACTTGGCTGAATCATTACTTGAATGCGCTGTTTAAAGAACAACAATAAATGCGAGGCAGTCAAAATACCATTTCTAAGGTTACTTTTTTCTTTTTAAAAACAAGTCAATCCTAAACACTTCTGTCTAGGCATTGGAGCTTAAATGAAAAATTCTGTCTATCTCCTAAGGGCCCAAAAAGGCAGTAAGTCACGTACACTCAAACCGGCTTTAGCTGTGTTCTCAACATGACAGTGGGCGTTCAAAGACCACATGCAAAATGGTAGATGCCACCACGCATTACCAACTGAGCATGTCTAGGGGAAAGCAATGAGGGGGACTGCAGTGGGGGGCAGGTGAGGACAGACCCCACTGAGAGCCCACAGGTCACGCACAGAGGCTGCAAGTTTGCGGTGGGGGACTGAAAGCTGGATCTGGGACGTGATGGTGACCCTCCCCAGGGAGCAGAATGGACTAGAGAGTATTGGCTGCAGCTTCTGGGAGTTACTACCTCCAAGGATACAACAGGTAAAGTAGACTTGTATTTAAGATATTTTATTTCTAGTCCTTTTGTGTTCTCCTTTCATAAAGGTTATCTGCCTCAATTCACATCGAGGAAGAGCCCAGGTTTGATCGTCAAAGCCTGTGGGTGGTGCAGGCTCCTCCAATTATCTGATGGTCATTTGTCAATGCTTTCAAAAACAAGACCACAGCAAGATTGAGATGAAGAACTGTTACTGTGGTCTTACACAACTCTACCTGAGAAGCAGCTATATTGCAGAGCAACAATTCTCCCTTTGCACACAAATGTTTCCATAAGACCAAGGGAAAGTTATTCAAAATGTAGCAGCTAAGAATGAGCAGAGAGAAAAAAAATGGAAATTTTTTGGTAGACTTCTCTGAAGTGCCACTGAGTCTTCTAAAATTTGCTGAAGACAAATATTTGGATCAAGATCTAAGCAATTCATGAGGCATTGCTCGTCAATTCTGCTTAAGATCATCTGTCCCTTTGCAAAGATGGCTCTGTCAGCTGATTTTAGAATATTCCAGAAATTCTGACAAATTAATTTTGACAATCTTTCGTTCCCACAATCATAGAAGACAGTGATATATGTTTCAATACTCATGCTGAAGAAGTGTCTGTTACACACAGAACGAGATTATTGGCTGGAGAGGGAAAACTGAGATAAAAAACATTAAGTATGGCAATTGTATTTAATTATGTAGGTAATTACTAAACAGTGTAATGGTCAATAACCTCGTTAACATTTCGCACTCCTTTAACAGCATTTCTCTGAGGATCTTAAAATGGATTTAAGCCATACAATGCCCCTCTCACATGGGAAGCGTCCTTTCCTTTTAGCAGACAGAATAAGGAATCAGGGAGAAGCACAGTGCAATGAAAAAAGTCTGCTAATGTTCTTCATGAAGTAACTGTTCATAGAAATCCCTTAAATAAAGACTAAAGGGAAGTGCAGCATAATCATAAAATATGCTCCCAGGATTTTATGTGTACTTTCCCTCAGCTGCAGGAGAACAAGGCAGCCGTTGGAACTTAGAACAGGTGTAATGCTCAAATAAGGGCTCAAATCTGCGATCCCATTGCAGGGAGATGCTAGATAGGGTCACTACGAGCACACTCATGGGAACCAAGAGTTATGTGGGTTTAGTCCTAAGAGTCCGATTCCAATTCTTTAAAGCGTCACCTGCCTCGGTACATGACGGTTTGTCTTGCGTTAATAAGGACAAATTTACATATTTTGTAAACTGCTACTTTGTTGTCTAGGTGTAAGGAGCTGGGATGTAAAGTGTCTGGAACTGTCAAAGCCCAGAGATAAGGACCCCATGTAATCGGTGAATTATGTTTCACAGCAGATAGTACAGACACCGCCTTTGTTTTGTCTGTTTGGTACTTGTTTTTCAGCTCGATGCAAAAATACCTGGGCTAAGCAAGTGAGGCCACAGGATACATAGTAGAAAAGAGCTGCCCGGCAGTCTTTTATCAGTGTGCACAGGTCTCACAAGATGAAATCACAGTCAGGAGAAAGACTTACCTGTTTTAAGGAGCCTTTCAGGGTTAGAAACATATATGCCATATAGCCTGGTATCAGCACCATCGAAGACAAGGCCATGAACCAGCCAACCCCTTGGCCCCATTTTGGGAAAACGTAACTTCCCATTGTGAGAGGAGTCATTTGGACAGCACTGAAGATAAATACTCCCTGCAAAATACAGTGGAAAAGAAGATTTGGATGAGATTTCCAGCGTGTTCTGCATTCAAGAGTTTTACTGGATTGACTTAGACCTCAAGCCTGCCTTGACATCCAGACAAGGAGAAAAGGGTTCCTTTGGTCCCCGGCGATGGTTGCCGGGCACTTGCTTGTAGATGGGGCCGGCAGGTCAGTCTTCCCGATGGAAGTTGCAGAAAACAGGCAAATGTCAGCCCACTGCACTGACTGATTCCCCACTAGCTTAACCTCTAGTGCGGGAATAGGTCAATAACTGAACCGTAATTCTGAAATTGTTTGTTTGTTTCTACTAACTTTCTTATTGGAGTAATAGTATCAGTAGAGTTCTAGGAGTCAGCAACAGACTCCTAGAGGCTCTGAATAAGAAATGTTCTTTCAAGCCTGACTCTGCACTGACGTCTAATATCCCTCCCTAAGAGTGCTCGGACCAGAGGCTTTGATATCATTCAGACCCTCTGAATAAATTCATCATGGAAAATGAAGACAGTCAGAATGGAACCTGCAGTTCAGTAAGTGGCCACAGATTTGTCTGTATAACAAAACTTATCTTATGAAATTCAAAAACCACTTTGAATTTTTCAATAACAAGAGGTGAAGAGATAGTTTCCCCAGATGTTTCTTACCAAACTTAATGTTTCAAGTTAACACGATATTTTCACATACATAACCTACATCTCAGATTATCCAGGTATGCGGGTACGGGATATCCACTGGTACTAGTGGAGTCCTCGGATAACCTGCACAAAATCAGCGGGAAGGGGGCTATTGGGAAAGATGGGGGTCCTGGGGAATAACACCTGCATACCCATGTATACCGTACCATTGATCAGCAGCACTTGTGGGTTGCTTTTGTGTTGTTTTCAAACAGATGACCTGTAAATATGGTATTTCTTCCTTTAAGTTCCCAAGAAAAACTCCTATCCCATTTCAAATGTCTAAAACAGCCTGCATCAGGGAACCTGCTAAACTGAACCAGCAAAGAAGGAGGCTCATTCTGATCCCAGCTTCAGGTCTTGTGCAGAACATACTCCCTGAGAGCAGAACCTCGAGTGGCAGATTTTATTAGCACATCATCATCACCTGTGAACTTGCACTGGACAACAAATTCTGTTGAAGACTTTACAAGACAGGAGAAATCTGGTAAGTTGTACATACAATATTGGTCATCTTCCTACTATATCACTGAAATAAACAAAATGCATTTTTTATGTCTTCCTGAAGACTTATTTTCAGAAAAATGAACTCCACCTTCGTCTAGGTACAAATGAACCAAGGAACCCTCAGTATAAACACATTTCTGTGCCTCTCTAGTGCTCTTTGTTTGCTTTTTTACAGCCTTGGGCTACCTATATGGGAATATCGGAGAAATATCAGTGAGTGGGAAGTATTGGGTCATGTGTAATAGTGTCTACTTGATTATGGTTTTTTATATTGCATCTGGGTTGGCTACATTATGTGTAGTAAATTTACATTACTTTGCTTATTATTTCAAGTTGTACAGTATGGGCTTAGCTGGATAAAGCTTAAAAGCTGGAAAAGACTGTACTGTGGTTTCCAGCGCAAAAAATCCTTGCAAGGTTTGCCAGAAAAAAAGGTACCAATGTAGTATAAACTGAGTAATATATTCCACTGAATCCCGTGAGAGAAGAACATCCATTCGTAATCCTAGTCTGTTACCAGAATAGTGCCTGTGAAGGAATTCAGTTAGTTTTGTGCATATGGAAAATGTAGACTTTAGAGAGATTGCTAAATTTTATGTAAGAATACAAGAAATGGTCAAAATTTGTTTCTGACAGTTTTCTATCTCTGCCGATCAAACTCTTGAAAGTTACTATTTGCAGAGGACTAATACAAATCTTGAAATTGAACAAGGTTTCTTTTCTTAGGGCACAGGCTTCCTCTAACAACACTGGGTTTTGCCTATTGTCTTTAATGGAATTGCTCAAATCCTTAAAAAGGAACGAGGTCGGTGCTAATATGAACCTGTGGGGGTGGAAATGACAATGCTGTAGTATATTTGCCACCGCATTTACATCCTTTGAATCATATAATAAAAGTTTGTTTCTTACTGCCACAATGATAGGAGTGAAAAATGACCAGCAGAGTTTCCACCAGATGCAGGGTCTGTATCCCACCATCTCTTGGATGTTGTCATAAAATCTATTAACACCTAAATGTAGAAATAAGAAACAGTATAGAAACATATCAGATAATGGATTCAATTGAAAGCTCAGTGGTTTTGAGAGACACTGTCATACATGATGAGGTATAATTGGAAGCTCTATCCAGCCCCCAACATAACTTTTCACCTATCTGAACGGGAAAGAAATGTGCAAACTCAGAAGCACCAAGAATCATTTGTTCTCATTCTTTCACATCATAATTAATTAATTACCGACCAGCAAACATATTCCCATGCAAAGGCTGAGGGAATCTGTACATCTGAAGGTCGGATGCAATAAATTGCCCTTGGTTAATTTAAACTCTAAGTCTCATTAGAAGGAGAGATTTAGAATGATATTTTACAAATTAAATTTAAAAAAAAAAAAATCCATCCTAGTGTTAACCGGCTTCACTCTGTGTGAATATATGCACATCAGATACACACACAACTGCATATGAAATCAGAGTAGCCCTTCTGCTGCTGCTGATACCTACCAGCACTCCATCATCTTCTAGAAGATATGTCTATCATATTATTTATAACTTTGTATTTGATTTCTTCATGTTTTAGCTGGTGTATTTTTCCATTCGCATTTGCTGGGTTCATACACAGTATGTCTCCCCTATAAAGTGCTCTTAAGCCCATTAAAAGCCAGCAGAAAGACTGCTGTTATCTAGCTCTGAATCAGTTTTGTAAAATAAGATGAAGTGCCTTAGTAATCAGGGGAGTAGGTCCTTGGACTAGCTAACACAGAACTGAGGTCAAATGCACAAATACTCTGGCAAGAATATCATACGTATTCATTAATCTTTATACCCCGAGCTTCTCAGTCCAGACTTCTGGATATTTTAGGGCAATTATGCAAGATCAAACTGACCAAGGAGCCCGGCTCTCACTGCAAGATCCTAGAGTGACTGTGTCATTTCTGGAAATGAAACGTTACGAAGTCCAAAAGACTTAAGTCATTATGTTGCGAACAGCAGTACCTAACACCTCGGAAGACCCAGGCTTTCCAAGGAAGGGAGACAGGAAAAAAGAGGGAGATGTCACCTATTTAGTATTTCTGAAACACTTAGCATCTAATGACTTCCAGGCTTATACACGGGATGTTTAAAAGAGGCAGAAATACCTTCCACAAGCCAACATTGAGTTCTCAGTGGAATGACGTGCATATAAAACAAGGCCAGTTTCAGTTCCACCCTCAGCATGTGCACATACAAAAGAACAAATCAGTAGATGAAGTATCCTTCTGATGTGCAACACTTATGGAAAAAATAAAAACTGAGTTGTTTACCGTAGCACCAGGATATTGAGATGCACTCAAAGAATACAAGGAACAAGAGACTCATTCCACTGGCAGAGTAGTAGTCAAAAAGCTTAAACACATAGATTCCACCCTAAAACATATAAGAAGGAAGTGTTAAAATAAATAGTAAGGACTCTAATTTCAAAACAGGTTAAAATGCAAGCTAAAAACTAACAGTGACAAATAGGTTAGGGACATATTAATGTAAATTAATTAAAGTTAACAGGTTAAAGTCTTAACAATGCTTGAGGTCAATACTGACAAAAATCAGATTACTGCTAGAATTCAATTCACTGATTTGATTTCACTTTTACTCCTTTTTGTTCAACGATTCAATCACTTCCCTGAAACAGTCTGCAATCCAGTAGATCACAGAAGCAATGAAGGACATCCCTAGCTACCACTTGTTGGACTGTGTAGATTTGTATGTTTTTGTCCCCTGAAGCATGAAGCAGGCAGCACTGCACCCACGGACTACAGCCATTTTACACTTACAAGTTCACATCTGCCGCCTGAAGTCTTTAGATAGTGTCAATGAGTGATAGATCCCTGCCACTTCATTGGTTTGTAATGATTCCTGGTTGGGGCCGCGGAAAGGAGAAATAAAACTGATGCTGTATGTCAGACATAAGATCATATTCTTCTGCAGAACATACCTGAGTAATATTGGACAGTCCTATCAGATAGGAAACAATGCATACAACAGCAATGAAGATTTCTCTTCGATTGCGCAGTAACTTCGGAAATTCATCCACCAAAGCTGTTATGAATCCTTCCACTGTGCAGAACTGCAAGTAAAGTTAGAAATAAAATACAATGCAATGCACTACAACAGCGGGATTACATTGAGGGGAGGAGTTTCCAATACTACTCATCACCGGGCCTTACAGCTGCATCCATTAAATGATAAATGAAAATTCACTTGACTTCAGTGGAAGTAGTGCTTCTGAATATCCTTGTTTCTGTCTAAAAAGATTTGTGCAAAAAGATTTCCAGCTAGAAAAACACTCAAAATTCCAAATTACGAACTACAGCACGTGCTTTAGGAAGATAAAGTGCTCTTTCTTGTGACAGAAGACAATACACCTGCAGTTGAAGGTTTTGACCCCTAGATCCTTCAAAAACATACACTTCTTCCTGTGATTTACTCATGCACATGAAAGCAATAGACACAAAAAGTGTAATCAGATCAGCGCTTCAGAGTGAAGCTTAAGGACACAAGATTGATTCTCATATGTTATAAATCAAATACTTTTTGTATCCCCAGAAAAGTCAATGCAATAGTAAGGTTTTTGCTGAGGATGTGATCTTCCAAATGGAAAGCACAGCCGTACGTCAGATTTTTACTGAATGTATATATTCAAAATAAATGTCATTATGATGGCTCAAAAAATGAAAAACGGGAGGTATGTAAATTTTTATTAATCTCCAGCAGCGCAATCAGAATTTAACCAACGGATTTAGTTCCTGTAAATGACGCATATGAAATGTTTCACTGACAGACAGAAAATGAAGAAAGCATGACAGCCTGTAGATATATATTCTTTTTAATAATATTAGACTACCTTCCTCAGCTGTTAGTTGCCTAGAGACAAGTTCTTTCAAGAATATTTTTGACCCAATTAATTCCACAGTAGTTTCCCCCTAGATTGAGCAATAGGTTTTAATGTCAAGCCTGAAGCTTACTGAAAAACAAAGAAATAGAAAAGATACATTTCCAGCTTCCTTTCATGTTGCAAGATAAAATGCCCTCTTGGTCTTTTCTGTATTTTTGTTCACAGGCAGAAGTCAACTTGGATTTAGAGAAAACGATGGATTTTCTTTACTGAAAGACCAGTACAGTACTAAGCTAGTAATTCTCTTATTTCTTTAATTGCTATGAAGACTGTGCTAATGACTGTAAGGTGCTGGTTTAACAACTGCAACTGATTGCAGGGAGATTAACACATCTGCCTACGATCGGTCACACACAAATGACAAAACATTTCAGCAGGCAGAAGGGACGTCCCTGACAAAGTCAGTCCTGAAAGTATGCTTTGAAAAATACGACAGGCTGCTTTCTTTACTGCTTACATTATAGTTGCTATCTGTATAGAATTACTACTGATTCATGAATGCTTTTGTTGGACATAGACCTTTCTAGTATGTAGAGTGCTTTTTCTTGTTCTGCGTGCTTTTTGTTTGTTTCGCAATAAACATTTTTTAATGATTGCATGAGTTAATTATTTCATTATTTAATCTAGACAGTAACTCTGGAGAAATACCTTATTTGGATTTGTAAAACCTCTAGGTTGTGCCTTCCCATTAACTTTCAGTTGTCAGATACCATCTATAACTCTTAGCTGAGGCCTGAACCAACAAAGTCCTGATCCCTACCATTGGGAGGTGATTTCAGAACATGCGAAGATGCAGAATGGCCTCACTAATGAGCCTCCTGCCTCCTGAATTTGCTCCTGACATTCACATGCTTAAAACAAAATGTGTGCTGCATCTTTTTGCTCCATGTGGTAAGTTATGAAGTCGCCTTTCAGAAATATTTGTGCCATCTAAGTGTCTCCTACATTGATGACCTCTGCAAAGGTGTTCTTAGTATTGTGATGGAACAGTTAAGATTTCAAAGAAAGTTCCTTTCATCTGCAGAATAAATTTTCTGCACATTTTGTATATGCTTCCAACAGTTCATGAAAAAGCAAGTGTCTAGTATCAGAAGTGTCTTAGTATCAGTTTTTGACTATCCCAGGCTCCTTGAACCTCTTAAGTCTTTCCTGCCCTTAGTGCCTCCAGTTATTTATCTGATTATTCCAGAAATCATTCTGCGCCTCTAACTGCTGGCAGTGCAGAATGCATAGAGAGAGGCCAACCTTGCAGAAAATGTGTTTTTGATATTAATTTTTACACTAGTTTTACCTGGCTGTCAATTCCGAGCATAAGCAACATGGAGAAGAACAGTATTGCCCACAAAGGAGAAATCGGTAACTGTGTCACTGCTTCTGGATAAGCTAGAAATGCCAGTCCAGGCCCTGGTAGGAGAAACAGGAGAGAAAATGTCTATGTTATTGATTGGGTGTTGTGATTATTTGCTCCTATTGATACATAGGTTTTAGGTTTATTTGAAGGACTCAGCTATGGATGCAGCATCTGACCAGGGATTTCAGCTTAATCACTGTTCACTGATCAAGAAGTCAGTGCATGTATCTTGCTTTTAAAATGAACCAACCAAAACAAAGCAGAAAAACCCCAAATCCCAAACCAACCAACCAAGCAAAATACTAGATGCGGTTCAGAAGCTGCTCCTGAGAGGCACTTTTGTATAGCAAAGACAGGGAGTGTTATCCTTGGCTAGGATTACATCTTCAGCTACTCATCAGCTTTCTCTCCCTCTCAGGTAGTTATTGATAGCTGTAAGATTCTGCTTTGCGCCAAGTAGTTCAGAAGAGAAACAAAGACAGCTCAGAAATGGAGAAGACACTTTCCAGCATATACAGTATTCCCATTTGCTATTCCATTCCATTAATTATCTTAAAATACATATTTTAATAAATTATATAGTTGTAAAGAGGCAAACCTTTCCATTTGTGTTCCTACTAACTGCTGATGGGGGCATAGTGTTGGAAGGAGAATATAAATTCTTATTAAAAAAGAAGGAGCTCTTTTTGTTGTTATAGCGTGGAAACCAGCCGATGTCAGGTTAAGAGTGAAACCTGTAGCAGACTAAATAATCACAGAAATAAAATTACTGTGCGTCACCTAAGGAGGGTATCCGATTTTTCAGTTTTCATTAAAAGTAATTCTGTCTGTGATAATTGGTTGGACGCTTTCAAACCAGTGAAGCAAGGATTGGCATTAGGCACCTGAATTGCCACAGTAAATGCAGTGCAGATTTTGAAAGAATTATTTGCTAGCGATAGCAGATATGATTGGAATGCCTTCCAAATGGCAGTAGTAAAAGCAAAATAAAATAAATATGTTCTTAATTTGACTCTGTTACACATTCCACCAAAATGCAGCTACACCTTTTAATACTACTATTTGTTTTACAAAGCTGTATAAAAGATCGCAAAACAACATGTCTCATGGTGCTAAAAAAAGCATCAGTTTCTGAGCTTGCTAGGAGGAATAGAAGCCTTAATTAAAAGGTCAGATTTCCAAATATCCTTCGCAATTACTGGCCACAGCAGGTCATGTGCATCTTTGAAAAGTCTATTGTCTTAGGTACCTTAAAATGTATTTAGGAGCTTAATATGATATAAAAATATTGTTTTGTTTGCAGGTGTAGTCTTTATATAGTTACATCCATATCAAATACATAAATCCAAGAAGCTTATTTCACACACCACTGACTTTCCAGAGCATTTTTTGACAACAGTATATGCCTTCGTAATTTTTTTTTTGCTAATTTCTTTAATGTGTAGTTTATTGAAGATTATTTTCAGGGTTTAAATTCTCTGCTTTTCTAACTAAGGGAATATTTCATCAATGGGATATGTTTTCTAGTATAAAAAGACATATTTTGTCCACCAGCAACTTCCAACCAAGCTTTCAGTTATCGGATCCCTCCCTGTGGCCAGAACTGCTAAATGAGTATCTGGTACACCAGCTGGGTCAGGGCAACCATCTGCTCTGCTCCTTTAAGCTTTTTCATCTGGAAGAAAGACAAGGAACTGCAAAAAGAAAAAAAAAAATAGCAGAATCCTTCCATGGACATCTTACTGCCCTAAGTAAAATGACTTTCATAATAAAGCTTTCCCATAAAATTGGCTGATAGCTGTAGGTCTGAACAGGTGAGAAATGGATCTGCCTCAAAGGGCTTAACCTCAAGAAACAATAAAAAGAACTTAAAAACCTAACTGAATTTGAGAATATAGGCTCCTAAAACATAATGACCATTATTCCTCTTTTCAGCTCACTTTTAAGACTTTCAGTAGCAAAAAGCTCATAATCTGATGCCACAGCTAAGCACTGAAGCAGCTAACTGTGCTGCCACCTCTTGTCAACACGTTCCCTGTAAGCAGTATTCATCAGCATTCATTGTGTCGGTCCAGGATGAGTCTCTGGCTGACCGCTCTCCACACCAAAGGCCTGAGAGCACCAGGCAGGCAGGCAGGGAGGGAGTCTGCTCGACATGATGTGATTTTGCTGGTGCTGCCTTGAGAGGTTTGAAACAATGCTCTCCCTTTTGCAATCGGTACGGGCAATTGAAATGACGGGGAGCGGCGGCATGTTTGGAGGGAGGGATTTTGAACAATTATATGAAGCAGTTGGATACAACATACAAACACAAAAAATAACTGATGCCACTGAACAACTTAGAGAAAAATATATTGGATACCTGATGCTGCAACATCTGCAATAGGCCTCTTTGTGACATTAGCCATGAATCCAACAATGGAGAAGATGACAAAGCCAGCAAACATGCTTGTGCATGAATTTATGCAGCACACTATGATGGAGTCCCTGAAATAAAGGGAAGGTGCTTTAAGCAGTAGGTAAAGCAATGCTACTGTTCATCAGTACATTACCCTTTTTTTCCTGTGAAAAGATTTCGTGATTTCGTATTTCACAGTTCAGGTTCCATTTCATGCCAGACAAGTCATACCGTCTCTCCCATTAGTGTAAGTGCACTTATACCTCTCATTCCTAGTTAGATATAATATTTAATACTCAGAGCTGAGACTACACTTTATTTCAATGATACAGTACACCACAAGACAGAATCCAGCTCCTGCTGAGACAGGGGAGTGCCACTGTGATATGCGCAGGCATCTGCTTACCTGTAAACATTATTGTGGAAAGGGTTGTAACTTCCAAGGGCAATCAGTGAACCAAGACCCAAACCATAGGAGAAGAAAATCTGTGTGGCAGCATCCAGCCAAACCTGATTGCAGGAAATAATTTTTTTAAAAATCTGTTTCTGCACTTGAGGAGCAGGTCATATGTCTGAAAGGTGAACAGTTAGTAGTGAAACTTTTGTTTACAAGGAGTGAATATTTACCTCAGAGTCTGAAAGCTTACTGAAGTTGGGAGTTATATAGAATAAAATGCCTTCCTTTGCTCCAGGCAGTGTTACACCACGGAAGAACAAGATAAGCAGCATAACATAGGGATAAGTAGCAGAGAAATATACCACCTGATGTGAAGAAACAAGACATTGTAAGTGTGGAAGGAAGAACGATCTATGCTTGTTAACACTTCAGAAAATATTTGCTCCCTAAAAACACTGTAGCAGCAACTGAGACTTTTAAAATTGAAGCATTTATCCGTGGAAAAGCTTGGTGAGGAAAGGGGAGTGCCTACTACAGAATTCCCTAAACACCATGTCCACGAGGCCGGTGGCTGTTGCTGACTTTCCCGAAGGCAGAATTAAGTGGGCTGGGATATTTTTGCACAAGGGGCTTGTGCTTGTCTTTTTTTGTATTCAACAAGGGGAGCTCCCTAAAACACAAGGTTCTGGTACTCCTACGCTGCTTGTAGAACAACATCTGTTAAATGTATTTTTAACACTGTATATAACCCTGTATTTTTAACACTCTCTCCTCACCTATGTTTGATATGGTTGCCCTACAGAATCCTACTCTCTTGCCTTTTCAAAAGCGTTATAACAAAAAGACGCTATGAAGTCAGAATCCAAAGAAACACTCAGCCCTTTTTTGCCGACTTCTTTGCAGACATGAGAAATGAAAAGGTTTGGTCTGAGCTCAACTAGGCCATGTTCAACATGCAGCTTGAAGTGGGTCACAACTATCACGGCAAAAGTTAACAATTCATTCTTTCAGTGTGAAAAAATCCTAGTCCTCTACACCAGGCCTGAGGTCTCATAACCCGAGCCTTCGGTTGCCACCAGGCCTCATGGCTGTGGCTTTTCATTTCCCTAAGATTTCTTCCTGCTGTTTTAGGAGGGGAGAGAGAGGTATATGCCAATGTCAGATGCTGTTGCCTTTTCATTCCTGGAGAAAGGTCTGCCAATAATATAATTTCCTTTAATTCATTAGTAAATTCTATTTTGTACTCAGAAACCAGCCAGGCTCCAGGAAGCACAGCATGCAAGCGTGCCTGTGGTAAGAACCACCTATGGCTCTCATTTATCATAAGGAATGCAGGGAGGAACTCTTATATGCAATACAGCTTCAACACTTACATATCTAAGTCCAGCAAGAGCTGTGCAATAAATTAAGCCAAAACACTGCACCCTCACTCTATTGCTATGCCAAATAGCTAGAATATTCAACCCCTTAACAAGCAGACATATTTTTAGGCAATTTTATACCTGGCAAAGCCAAGAAGTCTATAAGCGAACATACCATCCAAGACTGTGGTCAGAGCTAGCTACAGAGGAGCCGGCTCTTTCAAAAACACGGCGCTGTATCAATTCAAGAAAAGATAGAAGTGAAATACTTCACAGAGCTATTCCAGAAAAACTATCCCCAGTGCCTCTTACCTCAAGAATTTTCAGAATATTTGAGTAAAATGGGCATTTTTAATTGAAATGTATTTACAGTACTTTTTAATCTTACCTTTCCGGTCCAGCCTACCCCCTTCCAGATACAAAAATACACCAGAATCCAGGCAATTGCTAGAGTAATGGCAAGCGGCCATCGGATTTGCCCCGGTTTTTCCAATCCATCAGTCATTTGGTGCATGTTGCGTCTAGAATAAGCCAACAGAATGGTGCATTTGACAACAGATTCAGAAGATAGTATATGAATGACAACAAGCTGATCCTTGCATATGCACAGGAACGATATAGAGAAAAATAATCTGCTTACTCCCAGAATTCGACTACGGCACTTGTCATGTTGGTGGTGTTTGCTAAGGTGTAGTTGGAGAAGCAGCGGTCAGTGTTCCATGGGTTCTCACAGTGTTTCCAAGGAAGAGTCTATTTAAGAAAAAGAGAGATAAAAACCTAAGTAGTCAAACACTTTTTAAGTAAGCACTACCTCAGGTATCTCTCTCTTTACTAGAAATGACAGTTGAGTGGAGAACTAACATACTTTGAGTTCTGCAGTGCACTGATCTCTCTGGGGTGCATGTCTGCCACATAAGTTCTTTACCTTCATAGCAATTGTGTGAATCAGATGTGAAAATATTTCTTCCTTTCTTTAATACATCAGCCCAAACGCTTTGGAGTCTGATACGCCTCTCAGCATGTGCGAGTATATTGAGTGTGCTACAAGAAACAAGGGCAGCAGAAAGGACCTCCTGGAGGTCCTGTTACCTCTTGTTGCACTAGATGTAATAAAGGTGTGATGGTTATTGATCAGAGATTTCCACTTTCCCCTCAGGTCAGAGGACAATTAGAAAAATGTAAACTTTCTATTTCTTTACATGCATTTTCTACGTGTGCATTACATTAAGTTATCTTTCAGAAGTTCTGAGAAGCAGAACCTGTTTCCTCATGATATCCATTGGAATGAATCTCATTTAGATACAACTTAGATATGCTTCTTATGGCCAATCTTGGAAAATCCTCTCACAGAAAATGTTGTATCAGGGTACTGCATGTTTTAAATACAAGGATAAGAGGCTTCAAGGGACTTAGAAGTTAATATTCATCTAATATGGGCCAGTGCACCACTTCCAGACTAAGACTGACCTTTCACATCCGTAACAAATCTGAGGATAACAAAAAAAGAAATTATCGTGTCACTCCCAGACAGTCATTAATGCAAATTTGGTCAAGGGACAATTCTTTAAAGCTGAGAACAAGCAAGCATGAACAAAATTTGTAGAAGAGACAACAATTGAACAATAACGCATTAATTATTGAGACTTATGTAAGAATGCTTCTTCAGATGGCCAAAACCCACAAATCAGACAAGACCTACTCAGCTGATGAATCATCCTTGAGGGGACAAAAAGGCAGCTAAAAATAAAGTTAAAAGGATAGAAAACACAGCGACAATAACAACAATGAATGGAAGTTCAGAGCTAATCAAATCAAACCTTCCATTCCATGGGGATTTCTTCAATAAACCCCTCCCCTATTAAAACACATTGCAATGATACAATTTCCCAAAAGGCTAACATTTGTGTGGCTGCTATTGAATTAAAAAAATATCAGTTATACGCTAGAATTTTTCTCAGGGGAATGACTAGCCTGTAGGCTCAAAGGCAAAGGGGTACTCGTACTCTCGTTAGCGTTGCCAGGACAAGGAGCCTAAAGCCGGAGCGTGACTTGCAGCTGCCTGGCAGGTAAGCAGAGAAGCAAGCAGGCATGCTTGCGATTAAAGTGCAGGGACAGGTAATAAGTGAAACTAAAAGGGTACAGATGAAAGAGTTATGGCTCTGAAGATTAAGATGAGGAAATTTAAACAAATTGTTAAGAAAGTGGCACCAAATGGTGCCTGTGGCACCAAAATGATCCATTATTATGTTTCTCCACTGGCATTCTTGGAACGGAATATTTTCCTCACAGTTTTCTATTCTACATTTCTTGTGGAGAAAAATAAAAAAATTAAAAAAGGATTTTTACAAAATAGGCTTCCTTAAGTAGGAAATGGCTTATCCCAGTGATTTCTATGCAGTTTGTGTTAACCTCACACCTTTACAATGAGACAGATTAATCAGCTATCTATATATCACTTTGCTTTACATTCCACAAACAATTCCAACCCCACCACCACCACCACCACACACACTTACAGTGGTAAAGGAATTATACAGGTAGTATATGGCCCATGAAATAATCACAATGTAGTAAATATTTAGCCAAAATGAAAGGACTGCAGCAGCTAGTCCCACACCTGTAAAGAAAACAAAAAGATAGAAAAGAAGGTAACTTTTAGTAATGTCTGTACAAGTGGCTATTGAGGACCTGCAGTTCAGAAGGACAAACACAACATATGGGGCAGATAGTTTCTACAAAATTTGGTAAATGGCGAGTTAAAATTTTAGAAGTACAATTTAAAAAGGTCATTAATTTGGGTGATAGTTCAGTCATCCATAAATTTAATCTTAGTGTCCAGTTCTCTGTGTGTTGCAGTAAGCAGTCACATCTGCTGCTGCTGAGATTTTGCAGTAGATTTTTACTTCTAGGGAAAAGAGCTAACTCAGCTCATTCTCTGAAAGAGCAGTCCCACAGAAACTTCTAACAGCTAGCCAGTTAGTACACTGATCAAAGTGCTTGATGCTTACTATAATGCTGTTATGTCATCTCAGACTAAAGAAATGTCAGGGGTTCCCCAATGAGAACGCCTTGCCACATGGAGACGACAGGGGTATTTTAAAATATTCAGGCTGGTGGCAGTTGCCACATGACACTAAACAGGAAATGCTCAAAACAATCAGTATAATGCAAACCAAGGTCTACACTTCACATTGTGCCACCTACCAACAGCAGTAACTTGAGCAAAGTTAAAATACTTATCTGTGAGAAACATTTTAATCTCTCTGGGTTTTCCCAATACAAAATTTCTCAGAAAAAAAAAACATTCTAAACAAACTTGTAGCTCACCCTGTGCTAATTGTCAGTCCTACTGTGTGAAGTAATTTATAACTCAATGTGTAACTTGCTCCTCTATTGGTCCAGAAGTCAGCTCAGGAGCTCTTAGGTGTCAAAGGATTTGGAATTAGATGGTCAAAAGCACAGTTTGTGAGTTTTGTAGGTCTATGCAGAATTTAGATTAAACCCCTGAGGTTCTAGCAATGAGCAACCTCAAAGTAGCTAAAAATCTAAGTATGGAGTGAGCTTGTCTTAAGCAATTCAGCATGAAATTGCCATCTTTGAAGTGCCTGGCTTTTGAATTTCGATAAAAAACAACAGGAGATACAAACCTCTGTGACCTCAAACAGAAACAATATTCACCAAATTGCTGTGAACAGAGTTCCACAACTGCTCAGACAACTATTGCCAGATTTAATATGCTATTTTGAACAGGTTTTATATGTTCCTAATAAAAAATAAAAGTTTTTAAAGTTCAAAAATAAGTTTGTTGGGATTCTAATGCCTAACTCTTGCTACTTTTAATGTGGAAGGAATAAGACCTTAGCGTGTTTCAAAATTGTCAGTTACACCTCAGAAAATTAGAGTTTTCTGTAGAAAATGATAATTTAAGTAAAAATATGACGGCATAAAGAAATATCTTTGCCCTGTCACTTTGTGCAGCTTCTGCAACTTGGAAACAAATGGAAAGTAATCCAAATTCATACTGTACCTTTGAACATTGGAGCAAGCTTCCACACTCCAAGGCCTCCTATAGATGTATACTGACCAAGGGAACACTCCAAAAGAAACAGTGGCACTCCCGCAAAAATTAAAGTAAGGAAATAGGGAATCAGGAATGCACCTAAAAAGAAATAACAAAAAGTCTGTTGCAGTGGGGAAAAGCACTACTGAGTTTCCACTGTTTCCATCCCTATTATATGTGAAAAGAAACCCATTTTTTTTTTTGCTCAAGTGTAACATTTCAAAGAGGTTAGTGGAAAGCACATGCGCCCTTTGTAACCATTATCTCAAGAGGTGAAAGTAAGGGGAAAAATATATCTCCTAGTCATTTAAATATTTTCTGTTTAAGTAAAAAGCTAAAATCCAAAAGACTCTGTATTTTGTTGCCTTCATCTATCACAGGAGCATGCAGATAGCATAAAGGTTTTAACCACAACTGGCTGCTTTACAGATGAAGTTAGCCTTTTATGGTACGCTCAGAGTCAGTATTACAAGCCGTATGCAATTCTCTTAAAAACTCAGTCCAAAAGAAAGGGCTCTGAAGGGTTGGAGGACAACGTGCTCTTGTTCTGCTCCAATACCTTATGGTCTTTTAAGGCCAACTAGAAGTTAGAATAAACTCCAGAGAAGACCTCAAAGAAGAACACCACACTCCAAAATGGCTCCAACCCTCCTGGATAAGTGTAAAGAAAAAAAAAAAAAAAAAACAAAAAAAAAACAATTCCCCCCAAAACCTCCAAGACCAAAAAACACCTACACAGATGAAAAAGCTATTAAAACCAAGTTTTGTTTTACTGATAATTTTTATGGTGAATTCTGATATACAAACAAATCAGAGGTTGTAGAATGAAACAAAAAACATACCTCCACCATTCTTTCCACAAAGGTATGGAAATCGCCACACATTCCCTAAACCAATGGCATAACCTACACAGGACATAAGAAAGTCAAATTTTCCTTTCCAAGTATCTCGGTCTGGAAGATCCGTCTTCTTCTTCTGCACTTTTACTACCAAGGTTTTAGGCTTGTCATTGGTGATGGAAGCATCAACTTCCGTGGAGATCTGTCCATCTGCCACTTTCGTCCCGTTTGTCGCCATGTCTCTGGGTTTCGCTGGAGAGGCTCTGGCAGCGGCCGGACGAGAGATTTCAGCACCAGTCCACGTGGACAGCAGCTTTGCGGCTGGCGGTGACCCTACTGGGCAGCTACGGCTTCGGCAGGAAAATCACAGCCCCCCCAGTGCCGGGATGGGCTGTCAAATAGTCCGCGACCCCCTGCCGCCTTCTGGGTCGACCTGTAAAACACAAGAACACAGAATTCAGACTTGCTTCAGTGGTACTTTACGCAACTTAAAAACATACAGTGACCGGAGATCTCGCCGCTGAACGAGCTTTGCAATGTGAGTGTCTCATTGAAGAATCAGGCTCTGCCGTTTGATTTTTTTCTTAGTGACTCAGTAGGAAGCAGGGTAGAACTAACATTGTGCCACAAAACAATCTCCAAGCCACAGTTACTCATTTTTTTTCCCCTATGGATCTCTTATAAGTCTACAAAACCAAAATAACTCTAAAATCATAGAATCATAGAATGGTTCAGGTTGGAAGGGACCTTAAAAATCATCTATAGTTCCAACCCCCTGCCCTGGGCAGGGACACCTCCCATTAGACCAGGTTGCTCAAAGCCCTAGTGTGCAATGTCCCAAAATGCAACACTGTATTGTACATAGCGTACAGCCCAGATTTTACATATATACGCACACATACAAAACATGAATCAGTAGTGAGATTTCTATTTAGCAGCCCATGAAATAATATATAGAACAGCCCAGAACTTGAGCAATTAAACTATTCCATTTAATCGTTCTGCATTTAAAAAACTAAAGGGAAATTCCCATGATTGTCATGTTCCTTTTACAAGAAGTTCTGGCTACCAAGAAATAGCACTTGCCACCTTTAACAGTGAATTTAAAAAGTTATGAACAGTGTGCACTTATCTAAAACACTTTTCTCTAAAACACTCCCAAAGGAATTAAACAATAAACCAGATCAAGCAACTGGACTTAATCCTAGGTAATGATTTTAAGTTTTACATGTGGGTATAATTAGCTGTTAATATAAGACAAATGTTTCACTAAGCTTAAATTATAAACACTGTAAGACAACAGGCTGCAATAATCACTCCTCAGTTTCTGCTTCCTACTGTGGGTTGCATTCTTGCACCTTTTCAAAAGCTATTACTGGTACTATATACATTTTCAAAATCTAAATAAAGAAAGGAAAAAATCAAGGAAGGAAATATGCATTATGAAAAATGATCTGGGATATTTCAGTCAACTCTGAAGCGCATGTAAATCCTGCAGACTTCCACAGCTCCACATCAACTGGAAAAAACACAGTGAGCTAGTGTCTATCATATGTCTACTATATGCCCACTAATGATCGATTTATTGCCTAGTTCCTCTTATTAACTTCTTTTACTGGATGCCAGTCACCAGTCCTCAAACCAGAGATTGCAGCAAATGAAACACTTGCCAGCGTGAAGCTACATCCAATGGCAACGTTGGCAACATTGGCCATGAGGTCATGTGAAGATCAACAATAATTTTATTTACAGATTTGTGTAAAGGAAGATTGAGATTATTAGCCATTCACTTCTAATTGTAAACTATGTTAAAAGAAACATTAAAAACATGTAAAGATGCTGCTATAAACAATGCTTTTCTTCAACTTCTCATTTCACATCACTGCATGATTATAACGCTTATTATACGGCCACATCCAACAATTAAAAAAAAAGTTTTCAGCTGGAAGCTGAAGCAGAACCAACTGTAGGTATGCTGGGGCGAGGAGAAAAACAAGGTCATGCTTGTAACCTTCCTCTCTGCCCACTTCAAGATGGGACTCAAAGAGGGAAACTCCACCTATGTACTTTCACATCCTCAGAAGTCCTTCTGGGTACAGATATGTCCCCTTCATAAAACTGTGAACTTAAATTCCATATTTCAATGCAATCATGTCCAATTTTGGGTACCAATAAACGTAATTTCTGGCTGTAGTCAGAAGCTTGAGCAGTTCAGGTAATGCATTTCCTTATGCACGAGGTCGTACAGATCACTGTGTCGGCAAAATGGGGCTCCTGTTCCGAGGCTGGATTGAGATCCCCTTGAAACTTTGACCTCCCCACCTCCACGCCTGTAAGTCTATGGTGCGGACAGCGCCAAGAGCGCACTAACAAATGTGCAGTTCGCCAGCACCACCTATTGATGAAGATACAGAACTGAAAGTGTTTATTTTAGCCAGCACAGGCTGTATTAAGTCAAAGATCATCAGGGCGTTCTAGTACTTTTACAAACGGGTCCTGTGCGAGATTAGAATTTTTTTCTTGTGGTTGTTGTTGTAGTTTACATTTGGGCTGTGCTTTATCATCAGCAGGAGCTTCCAAGTACTGGAAGAGGCTGAGTGTGTTGAGGATGGGTGAAAAAAGAAACCCAAAACAACATTTAAAAAAAAAAAAAAAAACAACAAATAAACCAACACTACATAGAGATACATAGATGTATGTATACATCTTGTTTGGCTCCTAATGAGAGATAAACTCATCCTCACAGCTGGCACTCTGGGAAAGGATCCGTGCTGAATCTGAGAACGGAACAACCAAGCCAACAGGAACATGGATTCACCCCCTCATATCTACAAACATTAAAGCCTCTGTTGAATAAAATGAGCAATTTAGTCCAGCGTAAGAGTCCATGACAAAAACAAACTGGAGGGTTAGTTAGAAAATCATAGAATCATAGACTGGTTTAGGTTGGAAGGGACCTTAAAGATCATCTCATTTCAAGCCCCCTGCCATGGGCAGGGACACCTCCCACTAGATCAGGTTGCTCAAAGCCTCTATTCATCTTCATGAATAAAGCAAAGAACCTTGGATTTTGTGAGTCCTCCAGGAGGAAGGTGCCCAGACCTGTTTCAACACTACTGTAATGATGAATGTAAGGCTGAAACTTCACAAGACACCCCAGCCAGTGTGCGCATGTGTATGTCAAGCATAAGGGTGGGATGGCAGGCAGCCTGGTGCTTTTAATATCAAAAGAGACTGAAAGCTGTAGTTCAAACAATCATACATGGAGACGTGCTTAACTTTATTGTACACCACAACCCTTGGCAAACACCCCATTGCACACACTACAAGTTTTCAGCAGACTCGGACAGTGGTAAGCCCAAAGGCTCAGCAGAGTTTTCAGAGGATGGAGGTGGGGACTGACCAATTTTCATCTGTCCTGCCCTACCACTGCTGATGCCATTGTTCCATTTGGAGACCATGCTGGAGATTTTACTGGCAGTGGTGTCAGTGCCATTTATGGGTATATGGTGAAACAACAAATCAGCATCAGACAATGAAAAAAATGGTTTCATTCCATAGACTTGAAAGTAGGGTTTTTTCCATGCTATGAAAAATAGTTTTCCCCAAGCCAAAGAAGTAATAATAAATTACAACAACAGAAGTAGCCTCTAACCTCCAATCCACACTCTTTATATACAGTAATACTTCAAAAACTATAACTTATGTACAACAGTCTAGAAGAACTAGCAGTACAGCAGTAAAGATACTTGATGCATGCTCTCTAATCCGATTAGCCAATATCCCACAGCACTGGGATTTAAATTTAAAATTGGTCTGACATGGAATGGGACAGAAAGACACTTATGTAAGCTCTGTGGGTTGGTTTGGGAAAAGTGAAATACAAATTGCAGTTGTCAGCCAGCAGAGCAGGTACGACACTCACTATGCAATGTTATGCTTTGTGGGAAGAAGATGCAGAGATCTTTTAAATAAGCCAGTCTTTGCTCCCCCGGTTCCTTCATGCCAACACTGAGTGCGCTAGGAAGGGCACAGCAGCTTCCCACCACATTCCTCAGTGCACAATAGAGCTTCCTTGACTTCAGTTACTAGGGTTGCTCAGCCAAGAGGAGAAAGCCCTCTAAAACAGGGGTTTGGATACCATCTGGTTGTCCTGCATCACCACCACATTAGAGAAGAATGACTTGAGAGAGCCAAGCACACATAGCAGCCAAGGTCATAAGCACAACCAGGGAAACTGGAACAAAGAGAGTGCCACTTAATTAATAAAAGCATTTTTCTCTCTCCTGGTCTGCATAAAAGTGGATTTGAAGAGTTTAGAAATGTCTGTATAAAATGAAAGCGAACAGCAATATTACTATCATCTTTCACAAGTGATATCAAAAGAGAATAAAGAACAGTTCAGAAGCACACACAGTCAGCAGGGAACCCCAGTCCCTTTAAATGACGAACCTCTGTTATGTTCAAAGTTCATTAATCCATCCCCTCCAATCCATTGTGTTCCTCCCTCCCCGGAGCGCAGCAGCTCCAAGAGCTCCACACAAGGCAAGACCACAGCAGCTCCATTCAAGAAATGCTGTTATATAAAACGCCACATTGGCTTCATAAAACTTTGAAGGTATTACTCCTCTAACCTGAGTGGGGCTCCAGTTGAGCCCACTGTGGCCAGGAGCTATTTGCACTTACAATTCTATTTGTGTTGGGCAATCAAGTCAAGACAAAGCCATGCATACACTAAGTTTCATAGCAAAACATCGATCCCATGTCAGCAGTGTCCTGAGGCGTACAAAATGGGACTGAAATATAGAAAGTGTAAAAAGAGGACTGCTGCGTTCATTGGACTTCCATTCTGCGACACCCACAAGGAGAGCTTTGTTTTATTATTCTTCTGTAGGAGAGATACTGCTAGGAAGTAGTAAGTAAAATACTGTGCACATAGGTAATGTGCACCTGCTGATACCACACATGCCGTTCTACCACATATACATAGCAGAAACCTGTATGCAGCAAAGAATGCTGCTAGTAACTTTTCCTACTGGTACTTCCACAAAGTGTTCAGTTTGATTCAATACTTTGTGCAATGCTCACTGACCCAACCAGCAACCATGCCACCTTTAGTTTCTTAGTGGGAGGAGAATTTTCCTTTATGTACAAATGCTAAATTGCATATTGAAACAGATCATCTAATGAACAAAACAAAACAAACCACAACAACCCCCCCAAAAAAACCATGGAAAGGGAACAGCCAACAAAGAGACAATACAGACTAATTCATTTTCTTTTGGTTCACCTCTTTTGAACTTCCTTGTAGTCTCTGCTCTTCAGGAAAAGCCATCACAATTTTCAGAAGTGTTTCATAGTGCTTGTCCCCCTATTTCATGTCTTAAGATGGGTATGTGGAATCTGGCACCACTGTGACAAAATCAGCCCTTAGTTGCATCTGCAGCAGCATCTGGTTCCCCAGCTAAGTGCTCCATAGATCTCTGGCAAACCACAATGAGCAAATGGAAACTGAAGCCAACTTGATCTTTGGCAATATGAAATAATAGCAGCAGCAAGAATGATCAGAGGCAAGACATATGGGCAGGAAAAGCATCACTATTCCAGAAGACAAACTACAGGCAATTTTATTTTCACTACAGAAAGGTGCAAAATCAAAATACCACTCTCCATATTTTCACTTTGATTTTACTTAAAGGAATTACAAAAGGTTTAGGTTTTGTGCAAATACCTACTTTTGGAAAAGCTTGGTAGCAACAGGGCCTTATCTGAAAAACACTGCTAGATTTTAGGTGAATGTAATGGCATGAGCCTTTCTGTAACAGTTTTCTTGTGTTTACCTTGCATAAACTAAATAGCAGCTCTTAATATTTTTTTACTGCCTAATAAAACATCACATGATTTCACCCAAATTCCCATGTTTAGCTAGTGAAGCACATCAGGTGTTCCAAAGATAATAAAGCGAGAAATGAAAGACCTTAACTGAATCTTCGTACTTCTGAAATTCTCCCAAAATAGAGTTGTATGTAGTATCTAAATTAGATTTGTCGTTTGTCCATAACAGCTTGTTCAAGTTAAGAGCTTCCTTTTTCCCTATACAAGTCTATATTTTGATACAATCTTTTTTTGACATAATCTTCCCCCTGATTAAGAAAAAAAAAATTAAAAAATCAGAACTACAGGAGTAAGAGCGTGACAGATCTAAGCATCTGTCTGATTAAATTTGTACAGCCAGCTACATTTCTTTCACTATTGACAACGGCAGCACTTGCAGAAGGAAATCTAAATTACACATCCTCTGAACATCTGATTGTATGAGCCATACGTAGACATTCTATGCATCTCTCTATTCTTTCTTCTTAACTATTTATACGCCATATCTTTAGTTTGCTGAGGTGTTTTGGAAAGCTATGCATGCTTAAATACAAAACGGTAATCCACAAAAGCTACCACATCTGCAGGTGGTGTAAACTGATGTATCATTGTCAGCAGAGAGAAGGTGAGCTGTGTGCTGGAAAAATCTTTAGAACATATATAAAAGCGTAAAAGATGAATTAAAAACCTACATGCTGCACTACAAAGATCTTATTTTATGAACAGTACTCTGTTTTGGTTGGGGAAAAAAGCATGAACACTCAGTTGAATAGAGAAATATGAAATAAGCTTCAGTAACGTGTACTTATGGTGTATATACATCACCTCTGCTTCAAAAAAGTTACCCAAAAGTGCTGCTTGGACTGGAGGTTTTTTAAGTACAGTAACACAACTAAAAATAAATATTGTCACATCACTTATTTTACGTAACAAGTATAGTCATTCCAGTAAGAAGGGGTAGGGCTGGCCAAAAAACATGGCTTTGATCAAACCAGTAAAGAAAGAAGTTTTCAATGTTTTTAAGCAGGTAAATATTGGTCAAGCTTGCATCTTGCACTGGAATCCAACATGTCTGATATTTGCTGAATTTTTTCTTGGTGCCGGGACATGCACAGTAACATGCTCTTACGCAACTTCTCTGATGTCTAATACAAGCTTGTACACTGCAACTTTTCAGGAAATGGATTCACTTTCATCTCTTTCCTCTAATTGCTTTTATGAAGCTTTTAAATAGAAGTCTTTAAGATTTTAGGTTCTTTTCTGTCAAATATGGCTGATCCTGATCAACAGCTTCAGCAGTCACTGGGAGCAAAGCAGCAGGCAAGAGGCTGTCAAACGCCTCGCTTCCTCAAAGAAGCTGGATAACACAGCGAATGCCAACGGTGGGTTTATAATATCTTAAATACCACTAAAATATCAACCTCTCACATCTCAGACTAGAACACATCTGGAAGGCATCAGTCTTTGGGGAAGAGGAAATGGGATGGAAGTGGTAGCAGCTTCATTCCCTTGCCCATTTGTAAACATTTACAGATAGATTTTGCCTATACTGCAGAAACACACTGACACTTCAGGCTCTAAGACATGACATGAAAAGTCATCTATTTGCTTCCGGTTCTAGCTACTCTTAAAGGAACAAATTTTCTCTCTAGCTACCCAGTAGAGTCTGCATGTTAAGGAAAGAAACAAAATAGTTTCCTAAAAATATTCTGTCCTGCCTCTCCTTAAGGTGTGCCAGCATTTCTATAGCACTTATCTGTCTCTCATGGGATGCACAAGTTGCCACAGGAATACAAAGCAGTGATAAGGATGGCATCTGTAACTATAGCTTGAAGACAGTCACACCACCGTCAAGAAGGAAAACCAGCAGCTTTTCAGTTTTCCAGTCTTCACATGCAAGAGTAATTCAGTATTTCAGAAACAAAGACCAAAACCAGAAGCCAAACATCACCAGAACTGCTCACATCTCTGTGGCATACAGAGATCTCTTCTGAGATACCTGTGTAATTTTGAGCCCAAACCACAAGCACTTACTTGTCCAGCTTCAGTTCAGTAATGAGAATTACATTCATCTTCTCTAGTGCACAGAGCTCTCCTGGTGTGAAATTCACTCTCAATGTAAAAGATACGAAGGTCTAACCTGCAGAAAGAACTTGTCTCTTATACAGTATTGCATTCAGGACATATTACGGTCAGATCCTTAAATAAATATTTATCACTTAACCCTCTATAAAAATGTTTCATATTTCTTTTTAAAGAACTCATTAGCAAAAGGTTTACCTTTACAATTCTAAGGGATTCTGTAATTATCCAGAAAAATACACCATAAAATAAGAGAAACAAACAAGAAATGCAAAATGCAAAAATGATGAAAAGTGCTGTCCATATAGCCCGTAGTAAGGTTATTTTTGAAAGACAATGAATTTTGTTCTTCTTGTTAACATAAGAGTAAACATAAACCAAAACATACTTGCACCACAAGTGCAAAATTATCCTGGCGCTCTTGGGAGTCTGCTTGAAGCCCGTTTCAAAAATTGCCGTATTTTCTTGTAAGCCTGTAATGATTTTCCTATCTGGACCACATATCATTTTTATTTAAAATAGACAATTGATGATGCAGGGATTTGCAAGGAGACAGAAAATTTTTCCACTCATCATGGAATTATATCAAAACTGAGTAACTGATAATCAGTGTCTTACAAGGCTTATACTAACATCACTTCCCAATCAATCCCGGTGATTTAACAAGGCTGTGGGTAGTTATATGTTATTTGAGTATATTATTGCTCAGCTCACATTAGCACAATCTGCCCCTACTACTCTATATTTACACATCAAAACATTTCTGGGCCAAACTCTGAATAGATTTCTAGCAATTTACAACAGAACCAAACAGCCCTCACCATGTGGAGTACCCACCTGTTTAGACACTTTCGTGATTCCTACCTTATTGAATACAGTGTTTTCTTTGTTGTTCCTATTGTTGTATTTCTTTGCAATAAAGTATTTTTCACAATTTCTATTATTAGCTTCTAGACTACTGCAACAAAATATAATAATTTCCACCTACTGCAACCACAGACCCACTTCTAGCTTCACCACAGTTAGACGTTCAGTAAGACTCGCTCTAGAGAACCTGTCTAGCTAAGGACAGCATTCCCATACTTATTTGGACTCTTGGATACTGATTGTACTCCTATCCATCTGAAGTTTTATAGAGCAGGGTAATAATCTAAGTAACTGCTGTATAAAAATGGTTTTGCCTGTTGTTCTTCACATTAGCTGGGTATCACCCTTTAGCCCTAATTGGTATTAATAAGCGTCTGTGTTGTGCAAACCCAAAAGTCTTCCCTCAGAGCCCACACTGGTTTTCAGCAGAGAAAATAGAACTGCTAAGGAACACGGAGAGGTTCAAAAAAGGTCGTGACTGGTGACAATCAGCATCCTGGTTGATGCTATGAGCGGTTCCAGTATCCCCTTGCTGACACCCAGGAAACAACCCAACATACCAGGTCCCTCTTGGCCACAGAAGAAAGCCAAAGACAAGTTTAGTGGAGCAGTGGATTTACTGTTCTCCTCCGAACTGCAAAAATCAAATACGGTTCTGACTTACAGGTACTGCCAATTACATGATGATTTGCTCCCCTTAGATACCCCTTTCTACCACCACCACCACCTCCCACCCCCCTCTTTGCCTGGGAGGAGATGAGAGTGGTAAACAGCCTGCCCATCTACCTTTTCCTGACTGGCCCCTAGTTTGCACCATGATTTGGGATACAGTTGCCCCTTGGCCAGAGCAGTTGCACTGAGCTGCTGCAGGCAGGAGTTGGGCAGTGCTGACTTCCTGCTTAAAGGCATTGAACTTCTGCTGGCTCAGGGGCTTGCACAAAGACAAGACCTTGGAGAGACACCAATGCAGGAAGCCAGGACAGAAAAAGGGAGCAGCAAGTAAAACAGAAAGGAGAAGTAATTTGCCGAAGCAGTAGGCTGGGGCAGAATTTAGAGCAGAGTTCCTTTGAGTCCCAGTGCAAGCCCCGAACCTTCAATAATAATACTGTTACACTTCTCTAATAGCCTCTTTTTATTTCCAGCATGTAGAAATGATTAGGTACGAAAGACTCTTTACCCTGTGACGGCAAATTAAGGCACATAAAAGCTCCAGCAAAGTTCACAGCCCCCCTCTACACAAAAAAAAACCCAAACAAACCAACAACAAAACCAAAAACAATACCACAAAAAAACCCAAACAAACAAACAAACACCCCACCTCAGTATAAGTAACTGGAAGTAGTGTTTGCTATTTATTTTTTAGCAATCTGGAATCGGTAAGTCACATGTTATTTCTCTTCACAGAATCACACAGAATAGTCAGGGTTGGAAGGGACCTCTGGAGATCATCCAGTCCAACCCCCCTGCCAGAGCAGGGTCACCTACAACAGGTTGCACAGGACAGCGTCCAGGCGGGTTTTGAACGTCTCCAGAGTGGGAGACTCCACAACCTCTCTGGGCAGCCTGTGCCAGTGCTCCACTACCCTCAAAGTGAAGAAGTTCCTCCTCATGTTAAGATGGAACTTCCTATGTCAAGCTTGTGCCCATTACCCCTCGTCCTATCAATGGGCACCACTGAAAAAAAGACTCCTCCCATCCCTCTGGCATCCTCCCTTTAAGTATTTGAAAGCATTAATAAGATCCCCCCTCATTCTTCTTTTCTCTAGACTAAAGAGACCCAAGTCCCTCAGCCTTTCCTCATATGAAAGATGTTCTAATCCCCTAATCATCTTCGTAGCCCTTTGCTGGACTCTCTCCAGCAGATCCCTGTCTTTCTTGAACTGGGGAGCCCAGAACTGGACACAGTACTCCAGATGTGGCCTCACCAGGGCAGAATAGATGGGGAGGATGACTTCCCTCGACCTGCTGGCCACACTCTTTTTGATGCACCCCAGGATGCCATTGGCCCTCTTGGCCGCCAGGGCACATGGCTGGCTCATGGTCATCCTGTTGTCCACCAGGACTCCCAGGTCCCTTTCCACAGAGCTGCTCTCCAGGAGGTCAGCCCCCAACCTGTACTGATGCATGGGGTTATTCCTCCCCAGATGCAGTACCCTACATTTACTCTTGTTGAATTTCATTAGGTTCCTCCCTGCCCAACTCTCCAGCCAAAGAAGAGAATACCCTGATATGCTACAGCCACATTTGCTGGCAAGCAGCCATCTCTAGGTAGCCTAGAGATGGAAGAGGCGGTCCTGCAGCATTGCTTGAAGGGTGTCATTGTCCGAGTTGGACTGGAGCATAGCAGCACCCCTCTTAGTGAGGCTAGAGAGCTGCTCAAACTGCTAGGGGTTTGCAGACGGCTAGGGTTCTGCAGTCTGCACAGGCTGGTGGACGCAGAAGGGAAGAACTAACTGTATGAAACAGGTTTACCAGCCCCTTAGCTCAGGCCAAATCTGCCATAGGCATTACTAACAGTGACCAGGACCAGACTAGCTGGCCCCAGGACAAGCCTATGAAAAGTGGCACACTGCCCAATTCATCAGGAGCTGCCATGTCCCCAAAGACCTACATATTTCCTTTGGTGAAAAACATGATATAAAAAACACTCAGCTTTCCTTCTGTACATGCTGATCAAGTCTCCTGGGAATTTGGTTTCTTTGAGGTCTGTAAGCATCTCCCATCTGTCACTGTGTACATTTTTTTTTTTTTTTTTTTGAAGTGTCATTGTTTCGGACAAGAATAGTTAGAAACATGTTGCTCCACATGTCAGAATACATCAGAAAGAGCATCATTCCTGTCTGAAATTTCCCATATTTAATTCAGCAACTGACTATTGATCACCAACCTGCAAATGATTCCTGTTTTGTATCAACACTCATATTGTGGCCCTGCTTACAAGAAGCGCAATGTTGAAGGGGGAAGCTGCAGCAAAAGCAACACTACCTATTGCATGCTGTATGCCCTGACCAAAATTTGAAAGCCAAAATTCACAGAATATGATCCAAACACCCAGAATTTCATTAAGTGCATGGTGTTTCTCAACCTATAATTTCCCATATAATTCCCAGTACCCAATCAAGCCAAATTTAGATCAGAGACTGTCTAAAATGGATTATCTAATCTGAAAAGGCTGTTGTTAACTCTTAACGATTGAAAGACATATCTTCACCTGCGAGCGGAGACAGAAATAAAACTTAAACAGCTTTTGCAATTCCTTTTATTAGCCTTAAAAAAAAATCCACACAATTTTCAATTTCATGTTTCACTATGAAGCCAAAAGGACTAAGAAAAACACTTTCAGTAAAATGATGATGAAGAAAACCTAAAGTCACAAAATTTCTAAAACTGTGGTTTAATAAAAACAACAGAGTTTGGGCAACAAAAATACTGCATTTTTGTGCTGGATGTTTCCCTTAGTTCAATATACTCTTTCTGCCACCTCCAGTTTCTAAAGTTGGAGATATTTGGCTTTGTCTTAAATCTGAAAACACTGCCTAAAAGTGCCATGGCCAACTGATACTTCACAGGATGACATCCTGGCATATCCGAGATCAGATTTTCTCTGTGTGATTGGGCAAGTCGCTTTGGGTGACATCCAGTGTGGGACGTTGTCTAAAGCTGAGAGACCCACCCAACAGGCAGGATCCACAAAGCTCCATGCATCAGACTCAGAGATAGAAATACATTTTGACAAACTGAAAGATAATGGTCCACATTTTTAGAGGCTGGGTATGCCATCTTCATGCAAGTCAAGCTTCCTTCAATTTGTACCACTTTATCGCAATTCATTTCCTCCCACCCACCCACTGCCCTCAAGTCCCACAAAAATCCTTATCCAATTTTAGCAGCCATACATAACACAGGCCTGAACTTCCCCAAGTCTGGTGGAGAGTAAGCAGCTATGGCAAATGCTCTGTTTCCTAGTTTACAAGCCTAATCAACTGACAATAGCAGCTGCCAACACTGCTAATTCCAAATGATTCTAATTTTGGTGCTGCCTCTACGTTTTAGATCTTGGCTTATTTTAAATAGCCCTATTTTCTTCATAAGAAAAGACTTTAAAGTTGTGATTCTTACATGCACTTATCACTTGGGGCAATCCCAAGCACAAATACAGGCTTGGCAGGGAATGGCTGGAGAGCAGCCCTGAGGAGAAGGACCTGGGGGTGCTGATTGACAAGAAGCTCAACATGAGCCAGCAGTGTGCGATCGCAACCCAGAAGGCCAACCGTATCCTGGGCTACATCAGAAGTGTGGCCAGCAGGTCAAAGGAGGCAATTCTGCCCCTCTACTCCACTCTCGTGAGACCCCACCTGGAGAACTGCATCCAGCTCTGGAGTCCCCAACATAAGAAGGACATGGACCTGCTGGAGCGTGTCCAGAGGAGAGCCATGAGGATGATCCAAGGGCTGGAGCACCTCTCCTATGAGGAGAGAGCTTATTGCGGCCTTCCAGAACCTTAAGGGGGACTACAGGAGAGCTGGGAAAGGACATTTACTTGGGCATGGAGCAATAGGACGAGGGGGAATGGCTTTAAACTGGAAGAGGGCAGGTTCAGATTAAACATTAGGAAGAAGTTTTTCACTTTGAGGGTGGTAAGGCACTGGAACAGGTTGCCCAGACAGGTTGTTGAGGCCCCATCCCTGGAGGTGTTCAAGGCCAGGCTGGACATGGCCTTGGGCAACCTGGTCCGGTGGGAGGTGTCCCTGTCTATGGCAGGGGGGTTGGAACTCAATGATCTTCAAGGTCCTTTCTAACCTAAACCATTCTACGATTCTATGATATACTGCAAACTAAACCAAACAAAAAAAAAACCTACAGGCACGTGCACATGTTAATACAGTTAAGCTTCTTTCAGCAGAAACTAGAAGAAACACACCCTTTTGGAGGGTTGAACAGATTGAACAATCTCCTTAGGCATCTTTTGGAGGGGTGGTGCAGAGAGAGAAAGAAAAGCCCTGAATCTGAGGTTACCCTTTTCAGATACAGCTCCAAGCTAAAGCCACATTTTCTTTCTGTTCTATTTTCTTTGATCCTCAAACTTCAATCCAAACCTTTACGTTTAAATGGGATTTCATTCTGAACTAAAAGCAGTTTAAATGGAAACGAGAAATTCTCCCCTTTCCTGCCAAATCATGAATTTGAAGCTGCAATATTGAGGTGCCTAGCAAATTTATAAAACTTTCTGGCTTGAAGTGATAAGGATAAACAATTAGGAAGCTCACTCTGAAGGCAGGAGATAAATAGAACAATTTGCTTTAATTTCACTTTAAAAAAAAAAAAAAAAAAAGGCAAAAAAACCCTCAAGATAAATTTGAGAATTTTGCAAGTGGTCAATACCTGAAAACCAGTTGTTTTTAACTGATGGCTCAACTGTCTTACAATACCAACAGGGGAAGGTTTCACTCCTGTCCCAGAAGATTTTAAGGCTCCATTGAAAACCTGTCTCAAGACAAATAGCGGGTCAGATCCTGCTCTGAAACCTTGGCATCACTGAACAAAATACAACTGCATTCCCTGTATTTTGTGGCTATGAATCTAATCCCTAGTTCCCTCAACAATTCAACAGCATCTCAGACTCAACTTTCTGTAACTAAATATCTTTTAAGGGATGCAAATCTTTTTATATTCTCCATACACTCGTGGTAGCCAGTCTTCTACATGTGCCAATGGAGCTCATATTTGCACTTGCCAAGGTACCAGACCTGAGGCTCTTGGTGCAGCCCCTACTCATATATGTTTCCTGTGCATCTTGCTGGCACTTCAGCTGCAGGTCCTGTGCTGAGAGAACTTGGGATCGTTTGGTCGAGGGATCCCTTGGTCTAGGGTAGTCATACCTGTGTGGTGTGGCATTTTAGTTACATGGCTAATAGTGTACACAGGCGTTTTTTACCTTCTGATTACAGTGATGATTTAAATACCTTTTAGCATAGGATTACTTAGAATACATCAATAAGTAGTACAAAGGTTTCCAGTATGGAGGGCATGTGGATTGTAAACCAATCACTAAAATTTTAGTTTTACCTGTCTCTAGCTTTTTAACTACTAGGCAGCTTCAAAGCTTTGCTCAAAAGAAACAGATTGAACAATCTCCTTAGGCATCTGCTGTATACCCACTAATATCTCTTCTTGTTTGGGACCATTAATAATGGCTAGCTTTCACACAAAGTCATTCATTTTAAATATAGGACAAACTATCCACTTTACTTACTGCACTATAGTCTAAGAGTTTCCTCATGATGGAATTGATTTGTTGGTTGTGGGGTTTGGTTTTTTGGGGGTTTTGTGGTGTTTTTTTCTTTGTTGGTTGCTGGTGGGTTTGGGGTTTTTTGGTTGTTTGATTTTTTTAAAACACACATTTATTTACAGCAAATTTACCAGAAGACATCCATGTAACAACACTGACATTACTCATAATTGAAAGCCAACTGACAGGGTCATGAAGCCAGATAACACCAAATGTTGGTTTCTGTCATGAATCAAAGCCTGCTACTTTTAATAAAAAAAAAAAAAAAAAAAAAAAAAAAAGATACGACACCATCTGGTGAAAATCAACATATCAAGGAGAACACAAGACAATTTGGAACCAAAGGCTAATGCTACAATCTGAAAAAAAACAGTCAATATTCGGGACAATTTTCCCCTCAAAGCGTATGCCCCAGAACTAGTGCTTGCTGGTTCTAGAAGACCTCTGTCAGTGATGCTAAAGCCACATTGGTTCCGGAGCTAATTGATCAGGAGTCCAGATCAACAAGCAGGAGAAGTAGAAAACCTGCAAGTCCCAGACAAAATATGCCACCTGGGTAAGTGAAGTGTCAGGTTCTTGTTGACAAGGGCCAGGCAAATAGGCTGTTTTCGGAGACAGCAAAGCTGCTCACATGTCAGGCCTTGTCAAAAAGAAAGTGTTAAATCTTCAGTTTCAACCCACTGACCATTTATGTTCAAAGAGGACAGTGGTTCGTTCAAAGGCAGAAACTTAATTACTTAGTATTGGTCACTGCAAGACACAATTTTCCTTGATCCCAAGGGGCATGTTTTTCAGTATGAAGTCCAAGCCAGAGTCTTAGAAGGCAAACACCTTTCTCGAGGAGGCAAAGGAGAGGGTTATCTTCCCCCCCCCCCCCCCCGGCCATTTGTTTGAATAGTAAGCCACCTAAGCAAAAACATTATACATGAGAGAGATATTTTGCTGATTTTTTCCCTGGAGAGGATTAGGTTAAGCTTGCCCTTTTTATAAAGGTACGCAGTTCATCAGGAAGAAGTTTAAAAAAGAAAAATGTGTTTTCATATCAGGTAAGAGTGCACATGTGGCTTACCGTGTTCTCAAAATGGATGAGCCTGCACCAATCTGCAAGATTGACAGCTTTATTTTCATCTGACTGACCTGAACAATAGCACTTCAGAAAACATTTTTCCAGATCCACACTTGGGGATTTGAACATTCATACTGACACCACTTTAATCCCATTTGACTGTCTAGAAAAAACACACTCAGTTTTTGTGTGTTTCATTATATCAGACCAAACCTTATTTGTGTAGAAAATAATTTGTACTTTTTTTTTCCCCTTCTTGGAAACTGCTTTTTCTCCCCCTCAGACTTTTACAGCCTTGCAATCGCAAGGTTTGTGGCACTTGCCAAGAGTGAAGGAATCTAATTTGCTAATTCAATCATCATTTGCAAACTAATGACTGTAAGCATGTATACAAATGACATTAAAATATCTGGAACACAAGCTATGTTGATGAATACATTCTCAGAGTAAATAAAAGTACCTTTCAACTGAAGCACTTAAAGCCTGTGGATATTCCTGGTTCAAGAATTTAGTCTCTTCCCGGACAACAGCTCTATCATTATTAAAATTAACAGTAATAAAAACACATCTCAAACCTCCTCTCCTAGCTGGACTGCTCCAAGAACTCCACCTGGAACCCTACCTTGCAATAGGAGGAGTAATAAGCCATCTACTTCTTAATTAGTGGAATCTGCTTCAGATTTGCCCAAGAAACCACGTTTTTTAGTGTTTTCATTTAAAATTACTCAAGCCCCCTGAGTTCCAAGACAGCACATATGTGGATGAGACATGTGTGTAAGGGAAATAATCAAACAAAAAACCCTGATGTGACCCAACAGCAACAGTCTTATAGTCTTCAATTACGTGTTTTAACATTGCTTTGGGTCAGATCTACAATTGATATTTAAGCCTATAACCCTCCAAAATCAGCAAGAATTTAGTTTCAGGTGTGACCCTTAAGCACATCTGGAAATCCCACTCTTAACCACCTGTAAAATATGCATGTCACCAAGCTCTGCTCTGAGCTGGCAGATAGGATCTCCACTGGAAAAAGCCATGCATACACACACTACAAAGCACATTTCTGGCATTCAAGTATTAACAAATGACCCCTATTTTCAGTGTGTCCAAATTAGATTATTGTGCCAGAATTTCTCAAGTGGAGATCTGAGAAAAGTGTCCTCAGGCAATCACAAATGCAATAATACTCTCTCTTAATTTATTTGAGAAAACAGGCTGAAAATTGGGACAGTCATATTTTCTTGCCAATCAAGAAAATCTGTATTCTCAGCTGCTTATGGATAATAGATGAGCAATGTTATTCACCAGCAGGCTTCCAGTCTCCCAATGTTATTTAGGCTGGATTAGCATCTATTCCTCTGCTGTCACATCATAGTATATGTTCTACTCCACACTTTTCCCTTCAAAGATTCCACTTAATCCTCCCATAGGGGATCCTCAGGATCGATGCATTCTACTTCAATTAGTATCTTAGTACTGCCCAGACAACCCTTCAAAGCAGGAGCAGATTTCTAGGTAACATGTGGAATGGATCTTAGAAAACATGTATTTTCACACCGGAACAAATTAGGGAAATATTGATCTTGCACAGTGCCTATGAGTTCTTTCATCAGCAATAATTCCTTGCTGTTAGGATGTTACATGTAACAGATTCTAAACATTTAAAAAATCAATATAGGACTATTTGTCTATTTCACAGCAATTATAAACCGATACTTAGAAAGGTGAAACAGCTACAACCATCTAACAAGAACTGATTAACCCGGAATTGGAACCTCGTCCTCTTCACGAAGAGACTATCTCGCTCTATAGCGCAAAGTTTTCCACATCATTCAAAACACACGTTCTTTGGAAGTAGAGGATCAGATGGTTGAGTGACTGTAAACATTTCAAAGTGCAACCCTTTCCCATACAGAGGTCAGTACAGCAGTATACAATGGATAAAGTTCAAGTTTTCAGAGGTCACTAATTTTGTTGACTATGAACTTAAAAAGAATAGCTTACATAACACCTGTCCTTTTCCTCTCTCAAAATCAGAGTGCCATTCACAGTATCCAAAAGATTTGTCTCACCAGTTTCAATGTATTTGAATCAGTCTGTTAGTAGTAATTGGGTATCCAGATTCTTGAGGAGCTTTCAACAGCTCAAGTCTGACTATCTCTGCCATAAACAACTTCCCTCTTCACCTGCAGAGTCTGATCACAAGAGGGACAGGATAGTAGTAAGCCAAAACTCAAACCAGTATGTAGTAAAAGCTTTGCACAAAATAAACCTAAAGAATCCTGAACGACAAAGTCAGCTAATCCCAGCTCCAGAGCAGGTTTCAAATGCAAAGCAGAAAGACCCTCCATTTATTATTGACTGTTACAATCATCATTTCTGCTTTTCTAGCATCTATTTTTCGTAGCTAATTGAAAGTAGTTCAGAGTAGAGTGAAGTCAGGATTGTACCACTTCATACTGCTTCACTGTGGTTGAGCAGAGACAAGGAAAATTTGGAGTGCTAGTGGTAAAGATTCCATGTATGGCACAAAAAATCCACACAAGCTACAGAAAATGTTGATCTACACTAAGCAATGCACTCCAGCACCAAGACAGTTAAAAAGGCTCTGAAAAAGCTAGCTCAGCTACTGCATGCAGCCCAGTTGAATAAGCTCATGCACTTACCCACTGTAGCATTTCTAGTACCCAAGCTAATGTGCTGAGTTAGGTTTATTTGCTTGATTATGTTGGCGCTGGTAATTTCAACGCTATTTGCATCACTGCAGTATGTGACTGCTGTTGCTCTCAATTATTATTTGTCAGTTTATCATCACAGTGTCACTGTTTAGCATACGCTAGCAATGCAACGGAGTGGTACACTGCTGAAAAACAATACAGAGCACTGTATGAATACACTGATCCAAAGGAAAAGCAAGCTTCCCAACCTGTGTTCATGGACTAGGTAAAGACCGACCAACCACTTAAACTTTGCTCGGTGAGATCTGACGTTGTTCCTTATGACACTGTTGCACCTATTCACAGACTTCCCAACTATCTGCTTATTTCAACACTTTCACATTTCCATTTTGACTAACTCCTGCCCTGCTGAGAAGGGACTACCACAGTACTGCGGGAGAAAGAGAGAAGGAAAGAGTTGACTGCTGAAAAGGTAAAAAACTCCTCTAGTCTCACAGGCTGATTATATACTATGGTTTTTGTCTAAAACTTCTTAAGTCCATCTTGTGCTCTCTTTCTCCTGCCTCGAGTATCTGAAATTTCTCTGAATTACTTTTTTCTTAAGAGAAGCCTGCCTTTCCAAGCAGTATTCAGATCAAGAAAAAGAAACATGAAGAATATTTTTCTTCTGCGTTCTGTCCCTTATGCCATGTAGAAACGGCATATTATTGGATGCAAGCGTATGACATGATTTCTGAACCAACTCCAAGAGGACCAAAGATTGTAGTGACCACCACAAAGTATCACTGGTATCAACTACCAAGATATAATGTATGGGGGATTAAAAAAAAAAAAAACAAAACCAAAAGCTAAAAATCCTAGCCTATTCTTAATCACGAAGCAGACCAGACTGTGATTTTTTGCAGTATTTAGTTCCTGGTTTGGTTTTGTTTGTACTACATAAACCTGACAAGTATTCCACACAATTTCTCCCACTTCAGCTCATAGATCTTACAGTTCCTTAGGCCTGACATTGCAAAAATTCTCATTTAAGACCATGCGCTGTATTAAGTCTGACTCACTTGATTGAAAAGTGTTGCCAAGACCCATAAGCAGGAACCCTTTGCTGGCATCTGATAAGATAGAAGGTAGCCACAGCTAAGAACCTTAGTTTCTCAATTGCATTATAAAACTAAACAAGCAATGCTGAAAAGCTGAGTGAGATTTCTGTTAAGAACGGGCTTTATATTTAACCAACAATTATATTAACTGTGTCATAAAAATGGATGTACTACTGTAATTACACACACAAAAAAGGCTACTTAAAATCTGAAATAAATGTATTTCTTCACTGTCTCACTGCTTCACATTATTTCCATTTAAAAAAGCAACAAAAAACATCTACAGACCAAGGAAAAATGTTGAAGGTGGTAGGATCTCTCCCAAGTCCCAAATATCCCTCATAAAACTGCTCTTTCAGGTCCTACCGAGACAAGAGCAGCTTAATTGCCTGCAACTGCAATTCCAGCCACTGCAAATCATATACAGCTCTCCCATGAAAGCATTAAAGACCTAAGACTTAATTAGCATCCCTGATTAAATAGCAATTCATACAGCCATTATATCTTCCAGCTAGGGAGCGCAGTTCTCTGAAGAAGCAGTGAAGGAGAAAACAAACAAACATACACATCTCCTCCCTGCACCCAAAAACTCACCACGGCCTACTGTCTTCAAACTTTGTCATGGCAAATGTTCATTATTTATGATGGAAAGGCTGCTGCCAGACATACTTTGAACACTCCTAGGCAAAGTTTCTATTTACAAGGTTGACCTGCCTAATCCGAGAGATTACAGAACCTAAAAGAAATAATGGTAATTATAACAACATAAAGCAGTTCAGAGAGAACAGCACCAATACTACGCATGAAAAGACTCCCACAGGCAGCCTTGTTTCAACAGCTTGCAGTACCAGGGGAGGGAAAGGAGGGCAAAAAAATCCCAACAAACCACAACAGAAAAACTCTCCATCACTGATAAAAGCCTAAAGAACAGCATTTCTGAAACTCAGCTCAGCTCCTATTCTTCCCTTCTTCCACTTCATACTTCTGAAACACAGCAGTGTAAGAGAAGATTAACTCCTTGGAACAGCTGGGATTGCAATTCTTCACTCCCCTTGCTCTTTGGGAATCCGAACTGATGAAAAAAATGAGCAAGAGCAATACTAAGAGGCAGAGCATATATCTATACAGACATCCTTGCCATGTTTTAATAGGACAAGCATGGCAGCAGCCAGAGATGACTATACATTTTAGTATGTAAGAGCTGGTGTTTTGTGGTGTAGGAAACCCCTTCGTTTCTGAATTTCCAGCACCTGCATATACTTATTCAGCTATTCTTTCTATTCAAAAGGTGCTAGCTTGTCACTGTTTCTTGCTGGATTTGGGAAGATCTCCAGACAAAGAGGAGCAGCATCTGAGTGTGTGTAGTAGACACTGCAACAGAAACAACTACTTATCTCCAGACAGCTCACACACTGGCCGTGTTCTCCCTGGGCTGGAAGGATCATGCCAGTCCCTTGTGAAGCCTGAGAACATGCTCATTTTATGATGCCAAGCCAAGTGGGAAAAATTGACAAGAAGCAGTAATGAGACAACAACAACAAAGAATTACAGAAAGGGAACAAAAGTAACTTAGGAATTCATGTGCAATGACCATCAAAGAAGAATAAGATTTTAACAGGATTAGAGGAATACAGGTGCCAGAATTATCAAGATGAATTCTCTACTATAACAGAGACTATCAGTTTTCAAATCCTGAAGACAGATGATTTTTGGCTTTTAATGATAAGGCACAGGGTCAAGAATTGATTTGTAAGTGAGGTCCTGGATGCTACCCTACGTGCTCTAGGGGAACATATTGAGATTTTGGAAGCTTCTATCTTAGAGAGTGGAGAATTACACTGCAGCAATACTCCTTCACTCATCCAAATTGGAAATCTTAGATAAGTGAAATAAGTCTGTGATGAGGATAAATACACTGTCATATGACAAGACTCCAGTAAATTAGCTAGACAGGCAGAACAATGACAGATGGGATATAAGAGAAGACTGAGTTACTGTATTCAGTGTTTGAAATGTCATTTGGATACTGTTCACTGCTAATATGCCTTCTGGGCTTTGCCAAGTCCTGTTCCATTGGCCTTCAGAAAGCCAGAGGTCAAGTTTCCATGTAAAAACCTGTATACTCATTCATATTTGAACATTCCCTACCTACTGGTAAACTGGTAAAAAGCATTTTATTCTTGACTGAACTTTCTGGAAAAGACCTATTCTTTGCAGCATAGCTTAATAGTCCACCCCTCATGCACTACACACACTCCTGTGTTTCTCCTAGCATTCCTCATTTCTGCCTCTTATCCCATTTCACCCTCTTTTCTTTACAGAGATCTTGGAGTACCACATGTTCCTGTAGAACTGAAGCAAACTCCTTTTTCCATCACAATCTTCTCTTACAGTTACCAACTACTAAATATTATATAGGTATTTGATACCAACATTCAAAATATTGGTTGCTTCATGATACTCAACAGCCTTACAAGTGGGGTTTGTCTCTATCATTTCTCTAGCTTAGTCAATGTCTCTGAGAAAGTGAATAACCAAATCTTCACCACAGTCCCAAAAGAATTCAAGGCTATCATTGAGGGTGCAAAATAACTTACAGATGAGTCTGAAGCAGTTTCAGTTATTTGCGCTGTAATATGTGACTGCTCAGTTGAAGAAAGAAGCTTGGAACAACATATGGTACCAATTACCTATATTCTCCTGTAACCAATACTTTTTTCAGATACAATTTATCTGTACTGCTTGGCAGCTCAACTGTCTCTCTTTCTTCTCTTGAGGAATACTACCACATGCAGATGCTATTTATATGCCAGACAAATTATTTCTGCAACCATATTCTTCGCAATAAGCCTATCCTTGTGTCCCATCCAAGTCATAACCAAGTGTCATAATTTGTGACTGTGAAAGATGCCTTGGCACTTTTTGAAAGTAAATCCAGCGTCTTGGCAAAATTTCTGTTTTGGTAATTGCATTCTGTCTATCTCTAGTTCTTTGCTAACAAACCGCTGATGAATTCTACCCCAGATGTCATTGGTTACGTATCCCAGGTTCCAGGAAGCTGTTAAATCAAAGAACAAACTTAATAATGAGCAACATAATTACAAGCCTTACTTCTCATGTATCTGCTTTACAGGTATTTTATGCTCTTTTTCAGCTCCCAGCATCCCATCACAACAATAGCTGGACTCAATAGAAATCACAGGAGTAAATCTCTGAGGACACTTTCTCTTTGAAATGCTGGTCAGAAACCCAGAGAGAATACCAATGGCACATTAAAGCTCATTTCCCTCAGCCTACAGCAGCAACTTGGTAGTGTTTAGTTACTTCCCATTTAAAAGTTTCCAATCCTTAGCTGAAAAGAATTTCGCACAGCCACATGGGTAATTGTGCCAAATACTAGCTTCTGACAAACAAATCTAAAGGGAAGCAAAAGTCCTATGTATTTTGGAATAATGAATTTGGCATCATTTCCCTTTGCACTGTTTTGATAAGGCACATTGTCATATTTAAGAAGTAAGACGAAAAATTGATTTGCAAAAGCCAATTAAAAATCAGCTTCCTCTGTGCATGTGGGGGTGTGGGTGTGTGTGTGTGTGTTTAAAAAGGTAAGTGAACTGACACACCTGAAAACTGCTACAAAAAGCCCCCTAAATGACATAAATATCTTTCTATCCTTAGGTTATGTCTCAGGGTCCATTAACTTCAAGCAATTTGGAAACAAGTACAATATGCTATGAAAAGCACTTCTTTAAAAACAGAAAAACAAAGACAGCAGTATTATGAGGTACTGTGTTTTCTGTATGCCAATGGAACATCCTTGCTCAATTTATCAATTTCCATAAAAGCCCCAAAAATGTTAATTTTATAGAGGTAACTCTGCAAACTCACCTGGGATCTGAAAGGAAAGAGGTGTTCTGAATAGCTCATCGCTTGTCACTGCCCCCCCAGGCTGAACACTTGTCACAGTGTCAAGTACTGCCAGGTATTTGGCAATTTGCTGCAAAGGAGAGTGCTGGCAGTTCAATAGCCCTCCTGAACTAATTTTTCTTACTTTTTGAAAACAATTTCCTAGGCCGTTTAGCTGGGAATGCCACCTTTCAAATGTGAGGCAAATAACTGCTGCCTTCTCTAGCTCTAAGAGAACACAGATTTCTGTAGCAGTGTGTTACTTTTATTTTTATTAAATATATACAGCAGTGATGGCACAGGCAAAATATGGTGTTTTTTCATAACCTAAATCAATATTTGATCAGAATTACACATTTTCCCTCTTTAAACCTAATTCTTTTTAGTTCTTTCTAGTTCTTTTTTTTTTTTTTTTACTAACATGGAAAAGATTCACTTTAAACTAGTGAGATTTAAGCACATGCTTGAAATTAAGGTAACACCCAGGAAGTTTAACATAGCTGAATCAGGGCCATATACAAGGCAAAGTTGCTCTGGCCAGTAAGACTGAGTGTCAGGAGATGTGGGCTGGATGGTCATCTCTGCTATGCATCTTTTGTCATAATGTTTCTCAGTCTTATTTCTTTTTTGTTATTAGCTATCTGACCACAGCAATCAAAAAGCTGTGTACTTGAACAAGATCCCATTGAAAAAACTGGCAAGTGTGGTCCTTCACTCTCCCCCAGCATTTTTCTTTTCACAGCTATATTACTTACGTGGTATAGCTGAAAATAATATCAGCCAGGGGCTGTTCTGTATTGCTTGTTTTACTTGGGTCTGCATAGAAATTGCTTAACCATTCTGTTGTTCATGAGCAAGCCAAAAATAGCTGTGCTTCTTCTCTCAAATTCCTATCTATGCTGTGGTGGTGATACCAGGAGGAAAGCGTTCATGAAAGCAAAGAGGCATTGTTCCAAGAGAGACCTGCAAGGGAGGAGATGGTTCCATTTATTGGCAAGGGCTAAATGGCCTTTTTTTTGCCTCACTACAAATGCTTTGAGTAAAACTAAAAGCAGCAGAGATCTTAACAACTGGGTCAAGGCTTCACAGCAATTAAGCAAGAGAACCCTAGTAAGCGCTCAACTTCTCTGGTTTCGTGACTAGGTAGAGTCTACCAGAAATAATCAAAAGATGCCTTACTTCAATGAATTCTAAAATAAAACCAAACAAGGGATATTATTCAGTACCAAAAAAATGCTGAGCCTAATGCAAGGCCACTGACCAGCAATACATCCCTCATTGCAGAGTTCCTAGATAATAGCTACAGGCATAGGGAATACAGCAGAAAAATCCCTTCCGCTCCCTCCACTGTCCTTGGCACCCGGGCAGCAAGAGAAGGACAGGAAGAAGTAGACAGTAGCCAGAATATCTCCTGACCTGCCACAGAGAATCCCGAGGCATCTTTTCATTCACAAGAGGCTGTTATAACTTTGTGACCAAACCACCACTCCAGCTCGTGAACAATGAGTTTATAGAATTCAGTATTGTAGATCCATGGGTTTTTAAATTATTTTCCTATTTACTGACAACACAGACAATTTTCCAGTGACTGTCATTCACCTACCGAGATAGAAGCAAAGCTGTCCGCATTTCATCATAGTAGCATGTGGCTTTAGGAAGGTTCCCTAACCACTTTGTTTCTAGGCTTCAAGCTGGGAACACTGTGGCCCTACAGAGTCGCAATATTGCTAAAGGAATTAAAACTGTCCCTCGGGCTTCACTCCTGCAAGTGCATTCATCCATTCATCTCGTGAGCCCTTCCCCTCACACCAAGAGCTTGACTGAAACTCTGAACGTTTTGAAGTAAAATGCTTTTCCCACTATACAGGCCTCAAAAGTCTCAACTGAAGTAAGATGATATTGGTCCCACAATTCTTCCAGCCTCAGAAACAGGAGGCTGAAGAAATACAAGGTCTTTGCGGAAATACAGTTACCCTTGGAAGGGAAAGCATTCAAAAGACTGAGAACTGTCCGAAAACAAATACTGACCTATATAATATAATAGGTTTTGTTTACTGAGGCATGAGCAGATACTACTTCACTGATTTAAGTGAATAGGCTCAGCGCCAAAGCTATCAATGGAATTATATGTGCTTATGCTGCTGGGAAGTTCTGCTCTTTGCACAGCATTCAGTGAGGTGTAAAATGAGGACTTAATGTTACTTGCTTGGACTTATTTCAAAAGCAATTGCTGCACCTGTTCATACCAACACACATACACAATAAGTTCTTTTATTTTTCCCAGAATCCAATAGCATAAGATTTAGACTGAAATAATAAAGCTATGATTTATAGTCCTACATTTTTTTTGTCTTTACTAATCACCTCCTTTCTAAAATGCATTCCTTTTCCTAAAAATAAAAAAAAAATAAATCTGTTTCTGCCTATTAGACAATAACTGATTCCTTCTCTCCACAAAAAGAAAAAAAAAAAAAGAAGTCTTTCTGTATTGCACCATACTGAATATGAACAACATATCCTGGCTCCACTGAAGCCATATCTTCCAGGTAACAGGGACTCCTAAGGACTAATTCACAGAAGTCAATTGTATACCCCTTTGAGTGCAATAAAATAACAAGTGGTAAAACAAGCCAGATTTCTTCACAAATATTAGTTCTTATCTGCATAGCACAGAGAGGGAAGTCTTCTCTCCTCTGATTTAGCTCTAAGCCAATCTAAAGCAGTCATAATGGACTTACTCCAAATACACTGCCAGACTGCAGGGATTGTGCAAGCAGAGGGCTTGGTTCTGTTAAGCAGTGAATATCCTCAGCTTCCACTGGGAGCTCATGTTACTTTGAAGGAAAAGGACATTTGGCTAAATGGAGCAAATTTTAACAAGCCTAAACAAACAAACATCACATCGTGCCATAAACTTACTGCAGTAAGGAAAGAAATATTCATCTCCCTATAGCTACAAAAATTTGCTTTCAGCGATCAACTTGGAATAAGCAGAGAAAGTGAGTAACCTGAGTGACATGCATATAATTTCTTGATTTGCGTAAATTTTTCTGTAAGCCATTCAAATGTAGACAAATAACAAAATCAGCTCACACAGTTCACATACATGGACCCGATGACCTCCAGAGGTTCTTCGCAATTTAAATTTTCTATGATTGCATACCATGAGATTTCATGCCTGCCACATCTCTAAAGGTGGCACACTGCTCGGAGATCCTGGGAGAAAAAGAAAGTAGTGTCAGGCCCATGGACTGCAGCTTCTCTTGCTTAATTGTTTATACTAAGACAGCTGCTGTGGATAAAGCTTTCCATGAAGGAAGGCAGAATAAATTCTCCTCTTTCTGTCTTTTTCTTTTTTTTTTTTTTTTTTTTTTTTTTTTTTTTAAATACAGCAAATACACTCCAAATATTACTTCCTGCTTATGTAAATGTTCAAAGTGCCTCCAACCAGTAGAGGACAGGCTACATTAAGATACCACCAGTTTTAGACTTCCATCACTCCTATCTTAAAACCATATGACCTTTAAGATGGTTACCTGTTAAAGGGGGTGCACCAACACAATGTATCAAATTCTCATAATAACCTTGTGGGATAACTACATTCAGGGCAAGGCTGGTACCTTGTTTAAGAGGGCAAAATTTTTACTTGCTTGCCACACTTTAGGAGGGCCAATGCTACTTTGTACACTTTTATAGTCTGTTCTGTTTTTTTCAGGTTTGTTCAGAAAAAGAAAGTTTGTATGATGGCTACCAGCAAGTCATCACTTACCTCAATGAAAGATAAGGGGAAAGTGAGGAAAGTCATTTTCTCTTGTGCTATGGAAGCACTTGTAGGTACCAAGTGGTACAATTAAATAGGCAGAAAGGAGTAAAACTTTTCTTATATATTAGTTGTAAGAAATAGACAACACAACTACGGTAGCAATATTTTTTAAACAATATATGACATTTCCAATTCACTCACAATATTTGCAAAGGGAATGTAAAAGATTTATATGTCATTAAGAGGGTGTTGATAAAAGATCACTACTGGATTATATTAAATTATATGGCCGAATTTTTCAAAGAAGCCAAAAATACACGTGTGCATTTCAGTGGGATTAAGGTGTCTATCTTTCTTAGACTTCTAAGAAAAAGAAAAAGAAAAAAGTACCCTGAATCATTAATGTCTACTTTGGTTCTGAAAGACTAGATTTAATTATGTTTTGGTCTAATGGCTGGCACAGACTAGGAAAGGAAAGATGTAGATGAGAGCAGGAAAGGGATTACATCTGCCAATCATATCCACAAATAGCACTACCATTTTTAAGATCCATTGGACCAAATCTTGAAGCCTTTTATTAGCAAAGAAATTCCCATTAACTGAGAACGTTCCACACAAGACAGCACTCCATACCTTGCATAATTCAGCTACTGAATACAAACTACCATTTCTAACTCTTCCAGTATTCAATTTTTATTATGCATAACATACTCCAATGCATACAACAGCTCTTTTTAGGGCTTATCACTGCAAGATGACAAAGTGTCAGCTTTAAGCTACCCTTGAAGAATCCCCCTCCCTGTAAAGATGCCAATCTGAGATTCCACAAGCAAAGGCATGTTCGTGTTCTATCACGTCAGCAGCTATAAACAACAGCCTGAAGGGTGCTCCCCCCCCCCCCCCCCCCCCCCCCCCGCAAACAAAGGAAGTCTTTATTCCTGTAGTAGTAGATCTTTTTTAAACTGTGAATCTTGACTGCTACATGGCAGAGATAACTCATGCTGCTGCTAAATAAAGTTCCCTAGAAATAAACTATGGTGTTGCAGACATTTATTTGCAAGACGGCTTAGACATCCTGAAACACAACTCATTCTATGGTTTATTATGCATTTCAGATTCCTCTGCACATCCAACCAGCGACAGAATTTCACTTCTGATTTTAAGGAAGCTGTCATCATCATTCAAACAAAATATAGAGCCTTGTTCTAAATTGAATGCAGATTATTTTAGTTTGCTGTTCTAGAAGTGGAAGTATTTTGTGGAAGCAACAGTGCCACTAGGTCGCTGGGACTGAATTAATCCTATAAAAAAAAAAAAAAAGTGGAAGCCTCGTTTTTTGTGATACCTGTCCTCCAGGCAGAACAATAACTGATTCAGCTTTCCTCGTGAAAATAATTTCCTCCCCCACAAAATGTCATGGCAGCCCAGCTGTCATCCAGTCAACATTTTATGCTTCCCATAACCCTGTCAAAATGAAAAGCACTGCGTTGTCCACTACTGTAAGCATATCAAGGTCAGTGGAGTTATGGCTTTCTGAAAAGATCCCCTGGCTTTCTCGTTTACACTTCCAGACTCTCTTCCAGCTCCCTGACTTCCACTACAAGAGCTTCCTGCTGGAAAAGCAACACTCATTTCTAGTGGCAGTGTGTAAATCCTCCATCTTGAAGGCAGGAACATGGTAGAGAAAACTGCTGTACAACTAACATTCACAGCTAGGACTACAGAATAAATCTTGTTACAAAAACTCACAGAAGAAACTACTACACGATTACTTCACACACAAACACAGCAAATGCCTTTAAAAAAAATGAACAAACAAAGCAGTGTGATCATAAGTAGCCCAGTGCAGTAGAAAAGACAAGTGAACGTGGCAAATCTACAGATAGGCTCACAAAGTGCTTCACATAGAAACCAACTCAGCATAACCATTGATAATACGAGTATAGCAGAATGTATGGTACCCATGTAAATCTTCTTACGCCAGCCATTTTCCGTTGAAGTGCATGAATACAGCATTGATGAATAAAACTATCTGGAGAGAGCCATGCATTTTGCTTTCAGATGCAAGATAGGCTGACGAACATGCCAGATGCTAAGTGTAATAATCGCTTGTATTCCTCATTCTGACCCAATGTTTGTTCTTAAAGAACAATTCTTTGGAGTTTTGTTGTTTGCGCTTTTTTTTTTTTATGACTGCTACAGCATTCCTCAACTCAGAATTTTTTGCTTGCTTACACTCCTAATTCAGAAGCAAGAAACATTGACAAGTCTGAGGTACTGCAATTTGAGATTGTTATCTGCTGCTATTCAAAGGTCTTCAGTTGCAAGCTCCTCTCAGACCTAACTTCTTCAAGGGGCCAACGGCCAAATCCCACACCTGCTGGGGAGAGCTAAATTACTTAGAGCTTGTTACCATCCAGCCAAAAAGTATCAGACCAAGTGGAATAAAATGGTGCATGAAGGACAAAAAATGCCCACTGTTACATTCCTTGGCCAGTCTTTAATCCCAAAGGGTCCAAGCAGTAGCAACCACTCTTGCAGCACAAAGTAGCAATCATTTCAGCACTGCTTTGTCCACCGTTACCAAAAGTCTCCAATGTGCTGCGAGGCAGGCAGGGAGTTGAGCCTTAATAGTTTTCATCTGCTTTCCAAAGAAGACAACAGCAGATAATGCTAGACTCTTTTCATTGTGGCCATTCCTTTGTAGTGTTAATTATTTACATGTCTTTCTATCCACACGGGAAGTACAACTGATATGTCTTTGTGCAATTACAGCTCTTTCCACATTCTGTGCTTCAACAATAGGAGCGCGTTTGCTAAGAGCTTAGCTGTCCTCAATCTGCACGCCTTTGTCACCCCCTAAGGAAAGCAACTGCCCATTATATGTTCATCAGTTTTACCCATCATCAATGTGATTTTTAGATTGACTGTCTGCATGGAACAAGGAAGCAGTTAATCTTGACTGGAAAGACATGAATGTGATTAATCCCCACAATATGTGGTGGCAAAAAATAAGCTGCAACAGCTTTTGAGGGAGCCTGTATACAATACGCTTTTCAAGACAACATCTACAAAACCTTTAAAGAAGGAAGATTATTCCCCTGCTCCTCCATCTCACCTCTAACATCAGTACATCTACAAACGAAAAGAATTCATCTGTAGGCATAATACACATGGCTTTTAAATAGCAGGTACATAGACATTCACATATTTAGCTGCCATATCTTAGGCATCTCTCAGCAATTCTTTTCTTTAACCACTTGAAGCAAATCACAATGTAAGCAGCTCTAACCTTGCAATGCAATTCCATTGCGATTTTCTACAACTTCAAAAATAGCAGCAAAAGGAAAATACAGTGGCCTCACGAAAGAAAATCACTGTCTTACAGGATTCACTCAGGAAGCATTTGTTCCTCAGAAATAAAATAGCTTTTGTGTTACTCAGAAGACAAGGCAGCAAGTTCTTATATAAAGAACAAAAGAACAAACTAAATAGGGTTGCCTTTCCAATACCGTCAGTGCTGGCACAGACATCATCTGCAAATAATAGCATGTGGTTTGGTTTTTTTTTTTTTTTTTTTAAATAGACTTTTAAAAAAATATCTAGGAAATTTGTGAAGTTTTTCAAAGGTCCATCTAAGCATTCCGCAAGCCTGTATTTGTCCATTAGTAAACCGCTTTGGTTAAGATATACATACTCTTTAAAAATAAAAAACATTCCTTGACAATTTTCATTTAAACCTTCCCCACGTTCAAGATTTTATCTTCATAAACTACCAATTTATTTTTATGCAATCTGCATAAAGACAGACAGAAGTGGAATATAATGCTGAAGCACAACTTTCAATATTAAATAGTATAAAGCTATAGTTAATAAATTCCACCAGTCACAGTTCAGCTCCCTTTTGTGGAAGGAATTACACTGAGACAAATCAAAATGTTTCATGGCCTCTCTAAATTGCTTTTGAACATTGTCCTTGAGCACCAATTCTTTATATCAAACCTGATTTCCATTGAGACTACAGTAGTAGTATGTTGTCTGTAAATCTGTCAAGTCCCTTGGAGACCCTTGGCAACCGCTTTTGTAAATCTAGCGCCTCCTTGGAAACTCTTGTTGTGTAAAATCAAAATCATTCTTATGCTCAGTGGAAAGCTGAATGCAAATGTGGGAAAACAGTCTTCCTCACAGTCCTCCAAGTGTCGCTGTGAAGCAGAACCATCAATCTCCTTTTTCAGCCAGCCATGAAGATGAAGTTCTACCACATATATCCGTGCACTGTCAGGTAGTGCTGCTTCCTCTTGAAGGCTCAAAGGCTCCTATGAGCAGTTGAAAAGGGAGTTCTGAATGATAAACCATAGTCTCCACTTTCTTGTATTCGAAAAAAAAGCAAAACCTTTCCTTTACTCCCTAGAGGACCTAGATGCGAAGGCCAGATGCACAACTAGCAAAAATTACTGTTGATCCATTCAAGTTGCTGACCTTTCCAAGGTAAGCATTTGGCTCGCTTTCCTGCTGTTTTCTTCAGAAATATTCATTCTTATTCCCTTCCTAACTACACATGCTGATTATTGGAACATTATTGTATTCAATCCAGCAACCAATTTACATGCCAGAGTTTTTGTGGGCTTTGGGGTTTTTGGCAGGATAGGGGAGGGGGGGGCAGCTGCATTTCTTATCAGACCTGCACTCCTAAAAATCTATTCAGCTACAGGGTGTTAATTGTTACTTTGTATTCACTCTATTCCTACAGCCTCAGTACAGTAAACAAAATAGATTTACACAATGTTGTACACTAGATGCTACACAAGACCGTAGCAATCAGCAGCAGCTTTCAGATTCAGTGGAGTTCAACCAAGAAAAGTTACCTAAGGGATAACACGAAAGTTGATACGTTTGGTAACCTAGATTGTCTTCCATCGAATAACAGGAGCAGATTCCCCATCTTTCATGTGTGTTTGTTATCTAGCCCCTCAAACTCTACTTTGTTCAGAAAAAATGTAACTTGAAAATATATTGTACTATAAACTCATACCCTGCCTTATCAAATGTTGACACTGAAAATTCCTGGGGGCAATCCAACAGACTTACAGACATCAACACTGTAAAACACCACAGAGTAAGCATATTCTCTGGTGGTCCTCATGGGCACTTCGAGCCAGGCTGCTGTATATATCTATAGACGTTCATACATATGCTCATACTTAAAAGCTGAGTATTTCTTTAAAATAGTGATAGTACCAGGACAGTACCAGATAGTCCAAAGACAAACAAGTGACAATCAATAACTGTGCCACTGCTGCACGTTCATTCAGAAGCATATTATCACCTTGTTATGGTGACAAGCCATTTCCAGCTGGGCACACAGCATAAGCCAAAACAAAAGTTAAACTGACATTCAGTTTCAGTCTGTTCGCTTTTATCCTAAATAAGGCACTTTCTAATCCAAGTAACTATCTTAAACATCGTCAAGTGCCAGCAGGAGAATAACTGACAGTAGGAAAAGATAAGAACTGTAAAGTACATATACACACACAGAGTGGGATGCATATGTATTTATATGTATACATGCACACGCATATACAAACCTCATTGGCAGAAGGTCCCAGTCTTCATTTAGGTATTAGTTGCACACAAAGCAACCACAGGGCACAAGAGGCACTACTCAAACTAGGTGCAGCAGGACAGGCTTAGCCAAACCGGTGGATGGCTGACAGCACTAGTCAGGTTTCACTCTGGTCAGACAGTCTTGCTCATATCTAAGGTGATGTCTCATGTCCAAGTTCACTAATTTGTTCACTTACTAAATTCAGCATACATTGTTTCAAAAAATACTAAGGATTTCACCCATGAATTATTACGTTATCCCCCAAAATGTTAAAGGGATACAAAAGAAATGACAAAATGACAAACTAATGGCTTTAATTAAACATATCAGAGTGCAGTGCCACTAGTTCCTTACTACGTTCAAGCAGTCAAAAATGGAACTGTCTATACTTACAAAGCAGGCACCTTGGTTATAAACAAGCATCTTAGGCATCTCAATATCGTATCTCAGTTTGTCTTGGCTGTACAAAAAAAAATAATCAAACCAGAACAACTCCAGAGAGGCTGATCCTGTACAATCAGGTTTTTGAATTGGCAGTAAAACTACATACTCTGCTGGGATGTGGTGGTAGGATCAAAACCCGAGAATATTTGTGCAAACCAAGTAGTCAAGAAAAAATAGAAACAGTAGTGAAGAATAAACTGAGTGGGTATCCGAGTACCACATTTGAGATGACCCATACTGATGAACGAAGTCACGCAACCCTGCAAATAATGCCCAGAGGGCACAACAGCCTAGCATTTCTAAATAAGTCCTCTCAGACACATTTCTGACAAATAATACCCCACATATATTTTAAGTTACCCATCTCTCACTCAAGATAAGTATCATATTAGAGCAGACCCAGAAAACCTCACTAACTCACAGTTCCTAAAGTTCTGGTACTTTTAAGGTAGATTCAGACAACACCCAGAGATTTAAACAGCATCCACTAGGTATGAAACAATATACATAATCTCCAAACACTTTTTAAGATCAATATTTACACAGTATCTTCTCTAACAGGAGGTTTTCCAGGGATTAAAACCAAAAGATAAAAACAAAAAAGCAGAGACCTTCCAATAAGTCTCAGATGTCATCAGCTTTTTTTTTTTGTTGGGTTGCGTGAGGTTTTTTGTTTTGGTTTTTTTGTTGTTGTTGTTGTTTGTGGGGTTTTTTTGTTGTGTTTTTTTTAATAGTTGCCTGAAATTTGTGTTCTGACGCAAAATCCCCACAGTGAAAAAACTGGGAAAGCAGATCTAAAAAAATGTAAAGGGTATGTATCTCCCACATATAACTCAGGAAGAAGGGAGCAGCAGGTTTGATTTAGTAACATTAACACTGGGGAAGTTATGACTTTTACCATTAGAGACAGGACAAGCAGGCAATTGCCAGCAATCCTGCTGAAGGCAAGGCATCACCCTTCCCAGGGGGGTAACACTAGAAGGACAGTTTTAATTTGCATTATCTCATCTGCACAATCATCCTGAGCAATAGGGGACCCAACTGCCTTTCACTGAGGAACGAACATGGCCTAGAGACCTTATCTGAGCAAAGGAAGCAGGATGCTGAAGCAGAGCATGAGCCTCTGTTGAGATGACATGCCAGGGCTTACCTGCAGGGTGATACAGCCCATCACTAAGTAGACCACCAATAGACCTTTGCTGGTTTATGCCGGTAAAGATCTGGAATATTGGGACAATTACTAGAGTTTCTATGTTGTTATTCCAGGACCCAGGAAACCTGGGCTGCAGAATTATGGCAAAACAAGTCCCGCTTCATCTATTTCTATGCAAGATTGCAGACAATTTTAGTAGCCCACTAGTACTACGGTAACCTGGTAGACACTGTCACTCTGAAAGGTGTGGTTTACATACATTTAAAGAAAAAAGAAGCTCCAAACTCACACAGATTTCCTCCAAATTAAAACCTACGTATTTTACCTTCCCCCAGCTTTGTGAAATGACCGATATTGCATTCATCCTCTCGGCTGTCAATGAGTGCGATATTTCTCAATCACAGTATTTTGAACAGCTATGTCACTAACTAGATTCGTCCTCGACAACCTGGAACAAAAATGAACTTTTCAGCGGCATACCAACAAGAGCAATGAAGAGGTACACCGGGGAACTGTGATACTGTGCAGGCGCCCAGGTGACAAACTACCATACAAAGCATTATATAGGTGAAAGTTCAGTTTCCTAAGACCTTCTATTCTCACTTTTAACTCAGGGCACTCACCCACAGTGCCTCAGTTCCAATACTTCATTAACTCCGATTTAACACAACAGTTAGGATGCTGTCAACTCAACAAGGAAAGAACCTAGCAATACTCTCAAGTACTTCTGACCCCTTCTTCTACCCTCACATGCAAAAGTCAACTTTTTTCAAATTAGCAAAATCTCTCCGGATTTATTCCAGCTGACAAGCTTCTCTCACTTGCTAGGTGGAACACAGCAGAAAGGACAAAATTTATAAGGAATTCAAGAAATCTTGCAATCAATATGCAGCACAGATCTCTGCACTACAGCAGTTACATTATCTTGTGTGGCACATGCACCGTTCCCATGGCAACAAGCATCCTTCATCCAACTCCATTATTATGGCTATTTGAGGCTTTCAGAATCTCTGGTGTCCAAGCGATGGCTCAGAGCTGCTTTGTGCTAAATAAGCCTCAAGGATAGATACAAGAAGAAAAGAAGAAAATACAGCAAACTCTGTTTTGCTAATCTATAAGCAACATGGAAAGCAAAAAATGGCATGGGAAATACAATTCAATCAGCTAAGGGGAAACGACGACTCTTACATAACCGTCTTCATTAAGCAAGACCAACATAGTTCATATTCACTATAGCCTTTTAATTCCAGAAAAATTAGCAGTCAGCTCAGTAAGTTTATTGATGAAGAGTGGCTTTGTAATAGCTATGAGAAAACAAAACTCTTACTGTACATTTATTGCAATATTCACTTCTCTGTCACTGATATCAAATATATATCTTTATTTTTAAAAAGGACTTAGTTTGTAACTTCCTGCAGAACAATTCAAGAAAATAATTTGATTTTGACCTTTTTATGATGTCCGATATTAAAGTTTTAAAGGGTTATTATCAAAATGTATAATCTTTACAGTATAAACTATATTTGGTTTATATAAATTGTCCCTAGGTATTTTAAGTAAGCTTTCTCTATCAATAACACCACTTTTTTTTTTTTTTGGCATTTAAGCATTTCCACATCAAAGCACTACAGCAACCTCATTATGCTTTGCACAGCTTAATACAAAGTTTCTTAGTCACCAGCCAGGGAATTTCAGACAGAAAATAAATAACCTAATTTATTAAAGCGACCCTTGACAAATCACCCCTAAGTTGCTAGCTAGAGGTTTTATCCCTGTGAAATACACATGGGTCAGTGGGAACAGAAATGCTTTGAAGTTGGAGAGTTTGAAGGCTCTTAAAAAGAAATCTTAAAATAAATATAGGCAGCACTACATGAGAAAATGCCTTTACAATTGACAAAAGAGACCGACAGGCTGCTGAATCCAGTTGATCTTTAGCTAAACTTAAGCTTAATTGTGCTCAGCACCCATTCAGAAAGAACAGTAATTCTTTAAGTGTCTTGAACACCATCTATCCTCAGCTGGCCACATTCAGTGTCAGGTCAGATGTATCCGTTACCACTGAAGGTAAGCAAGGTCAAAAGCAAGATCATGAAGGTAAGCAAGGTCAAAAGCAAGATCAGTCTTCAGAACAGACCCCTCGGGGAGATGAATGAAACCAGCTGGTGCCACTCTCACAACCCCCCATCCATTCACAGAGCATCCAGGCATCAAGATCAACAAAGCCCAGTTTCACACAGCCTCTGTGAGCAGCTGGAATAGCAGGTCTCATGAAGCTCACTGAAGTAGGAGGCTTTCTCCCTGCCACAGACACCACACTCCACCTCCGAAGCAAACACTGCATCCCAAACTAGAGCCCAGGAGGACCTCTTGCAGGTCCTGTTCTTTTGGGCTGGAGAGCAGTAGTTCAGTGAGAGTAACTGACATTACACTGAAGAATGATTTTCAAGCATAAGTGACAAATATTTAAATATTGGGTTCTACAGAAAATACAAGGAAAAAAATAACCAACCTTCTATTACCGGTAAATGAACATGCTAAGCATTGGGGAAAAGTAAAGAAAGCCTTACTTGTTCACAGCTGCAGTCACCATTATGTGCACATCGTGCTGTCTGCAACCTGAAAGTCTCCTTACCCACTGGTGTCTTCACCTTGCTGTCCTGCGACTAAGCAGGTACAACCCACTGTTTTGTCCCATATCAGCCATATCAGCCTCCAGGCTGATGCTGTCTGTCCACATAGGATAACTCATTTCAGGAAGTGAAGAAAGCATGATTCCTATCTGCGAATGTAACTTCCATAAGGTTTAAGTGTCTTTACATTTGAGGCTGAAAGCATGTTGCTATTCAACTCTGGGACAGATTCTGAATTCTGCTCATGCTTGACAGCTAGTGAAATCAATGGAATTAAATTCAAGTCATTTGTACCACTTAAGCCCACAAAGAAGCTTAACATATTTAATCATACAGCTTTCTGCTATTAAATAGTTTGCAAGAAGAAAAACGCATGGAATTTTCCATCTACTCCTTCCCTTTGGAACCCGCAGAGCGACTTTGCACAACTTGAATTTTCTTGCTTTTGAGATTGAAAAACTTTGCTTTCCACAGAGAAGATACAGAGAGACGATCCAGGAATGCTTAAACTGTTCTTCCTTCTTTTGTGCTTCAATCTGGGGATGGCTGCTTATGTCCAGGTCAAATGCAGGTTCTGCGTCACCCTCCTGTACGTGACCAGCAAAGGATACAGAGATGGGGCTGCTAGGTGAAGCAAACCAGCAGACACAGCTGAGGAAGATGACATTGTGTTACCCTGAAACCCATCTGCTAAGCTAGAGAGGATCCATCACATGAGCAGCAAGATCCTTGAGGAATTATATTCTTTCAGAAATGTTAAAGCCCTGTTCAAATAATCCCAGTTAATTTTAATTTCGGAAGGTTAGATAGTCCTCAGAATTTTCTCTAATTGCATATTCCTCAGAATAGACTCCTCTGGTTGCTCTGTAATCAAATCATAATTAAAGCATCTGTGTCATTTTATCTATCCCTTCCTGCTATTTGTAGCATTTACAGAAGGCAACAAAGATGCAGCATACAAAATTTCCAGCATCAAGGCTCATCATCAGAGCAATAATAGGGATTTGTGCTAGTGTGACTGTCTGAGTGTCTCCTTAGGCTTTCATTAGCCTTTAAAAACAATGGAGGAAGAGAAGAATACTAAACAGTGCCCCCCTTGTCGTATCCACAACTGGAGGCCATGTTTTATTCCTGTGATACTCGTTTTTAAAACAGCTGCCTCATTTCATCTCAGCTTCACCGAGAAAACAGTCATGCAGTGGGGAAACAGTTGTCCTAGCGTGAAATTAAGAGATATGTTAAATAGCAATATCACCTTGATAGAGAAAAATATTTTCTCCTTGAGCACTGTATCAGTTGTCAGACTGATTTCAGCTGGGGAAAAAACAAAACAAAACAAAACAAAAAAAACCCCAACCAACAAGAAAACCCATTCCCCTGAGCTATATCACAGAACTCCTAAATTAACTAATTTGAGGGTTCAGACTGATGAAGAGTTGGTGCTATGTGCCTTTTACCTTCAAGGGCATATTGTAAGTCACATTTCAGAAGAAAGGTGATGACACAAACTGTGCAAACTCTCCCCCTCCCCTCCAACACCCACAACTCAGAAGTGATGAAAATATTGAGCAAACTTCTCTGGGAAAACAGTTTGCATCCTGAGCTTAGTTTTATCTATTCAGAGGGAGAAAAAAAAAATATTTAAAAAAAGAATCGGAATTTCTTGCACAAGCAGAATTCTAGATCACACTGGGACAATTTACTTATGAATTTTTAGTTTGTATTGAAAGGAATACATTGACTGGTTCTTTGTTTCTACCCTAGATTTTAGTCTTGTTACACAATTTTGTAAAGTTAAGAGAATGAACCTCAACTGTGTAGGCATTGCTTGATAAGCATATGAATACAATTGAGATGAAAAGTACTGCTTTGTCACTGTATGCTTTTCATTATAACCTCATTCTAATTAAACATTAAAATAATTGTTATTTTACACAGAAAAGATTCAATTTACAAAGATTACTCTAAGACAGCACTTTGAACTAAAGTCAGCATTAAGTTTGCTAACAATATATCACATCTTTTAAAATATAAAGATCAAAACCGGAATAAAATTTTCCAGCTTAGCAAATCACTCTATTAATCATTCTTAAATAACCTCTATTTTTGGATGATGAATTCTTTCAGAAATTATTTTGAGTAGAAAAGTTATTTTGGAACAATTGATACCGAAATACACTTAATTTCAGTCTTAAATAGAAAGCTTTTTCATATCTAATAGATAATGTTAGCTACCAGTGTGTAAGGTCCACATCTGGATTTGATTTTATTTCTTTTAAGTTTTTGTTGTTGTTGTTGGAGGTTTGGGGTTTGTTTTGTTTTGTTTTTTGGTGTGTGTTTGTTTGCTTTTTAAATAGACAACAGTGGCACATTGGAATTCCTACAGAGTAAGGCAAACACAGGACTTCTGAGACATCGAAGTGATTACTCAATACACTGCATCAATCACAGCTGAAGTCAAAGGACTTGTACCTGTTATACCTCACGGGTTCCCCATAACCCACAGGGTTCCTTTGTAACAAAGAGCTGTCATTAACCCAATACAAAGCAGAATTATTGTTAAGTCTGATCAGTGTAGCAACATGGAAATATCAGAATGTGAATGGTTTGGTGTGTTTCCTTGGGTTAAAGCCAAAGGATGACCTCTCAAGCTAATGTTGTTCCAACTACACTAGTGCAACTGACATTTAGTCCTCAGTTTGCAGATTACATCAGCTCTATTGTGGATGTGTTCAGCTTCTTCTGTGTTCACAAGCTTGCATGTCAGACAGATCTTGAACAATTAAAATTATTGCAAAATACGTTTGTGCAAAAATAATAAAAAAAAACAACAAAGGGTTTCTTGGAGAGTAATAATTTGTTGTTCATGATACATTACGTGACTTTCCTTCTTCAAACTACTTTGTAACAGAAGGGAGGGTAGAATACATATATAAAAATATATTTTAAAATTATTTTAATTCCTAGTATACGAGGGACCTAATCCTGTCTGCATTCTGTAAACAGCACTCTCTATGCAGCTGGCAGATCTTTTTTTTTTTCCCCATCAGTAAAGGGGATCCAGGTGTAGATGAATTTGCTTATCAGGTTACCTTCCAATCTGACCGAACAAAACACATTCCAAATATCCAACTGGTGATGTGTGATCCTTTCATAGGGGTGACAAGTGGCCTGAGAAAGTCTCAGATGTTATAGATACTTTCTTTCCCTTAAAAATCTAAATTAAAAAAAAAAAAAGGTAAATCCAATAATCCACTTGGTATTTCATTCTATTGTCATACAGAGCTTATGACAGAAGCAGAAGTTGGGGCTGAAACGCTGGCTATCCTCACACAGAGGCAAAGGACATGCTTCTGGAAGCAGGAGAACAAAATCTCAGTTTCTATGAGTTCTGAAACATATCAGTTGTTGGTTTGTTTTTTTTTTTCCCAAGCCAGATACCAGATAACTCACCCGTGATCTGAACGCAGTTTAATCTTGCAGTAGATAATAAAAGTCTAAAGACTGTGTTTCTTATTGCTATTTGTACAACAAAAGACTTTGTTGCCTTGTCCATGGTTTTACTGAGCCACCATACAGCTGACCTTGTCTTTTAAGTCAGATCTGTCATGACTGGGAAAGTGTTCACTGTCTTTCTCTATTTGGCCATGTCTGCGCTGTCATCACCTGTTCAAAGAGGTCAGGACTGCGGCTTCAACCTTCCATTACAAGTGTTCAGAAAGGCTTTGAGGTGCTCCGATTTCTGCATTTTATGTAACCAAATGTGTCACCGTATTAAAAGCACAACCATGCAAATGTCACAGATGACCATCTAACGTGCACTTGAAAGGCACAGATATATCCCCAAGTCCAAATTCATTTTTTGTTTCCAACATTCAATGCAAGCATGAGTTAGAAGAAATCATGGTAAGTAGAAAATCCTAAGATAACATGAAAAGAAATTGTCACCAAAGATTCTCTTCAGAAATAATATTTTTTTTCCAAATCACTTGTTCGTAGTTGAGTCATCCCGGAAAGCATCTAAAGCTTGTGGAAATTTGTCACTGCATTTAGGACGATGAGTCCAGAATTCTTACAGATTATTTAGAAATTTCCTTTTGGCATCTGTAGCTTGGATTGCACTTACATAGTGAATAGACTCAAATATAGAGTCAAAAACCTCCTCCCCCACCATCTTCCTACTTTGCTTGTTCCCAGTCCTCATGTTCAATTACTACTCTGTTATACTTAATAGTGTCATCAATGCTGCAACTTTAGCAATAATAGAAGCATCCCATCAGCAGTCAGTATCTTCAGTAAACACATTAACCACCAATTCGACCATGCTAACAAATCATTGTTTACTTTTGAAATGCATTTTAGCAACCCACGATATTCATGAATCAAGTGAGACTGGTGTATGCAGCCTCTGAATGTTATGAGACAGACTCAGCTTTTAACTTTACCAAAAAACCCTACGTGTTCAATAAAGCAGACATGAAAATTGCTTCGTTTCTCCCTTTTCCACATGCACATGAAATAGTAAGTTTTACACACATAAAATACACACAACCATGTCTAGAATACTTTTAACTCACTGGGTATAAAGAAATTGATCACAAAACAACTATTTATCATGAGAACAGCTGCCTAAAATTTACACAGATCTGTGGTCATATGAACACACACCTGATAAAAAGAAACTGTAAAAACTAGCAGTCCGTGCTGCTCATCACTGAATGACATCATCTGTACCTTTAACCTCAGAAGAAACAAAACACATTGAATTCTTACTCGTTCTATAAAGTCTAAAGGTTTAGAGCTCTCTTACAAGGAGTTACCTACAATGCAAGTGTTGATATTAAAATGGTTCAAACTTATCAATGATTAAACTATGCTACCTAGTTAGAAAAAACAAAACAAAAATTGAGCTCTCAATTCTAAACACAGCATTAACATGGGGATTTCTGACATATTTCACCCATTTACCATTAAGACTAAAATTCATTACAGCAACTGAAGGAAGATACCAGCTTGTTTTCTCTGTTCCCCCTGCCCCACCTAAACTATTTAAATTCACACACATTAAGTGACTTGATCTCCAGAAGTGCTGAAGTTCCACATACCCAACTAAAGTCAATTTGAAGAGCTCAAGCTGAGTGTCTTTGAAATTCAAGTCACTTTCCCACCCCACCTGCACGCGAATTTAATAACTCTAAGCTTTGAATCATTGCCCTTCATATCTAGATCTCCACATTTAAAACATAAACTGCCAAGTTCCTCAGATTTTTGATGAGACCAGAATCAGCCACTGTCCCTTTAATGTTCCACCTCGTCTCCAAAAGGAATGTCTTTTTACTAGAGCTCAGTGTGATTCACTGGAATTTGCCAGGCAGGTCAGGAAATCCCCTGAAGCAGAGGAAGAATATTAAAGAGATGGGACATGTATATCAAATCTCATTACTGTTCTCTTATGAGAATCAATCAAGTGAAAGGACGTGATGATGTCATTATGACATCATTTACTTTGGGATTAGAAATTCATAGCTACTTAGCAACCAAAGCTGTCCAATACAGAAGACATCCAGTGGAAGATGTTATCATCTGACCCATTTACTGCAAGATAAATATTTGCCAATTCTTGTTTCAAGACTTTATAAGACATACAATACCTTAAGAACCCTGTTGTTTCAAGGACGGAATATCAGAAATAAAACAATCTATCTGAACCTTTTATATTCATATCCAAGTCCATTTTTTTACCCCATAACAGCTAATGTGCAGTTTCCCCCCACAGTCATCTTCCTTTTCACCTTCTCGCAGATCTAAACCCTAAAAATGTAAAAAAAAAACCAAAAGCTTGTGCTAAACAGACTTTATTATTTTAAGAATTAAAATCTCTATCAGAAACTCAAACCTCCTACAGTCAAGAGAGACTAACATAATTGCATAAGAACGCAAGCTTAGAAAGCATGTTTATTTCAATAAACTAAACTGAAAACATCCAGTTGATGAGCTCCAGTATCTGTCAGAAATTCCATCAATAATAATAATAAAAAAAAAAAAAGCTCCGTGCATGAAAAAAAGAATTGGTCACGCTACTTCTGTGGCTATTTCTGGGACCTGAAAAGGGTTTGATGCCCGGAATCTATGCCTGACCTGATTTCCTTTAAAGTTCACTCCTCTCTGTTGAAGACACAGTTTAAACGAGTTCTAAAGCAACTGAGCAAAGATAATACGTAAACTGAAATTATAACTAAATCTTTTGAATCCCTTATCGACAAGCTAGAAGCACAGCACTAGACTGACACTTCACGTTTCCACGTCCATGTTCTGCTACAGGGCTGGCAGAGCACCGGCACGCGTTTAACGTTAAACGAAAGAAAATAAAACACTCCACCTTCTGGAAATAACTTTTTATTCGGGTGAGCCTGTCTCCGACTCCCACCGAGAGGAGAGCCCCGCGTCCCCCGGGGGGGCCCCGCAGCGCCCGGCGGGTCACCGGGACTCCCCTCTCCCTTCGTCCCCGTTGATGGCGATACCCGTTGCCGCTACGACCGCACACACGGGCGAAGGCTCAACAGACCTCGGCGGCCACTGACTGAAGGAAACGAAGTGCCACCGCGAACCTCCTCCGCACCCGGAGCCTCCACCAGCGCGGCGGCAACAGGCGACCTCCCGCCGCCGTTTCCCGGGCGATTTACCTCAGCGCCTCCCGCCGCCCCCAGCTCGTCCGCCGGGCCCGCTCCCCTCTGAGGAGACGCCGTCAGCGCCGCCTCAGCCTCCTTCCCCCGAGGGCGGCCGCGTCCCCCGCTGCGCCCCTCGACGCCCGCTCGGGGAAGGGAGCGGGGCACGGCGGTGCGTCCCCGCGGGGCAGGGCAGCGCCGCCCGCCCGCCTCGCTTCGCCTCAGGGCGCCGCGGAGCGGGCACGGGGAAGGACTGAAGTTTGCGGTCAAAGGCGCACACCCTACCTGCCGCCGTGGCGGAGGAGGAGGATGAGGATGAGGAAGATGATGATGAAGAAGAAGAGCCGCCGCCGCCGCCAATCGGACCGAGCCACCGGCGCTGCCCTCCCCGAGCGATAGTAATGTTCATTTAAAGCTCGGCGCCCGCCGCTCCGCCGCGCCCTCCCCACACAGCAGCGCCCGCGCAGCAGCGGGGCCGGGCGCGCGCCGCCCCGCCCCGCCCCGCCCCCAGCCCGCCCCTGAGGAGAAGGAGCGGCGGCGGCGGCGGGAAGCGGGAGCCGGTCCCGGCCCCTCAAGCCCGGCCCCTCAAGCCCGGCCCGGCCCGCACCCCACCCCACCCCATCGCTCTGCCTGGAGGCGACCCCTCGTAACCAACTCACCCCTGCCCCCGCGTCCGTCGGCGGGGAGGCCGCCCCGGCGGAACCGTGCCGGAGATCAGTTCCCCTCAGCGGTTGCCGGTTTTCCCTCCTCGGCCCGAGGTAACAAAACTTTAAAGTTAAGGGCAGCAAGGCTGGGGAGCTGCTAGAAGAACTAGCAGTTTTCTGGCTGAGTTCGAGTGGTGTGTCTTTCCAAGTAGAAAGTTACTTCAAACGGGAAAGCTCAGAACTGTGTTTGGGAAGTGCTGAGATGTAGGTATGTTTCCAAACTTCCTCAAAAGTGCCTCAGTGTAGGATAAGAAATGGTCAGAATCGCCCCTCACCTGGGCTCCTTTCCAGCCAGACATTTTCCCAGTGTAAGGTTTCCAGTCAGGATTCCCCAGCCGTCGCTCTCAGCAGGCCGTGTTCCCCAGCACGGCCCACAGCGGCTGAGCTCACCACAGCCATGACATGTCCCAGGGGTCGCAGAGCAGGTGCTCTGCCCTGTCAGATGGCATTTCACCAAGGACAGGCACATCCCAGGTACCCAATGAACATTAACATCTAGAAAAAAAACCCAACATTAGCGCCTTTGACTTCCCAGGTGACTCTGAAATGAGTGAATGAATGGCAGTGACATCTGGCCAGTGGACAGAACCAAAAGAACACCTTCCAGAGAGTTTTTAAAAGTAAGCTGGTTTCTCTTGCAGCAGGGTTAAAGTACCCCTCACCGTAGCGGAAGAGTCAATCCCATACCTTGTCCTGTGTGTTTCACTGCACCACAGTCCAGTGCCTGTTTTTCAGAAGACAGAGTAACATTCACAATCTCCACTAGCATCTGTTGTCTTACGATACAGAAAATTGGTAGTAAAACCTGCAGTCTGTATTGCACTGTCATACACTTGTCAGGTCAGGAAGACCTAGCCTTCTTTTCCTCCCAAGGAGGTCTGGAGGGGACTTTTTGTCATTTACCCCATCAGTGGATTATGAATCCACCCTAGATATGTATCTTCTTAATATCTACATTGATCTATGTGAATTTAAGGATGATGTGTGAACTAATGTTTAACGTGATAATCATACAGCAATAGAAATACAAACACTGATGTTTATTACTAGGACGTGCAGATAGAGAGAATAAATCTCATGAAATTGGCCATTTTGAAACCCAGCTATAATTGTGCAAGGGTTGCCAGATTGCTCAACATCTTCAATGACTTGTCTGTGAGTTTTAATGTGGAAAATATGTTAGCAGATTTTAACACTGTTGCCCAATAATTACAAGAAGTATTTATGCTGAGACTAATAATTGGAGTGTCCTGTAATCCACCATAATAATCAGGAATTTTCTTTGCCCATGTGGTTTGAAAAGGTAATAGCTAATGATATTCTAACTGCTTAATTTATACAGTGTCAATGAATAACTACTGCTCTGGCATCTCTACTATTACTTCAGGGTTATAGATTTTGCTGCTGATTAGCACTTGATTAGCCCTTGTCTTCATCATAGTCCCATTGTCCTTGTGTTTAGGCTAAGTATTGGTTCTGATTGACTTGGCTTTTTAAAAATATAGGGTATATTCAGTTATTGAGACGTGCTCCCAGAGTAGTATTACCTGTTCACTTGAGGTTGGATCTTAAAGAGGAGAACCTTTCTCTGGGCATGGATGTGCAATGACTGCAGAAGAGGCTACAGCCCTCCCCACTCCGTTGGCATTGTCTGGTAAGACATCTGTGGGTTACCTACCCTGTTGTGGCTGTGTGACTGTCTAGGTTTCCTCTGCACTGGTTACAATGCAGTGGTGTTGGCTGTCTTTTGCCTCCATGACAATTTGCATTGGTAAGGTCAAAACTACCATCCGAAAAGCAGCTACATAAACTAGCCCTCTGCAGCTGCAGGTAGAAGATTTTTGTACCACTTCTCTTCATGTTTTTGGATCAGATATTTTAACTGAGATGTGTTTCTTTTTACTTGAAAGCTCCAATTTTTCAGAGTAACTTGATGTTAAAAAGGATAAATTCTGTGGCCAATTCCATTAATAGCCAACACTGTGCAGAGCAAACCTTAGCACTGTGGTTCCCAAATTGTTGCTCGTGAGCTGCTGGTCACTGCGTGTGATCTGTATTTCAGCAGTGCACCAATATTGACAGTAGATTTCAAGATCACCTCAATTCAGTTTGATCTGATTATGGTCCATGAGGGGTTTGGAAAGTTAAGATTACCCTACTGGTCCAATACGCTTGGGAATTGGTGCTGTAGTATCACAGAGCTAAAATGCTAACTCTTCCTTCCTTCGTGCCTGCCTTCCCACCTACAGCTTTTTCCTTTGAAAGGAAGAATTCTGTGAATTCTTTTGGAGGCAGTGTCATAATCTCTAACAATTTAAGCTTTAGCTGCTAGGAGAGCTGTGACAGGGTCCAGTAGAAAGTTCTACTTAAAATTGGATGTCATGCTACAGTTCATTGACTTGAAAAAGATTGCTACTGCTCCATCATAACTCGGAGATTTGGGGAGCTGCAGTTATACTGACTTACAAGGCATGCAGATATGTCTGAGCTAACTTTAAACTGAAAACCTTGAGAATACAGCATGGATTTCAGCAGAGGCTGCACAAGCTCGTGGTGCTTTTGACACTTGTGCTGCTCTTGATACCTACACGTAAAGATCTCTGTCTGCCCATTGAACTTACTGAATATCTGATTTTTAATGCTGTTGTATGCTGCAGAATTCCTTAAAAACATCTGAGAAAAGGGAGCTCCTGTTTAAAGAAGCTCCTGTGAGGGAGGAAAACTACGGTTTCCCCCGAGTTTCCCACAGATTATTTATAAATGTGTGAGGCTTTGCCTGCTGTGTTGGCAAGCCGATGACTCAGAAGCACATATCTAGGGGAATCTGTTGAATGCATGGTTCCTGGATGCACAGACCTGTCTCTCTAGGGGTGTGACTGCATGCTGACTCCCCTGAAGGACATACTGTGTGGGCATGGGCTTGGCTGCATGTGCTAACACAGGCATCTCTGGGAGAAAGAAGGGTGTAAGTCTGGAGCGTCCCACTGTCTAGTCAGTTCTGAGAAGAGAACTAAGATTTACATTTGGGACAAGCTTGCCAATGAAACTGAACTGTCACTTCCAGGAATTTAGTGTAACCTGGCTAACCTGGGGAGTCTAACAGTGTGCACTTGGTGAGAAATGTTACTGAGGCACTGTCTCAGCAATCCAAGAAAGGCGATATTAGGGGTTTGAGGGCTGAAACCCTAAATGTGATAGTTCAGTTGAGGAAACTGAGGATAAGTGTAAACTGGAAGCTGTTTTCCGCAGGCCTGAAGGAAGAAGACAGTTACACTGATAAGTACAAAGCAACTCGGTACTTGTTTTGGCAGGTTTAAGAACTATTGCTGTCGCTGTGTTTGCACCAGTTTTAATACTGCTAAACCTTACAAGCTACGGTGCTGTATTTTTAATGCTATTCTAGATGACAGGATAAATAGACTGTTGCTCTGATCATTCTATTTGTCACTGTTTAAACACTTCCAGGGCGTAATCTTTCCAAAAAGTAGCATTTATACTGCTGGTTTTTTGCCAAAAGGAAAATACATCTCCATGGTCAGTGTTGGTTGTTTTTTGTTTGGTTTTTTATTGTTTGCTTTTTGTTCTTTTGATATTGCAGCATTTGATGGTTAAAGATCAGATAGGATCTAACTCACAGCAAATAAAGATCATGTGCTGAGTAACATACCATATTCAAACACCATGTCCTGCAGTAGCAATTAGCCTTTGTTGCCAATAATTTGCTAAATTGTCAAGATTTGTGGTCATTGCCCTTTAGAAAGTCATCAGATCTCAAAAGCTTAGCAAGGTTATGGCTAGCCAGGGCTTGGATAAGAAATGTAGTTACACAGGTGCTGCAGTGTGACACTACTTACTGAGCAGAAAGGTGCACGTATGGAGTGTTGGAAAGGGATCATCTGAATCTTAAGGTCCTGTCTAGCATTTTTCATGCAAGATCCCCATAGCATTCTATCTGTACTAGCTAATGTAAGACTAACTAACATTTCCCTCACTCAGTTCCTAACAGAGTAATAATTGCTAAGTACTCCCCAGTGTTTCAGTTGACTTTTTCAGAGAGCCTTTACTTTTTTCCCTTTCTTATTGCACGAAGCAGTACGTTCTGATGAGCAGGTGATATGTTCCTTCTTGCAAGTGGCTGCATTGCAGAGGTTAAAGAATGTCCACCCTCATTTGAACTCAATTGCATGTGTATAATTAAGTACAGCATTTGGCCAACTTTTTATCAAGAGCTCTTGGAGCCTTTGGGATGAAATATGCTATTATGATTATAATTTGCTATTAATTATGTGTTGATTAAAACCAGCAGGAATGTGTGTCACTACGAAAGCTACCCCTTTTCACAGGGTCAAACAGCAGTGAAAACTATATTGCTTTGGCAAACTTGGTTTTGATTTGGGAGTATTTAGCTGTTACAATTTAACTTGAGCTCTTTATGCTTTGTCTTGTTCAAGCACGAAGTAGAGAAGCTAGGAAAATAAAAGGTCTTGCTGCCATTTTCCAGTAATTTGCTGCCCAAGCTGCAATGCATTGCTGACCTGCTAAGTCAATATAGGGCAATTAATAGTCACTGTCTGTTTGAAAGATCCTCAAGCACAAATGACAATATTGAGACTGATCAGCATCACCTCAACTGTTAAGGTGTCAGTAAGGGGTGCAGCAACCAGATGTAACAACGGAAAGGACAGCTATTTTTTTTAAAGTTGGTTGGCAAAACTTCTCCAGGCAGTGCTGTGGAGATTGCTGTCTTGAAGTGTCACCACCAACAGCAACCGCTGTGTTCTGAGTGTTGGCTTTGGGAGGACCAAAGGCAGCTTCTACAAGCTTAGACAGTTTGGAGCCTGATCCAAAGTACCCTGAACTCAGTGGGAAAAAGTTTCTCATTGACTTTGATGTTGGTCTTTGGAGCAGGTCCCTGATAATAATTGCACTGGAGCCTAGCCATGGTGATTGCTATTAGAGCTAAGACTTGGCCTTGACAGATGATGATAAATAATCTAATGATTATTATAGCACTTATTTTTGCATTTCTATAGCATTAAAAGGCATTCATAACATTTCGTTATATTTTTACATCTCAAAGAAAGTTGGCTTGAATTGTGTTTTAAAAAATAGCTTACATCTGTCTTGGCTCTCAAGCAGTTATTGGACTTTGATAACATCTGGAAGGGAAAGAAAACTATTGCATAGAAGGACAGATACTAAGTATAGCAGAGACAAAAGATTTGGGCCTCTCATCACAGCATTCAAATAAAGGAGAAAAGAGACTATAGAGGGTCTTGTATGGCTGAGGAAGTAGCAAAAGCCAGTTTCATTAGGGACAATAGCTGTGAAGATGGTGACAGTGCCAACATTTCCTGTAATCCAAAAAAGTTTTCAAAATTTCCTTCTTCAACAGACTGTGCTTCAAACCAACAGGGATCCTAGCACTGAGACTGATCTTTACAGTTTATTGATAATAGTTAAAGAGAGATTATTTTTAAAATGCAATTAACATTATTGTCATACTGCAAACCCTATCAAATTAATCTGGGACTAGCCAGGTTTTTTTCCTCCTACCAAAACAGTATGTTGGATGCTTTTCTGGGAAGAACAGCACCTAGCTGTTTAGGAAGATATCTTCTCGCACAGAAACACGTTATGTCACATAGCCTTACTACACGGCAATATTTCACATGGCCACAGTACCACTGTGCTGCAACAACACAAATTCATCTTTGAAAGGTCCTGGAGAACAGGTGAGGTGCCTGAGGACTGAAGGAAAGACAGTGTCACTCCAGCCTTCAAAAAGGGCAAGAAGGATGACCCGGGAAACTATAGGCCAGTCAGCCTCACCTCCATCCCTGGAAAGATGATGGAACAGCTTGTTCTGGGTGTCATCTCAAAGCGCCTGGAAGAAAAGAAGGTTATCAGAGGTAGTCAACACGGATTCACCAAGGGGAAGTCATGTCTGACTAATCTGATAGCCTTCTATGAAGGGGTGGCTGGATGGGTGGATGAGGGGAGGGCAGTGGATGTTGTCTACCTTGACTTTGGCAAGGCTTTAGGCCTTGTCTCCCACATCATCCTCATAGGCAAGCTTAGGAAGTGTGGGTTAGATGAATGGACAGTGGGGTGGATTGAGAACTGGCTGACAGATAGAGCTCAGAGGGTTGTGGTTAGTGGTGCAGAGTCTACTTGGAGGTCAGAAATGAGTGGTGTCCCTCAGGGGTCAGTACTGGGTCCAGTCCTGTTCAGTATGTTTGTCAATGACATGGATGAAGGGATAGAGTGTACCATCAGCAAGTTTGCTGATGACACGAAACTGGGAGGAGTGGCTGACACACCAGAAGGCTGTGCTGCCTTACAGCGTGACCTGGACAGGCTGGAGAGTTGGGCAGAGAGGAACCTAATGAAATTCAACAAGGGCAAGTGTAGGGTACTGCACCCGGGGAGGGATAACCCCATGCATCAGTACAGGCTGGGGGCTGACCTGCTGGAGAGCAGCTCTGTGGAAAGTGACCTGGGAGTCCTGGTGGACAACAGGATGACCATGAGCCAGCCATGTGCCCTGGTGGCCAAGAAGGCCAATGGCATCCTGGGGTGCATCAAGAAGAGTGTGGCCAGCAGGTCGAGGGAGGTCATCCTCCCCCTCTAGTCTGCCCTGGTGAGGCCGCATCTGGAGTACTGTGTCCAGTTCTGGGCTCCCCAGTTCAAGAAGGACAGGGATCTGCTGGAGGGAGTCCAGCAATGGGCTACAAAGATGATTAGGGGATTAGAACATCTTTCCTATGAGGAAAGGCTGAGGGACTTGGGTCTTTTTAGTCTAGAGAAAAGAAGAATGAGGGGGGATCTTATTAATGCGTATAAATACTTAAAGGGAGGGTGCCAGGGGGATGGGAACAGTCTTTTTTCAGTTGTGCCCAGTGATAGGACAAGAGGTAACAGGCACAAACTTGAACATAGGAAGTTCCATCTTAACATGAGGAGGAACTTCTTCACTTTGAGGGTGGCAGAGCACTGGCACAGGCTGCCCAGAGAGGGTGTGGAGTCTCCCACTCTGGAGACATTCAAAACCCACCCGGATGCCATCCTGTGCAACTTGCTGTAGGCATGGGGGTTGGACTGGATGATCTCCAGAGGTCCCTTCCAACCCTGACCATTCTGTGATTCTGTGTGAGAGAAGCTAGTTCACAGATTGTATGGATGGAGCACAGGGTGAACTCACTCCCGTATGTCATGGGAAGAAGAGAGCAGTTCCTCAAATTTTTTTCACCTTGAAACGTCTTCTGAAGTAATCAGTGAAATGCACAAAGGTGAGACCTTATACCTTTCTTCTCTGTAGAGGCACACAAAGCGCATTGCTTGAAATATATAGTTTTCTGATTGCAGAGCATTTGTACCAGGAATTGGGCTTGTGCATACCATTCTAGTCTACAGAAAATATTTTTTTTCTCTTTTAAAAAAATCTTTCAGAAGTGATTGTTTCAGATTTTGAGAATTTGAGAAATCCAAAAGACTTTGTACTCAATTCATTGATCATTGCACTCTTAGGAGTTACTGGATCTTGTCTGTAGGAAATGTGCTTCGAAATGCACTGTCAATTGAGTGAGTTCTTTTACACCGCTTAATTGAATCTCATCAGCATGTTTCTCCTGTTTGTGCAACTGATGTCCTGCTGCGTTGAGGCACTGTGACTTGCTGAGCAGAATCTTAAGCTTTGTATATATGTATTGCTTGGTGTGAATGAGGTTTGTTTCCTTGCTCATACAGAGGGGAATGAAACCCTGGAAGGATGACTGTATTAAGTGCAAGATCCATCCTTCACATGCTCTTGAACAGGTTTAAACAGTGCAAGTAGCAACATTATACTTTCCTGTCAAGAAGTATATTCTTCCCTATGAGAGGAAAGTAAACTTCTCATTCTTGTAACACTTCTATGTATCCAAGCCATCAGTTTGCAGCATACCTTGGAGATGAAGGTAGTTTTTGTCTAAGGTATGACTAGCTGAAAAATCTGCCTCCAGATTTCACACCTCAAGAAGTTAGACATCACTACAGAAAAGAAATCAAGTTCTTCTCTCAATGCATCATCTTTTTTTATTTTTTTTTTTTTTTTATGTTACGGTAAGGCAGGTGATGCAAAAGCTTTATAATCTTTGTGGCTCAATATAAGAGTTTCTGTTTCAAACCAGTTTGCTGAAAAAATGGGAGCATCACTAAGTACATGTCTATACATAGGACGTGATTTTCTGAGCCAAGGGGATTTTCTAGGGGCTAAATTCAGTGAACTGTGGCACTATTTGTTGGAGCTGTAGGAATAGGAGAAGTAAGAAGGAATTTTTCTGCTACCAACTCAGAGGGGACATTCTAGGAAGTGCAAGATAACTGAAAGCAGAACAAGAAATGGAGTGTCTGTTGAGTTCAGTGTCATTCAGCAAAACAAATCTTTCTTTCTCTACAAAGAAAGACTGCTTCAAAGTAATGTTATCCCCTACTTATCTCCTAACAAGCTACCTACTTAACATAATCACTCATATCAGAAAGTTTTAAAAGGAACTTTGAAAAGGGAATCCTCAAATCGGTGAGAGGGCAATCTTTTTTCACCAAAGACAACATACACTAAGCTGTGTGAACCTGTTGAGGTGAAGAACTGAGTAATGTTCAAAGCAATACTAGACATTCATAGGAATGATAAAAATATTCACATTTATAAAACAAACATACAAATATATATGTTTTGAAAGAGATTAAAAATTGTCAGTAGTTTAATTCTGGCTTTAAATTTGAATTATCAGGACAAAATCTTTCACAGTGGAAGTTCTGCCATCTTTTTCCAGTAATGGGGTATACTGTTTCTGGAGTTGGGATACTCTTATCCGTGTCTCAGGCATCAACATCAGTTCAAAAAATACAAATATCCAAATATTAACTGTTATTTCAGTATGCAGAGCCATTTACTGCCATTTTAGGAGCCTACCAGCATTTCACATTTTCTCCTGGCACTGTGACTATATTCAGTGGTGTGTTTGTGATGCCTTTTCAGGATAGTTAGGCAAATTAATTAGTTCTAGCTCAATAGTGCAATATTTTCAATATTTTGACATTTCTTTTTATTATGCATTCTCTAGTGTGCTTTTTCCTCCAGTTGGATGTCCAAATAACTTTTAAAGTCACCTGGAGATTCTGGATTCCCAGCAGCCACCTGTTTCAATGGTGCTGAGCTTTGCAGTTTGGGAGCATGTCCCTTTAAATTACATAGGTGGTTTTGTTCTCATCTCTGAATTGATTTGGCTCTTTCCTCAGTCTTCATACCTAAGGCAATAAACATCAAAAGGCTATAGCGACTAGTTCCCTAGGAGCAATACTAGCCTATGGCTACTTCATTGCTGGGAACAGTGCCATAGGAGGTACTGTGGTTCAGATAAAGCAAAACTAGAGAGCCTGGCTGCCATGGTGCAATTATTTTTTGTTGTTCCTTTCACAAGAGTAAGAACATTAAGCCCTGGTGTTCTGGCCATATTCCAACCTGGGTAATTACATTCTGCCTGCCCTTTTTTTTTCCTTGCAGCTGTAATTGTTCTTCATTTCCTACTCTACTGGTTTTGGCTGAGATAGAGTTAATTTTCTTCATAGTACCTGGTATGGTGCTGTTTTTTTGGATTTGTGACCAGAATAGTTTTGATAACATAGAGATGCTTTAGCTATTGCCGAACAGTGCTTACACCACGTCAAGGCCTTTTCTGTTTCTCTCACTTTTCTGTTTCTTACCCTGCCAGAAGGTAGGCTGGGTGCACACAAGAAGTTGGGAGGGGACACAGCTGGGACAGCTGACCCCAACTGACCAAAGGGATATTCCATACCATATGACATCATGCTCAGCATATAAAGCTGGAGGAAAGGAGGAGGAAGGGTAGAAGACATTCAGAGTTAAGGCACTTGTCTTCCGAAGTAACTGCTGTGCATGATGAAACCCTGCTTTCCTGGAAATGGCTAAACATCTACCTACCGATAGGATATAGTGAATTAATTCCTTATTTTGCTTTGCTTGTGCCCACAGCTGCTGCTTTACCTATGAAACTGTCTTTATCTCAACCCATGAATTTTCTCATTTTAGATCGGTAAGCTCCGTTGATCCTAGTTTGCAGGGTGGGAATACCACAGCAAAAGTCACAATTCTGAGTGAGGACTGAATGTATTCCACTGTCACTTACAAAGTTTCTGCTTGATTTGTAGTAAATATTAGCTACAGGATTTTTTGTGTTGTGGTTTTTTTTTTTTTCTTCTCTCCCCTATGTGTGATCTCTGTGTAAGGAAGTCCCATCAAGCAGGGCTACAGAAAGCACAATAGAGATAACAACAGATACTGCCACTTCATGCAGCTTTATAAGAACAGCTGTCCAGTTAATATGACTTTGAATTTGAAGTTCAATTTATATGAGAAAAATCTACAAGGGAGGAAGTGAACTTCAGCAGCTGGAAATATATTTTGATTACACTCTGATTAATTTCCTGGGGAGAGGGTGAGACACTATCATTTTGCAAAAATGTGCTAAAGTATTTTTTGTCCTCTTCTGAAGCCTTCAAAGCTGTATCCTTGCAAAGACATTGAAGTCCTCCATAATGAATTTTCAGTTTCAGTTTATTTTGGGACCTAACTCTAACCCCGAGTGTGATATTTGTAGCCCACCAACAAAACGTTTTATGAACAGCCTGACTGTTCCACTGTTGTTCTTTTCAATTGGCCATGGGTGCTTGATAAATTGGAGACCCCTTGCAAAAGCAGTTCTAAAATCAATTTTAGCTGCCAAAACAGGAGGGAGAGGGGAAAAACAGTTATGTAGCTACAAGAGAATTGATTTTCACTAGGAGAATAAGCAGATATTAGGTATTTATGTTTTGACTTGGGTTCTGCTGATGATAGTGATTCTATTTTCCTATTAGCACAGTGTCTCACATTTTGCTATTTTATTAATGTCTAGATTAAGTTATTAAAAAATAATTTCATATGTCAAAAAAACCCAAACCAAAACAAACACCATATGTGCACACACTGAGACAGACATATCCCAGTAAGAGTTAACGTTAAAAACACATTGGAAGCCAGTGCTGGTTTCCTATGTGTGCTAAGAAAATTAATTTTTAAAAGTCCCTTCAATTCTTACCCTATAATTTCCTGGTCGCCACACACTCCAGTCCTTTAGCAGTGTCTGGAAAAGCAGCAGCAGCAATTTGGAATAGGAAATCTCTCTTCCCCCTGACACTTTGTCATCATAACTCAAGAACAAACTAGTGGTACAAAAAGAGCAAGCAAGTGTCCAGTACAGATATGTGAGTAATTCTTCCAAAGTGGTACCAGTGTCTTATTCTAGGACAAGAGTACTTTTGAATGAAATTTGCAGACAGAAATGTGTAGGTCTGTGCCTGTGCAGACTTTGTGGAACATGGACCATCTGTCTGTCTGACAGCTACGCAACTGGCTTACACATGCACAGTAATTCTGTCCAGTGCTTCTGGAAAGCAACAGTTGTTTTGCATGGGCATGTAGCAGCAGTGCAGTGCAATTCTGACACACATCGCTAGTGCTAGGAAATGGACTATGCCCACATGGATCTCTGCATACTCTCCAGATGTGTGAGGAGCTCAGCGTGAAGGGAACTCTATCAATTTTCTCCAATAACTCAGAAATCTCATTCAAAAAGGGAGAGTACTCAAATCCCAGCCGAGGCAGCTTGTTTGTGCAGAACCAACAAACATACCTAGGGGGCTCCAGTATTTATCAGTCTGCTTTGGTACAGTGCTCCTTGCTGAGCTTGGTAGGCTTTGCCAGTCTATGAGGAAAATGATGCAGTAGAGCTTAATGTTTTTCCCACTTGCCTTTCTTTCAACGAGTGAAAGTCTCTCTTTAGCACTCACCATTGTGTGTTTCTTTGGCAGACTGCCTAGGGCAGAGGTATAGTCTCATAATCTGGAGAAGGGCCTCTAACCTGCTTTCCCACAACCAAACAGTGCCTTCTCTTACTCTTTCCTTCATGGAGGCAGGTGTACCAAGTCTTTAGCTTGCTTGCCCTTGTCAGGGCAGTTGGTGCCACTCAGCAGCCACAGAGAAACCTCATCCTCTTAATCCAGGCTTCCGGAAAGAAAGAAAGGTGTAAACTGCACCTTGTTTAAGCAGTCTTAAAATGCTTCCAAACTTATCCGTAAGCATTTTGAGTATGTCCTCTCACCTGCATTATGCGCCCATAGTGCAACTACATTAGCCTCACCCATAATAGCCAAGTTAGAGAGGTCAAACACTATGCCACTAACACTACAGATTCCATGCAGGTATCACAGCAGTTGAATGTGTGGGGAAACCAATTGTCTTAAGGAATAAACAAACTGTGAAAATAGCTTTCTCTCTTCACATACACCTCAGCTAGCTGTGGTGTGTTTTTTTACTGAGGTAGTGTTGGTTGGCATTCTCTGTTGTTATCAACAATCTTACATTCATTTGATAATCTCTAAACTATGTTCCTACAATACCAAGGGAAATGCCTAAATATTTATTAATTCTCACATTGCAGATTGGCCAGCTTTCCCAGTCCTGTGAACTATCCAGCATAGTCTTTACATGGACAGCAGCCACAAATTACGTACCAGGTATATTAAGAGCCCTGTGGAAGGAGACTCCACAGGGAGGAAGGAGGTTGTCATAGATGGAATTGCCTTTCTGCAGTTTCAGCTATCCATTGCCACATGACTCTGGCTGGGCCTCATGCAGTCCGGTTAGTACTTTGTTAGTTGACTTCTCCAACAGCCAGATCAGCTAGCAGCCCTGCTGCTGATCATGGGAAGTCCCTGTGGCATGGGATACACTGGGACTGCTCAATCTTGCTTGGCAGTTTGGCCACTTAGTTATGTTGCACTTAATGTAATTTCAGCTTAAAACTCTATAAACCACTTTATAAAACCACTCTTTATAAACCATTAACCAATTTCAAACAGTAATGGGCATTTATTCTAATTTTTGCCAGAGAAGCATCAGTGGGACACTACCTGTAATACAAATTGGGTTTATTAGCGAGATACAAAACAAGCTAAGATTTTTAAAAGGGATTTGTGGTTTCAAGTGTCTATCCTCAACGAGTCAGAAAAGGATTGCTTTCTAGGAAATGCTAAGCAGCAATGCTCTGAAAACTTTCTTAGTCTCTCAAGTTGAGCACCCAAAATTGCTATGTTTTTGAAAAGGTTTCCCATGTTGTTTTAGAAAGAGCAAAAAAGGCTTGCTGTCTGTGTGACTCATGGCTCTAGAGTATCCATTTATGCCTTTCTTGAAGAGGGACATTTGTTTGATGACTTTCAAAAGTTCACGTTCAAGGTAGTTGATAGGAATTATTTGAGGAAGTCAGAGTGCTATTTATTAAAAGCTATTTAAGTAGGAAAATAGAAGTGTTTTCACCATACTAAAGAGATTGCCAATGTAAAGATAATTTCTGGTTTTCTCTGATAAGAACATTTAAAATAAATGTCCTGTAGGTAAGAGATAAGCTGAAACCTAAGCTGATAACATTAATTAGTTATTCATGTAAAGAAAAAGAACACATAACTTGAACATAAAAATATGTTTGAGATTCCAAACTGTTTTCAAGTTTTGATGGGATGGCATAAAATTCTCGTGAGACCGGTTTGTTTGAAGACTGATAACTGAGATAAAAATGAACAATGGGGTTCTGGTTTTGAAAGTCAAATAGTTTGGGATTGATCCTATCCCTCAGATGTATAAACACAGTATATCGTATGCAGTAATTGTTTGTACTCTTACCAGTGGGCAGGAATACACAAGAGTCTTGTAAACCCAAACTTGTAACTCTAAAAGGTCTTCTAACTGCAATTACTTCCTTGGAAGGATGAGTGAAGGGAATGAGGGCAGCAGAGCTGTTTCTGCTGATGCCTTTTTGCTTCACGTGGCAGCACAGAACAAAGTGAACATAAATGATATTACACGTAATGCATCTAGCTTGTGCTATCCAGTGAACTTTGGAGTTCAGAATAATTTTGGCTCTTTTTAGAAATCTTCTTGTCTCGTGTTATCTTAATTTTCTAGTCACTTTTCCCATTCTCCTGCTCGTTTTCGTCTTCTTCAGTCATAAAAGTAAGACTTGGCAAATGCATGTGCTCTGTGATAAGATTAAATAATGTTAAGCACCTGCTCCTCTTGGTTATTGTCTGCAGGAGTTTATTACCACTTTCTAAAAAGACTGTTCAGTGTGTTTCTGATGGATGACGTCTAGCACCAGCTGTCAAGAAGCCTAGTCCCATAACATAATAATGACAAATAATATTCACCCTCCTCTATAATCAAATAGATGAGCAAGCCTCCCCTTTTCCTGAGGCTAACCTGGGAACCTAACTTTACTTTTGGTAGGAAGTAGGATGAGAAGGAGTCTAAGGAAGTACTGTACATCTCCTTTATGCTTTGAACAAGGATTTTTCACAGAGCACAAGTACTAACTAAATTTCCATTTTAGTGTTAATAGACTTCAGAGGTGGCAGCATTAGACAAAGAATATAATTCGGAGTGCATTAGTGGCTATAGTATTCCTGCCCTGTAGCTCTGTTGGGAATGCATGTTCTGCACTGAGACACAATTCACATTCCTGAGGTGGGTTTGCCACTTTTAAGAACTGTAGCTAGCAGCTGTCTTAATTTTACTTCTGGGATTAGGCTTACTGAGATGTCATTTAAGAAAACATACCAGCTTTTGTACAGAAGGGCACACTTTCCTTCCTGCCAGCATTATTCTGGGGAAAATGTCTGTCAAGACATAGGTGATGGCAGTTTCTTAAACAGATGTAGTAGCAAGTCGTCATCTCATTTGTAAGAGGTGTCAGTGAGGGAGCTCTTCAGTTGTTAGTGTTTTTTATATTACTAACTGTGTGCTCTGGACCTGAAGGTGAAGGAGGCGAGAGATGTAGGTGCCCTGGAAACCTTTGCAAACATCAGCAGTTACTGGTAGGCAGTCAATATTCTATTCATGGTTTAGACTTTTTCTTGTGTACTAGACTATTTCAAGTGTCAAATAGGATTCATGATAGGAAAATCAAAGTACTATTTTCATAGGTTTTTTTTTAGAAAATATCCTGAGTTCACCCTAGATTAAGGAGTCATTTCGGATGACTGGAACCCTAATTTCATTAAAGAAACTATTTGATGAAAGAAATCACTTGCTTTTAGCTAAGCTAATGCCTTAGTTCGCCTAGGCAAAACTGTCCTGCAGCTGGGTCCATCCAAGACCTCTGTCCATGATAAGGAATGGCAGTCCCCACAGTTGGTGAATTCACACTGTCCTGCTGCTTCCACTAAGCAGCGCAGCTGCAATATTGATATTCTGCTTTATCTTCCTTTATTTTGCCATCATATAGATTGGCTGTCTTTAGTTAAGGAACTTTGAACTGGAGATGGTTGTGAAAGATTTTTCCATTTCCCCTTCTCTGACCTCAGCAGCTGCACACACAAATGCACTCATACATGCATGTGTGATGGGAAAACAAATGTGAGAAGGTGGTAGTTTTAAAAAAAACATTGTCAAGGTTGACAGTATTTTTACTGGATGTGAATTCCTCTCCAGGTGTCTTGGCACTTGGAGGCATGATATAAAGAAGCTGGCAGGTAAGAAATGTTTTAAATGAAGTAAAGGGCTGGAACAGCAGACTGCCAAGAACAGTACCAGTAAAAAACAAGTAAGAAATGCTTATCTGAGGGCTCTAAGCAAAAGCACAGGGACATTAAAATACTTAGCGTTACTGTAGAAAGAAAATATCATGTGGAGGAGATGTAAAATCACAAGACATAATATTAAAGAGCAATTATACAGTCCTGACAGGCACTATCATTTGAGACAATAACAATCATAAGCTTTTACAACTGAAGATATTTTAATAACGTAAAGGTCATGTCAGTATTTGTGGTACATTGTGTATTAGGTTTGTAAAGGTGCCTTGGAAGCTGTCTTGACCCTGGCACTTAGACCATATTCCTGAAGCAAAGAAGTGCCCAAGAGCATGCAAGCACTTACCTCTTCAGGAGGATGGTATCCTTCTCATTACAGAGTATTGGAAATGATGCTTCTTGTTCAGATGCTTCAGCATAGCATGGCTTCACTGGAGAGATCATTCCCTAGTTAGCATCTCCTGGAAGAATGTAGAGCAATGCAATTAGATAACGGAAACAGGCTGGAGAAATACAATTTCTAAGGGTGGCATCTTGCAGAACCGGTGAAGACATTCTGATTTAGGTTTGGTGAGATACATGAAATAACTTTCCATTAAAATAAATTCTAAATGCTGAAATCAAAATTGGAATTTTCCAAAGCCATCTTAGAAGGCCAGATAGACATCTACTATTCAAATTAATGGAATTATTTAAAGCAGATCATGTAGCCTTCTCTCTTAGAAGTTTTCACTAGAGTAGATCACACAGATAAGAAAGTTTGCAGTGCTTTACCCATCTCTTTGAATGTATAATCAAGTGTCTAATAGTCAGTCTGTCATTAAAAATCCATTACAAAATCCCATTTTAAATCTAAATAGTAAGCTAATCCTTAATAATGTGGGCTGAATCCCTTTGAAAAGGGAGAATATCTATGCTTTATTTCAAGCAAGGCAAGTTTGGGAATATTTTGCTTTCAAAAGGATGCATTCCCTAAGCACACTGTTTTTGAGCTGTCAGTCTAAATGACTTTGTTTCTCTCCAGTCTGAAGATATCCATGCAAGCAGAATGTGGATCTTGTACACATCAGCAAGGTGTCAATGCTCCTCATGAGCACTGAGGGTATTGAGTGTGAATCTATATGGGGCTTAGGCCAAGCTGTAAGATACAGAACGAGTAACAGCAGGAAGTATAATACAGAACTAGTCAAAACCCCACCTGCTCCAATTGCATGTTCATCGCCATAATTTTTTATTTTAAAAAGAAATAAAAGTTTAGTGAATATTTTCTCCCAAGGTTATTATTGATGAAAGGGTACCTCTCACTCTACGGACTGTCTGGAGCCCTTTAATGTAAGACTTACAATAAGAGGATTGGTTGTCTATACATTACTAGGAATAAAAATGCAGTTCTAAGCTCTAGGGAATGAGCTATTAAAAATCCTATGGTTAAACATTAAACAGAAGTCCCAAGGTACCATTCAACAGACAGCTGATACAAAGTCACTAAGAAAACTTCAGTGGTAAACCCATCTCCAAGGTCACTGGTGACTGAAACAATAAGGAACAAATTTGGGAGCTAAAGCAATTTAAGCTCTGCACTCTGAAAGGAAAAACAGGTGGAGTTCCTCACCGCGTATCAGCCACAGGGCGATGGATATTCACCAGAGACAGAAGAAAAAGCTGCTTTAATGTTGTTCTTGTGAATCACTTAATATGATTGGTTACGGTCTACAAAAGCAGAAGCAAGGTCCTCTGCCAGTGGAAATGGATGCGGAAATTTGGCAGAATTTTGCTTAGAGACGGAACTAATTTTCCCACAGAAAGTTTTGTTCTGACTCTGTGTCCTTCTAACAAAAATAACAGCATTTTCTTTGATCAGATAGACAAGATTTAGCACCCTTAACCCCCCCACCCCACCCCCACTCCCCCGGATTTTCTGACATCAGAGCAGCCAAGTGTACTCATAGAAGGTACAGTTTTCGTATGCAATGTTTTGGGACATAGACATGGTTTTAATATCTACTATCAGGTGAAAAATATCTAGTCTTTTCTGCTGGCCTTTATATGAGAGAAAACTCCATTATTAGTAGTAGACTGGTAATGCTTTTTCAACAGAATCAGTAACCCTCTTCAGAGCTCATTTTCTTTTCCAAATCTAGCCTCTTGTTGTCAGTCTTGTCCTGTGGTTCTTCAGGAAAATATACACTCATATTTTTATATGAAAAAAACTGATTATCTTGCAATTTCCTTGGACTGTCAGCATTCACAGATAATGAATAACTTGCTGCCTATGTAAGGTTAATATTAGAATTATTTGATGCTGTATGGAATGAGCAGAAGGAGGTGACTGAACTAGAGTTGATTTTGTGTCTGATGATTTCTTTGGAATGTCTAAGACACCCTATAACTGAGGGTCCATAGAGGGAAACAGACCAAAACTTATGACCAAAAACTTCAGTGAGAGCATAGGCTTGGCAGTGAGGTCCCTTCTTTCATCAGTCAAGGCTGCTTTGCACTTAATATTTCCACGCAATCGCTGGCTGGCTGCTTGGGTGAGTAAGAGGGCTGCTATCAGCTCTGGCTCTCCTTCCACCTCGTGTTATTATGGAGAGTTGAGTGGGATAATAGGAAGAAGGCAGTTGGATTATAGCTCTCCCTGCTCATCCAGACCAGCTGGTTTGGAGAAAAGAGGATCATATAGGAAGGGATATGATGGTTTATTCTGTGCAACAGGTATCTACTCTTAGCTGAGACTCTCTTTTGCTGCTTCTGGGCATGTCTACCTCTCACAACAGGCTCTAGCTACCAGGATGATTAAGTACAGCAGCTCCTTGGAATTTGGTTATAGGCAGTATTAAAATTTAACAGAATATTTAGCTTTGATCCAGTCCTGCACCGCTTCATGTAGGAGACTCAGTTTCGCCAAAGAGGCTTGTCTCTGGCTCAGGTGCAGAGCAGCAGTGTGGAAGGGTTTGATGTCTGGGTACAAGAGGTGACTATTACTAGTGCAGGAGTGAAAAACAAAGTCAGAAAGAACAAATAGATCTCAGCAGAGATCCCCTGCTGTGTCTATGTAGAAGCCTAGGAAAAATGAACATAGACCTTTTTAAAGCATAGAGTGTCCCAAAAGAAACCGGGAAGTGTCCTATGTATTTTTTAATTTTTTTTTTAATGCTTAGTCATAAAATCTTAAATACTAGAAGAACTGTCTAAAAAGGATGCCCTTCACCTTTAGGAGCATGCAAATGACAGATGAGGAAAGCCAATGTCTATTAGCATGTAGTATGTAGCAACATATCCCAATAAAATAGCCTTGTGCTAGAAGTACCAAGTCACTCAGGCAGGATACTTCTAAGGAAAATTGAAAAGATTTCCCTGTGATATACTGCAGCACAATTATCCTTTGATCACAGCTGGTGTCTTGATTGTGCTCAAAGATAGGTGGCTCTTTAATTCAGCTGTATATGGTTCCATTGTTGGCAAATTAAATATTGCTAGTTGACTCTTATAATACCATTTGTCTCAGCCACATCCCATGGCTGTGATTGCCATAGTATCTTAGGCTCTATGCAATGCATCTGCTGTATCTGCTTTTATTCTTCTTTCTGATCCATTTCCAGCCTGTTTAAGCATTTCCCAAATGAAAGCTATCATCACATTTTACCAATGTTTATGTATTATTTTGGAACACTGGTAATTTTTGGTAAATTGAATTGTTATACAGAATATGAAAGTCTGTTCCTGCTGAAAAAGATAGTTTGACAAAACCAGCCCACTTTTCTTGAATGATGTTTTGATGAAAGAAGTACTAACACTGTTGAAATGTTATTTTTCTTACAGAAATATCCTATTATTACTATTTATTGTAGCAGAAGAGGCCTAAACATATGAATAAGGAAAGGCATGCTGGGAGACTTAATATCTTTTATTAGACCAGATGATGCATCTGGAAAGGAGTCAAAGACTGTTTCTGTTTCAGACCTGAAGCAGGAGCTGCATGCCCCAAAACCTGACTTGTTTACCAATAATAGCAGCTGGTATAATAAAATTTATTGCTGTTTCCTTCAAAGCTTGCCTAGATTTTTATTTCACAGTTTGCAATGACTTGCTGCTTTGAATTTTTAGGTTTTTTTAGTTGAATTAGAGGAGAATAGGCATTTTTAAAAATCAAATTCAGAATATGATTTTCAAAATTTGAGGATTTCGTTCCATTTAGAAGTGGTGAAAGCTGAAGTGGTGAAATCTCATTATCCTTCACAGCAGAGAATCTAAGTCCTACTCCTTTCACCTCATTACCTGATTTGTTAGTGGGAGAATATCTAAGACTGTCTTTGATGTATCTTTACCGGAAACTAGGTCCACGCTAACGGTCCACAATATTAGCTCCGTTAATAGATCTGAGTCAAATAACATGGAAACGGGATGACTCTCATTTTCCCGGAAGGAATGTTCTTACTTAGGGCGATCAGAGTGGCCCCAGATGAGTGCTAGGAAAAGCAAAGTGGACAGTTAGGCCATGCAGTCTCTTCTCCCAAGGCACCAGGTAAGACTTTTGAACACAGTGACCCGAGTTCATCTGTAGTGTTACTCCCTATCAGTGGTGTCAGTCTGACCCTTTGACAGAGAGTATGAAGATGGAAGAAAGTTGGAGAAACTTTAAAAGATGAACACCTAGCAGGCCTGTTTGTTTAGTTCAGTAATGCTATCTTAAACTTGCCACTTAATGAGAGAGTTCGCTGACATGTTGTTGTGTAATGGAGTTGTAATGAGGTAGTGGGATGCTGTGCTTGAAATGGCGAGATGCTGCACGGTAATGAAAGGATGCTTTTACCATGGTAGGGGACTGTTTATGTAGTGGTGGGATGAGAGAGACCCTATTTGCTTAATGGTAGGGTGCTGCTTGCGTAGTGATACAACTGCTTTGCCAATGGAGGCAATTGCAGAGACTTGAGAAGCGCCAGCAAGATTTGAGAAACCCCAGCTGCCAAGTGACTTTGTTTTTCTTCTCATTCTTTTCACTGAGGCATGGAGAGAGACAGGCTAACCTTTTGTTCCAGTTGCATTTTTTACATTTTATGTTGTTTTGTAATATGTTTAACAAACTACTGACATCTGGAGTCACAGCAGTCCTTGGCCCTGAAGCACTGTTTCCATTACAACTTAGACCCCCCTCTTTGCCTTTTTATTTCCACAATAATACAACACCCTAGTTCTGTATCCCTCTGTGCAATAGCTTACTCTCATGAAACCACAATCACTTTATGTTCTACACAGTCCTCCGGTCCTTTAATTTATTTTGCCATTTGCATAATGGATTGACAATACCTTATTATTATCAACTAGTTTCGTCTTTTCAAGAACTTAATTTAGGAATTACTGCAATGTATATCACTGGATAGATGAAAACCCCAGAGAAGAGATTCCTATTTTGCCTATTTTGATGAAGTTGCATCCAATTCCTTAGGCTTGATCCAGCTAAATTTTGTAATCCTGTGTTGTATAGATAGGGAGACTGAGGCACCGAGGATTTAAAAAGTCATGGCAAAATCTACAGCAGAGTCCCTGTCTCTTAGTTCTTGGTCAGGTTCTTATCCTTACAGCCGTTTCTCCTTTCCCAGGGACGTCAGGTCACATTTGAGTTCTGCTTTGATAGGAATGGCAGAATCAGCATATCCTTACATGAGTTCACCAGCAAATTTAGTATCAACCCTTTCTTGTTACATTTTTATTATGTTTAAATAAAATATATAATAATATAAAATGTGTAGAACTTTTAATTACCATTTTAAAATAACCTCTTCATTTTAGATCTATGTCTTAGGATTTTTAAGTAGCACAAAAGTTAGGCTTAAGGAGAGGCAAACTATGAATTTGCACAGGCTAAAGTCATTAAGTTGTCACAAAACTAAAGACCAGGATCCTGGAAAGAAATTTGCTGAAGAGTACATGGACTTGTAGAAGTTTAAGCATCTGTATGGGAGAGAGAGAAGCTGTCTTCTGAGCACGGCTGGGAAGGCAGGAGAAGGAACTGTCTGTCACCAAGCATAAGGCCCTGTTGTGTAGCGTGTTCTATACAGGGTCAGCTCTACATTGACCTGTGCTGGCTGCCAAACTGTGAGGGAAATGACAACAGCCAGTGGCTGCCAGGATATGGATACAGTGGAGGGATTAGTGTGTGTGTGCACCAGAGAGCTCCTTACCCAACAAGGCAAGATCCCCTGGGTGTACGTGTGCTCTGCTTTAACGCATAGCCCCATGCATATCTGCGGATCTGAGATCCAAAGGTCCAGGAAAAAGACTGGTTTTCATGCATGAAACAGAGGTCTGCCTTCATTGCCTTTTGAACCCTCAGAGTGTCAAAACAGGTGATCCAAAGAAGAGGAAAGTGAGCAAAGCAGTACAGTTAAATAAGAAGATGTGAAATTCTGCTTCTTGGGGTTATGTTCTCCTCTTACCTGAAATGGTGTGTGATACAGAGAAGGATTTGGCCATTAGTATGAAGAGACTGAATTAGTCCTGCCCATTAATTTCTCTGGAACCAATAATTCTCTTTACCCTTGACATTGACATAGGCTGATACATAACATCTTCATCCCTTGCAGATAGAGTCAGATTTTAATAATAAATCCAGCATCTTGAGTCCCCTCAATTTTAACAGCAGAAGCTTTGTGGGACTGGTGAATTTGAATTTACAAGCCAAGGTAAATCACATCTATTCTAAATACAAGTCAGAAATGCAGAGGTTAGACAATATAATTCTCCCAGATTGAAACTGGAGGCAGAGTCAGCGAGAGTAAACTAGGGCAGATGAGAGGAAAGATCAAATAGACCTCAAAGTAATGCACTCAGCATGTAAGTCTTGTATCCAGTCTTCAAAAGATAAACTAATACGTATGTTCCCCCACAAACAAAACTAATGAAATCTCACTGTTTCTTTCTTTTTCTGCCTTTTTTTCCCCCTACAGCTGCATTTTGCAAACAGTTCTGAATTTGTTTTAGCCACTTGCAATACGTTTCCCCAAATGCATGTATATGTCTAAAATCTCTCACAGCTTTCTAGAGGCAGATTTATTTTATGCTACATTCATCCTCTCCTCTACTACTATCAAATATTGGGACCTTTGATATTTACTCACTGTGAACAGGGAGAAGTGACTGCAAAAAAAACCAAAAACCCCCCAAACCCAAAGCATTTTCATGCATTGTGTCAGGAAGCACAGGAGATACCATGCAACTACAACAGTGATGCTTGCAGTGTGACCATGGTCTATTTGAGAGGAAATTTTTTTAATCTACCAGACCAGGACACAGTAAGAATCAACTCATAAAATCTAAAATAGCATATAATATTATCATAATAGTCCCTCTGGTCCTATAAATTTAATAGAATTTTCTGACCAATGACAAGGACATCATTCAATGCAGTCGGATTCTTCATTTGATTGGTGGAATGAAAGATGTAAAAAGACTTACTGACCCCAATGTCTAAGAAACTGTGCTCTTCCATGCCTATTCCACAGGAAAACAGGGATACTAAAAAATGCCTATTTATTTAACTAAATTTTCAAAATAGGTAATAACTTCTGAGGTTTACCATATTTCATTTTTGTTAGTAGAGGAACACCTATAAATAGAAACTATATTGTGTTTCACTGTATTTCTTTTATATTGGTTTTGGGGCTTTTGCCATTCTTTTTCTGTTTGGAAAAGTCACCATATTTTCCCTCCATAATGAAATTCGGGTAAGCAAAGAGCAGTTAATTACTTTTTTGGCAGATAAATAGCTGCCCCTTTTTTCAGATGTGCTAAGGTTTTATGTACAGAAGTTCATTCGCAAATTGGTAGTGACAGAAATTAAACCATAAATACAGGTGAAAACAGTCTTTGCCAACGGAGCAAATATATTGTAGTCTCAGTCTATTTTTGTGCCTATTGGTTATGATCTGTTCACAACACAGGTTTGCCAGACAGATGTACCCACTCTCACGTCTAATCAGTTGCATGTGCAGAAACAAACAAAAAAACCCTAACAAAACAGCAAAAAAACAATCAAGGCTGGGGTAGTGGTTCTGACTTTGTTAATGAAAACAACAACTGAAAAGCAAAATTTTCCCTAATAGTGTCATTATGATTTGTAATTATTCTGAAATTGCATCTTATAGTGATTATCTTTGGTTGGAGGTAGCAGTCTCTTCTGGATTTGTAGGCTGATGAGGTACAAGCATTTTTTCTGAAATAATGACAGATGGCAAACAAATGAGGGATAAACTAACCTGCTAAATAATATGACATGAAATTTAGCATTTAAATTCCCATCTGGAATGCCTTTACACTCAAATAGTCTTTTGAGGTTTGGGTGTGGATTTACTCAAAGTGCTGCACATTTCTGAGTCTGTAATGTAATTTCGAGTTCCTGGCAATACGCTGAGGAGCACACATGACTGCTCAACTGATATCAAAACCTCAGGGACCACAGAAGGTAGCAATTACATACCCTCACAGGGTGCTTATTGCTTGGGGGGTTTAGGCATTATTATTGCAGAAATCTGCAAAGCACACTGCTTAACGGCCATTTCATGAAAGCTATCAGCCCTGATATTGTTATCATATTCTGATTTCAGCACTCCCTGAAATTTCATGACTTACTGTTCCCTTTTACTTTACTGTAAGTGATTTAGATACACTTTAAAATAGCACAAATCATGGTTACTCTTCTCATAAATCCATTACCCTCTACGCTAATCCAATCAACATGTATATTAACATATGTACTTTGCTCCAAATGGCTTCATGGAAATCATAAATAAATAGTCAACACATCAACTGCTGAGCAATTCTGGAATATACCAATGGTAACATGCAAAAAAAAAAAAAAAATCCCACTTTTTAAAGGAAATGCAAAGTATTTATAAATACAGTGATTCAACGTATTATCATCTGACAACCTCTTGTTATCACTACTAATATCCAGGGTTGAAACTTTTAAATACTGTTTTATATATCAAAATTATATTTCTTGTGTACATTACTCTCCTTTTGGTAATGTAGTATGTTCAGATTTCTTCCTCCTATTTTTTTCATAACACTTGTAGCATTCCCTAAGTGATATGCTGGCATCAGGACCAATTATTTGGAAAAAAATCCCAGTACACTGTATTTAACATGCACACACGCATCAGGGACACTCACATGCACAGAGCACATCTCACTAATGCCTGCCTTAGCCAGATGTTTCTATACTGAAATGACAAACAGTAAGCATAGTGGACTGAAATCCATTTAGCATTATCCACTAGCAAAACTCAGAAATCCACTAATGCTTAGCTTAAAAAAAGTGTTTTAATACCTGATTTGTTTTAATTAGGTTGAACTTGGCATTGTGCTTACATTTCAAATTTACTGTGGGAGATATTTGCACAGTGTCCAAGGGATTGCTTTTTATATTGTCGTATTTTGTACAGAGAAGTAAAAATTATTGAATATCAGCTCAAACATGTCTTTTAAGAACATTGTACCTACATAAAATTATAAACCCACAAAGGTCTTCAGGGCCAGTTCTTTTAGCTTTTGAAATGTAATTTAATAATTGGCTTCATATCTAGGCTTTTACCAGTAGCATCACATAATCAGTCAGCATTGTGTATAAATTTTAAAATTATACTCTAATGGCATATTTTTGACATAGCTTCATTTAGGTATTTTGCATACATGTTTTCATCATACTTGGAAATTTGTGAAGGTGTGTGTGACTGCCAGGGTGTCCTTAGTGTTCCTCCAACAGTTACTGATGAGAATATTTTCACTGGAGTCAATGACTTGCCAAGGAAAGAAAAGCACACATCTGAGAGCCTGAGACTTTACCTCCTGTCTCATACATGATTGTCCCTAAAAAGAGACAACGATTTACATGCATGCTTAATTCCAGGACTAGTGAAGGGTGTCAGACTTCCAGCTCCTGAGTCTGATGTCTATTTTTCGCTAGTTTAAGGCTGCGTCAAATTATTCTGTTTATGTGTTTTTCTTATTTTACCTTCCTCCTCTCCCTACCCCCCACCAACTCCTCTGCCTCAGATGCTGTTTCCCACACAGCAGCTTGTGAGGACACAGCTGTATAGTCTTTACGAGGACAGAGAATTCCCTAAGGCCAAATCTTTCTCACATTGACTATTAAGGCAAATAGGCTTTATTATAAGGCTTCCTCTATGTCTAATTTGTAGATAAATAAATGAACATAATATACCAGTTCTGTCTGCAGAAGAATGTTTTTGTAAAGAACAAATAAAATTGGGATGATAGAGACAGTGTGCTTGAATACTAATGGAAGACTCATTCCCACTACGGAGCCTAAACAAGTGAGGAATACAGTGTGAGGAATCATGGCCATGTGTTGCATGTGGGGCCAGCGGTCAGCAGCTGCTCTCAGCTCTGCAGGGGTTCTGCTGTTAGTCAACTGAGAGGGTTCGACAAACCAGTCAGTATGGTTGTGACCCAGTTTTCAGAGTTGTGAAATGAAGATTTAATATTTGTTCATCTGCCTCACCGGGAACTTAAAAGATTCCTCAGTTTCCAGGAGTGCTTTAAAATGTAAGGCATGCTACAAAACATTAATTCTTGTAGGTGGGAACTAATACAATGATCACTTTCTAGACTCAGCTCCACTAACACCATCAGGTTACTATGCTGGTGCAAAACAACCTTCTAAACAGCCTGCCCCAGTTATCTCCAAGACAAACCTCTGCCGTAATTTTTTTCCAGGGCTCCTATGAAGAATGGCTGTGAGTTGGTTCATTGCTAGGTTCAACAGAGTACTTGAAACCACTCTAACACACTGCATAATGTCTGCTGAGTTTTGAGAGCCCTTGTTTATTCTCATGAGGGATAACTGTGATTTTTATATCCATTTCAAGAGCATAATTTGTGAATATCAAAGCAGTGCTAACTACTGTGATTTAGAGTCTCCTCTAGTTAAATCCACTGGCTTCAAGGAAACTATGTCAAGTTACAGCAGATGAGCTCTCTGCTCTGTTTAATCAGAAACTTTCTGAGAAAATGTTGCCTAAAGGTAAAGATCTCTGTATGCAGAAAGACAGTAGAAATCCGACCCACAACTTTACTTAGACACTGGATGTCCAGGCATTGAATTCTTCTCTTGTACCTAGGACCTGAACTGCTTATGCAGCTTTCACTCTCTGTTTGAAGGGGAAGAGTTTTCTTCCTAAAAATGAACCAAGTGGTGCAAGCAGGGCACTGACATTGACTTGCCACCGGGGTATTCAACAAGTCCCCTCATCTACCTGCTTTGTTTCCTTTCCATTATTATAACAGGAGATGATGTGAAACTCTGTTCATTAATCCACAGAGACAATCTAGACATTTGGAAGAATATTGCAGGACTACAGGAAAAATATTGTGAACAGTTATTGAAAACAGGTTTTGTGCTTAAATCTAAATAATGTTGATTACCTGTTGCTGTACAGGTAGATATAATGTAGAGTAGATGTAATGCTAGCTGTTTATATAATGCTATGTTCAGCTCTTTCACTGAGTTTCAGAAGGACCTAAAAGTTAAATACGACACATTTTCATTTAAATCACAGATTTATCTAAGTCCACCATAGGAATAAAGCTTGTATGAATTTAAAATCAGAGACTTGATGGTTGGTTTCTTTATAGATGTGACTGAAGCTTCATTTACTGTGTAAGTAGTAAGACTGCAAGCCAATGTGACCTCCAAAATATGTAAATGAAAATAGAAAGTTAACACTTTCACAGAGTAGTAATGTTTCCATCCATTAGTTCTCAACAGGGTACAATGCTTTTTCTACCCCTAAACAGCTGGGCCTGTAATGGAGTGGAGCGCAATGGGAATAGGACAGGTTCGGCAGTTCGCTTAACAGGACCAAGATGCTGCTACCTAGCCTAGAGGCAAGGGTTGCCCAGCCAGGCAAGCGAAGTAGTGCTTCCTGTGAGACATGGTCGCCTCAGGCTTTGCTTTCCTACCCCAGCTATAAGCCCTCTCTAGAAACAGAGAAGAAAGCTTTAAGAACAGGAGGATGCCTACTATCTATATTTTATGATTTGTAACTTGCACTAGCAAGGCATTTCACTCTAATTAGGGACTGTTATGAAAAGGTATTCTTTTTAGTAGCTTTTAAATCTCTTTTCTGTTATTTTCCTTGGTTGCCCCTTGCTTACATTATGGGAATGCTTATTTTTTGCTCAGTTGATCTCCATACCATCTGTGATTTTATTGATATACTTCTCTTTTGTCTGTTTTCCAAGATTTTCCAAGTCCTAGTCTATGACTTGCCCTTCTTGTTAGTTGTTGTTGGCATGAGTTTCATCATGAGTTCCATGGGCAAACTAACTTAATTTTTAAGTTAATTCCTAGGTGCAGCATGTGGTGAGAATCAGAATAAGCCACAAAAACTAAGCAGACCTTGAACAGAGAGGGCAAGAGTGTAAGAACTTGAAGAGCTGCTTGCTAAGTCTCCCTCACATTTCCATTAGACACCAACCAAGGTTAATCTAGCCTGAGTTTGAATGAGCCAGAATATTGCATGAGGAAGCAGTCCTATATGATGCATTATTAGTGCATTTGTACTGCTGCTAGCAAAGAGCTCAGGGCAATCCCACCATGTACTTCCACAGGCCATTCCATGGTGATTATTGGACCGAAGAGGTTCTTGGTACAGTTTCAGTCTTGATAACAAATACGACAGCATATGTTTTGGCAACAAAAATGATAACTGCTACATTAAAGACATTGTATCCCCACATTTTTTTCAACAGCATCTAGAAGCAGTAACTTTAAAATAAGCCATATCAGTGTCTCAGGTCATTGTCTGTTTAAGGACTGAAATTAATTCAGCCTGGAAATTAAAAACCTCAAGACAGTAGGATTTATGTATTAACCATCTTGCAAGCAAAATGGGCCTGGGTCACCAGATCTTTCAGACCCCACGTCTCTCTGACAACAAAGGCTCTCCACTGTCCCTATAGCTGCTAGCTGCTCAGCTCCTGGTAATCCAGTCTTCAGCAAATCACTTCTTGGCAGAAGCTTTTATGTCTCTCCCTTAATCTCACCCTCCAGAAATCTGGTGAGTGTTTTAAATGCCAAAATCCTTCCAGAGAGCCTGCTTCCTTGCAGCCCAGTGCTTCACTGGGTAGTAGCTTCATGCATCTGCATTTGTGTTTATACCTTTGCCTTTTCTTGCTGACACAGCAGCCCATAGCCACAAGGTAGTTCCCTTAATCTGTATATATATATATCACCTTGTTACAGGGCAATTATTAGAAATATATGTGAGCGTGCAGAATAAGATCAGAACCCAGGCATTGATTTCTGGAAAGTGTTGCTCTAGGAGATGTCAGAGATCTCAGCAATGAACTGCTGTATGATCTGCACAGGGCTTTTGCGGTATGCCTTGAGCAACAGTAGCACTATTTTCTGCTTTCCTGCTTTTGCTTTCAGTACTGCAGCGGACGAAGCTTCTTCCTGCCTTTTCCACAGGGGGTGGAAATGATGAGCCAGACAGTCTTCCCTAAAGCTCCACTGACTGCAAGAAGATTTCAGTCCTGTCACAACAGCATTTAATACATTAAAAGATACTCTGTCCATTTCTTTAAAAGAGCAATGGTATTTAAGGCATATATGGAATGTAAAATGTTGAAGAGTAAATGATCATAATTAAGGGATTCTTTTAGAAGTTGTTTACAGATTTACTGCTTAACTCAGGTTGCTTTGTGTCAGTGACTGCAAGAAGCATGTGTTATCTGAAGTGCATATGGTATCCACATGAGATCACACAGCACAAAATACTCTTTTCTGCTCCTTGCTAAGTTTCTTATTGAAGACTTGTGACCCATTGGTCTATTTTCCTTTGTTTCATTCTCCTCATCTACACAACTAAGACCTACAGCAGCACACTTTTTAAAAAGCGTGTGCAGTGAAGATTTTAAAAAGCATTGAAGTATGTAATAGTCTACAAGGGGCTAATTTCCAGTGACATCATGACTCAAGAATGGAAAAGCTGTTAAAGCAGCTGAGTCTGTTCCTAAAGTACTTCTGACTACCTTGAATCATAGAGCACCACGAAAGCCACATAAATGCTCACATTGGCATAGGGGGAAGTGTGTCACTCACTGCCTGGTGTGAGCTGCAAAACCAACTAAGACACAGATGAAAAAGGAAGAAATTCTTCTATGAACAACAGAGCACAGCAGAGAGCTGCCTTAAGGCTGCTCCACTGCAGCCCAGGCAGCTCATTCCTGCCCTGCTCCTTGCCTGCACCAGTACTTGCTGCTCAGAGGAGCCACTCGGTGTTGAGTTCTGTTACACTCAGAGGAGATACATCCACCTCGTACCCTATAATTTTATTCAGGCAGTTTCAGTTCCTTTTTGTGCAGTATCATTCTCCCCTGCCTAGCTCAGCTGGGGGACACAATTAACAAAACATCTTACAAACTGAACCAGGCTACAGGGAAACAAGCCAGGCTAGCCATACTTTGCACTAAGTCTCTTGTAGCTGGGATCTGAGTTAAGGACTTGAGGAAGAAAGACTTCGGTAATTTTTTTTTTTTTTCCAAAGAAAATGCATTCATCAGGGTTAAATATTTTTCTCTTTTTTTTTTTTTTCTTCCCTGCCCCCAAATTGGCTCATCCATCACTAGAATCAATATGAATGCAAAGATTTTGGTGGATTTGTTGTCATGGAAACCTCTTCTCCTCTCTGATATCCCTTACAGGCTTTCCAGACCATTTCTTGCCTTTAAATTACCATTCTGTCCTACATTCTGAACACACTGTATTTTAATTCCACGTTGTGAACTTCATTTGAAAACAAACTGTGCACAATCACAGCAAAACCAACAACCAAAAGATAAAACATTCCCTGCTGGAAGACTGAAGTAGCTGTCTGAGTGAATACTGACATTGGTCCCAAAATGGCTGCTTAGGCAAGTAAGGCTAAAAGCACTCTCCCTTGGAGGGCTGTCAGTATGCAAGTTATGACTTCTGTGAGATAGGTTTTATGTTTCTCTTTTCTCTCTGGAGCTGCTTTGTTGCCCAGAGAAAGGCTCATTTTGTGATTAAGGCAGTAAGGCATGAAATTAGGATCCAGACCAGTTACAGTTACTCACATAAATAAAGTTTGCAGGATTTAATCTTTCAAGTCCCTTATCCTATTTCCAGTTGTCACAAATTGCTAGTCAAGTCACTTAGCTTTTTGCTAGTTTGCCTGTATAGGACATGAAGGTAATCCATACAGCTACCTACCAAATATGCTGAGAGACAGAGATACTGCAAAAAACACCAAGATAACATAGAAAGCTTTATATAAATATAAACCTGTCATTACCTGCAGTGCATTCATAACCAGCTGTCACATTCAAGTTCCAAGCTAACCACACATTTTATTAGGGAGCAATACAAAACTCTTACATTTTTGTGCCAGAAGTTATATTGTAGGAAGTTTTCCTGGAAAACCCAAGAAGTCTAGGGATGCACGGTTCCTATTTAAAGCGAATGCAATCTGTGCTCTTAACATCATGGATACTTACAAAAACATGTACTTAATAAGGAACCACCATCTAAGGCAATGTAATGCAAAAGAGAAGGAAGAAATCGAATACAAAAAAGTACAGTTTATAATTGTATGGAGAGTTCAGGAGCTGGCGGGAAGACACAGTGTGACAGGAGTTGCGGAGGGCATTTGATTTGCAGTTTCCCTTTGCTTTGTTGTTCTTCTCAGCCCCCCCCACTAGACAGTTGCTTTCACTTAGCATAATTTGCTATTGGTTGCTATTCATTTACATCACTAACGCTTTTAGTAAAAAGGATTTATTGTCTTCCAAAATGGTGCTATATAAAGGTGCTGTGTAAAGCAGGTGTGAAATAAAGCATTATGAAGAGATCTTTTCTACTTACAGAGTCTGCAAATAATTTCTGAACCATATACCTGCACTACTCAGCAAAGAAAGTTTGGGTCAAACTATTTTTTTTTTAGATCTGGGCAGGTCATTTTGTTTGCTTTTTAAGCACCCTTTACAAATTTAACTAAAGTTTCTAGTCGAAACCTTTTGATAAGAAAAGATCAGATTCAAATATGATGGCTTTGCCAGAATCCGATTCCTCTAACCTGTGGAAGAAAAAATAATCTACTTTCCACATTTTATGCAAAATTTACAAGCAGCTTTAGAATGAGCAAAATACTAACAAGCAGATAATCTATTTAAACCATCTTGCCTCTCAATAGATCTTGTACTCTGCCCGATGTGGTAAGGTCACAGCTGGAGCAGAACTGCTCCTAGGGATGATGAGGAACTCAGACAGAGGCAAGTATATCTATTCCAGACAACACCATCTGCCTAAAAGCTAGATCTGTAACAGCTAGTTCAGTGGGAAGCTCAGTGGTTGAATTCCCCCACACTGTTCTGCTAGGAGCTATCTCAAGTGCTGACCTCTCTCTCAACTGCCACATGACACCACCCAAACTTACTTTGTACTTTAGCCTGTAAAGAAAGTTATCTTCCTTTTCTAGAACATTCATGATTACAAATTAAATGATGCTACTTGATTGGCAGCTAAGACCCAATGTGTTCTGCCAAGAGTTGTGGCTGAAAGACACTGCTTGCATTCTTGTGTATAGAGTCCTAAAGTAGTCACAATTTCTCTGCAAATAAACTCCAGCCTGAGTCCTGTATGTGACTTTGGAGGATGCTTTAGCATTTAGATCATTATCTTTTAAATAGTTGAAATCAGAAGACTAACTAGCCTGTTAATCCTCTGAATTAATACTTTGGGAGAAAGAAACAAGCTGCAATTAGCAAGTCAGCAAGCTGCAGACATTTCTATGTATAAAAACATGAGTTTAAAACATCTAAAGTCAAGAATTCATTATTTTTTTTTTAAATTAAAGTAATGAGACATTAGCTTCAAATTCTGCCTTTCCTGTTGGAGGCATTACACTCTTCATGTCCTCCTGTTGAGTATTTGTTGGCTCTTGTTCAATGCTTTGAAACTTATTTATTGAGTCACTAGTATTTGGTGCTGGAAAAAAAGTGGGTTTGGTTCTTTCACTCTATAGTGAATATAAAGAGTGGAAAAACAAAGTCACCCTGCTTGCTTCTCATCTGAAATTTATAGAGGATTTTTGCCTACATTTGCCTATCAACTGACCTATAAAAGCATGGATCATCTTGAAGTACTGATAAGAAAATAATTTAAAAAAAAAAAAAATCCTAAGAAGGAGAGGAAAGAAAAGATAGCAGCAAATTCAAAAGGATAATTCTCCAAATAGAAGACAAAGTCTGTTCCAGTTATTTTTGTAAAGGGTTGATTGCAATTTGCATCCTGCTCAACCAGCATCTGCCATCAGCAGTGCTCAGTAGTCCTTTTTTCCTTTTCTTTTTTTTTTTTTTTACTTTGTATTTTGCCTGTGAATGTTGCTTGATGACATTTCCTTCCCAAATCCTTGAGCAGTGATCATCTACTCTTCTCCTTAAACCCGAACATACCTTGCTACAAGGTATAGGCTATTTGCAGTTTGTATTCCAACCATCACGCAGTTACAGCCTCAGGTTGCTTTACCAGGTGTGTCATGTTGACCCCTCGGAGTGTGCTTGCATAGAATACTATTGGTAAATTGTATTCCCCAGGGAATACGTTTGGGATGTGGGAGTTCTGTGATGCAAAATAGAATCTTGCATTATCCTCTGTACTGAAAGAAAGACAGCAGATGCGGAATAAGAGGGAAAAATAAATCCCTCTGAATCACACAGTTTCTGTCTCCACATTGCATACCAAGTTTACAGAGACACATATGGAGTTAGCAGAGAACAAAGCACTGTTGTAGGACAACCTGTCAAAAATACCCCTAAATCCTTCACGAAGAAGGGGACGTTGTTACATGGAAACTGCAGTAAGTCACCCATACAACCAAACAAAAATGCAGTTTGACTGAAAGTGATGTTTGCATTTTCCATTCAATGTTGACAAGCAGTATCAATCCCACAGTGACTTGAATTGCCAGGAAACTGTCTCATTGCAAGGCAAATGGGGACAGAAAAGCATCATTCTGCCAATAGATCTGCTGTTCCTGTGCAGTTTGGTTTTTGTTTTTTTAACTCTTCTTGCTTTCACAGACTAATTAGATACAGATGCTGGTTTTGTTTGTCCATTTGCCTTTCAGCCTTGCTCAAAGTATTTTGATGACCGACAGAAGGAAGTTCATATTTTACAAGTTGTTAACCAAAGTGAACCTGTAACTTCTTTCCCCACACCCCCCAACATGAAGTGTAATATAGGGAAAGCTCCTTTGTCCACCTTCACTTGCTCAAAGAGTTAGTAGTTAGAGAATAACAGTGAGAACCTCCACAGATTTATCTTGAGAATCATTACTGGAAATTTATACTGCCTTGAAATTGCTGGCAAGGAGAGAAAACCACAGAGTTGGTGTAAGTCAGCAGGTGCTAGATCAGAGCCTAATCTGTAAAATAGAAAGTTATCTTCAAGCCGCTTCCAACACTGGCTGCTGAATTAGAGAAATTGAATTGGATTTAGGCAAATACCACTCACAAGTGGTTATCCAAAGAGCCTAGTTGTGGAGAGACTGCTGCACTCGATTAAAAGGCAGTGAGCAAAAGTCCTGATAACCAGAACACAGTGCAGAACTAATTGCAATCATTTACAGTCAGGTAATAACTCCACTGTATTTATTTTAAGTGGTAGCTGAAAACATGAACAAACCTGATATCCTACTCATTTAAATGAAGCCTGCTGGTGGGCAAACATTGCTTTATTCAGAAGAAAGAGTAAGAGATAAAAGAAGCCAGGGGGGTAATAAGCAGTATTAGAAAGAATGACTGGTGGTATGACAGCAGGGATTTTGCTAATGTAAGCAGCATATTATGTCAAAAGAAGATAGCAGAATTCTGCATGCAAGCCTGCAGTTTAGCTAACTACAAGCATATGTAGTTGCAAATTCAATGTAACTATGGCGAGTAAGCTACTAATCTTCAGGTAGCTGAGTTTTGGAATGCTAAGTAGTAAAGAAAAGAGTTTATGGACAGGAAGACTCAAAAGGACAGAACAAATTGCAGCTTGATGGGAAAGGACACTAAGGTGTAAATTTTCCATTAACGTTAACGGGACACTCATGTCTAATTCTGCACATGCTGAACCAGTACAGTTGGAGAAAGAAATAGTATTTGTAATTAGGTTTTCCCAATAGGAATAAAAAAAATGCTGACGTAAAACAAAAGCAAAAAAAAAAAGGCAAATAGAATGTTTTTAAACTTCTCTCATGACACAGAAGCAGTGTTTATCCAAAGGGACAGAAGACAAACATACAGGATTCTTGGTTTAAATAAAGAAAATTCATTGTCCTAAACAGTCAGGTCTATGGAAAATCTAGTACACAAAACAACTCTAGAAGCTGTTCCAAGAGGTGTTCTAGGAGAATTTATTTTAAACTGCATTTCAGTTCAATCATGTACCAAAAGGATATACCACTTGTCAACTCTTGTATCAACTCAGCTGCAAACAGGAGTGGTAAAGAAATAATTGCAGAAGAACCAGCATTCTGCCCTGAGCAATGGCTTATATCTGCTAGAACAGAGACATGGATAGCAACTGGAATAATCACTATTTAATGTGGCTAACCAGATCTACCTTGCTGTTCTGGCCACAGTTAAGGGAAGCACAGAAATGCCGTGGGTAAGTCTCACAGGTTTCTAATTCAAGCCCGGATTCAAATACAGTTACGTATCGGGGGTAGAGACGTGCTTGATTGACATGTGGGGTTTTTTGATCTCCTGAGAATTTTATGTGCATCTGATACCACTATTCAGAGCATATCTGGTGTTCCTCTGCATTGCAGAGATGAAAGTCTGAACTTTAATTTCTGTGCATTCCTGAGGGGGCCCCTCCAAACTAGCCTATGTACCCCTCCGTGTTTCATCAGATTGTTCAGGCACAAGTATTTAAGGAGTGAATAAGGGGTGAATGTGCCAGTTGGTGTTCCCTTTAGTGTCAGTCACTATCATATGTGACTTTAACTAGTGTTAGCAGCTTAATATGGTTTAGGTTAATGAGCCATTCAGTGAGATCCAGCTTTCCAGTTTGTTGGGTTGATGAATTAATCACCACTACTTAAAGCTCCTTGTTTGCATTGGAAGGCTGCCTGCTCCCAGTACAGGATCTGGAGAGCTGTCTGCACCATGTGTCATTGTGGCTTTAAACTGTATCCCAGAAATAGGTAAATACACGTCAATTACTGATACACACCGGTTCATATCTATGAAACACAAAAAAATAATTCTTGCTCATCAAACTAGCTTTCTTTGTAGAAGACTTCTGAAATTGCTCTGCAAGACTTAGCAGCACAGTTTCAAGTCAGTATAGTACGTTTCCAGGTGGCTCTTTTCCTTTCTTTGTCCCTGCCTCTCTCTCCTTTATTAATTCCTTCCCTTTCTCCTGTTCAATTTATTTTCCAGTGGAAACAAACAAACAAACTCCCTCCTTCAAATAGATCTGGTTTTGTTCTCCTTTTTTATATGTTCTGAGATATCAAATACTGGAAAACTGTTAGGTAAGGCACAATACAGAAATCCCACAGACATTAATATGAGCTTTGTACATTAAAGGAAGGGAAGATAGAGAATTGTCACAGGGGGTCAAACTTTTGGAAAAGTCTATTAAATTTGCAGTAAGATGAAAGATATGAGAAGTTTTCAAGCTGGAGAGAGGAATCTGAGGAGTCAGTAATAGACTTCCAATTGAAACTGAACTTCATCCTTCCCAACAGGTTTCCTCTCTTCTTCCCTCAAACATTCACTTCTTTCTACACGCTGGTAACTGATGATGATCTTTCAGACAACAAAACCGGGGCAGTGCCAGTCAGCATATATGCAATCCATACTGAATACTTTTGAGATATCAGGGACACCAGCAAACATCCTGCACATCCCTGTGCTGCAGAAATGCTAGAGAGCTGCCTCCCCTCAAACAGAGCTGCTGCCTTCCTTCAGGCACAGGGATTTTATGCTCAAACACAGAGGGACAGTAAGCTCTAACTGCAGGCAGGTTACATTCACCACACTCGTCACTGAGCAAAACCTTTTCTTTCGGTAAGCCCATATGTTTATATGTGATCAAACCAACCCAAATACTGAGGTTCCCTGTTTAGACCTGGCCTACAGCAAAGGCACATGGAGCGTGGTCACCCAGAGGCTTCTTCTCCATGGTTTTGAGCTGGCCTGGATACACCAGAGGTACTTGCAATGGCAACATTATTCAGAATAGTTACTGGAGTTCCTAGCTTATCCTGTTGTGGAACACACTGATATCTCTAAGAGATGGAACTGAAAAGTAACAGTTTATACTGTTTATCCCGTATGCATTAAGCTGAAACTACATAGCCTTCACCTAGTTTTACCCAAAAGATTTTTTGTTTGTTGGCCTTAGTAGAGCTTCTACTAGAAAGTTTTCTGTATAGCTCTTCTCTGTCTCTTTCTTTTGTTACAGAGACAACATTCAACATCCAGAGCGTCAGTGCACAGCAAGGTCCAGTTGCTCCCAAAGAGCTGGAACCCCACAGGGATAACACAGCCAGCAGGGCAGGGGCCTCACCAGCCAGGGGCCAGCCTCACAGTACCTGAGTGACACAAGCAGGGCCGACCTGGGGATGGCAGCCAGTCAACCAAGAGAACGGATAATGAGGTAAGTTCATGGCGATGAGGCAGGTGTGAGATCAAGCTAGGGAGTTTAACAAGTAAAGATGAACAGGTCCATTGCCTGGCATAGGCACGGCTGTGACTGAGCTGGGAATTCATACTCCTAACAAGCTACAGTTCCTACACCTAAGATGAGCTTAAATAGAATCATAGAATCATTTAGGTTGAAAAAGACCCTTAGGATCATCGAGTCCAACCGTTAACCTAACACTGCCAAGTCCACCACTAAACCATGTCCTTAAGGGCCCTGTCATGGGGCTCCTGGGCCCATGGACAGAGAAAGTGGGTGGAGGCTCCATGTGAATCTGGACACCTAAAGTGTCTTGGCATAGCATTTCTCTTCTTTCTCTGCATGGCTTAGGAAAAAAGTGTACTAAATGTATTACTTAATTTAGATGAAAATTTAAATACTACAATTTAATGTACAATACAACTCTAAAAAAAAAAAACCCACCTTTCTAATTTGGGAACATTGTGTTTGCTGGCTTGACAATTACTTAGAGATAGGCAGTGAAAAATGGTATTTTCTTTGCAACATGAAGGAGGATACATGACCTAATGGATGACCTAATGAAAGGTCCATCTGAGAATCAGCTAAAAAAAAAAAGGATATTTTAAAAATTTGTGTCTGAAACTGGTGCTTAAATCCTAGTGTCCCTTAAGGACTGTAAACTGTGAAGAGGTGGGATCTATTTTTTATTTTATAGTATATTGTTCAAATTGCTACAAGATGAACTTTAATTGAACTTTTAGTGAGTCTGGAGCATTTTAAGTTTGAGAGATATTGTAATATATGCTGAACTTTGTATGGGGTCAGAGATAACGGAATGGATGCTGCCTGGGGAAAGGCTGTTTCTCAGCGCATGAAACAATCATTCTTATGGTTCCTATTTTTGAGTACAATTTTTTCCTCTCTATAAAAGGTTTTCATGAACAAACTCAAACTCTGAACAAACCCATGAAATACAGAGTTACAGAAGGCAGGATTTTGGATTAAGTGACCTATGATCTGTGAGAACAGGCTGCACATCAACTGGAAGCAGCCATGGCAATTGCATAGGCAGGTTTCATAAGTAAAGATACTGAAAGCGTTAGGTGATTACTCTCATGCTTCTGTGACTCACTTGTGCTTTCGTGGGTTTTTTTGTGGCTTTTTTTGTTGGTTTATTATTTTCATACCATCTGGGGATCATAAGAACCACATGTGAAACAACTAACCCTAGGAGAAACAATGTATCTGTTGTGGAAACTCAGTTTTTACTTCATCCAGACCAAAGGCATTTCTCGTTCATATAGGTAGCAAAGGGAATGCAAGATGCTACTTCTGAGACAAATGATGGCATTTATCTGACTAGATGTAGGAATGTCCATGTGAAGAATCACCCAGGATCCCTTTATAGTCAGTGGAAACCTAGTCTAAATACTCTAATAGAGTCTCAGAGACAGTTCTTATCATCCTGATTCATGTCTAAAATAGGTCCAATGAAAACCTGTCATGAAAAGGGCCATTTATTCCTTGCAAAGAAAGCCTTGTTGACGATCTGATATAGAAACATTTATATTGTAAAATTAATTTAGAAAAATCTTACCCAGTCTGGCTGAGATAATTTATTAATGAATTTCTTTCAGTACATGAAAGAGGTCGATTGTGACTTCACGTAATGGCATGATTGGTGCCAAGTCAAGCTGTGCTAATGGTAGATAACAGTATGGGCTGCTGAAGCAATTGTTAGACTGGTACCAAAAGAGATAAATCTTTTGCTGCTAAAAAGAGAAGTCGCATCAGTTGCATGAGGTGAATTTTCAGGTGGAAAAAAAAAAGGGAAGGGAGCATTTGTCTTACAGCAGCTCTTTCCTGAAAAAGCCATGGTTGTATGGTCATAAGCAACTGCAAGACATGCTGCACCTATACTCTGAAGATTTTTCTGTGATGCTGATATGAGAAATTTTAGTTTTCTTAAATGTGCTATAGAACAAAAGCTCCTGGTCTATTACAGTATTTACAAATCTATTTAATAAATATTTAAAAATATTTACACAGCATAAGACAATACCATTCCTCAGAAATCAAAACACATTCTGACTTTAACCTTACATAGTAAGAAGTGGGGAAGAATGTTTTAAAAAAATTTCAGGACTGATGATGATCTACTTGGGCATTTCATGTTGTCCAGCCAAACAATAAGCTGCTATAGTAGGAAGTATATTTGTAGTGAAAGGGGAAATATATGTATCAATGTTACAGTTTTCTTCAGAAAATCCATTTTGGAAGAGATTAATGCACAGAAACAATTATTAGAAGCATATAAACATTCTCAAATGCAGTCTTTAGATTTTGTTGTTGCTTATCAGCAATTTTATTTTCAAATATTTACCTCCAATCTTCAGATCATTTTTATAAGATTTCTGTAAGCAGAGTGATTGCAACTAGGAATTATGATTATGAGATAATATTCACTGCAGTTGACATATTTGATTCTAGAAAAACCCTGTTGCTACTCATCTTAACTGGGAGAGGACAGTTTGCTCTGCTCCACTATCCAGAGATGCTTGAAATTACTGTACGGCCTCAAGATTTCATGAGAGCGATCAAGTTTACACAGTACTACCAATGTAAGGCCCAACTCTCTGTGGCATTAACTATAAACAACGTAAGTGATGACAGTTACATGCAGAACTGAAGAAAGGGACATGAAGTTGACACTTTGTTCAACAAACGTTCCTTACACTTGGTAATATTTTTCCTTTGGCATTTCTAAGCCTCAGCACACTGAGAAGTCAATAACCAAAAGCGATCCTCCCCAACAGACTCTCCGGCTGCCCACAGAAATATTCACTCATTCTTGAAAGAAGACTCCACATACCACTCAAAGGGTGCTATTGCATGTCAAAATGAAAAATCTAGAACAAATGTATGGGATAGTGTTCTAACTTGGGTGAGTACTGTCAAAGAGCAGGACACAGATAAATCAGCTGCCAAATACAGCAAACGTTTCTTGCTGGAGAGCAATCACACACACTTTCAAGCAATGGAAGTGGCTTCCGAAATACTCTCATTGCTCTTTTCACACCATACCAGCAAATCTTTCTGCCTGCTCTGTCGTTCATATCTGCAAGTTCCACAAAGTGCGGAATTTTTAAAACTATATATGCATTTGTGTGTGCACACACACAGTCTGTGTTTTACACACATACCCAGGCGCTGTTTCATATATACACACACGAGTCTAGCCAGGAGCTGTTCTTTCTGCCACTCTTGCTGTAGCTAGAAGGTATTAATTAGCATTGAGCTGGAATGGGCTCTTACTGCTTCTGGCAGCAAGAATGAGAAGATCTTGAAAGCTCAAGGCACAGCCACCACTCTTGTTTGATAGATTGTATGTCAGTTAGTGCAAAAATCACTGTAAATTATAAGAGAAAAAGAAAGATTCCTCTTACCTCTTATTTTCTTAGTATTCTTTGTGTTTGACACACCAGTTTGCACCATGTAATGATGGGAAGATATGTTAATTGCTTGTTTTTCTATCTTTTCTCTTTATTTACTAAGCCAAAAGCTCAGGACATCATCCTAAGGGCACTTTCCACATAAAGGCTATTGGAATGCCCTGCTGAAACATACGTGCAAGTGAGGTTCTCTGTGTTACCCTGAGTTGCTGCCTGTCTCTGATCCATTTGGATTGTATTTACCTTATTGGTTCCTTGCATAACCACTGTCATATGGTACCCTGCACTAATATGACCTATACACACTGGTGTGAGAACGTAGGCATTCAAACAGAAAAAAAAACTGCTTTCCCTTTTCCTTTACATCAAATATTTGAGTAAGTCACCACGGTTTTGAAGTGGACACAAACCCCAAATCCTCACTCTGTGTTGGACCCACCTCTTTAAAGGATTCTATGTGAATAAATCCCTATATCTACATGCAGGGATGGATGCAGTCCCACTCTTAACTGTAAGGGTGTAGTGTCCTGGGCTATTTAACTCAATCCAAGGAGGGATATTGGTTCATTTCTGCCCTTTAGCTTCTGTCTTCTACTTCCCTTCACAGTGTTTAAAACCACCTAAAATCCCAGAGCTGCTTTAACATACCAAAGGGAAGCCATAACAACACTGTAATCCCTGGTTGTGTTAGGGAAGGTTGTGTTAGGGACTTCAGCAGGAAGGGAAGCATCCCAAGTGTCTAAGGCACAGTTTACCTGAACAAACTAACTACTGCAACACAGGGACTTTGAGCTACTCACATAAAGGTTGGTATAGAAATTAGTTATTCTTTTCACATCACAAATTAAATCAGAGGTTACTTTAGTTATTTAGAAAATACACTGACAGAATATGATTGGAATGTGGTTTTGTTAAGTTTTGTTTAAAGGACTGAGAGCTTTTAATATTTTTCCCACGGCTGAGAGACAAACTTATTTATAAAGCAAAATTTTCCAGTCGGAAAACATGTGCATATATACATGCAGATGCACACAAGCCTGCACACATTGATATGTATTTATACATACATATGCGTACACATTCGTGAAAACATTTGCTAGAAGCATCAAAAATGGATTTGATTATGCAAAATTGTGAACATCCGCTGAAATTATTGAGCATCTGTAACTTCCGTTGTCTTCAAGAGGGGCATAAAGATATTCAGCAGCTGCATGTAGGATGCAGCCCACTGCCACTATTGCATAAAGCTCTAAGAAATGCGCCAATACACAGATCTCACAGTTTCTGCTTAAAGTGGTGAGAAAATCAATTCTAGACCAAAAGGGCTGGAGGCAAAAGAATAAGATGAAATGTGACTGACAGTGAGACAGCATCCAGTAATGCTCAGTCATGTGAAAAGGCAAAAGAACACAGGAATAGTAAAACCTATCCATTTTTGTTTTAATTGGGAGGGGACTTAACAGGCAGTTTTGGTGCTCTAGGCAGCCCCTGCTAGGCAAAGCCTATAAATGTTAACTCTGTTCTATTCTGAAGCAAAACATGCAAAACATATATAGGGCTCTTTATATCTAACACTATGCCATAGAAAAATTGGACTGTGATTTCCTGTGACGTTAGGATGAAGTGAGGTTGTCAGATCAAGTCAAAATGAAACAGCAGGGAAATATTCTGCTTTCTGGTGCTGAGGTAGATTTTTAAGTTATATGTCCTATGCCTTTGCTTCTCGCTGCATTTTGCTCTGCATTGCCTTATTGTTTATGGTCTTTAGTATTACAAATACAAACTACCTCTAAAAGTGTGAAAGGCAAGGCTTTTTCCCCTCAATCTACTTCATGCTCTGAAAAGGAATTAAAGTCCCAGAAAGGAGCAGAAACCTAAGATACTGGCATTATAATCTCAACTGTACAGCTTGCCTTCCACAGCTTCAGTTTACCCATCCGTGAAACACATTGTCTGCAGCATCCCCTGAGGACCTATAAGAGATTGGAGGATTTAATGCACACTAATGTATTTGGCTGAAATAACTCCACAATTATAAACTATTGTTACTCCAAGAATCAAAGTTGAAGCATTTGAAAATCATGCGAGATGGAATGGGAAATCCCATTTTTTTGTAGTTTTTTTTCTTTTCTCTAGTACTTTCAGCAGTTAGAAGTGACTGAGGAGCAAGTAACAAGACCTAATCAGTATTAGAAAATGTCAAGCTGAAGAAGAAAACAAATATTGACCCACCCTCCATGGTAGAAAATCTTGATTTCTGGAGACACTATAGTCCCACACACTCTGACCACTGATAGTTATAGTCAAAATATTTTGGTGCTTTCTTCTTTTTCTCTTCATGCAGCATGGGGAATAAACAAGAAGAATTAGAGTTCTTTGTGTGGTCACAGGGCCATGATCTCATTGCAATTACTGAGTCATGGTGGGATAGCTCACATGACTGGAGTGCTGTCATGGAGGACTACGTTCTCTTTAGAAAATACAGGCCAGCAAGGCAAGGTGGTGGAGTTGCTCTTTATGTGAGAGAGCAACTGGGATGTATCGAGCTCTCCCTGGGGGCAGATGAAGAGCGAGTTGAGAGCTTATGGGTGAGGATTAAGGGGCAGGCTAATATGAGAGACACTGTTGTGGGTGTTTATTACAGGCTATCTGATCAGGATGGGGAAGTTGATGAGACAGGCGGCTGAGAGTTGCCTCACAACTTCTCATGGGGGACTTCAAATCACCCTGATATCTGCTGGGAAGGCTACACAGCTAGGCATGTCCAGGAGGTTCCTCCAGTTTATTGATGATAACTTTTTGACTCAGGTGGTGGCTGAGCCAACAAGGAGAGGTGTACTACTGGACCTAGTACTGTGAAACAGAGAGGGACTGGTGGAGGACATTAAGGTTGGGGGCAGACTTGGTTGTAGTGATCATGAGAAGATAGAGTTCAGGATTAAGTGTAGTACACTTAACTACAAGTAGGGTTGCAACCTTGGACTTCAGGGGGGCTAACTTTGATCTCTTGAAGAAACTGCTTGGAGAAATCCCATGGGTTAGGGCTGTAGAGGGTTGAGGGGCTCAAGAGAGCTGATTGATATTCAAGTATCACTTCCTCCAAGCTCAGCATCAGTGCATCCCTAAGAGCAAGAAATCAGGCAAGGGAAGCAGGACACCTACATGGTTGAGCAGGGAGCTTCTGAAAAAGCTCAAGTGGAAGAAGGAAGTTTACAGTATATGGAAGAAGGGAATGGCCACTTGGGAAGTGTAGGGTACTGCACCTAGAGAGGAATAATGCATCAGTACAGGTTAGGGGCTGACCTCCTGGAGAGCAGCTCTGTGGAAAGGGACCTGGGAGTCCTGGTGGACAAAAGGATGACCACGAGCCAGCCATGTGCCCTGATGGCCAAGAAGGCCAATTGCATCCTGGGATGCATGAAGAGCGTGGCCAGCAGGTCGAGGGAGGTCATCCTCCCCCTCTACTCTGCCCTGGTGAGGCCGCATCTGGAGTACTGTGTCCAGTTCTGGGCTCCCCAGTTCAAGAAGGACAGGGAACTGCTGGAGAGAGTCCAGCAAAGGGCTGGATGATTAGGGGATTGGAGCATCTCTCTTATGAGGAAAGGTTGAGGGACTTGGGTCTTTTTAGTCTGGAGAAGAGAAGACCAAGGGGGGATCTTATCAATGCTTGTAAATACTTAAAGGGAGAGTGCCAGGGGGATGGGAACAGTCTTTTTTCAGCAGTGCCCAGTGACAGGACAAGAGGTAACAGGCATAAACTTGAACATAGGAAGCTCCATCTTAACATGAGGAGGAACTTCTTTGAGTGTGGCAGAGTACTGGAACAGGCTGCTCAGAGAGGTGGTGGAGTCACCGACTCTGGAGAGACTCAAAACCCGCCTGGACGCCATCCTGTGCAACTTGCTGTAGGTGACCCTGCTCTGGTAGGGGGGTTGGACTAGATAATCTCCAGAGGCCCCCTCCAACCCCTACGGTTCTGTGATTCTGTAATTCCTTTGGCTGTTTGATCACATTTGTTTATGGTGATTTCAGAGGTAACAAGTACAGAAGACAACCTCTCACTCATGTCTGATAGCAATGAAATTGGGTCCTTAGTAAAGCATGCGCTTTTAAGGGATTGCCTGCTCTTTATAATTCCTGAGGCTTTGAGGCAGCTTCACTCCCTGCAGATGAGAGTGCTGCAGGGAAGGCCAGAATAACAGAGGAAAGAATTAGGAAATCTTAAGCATTACAGATGCGAGATGGAGAGAGCTGGAAGCAAAGCCAGAACAGCTTAGAAGACAGGCAGCAGAAGAGAAAGCTTTGAATGTAAATCCTGTTAACTTTCACAGTAGAGACAGTGGCCCTTTACATAGGAGTTGGCAAAGGAAATGCTTCCTTGGGGTTGATTTCTACAGAAATCTTCCCATGTGTAGATTAATTTAGTGTTCTGAGGAACACCTGATGAGGCCTTCATACCATGCATGTCTTTGAAACCATAATGCCTAATGGGCAGCCAGTGACTTAAGAATAGAAAACTCCAAAAAAATAAAGACTTAAAGTTTTGTACAAGGGATTTAATTCCCATCTAACCATTCACTTATAATCAGCCAAACAGCTCCAGTCTCCCTGAACAGGTTCCACAGTCTGACCTAGTAGGACAGTCTTGCAGGACATGCACAACTGGAAACATGGAAATGCCACCGAGAGCACTAGTGTTTTTCACATATTCACAAAACACCGTGCCAAACTCATGCCAGAACAAAGCCAAGTTAAATACACGTTAGTATTGTCAGTGATACCAGCACTACCTGTCATGACATTGCCATCTATCAGTTGTAAGACCATTGGATGGCCCTAATCAGTTTTACAGTTCTCCTTGGTTTTGCAGGTATAATCTGCTCTAACGCATTAGTCTACTGTAAAAAGGTGAGGGAGCTAGAAAAGGCTCAGTAAAGCTCCTAAAGGTTCTCAAATAAAAGAAAAATACTCCCCAAACCCCCAGTTGAACCTGTGGCCCCTGCTGGGCACCAGAATCTGTGGTGTTCCTGGAGAGTGGCTATTGTGTACTCAGAGTTCACACTCACAGCTGTGGCAGTTCTGCTCATGAGCAGACAAAAATAGGAAAGGCGAGTGTGCATGGGAGAAGATATTTTCTATATTTTCTTGTCTTGTCTGTCCATAGCAAGACAGGATTGTAGAGCATGTTTGTCTCTGTAGGGCTCTGGTAGTTCTTGCTTTCTTTGCCACAGGCTGGTGCTGCTGTGCTTCTTGGGTGACCCTTTGTCCCAAGACTTGTGTGCATGGCAGTCATGAAAGCATGGGCGAAATTGGCAGTGCCAGGGCAAACATTTGCTGTTTATAAATTGTCTGATACTTTTGGACGTTTAAAGGAAATCCACTAAAAGTTTTTTAGATCAATAAGTAAGGATAAGCAAAGTTGAAATGTGGAAGGAAAGGAGTTAATATAGGTATATCAAGATGCCCTTAGAAACTTCATAGTGGCATTTTTTTTCAGTAGAGTAATTATTAACATCAGGCTCTGAGCCAGTCTCTGACCATCCCTGTATCTTGAATCATGCCCACCTAATTGTCTCCTGCCACCTCAGCTGGATTGGGTAGATGTTACTGTTTGTTTTTAACAGTTCTTATCTAAGATGTCTGTATGAGTGTAGTTATGCAAATATAAGTTATTATTCTCCATGCATTTGTCCTTACAGAAGTAAGGAGAAAGCCACTGTTGGGGTGCAGTTTAATGAGATGTTAATAGAGCAGCAGGTGAATCTAAGTATAAGTGCAGCAGGGGTTGTGCTGAGAAGTTCAGTTGACAAAAGAACTGTAAAAATGTGGGGCTGTCTGAACTGAACCTAAAGTTGAAATAAAAATTTTTGTTCAGCGATGAAGGTGTCATTAAATAGCCGTGTTTTCAAATATACACTTGCTGTATAGAACAGGGTCCTGCTCTCTGTTCTGCAGTGACAGGATTTCGCAGTCCCAGAGAAAAAGGATGGGGTGAACAAAGTCATGGTGTGGCTATGAAAGACAGACTGGGGTAGAAGAATAAATTAGAATGTTATACCATTTTGTAAAGCAGCAGCCTGTCACTTCATTTAATGCAGAACGAACTGAAAAGCACAGCAATTTGAAAGAGTCAAAGAGTTACCCTAGTAAAAAAATACAGGACTTGATTGACAAGCTTGCTTCTATACAACTGCTGTACTGTTTGGACATCAAACTTTGCAAGCTCCATCAATCCATGAGCAAATTGGTTAACTGTGCATATACACAGTCATTTTGACACAGTTCAGCTACCACTTCCATACCCCTACCCAGTCATAGTGGAAGTTGCAACAGGGAACACCGACTGGGTACAAAAAGCAGGGCATAGATTTATCTTTGAGAGCTGTTAGGCACATACGGGGGACTTTGGTCATGCTAGCATTGCTGTCATGCCTGGCACCTGATGGCACCCTGAGACCGGTGCTGCTTTATCTGCTTCAGTCTGACAGTGTAGTACGGATCTGCTTCAGTCTGACAGTGTAGTATGGATATTCTCATAGCTTCCAAAGGGCTCAAAACACCCTGGGCAGGCATCTGGCTTTGATTTCTTTTTCAGAGATAGAAAGCTGTTAATGAGTTGAGTGGTCTTTCCAGCCCAGAACCAGACCAGGCCTTGGGATGCCCAGTCCCATACAGCCTCCTGGAACTTTTTTAAGCCTTTTTTTTTAGGGGGATTATGACTGCAACTGTGAAACATCATGGTTCTGCAAGAATTATAGAAAAAGCTAATAGCCTGAAGAAAGGAATGGATGTAGGGTAAGAAACCCAGGCTAGACAATGAGCCAGTACTTGTAATAAAAAGGTAACTGCTTTAACCTCTTCTTCAAGGTGATAGTATCACCTTTTGTCATGTGGTACAACTAGCTAGGATGCAGCTCAGGATGTGGGCCGAATGACACCTGTACCCTTGAATCCTTTGACTGCAGTGAGGTCACAAGTGCCACAGTGTTCCTCCCTCCTAGCCCAAGAGACACAGTACTTGCCTTGTCATCTGTTTCCGTGGGCCACCAAATACATTTCCAGAGAGGTCTTACCTGAAGAGAGTGACGTGGAGACGTCGGCGTTTAATTGTGCTTTCTGTGGAGCAAAGCTCAGTGAGCTCACAGTAGAGGAGGTGACAGACCACATGAGGCATGGAGAGGCAAAGAGGTTCCCCTTCCTGGATGGCTAACTTCTTTCCCTCCAGGGAAAATGTCTGTAGTGGTGGCTCTGCACGGGGCACACACAGCTGTAGTCTCAGCAAGGACAAGTGTCTGAAAGAGAAAACAAACACAGAATAAAGCTGGATAAAAATGCAACTGACACCACATGAAGCTAATCACCCTCCGCAGCTGCTGTGGCTTGGAAGGCAACCAAATAAAAGGCTTTTAAGAGGTTTTACTTGGCATTTTCCTCCTCTAACACTAACCTGCTTCTGAAAGGAGGCCCCCACTTTCTGTCAATCACAAGGAAAAAAATAGGTCTGTGAGTGCATGTGAAAAGCAGGTATCTAATTTACATGCAAAATCAATATAATTGCAAATGCAAATTGAATCATTGCTGCTGAAGGTAGCTGAATTTAATCGTATGTATACATACACAAATACGTGTGATTTTGGCAAAATCTATACAGTGCCCAGCCTGACCCTTTGAATCTATCAAGAGACCCTTTGACATGACTATTCCGTCACTCTATTAACAGCAACCCATGTCAGACCTTTATACATATATGCACCCTAAATATCCTCATGTGCCTTGCTACCCAGAGTCAGACCAGCGATCCCTCTAATCCAATGGATATTTAAGATATATACCTAAAATCAGTTTGGTCTATCTTGACCTGAAGGTTGTACGAATTCAGTTTGTTCAATGGTCAGCAACTTTTCTCTGTGAATTTGGCTAGTCCATTGGTGGATCCATAAGGAGTCCTGCCCAACTTCCTCAGCCTCCCACAGCAGCAAACGCCACTGCAGAGTTATGTGTTGTAGCAAAGGTTCTTTGGATTCTCTGAGCAGAGCAACCACTTTTTTATCCCATTTGCCACTTTCCAGTGTTCTGACAGTTACTCAGCAACACCATGCAATCTGTAAAGCCATCTTATCTGTTCAAGCTGAACGTATTTTACTAATGACTGTTTTATGAACCCCCCAGTGTGAGACAATTCCTTAAACAAGGAATTTCCCTACAAGCCGTGTAAGGAAAGGCTTGATTATAGGAACCTCAGGAAGTGCCTCTGTAGTGAACAACAGTGAACACCAGGGCTGCTTTAGCTTTTCTGTGATGACTACTTTTACACTTAACCATTAGCCATAGTAGGGATTAGTCGCTAGTCACAACCAAGTAAGCAAGACTCAGAAAACAACCGTCATGCTCTCCACCAGTCAGTGAAATCAGTTTGAGAATAAGCTGTTTTCTCCCAAGGATCTACATAGACCTCTTTCTCAACTTCAACACTAGGAAGTGTTTATTTGTTTCTAAAATGGCTCTTCAAACACATTGTGTAAAGTATAGGCATAGTCAACCATAAAACTTCACAGCAACCCAGATTCCACATGATAAATCTCCTGAGAGACTAGAGCTCTTGTCAAAAGATCCAACCATAAACCAGAATAATGCATAGTGGGGATGCCTTTGGACAGGATCACAAAAAAGATTCTTAATTTATACGTTTTAAACTACTTTGGGGTTTTTTTGTTTTCTCTTTAAAATGGATTGCAAACTGGGAGATTAACAGGTTTAAGAGTAAAGACCCTGCAGTCAGCTCTGGCAGCACCGCGTCAGTCACATTCCCAGCAAATCCACTGGGGCTCTGGATGATGCAAACTCCAGGCTTCACTGGACGGTTACCAGGATAATACCTAGTAGTAGTATCCATCAGTTCCTTAAAATTCACACAGCCTCCATGGAAGAGAGCTAGGACTTCAGGCTCTTGCATTACCAGTTGATCACTCCACTGAGTATTTAACACACAAAAATGAGAGAAAGAGTCTGTTTACTACAAAAAAGGAGAGGGACTCTATTTGCTACCATCAAACATGTTTATTGATTGACAAATATATAAATTGAAAATCTAAATTTAATGTAGCTAGAGGAGCAAAAGTGCACATTTTCAATGCATGAGAAATACTAGTATAAATCAACCTTAAAACTGAACCCTGCTATTGCTTGAAAATAACTGTCCAATATCTGTTTGATCTACAGTCAAGAAGAAGGAGGAAAATAAATATGCCTCTGAGAAATAAGGACATTTCCTAATTACTTTCTTGTAAAAGGAATATTTCATTGCTGTGCAAGTAACTTGTTTGATAAAACAAAGAAATACAGTAATTTAGAGCTCATTTATTTATTTATTTATGACTTACAAGTAATATTTTGCAAAAATTATGGTAGGCTTTCGTTTTTCAGGTTACCTGCATAGTCTCTTGAGTTAAGCACTTATTAGTATGAAAAACTGTCCAGAAAACATTAAACAATGCTTTGAATACAAATCATTTCATGAATATGTAAATCATGCCTCAATGTGACACTTGGCTTGTCTGAGAAACACTGATAGACTAAAAAAAAATTAAATTCCATCAAGGATGAGGACAATTTAATTTATTACTTTCCTAGTGTTGAAGAAAAAACTGAATTTTAATGGCTGTATAGTATGTTTCAATGCAAAGTTAAAGCAAAATATCTATAAATTGCCATAAACATGGTCAAGGGCAAATATTTGGGGGGGGGAGGGGGTTGGAAATCAAGATCAAGGTGAGGAGCAGATCTAAATGAGGTTAGCATGTTCAATTCCAACAGTAAATAAATAAACCAGTTTTGCCTTCTGTGTCCCACCATGGTCTTTGGTGCTGAAACATGCCCAGCAGTTGCTGAGGCCTCCAGAACATGCAGTGATTCTGCATGAGACTGAGTTTGAGTCAAGTCAGAGCTCTGCTCTCCCAAACTGCTTCTCCTGACCAAGTCAGGAGAATGATGGTGCTGGTGCATCTCCACTACCTTTTGTAAGGAGAGTCCAACGAGCTGTTCCTGCACACAGAGCCACAGGATGTGACAAGCAGCTTGCATCTAAAAGTTGTGCAATTGCATTAACACAGTACAGGGCTGGAGCTAATAAGCCCAATGCTTGGCAAGTCTAATGAGCTTGGATCCATGCCATGCTAACAGCAGCAACTCAGATTCCAATTACAACAGAGAATGTTTGCATCTGCCTCAAAGGCCATTTAAACGTGCCTGCGTTGTCAAGCTCTGCCTTAGGTAGTTCAGGGGAGACCTGTTCTTCTAACTGCTTTGGTTTCCTAAATATGTTCAATGTCAGGGCTTGTACAAGTTTGTGATCAGCACTCAGTCCACTCCTCCCGTCTCTTCTCACTCTGCCAAGTATATTAAAACAATTTACAAAATAAAGGGTAGCAGTAAGGTTGTCATCACACATACACAGTAATCAAATGCCACAGTCAGAGGAAGGAGAAAAATATGACACCAAGTAAGGGGGCTATCAGTCATCTAGATTAGGCATATCAGTTTGGTCTATTAGTTTGGGAATAATTAGGAGAACAGATTTTTTTTTTTTTTTCCTGAAGCTGGACATGGGCACTGCTTCAGACAGATGAACGAATGTATTCTCCCAGGACAAACTGTTAGGAACACAAGGGTAGTCAGCGGTTAGACCAACAGATCATAGCCTGACTGCGAGGCAAACAGAATTCAGGAAAAAGAGAAAAAAAATTTGGAACTACACTTTTAATTATTTCTCAGAAATTAATGGACCGAAACCAAGTGAAGTGGCGAGATCTCCCTCAAGCTCAACTTCTTTCTCACTCGTATCCACTTTATAGTGGATATATCCACTTTATAGTGGATTGCTTCCCGTAGGAAGCAATTTTCAGGGCTTTCACATCCACGGAATCACTTTGAAAGTATCCAAAAATGACATTTTCCTAGTCAAGTCTTGTTGAACTCCGAGCCAGATTTTTAACTTGGTCTTGGTGGATTATTTCTGTGCTCAAAAGCATTTGTATCTTTCTCAATTTACTGCTAGCTATGTAATTCTCTAATTCTCTTCATTTCATCTTGGGAGTCACTGCAAAGACACAGTAAGATGCAGATATATTTGCAAGAACTGACAGGAAGGAGGGCCAGATAAGCAATGAAATGTCCTTCCTAGCTCCAAAAGACAGCTGAAACCTGCTCTGCGTAGAAGAATGTTCACACATGTTTAAACCAAATTACACTCATGCCTAAAATAGGTTAAAGCAAATTCAGGCTACTTTTACCCCCAAAGGAGAGTGTCCACAGAAAGCCCAGGCCTTGTGTAATCACTATGGAGCTCAAATACAGGAGCAGGTACACTGAGCATTAAGCAAGCAGGTTTGATTTTCCTTATATGTGGCTACTGTGAAGCAAAATCCACCACAACCACCACGAAAGAGCTTCGTGTTCTCTCACTGAGGTTTTATATAGCTGCACCTGCAAGCTCTGCATGGCTGTGAGAACTGGGGACTAAATGACTTGATTTTTTGTTTCTTGGCATTTTTTTGTAGCTATTTGTCTCTGAACACTGGCATCACATTATCGTCTTGATCTGGACTTGTACCAGTGCCTGCAAAAGGCATAACACAACAAAGAAACAGGCCCAATAAGGTACATACAGCTGGTCCTGGGTTAGTACACGAGGCTGATACGCAAGTTACAAACAAACAGTCTCTCCAAAGCCGTGCCTGTAACATGATAGCAGATGCTGATGGGAAAGGGTGCGAGACAATTTTCCTCATCATTAATTTTCCACATGGGTGTTTGGCAAATAGAAAGTGGAAATTCAATATAGCAATCAAATCTTTGTGCTGATCATGTTACTCTAGCTTAAATTGACACTTTCTGTGAATGAAATCAGAGTCCACTGCCTTTTTGCACTCAATATTTTGAGCTTGAATTTCAGACCAAGTCAATGATCTTTTCCCTGGTGCTGTGTGAAGGTGGTTTGGTGCTAAACTGAACATACACACAGATGTTCCTGTTTCCCTACCACCTCTTTGATTTGTTTGGTGTTATTACAAATGCTTTTTGGTGTCTGTTACGTTGAGTTAACTTGTACAAAGGACAAATTTTAGATGTTTTAAGCAAAAGATACCAAAGGTTGGTCCCCTTCTCTAAAATAAGGACCCGTACACTGATATTTTAGCGAGAACTTCAGCAGCAAATAGCTGGAACTTGGAACTGAGGTTTATAGCAAGAGATTCTTATTCAAACATAATCAAATAAATCCATGCAATCAGAACATATTAACTGCACACCATGTTTGTTTAAGACAGGAGTAAATCCAAATGTTTAGGTGGTGGAATAAAGTTGGTGTAATATTTGGACCTGAAGATTGCTAAAGAGGAATGTGCACAGCCTCCTGACACCTTCCACGAGGGACTGTTGTCTCACATTTGGCTCTAGTACCTAAGGGAACTTGAGAAGGAATGAATCCCACCGCAGTCACGTAGTTTCCTGGACACGGGCCACGGTGTAATGACTCAAAGCCAGGCCAGTTAAGCATGTGCCAGTGTGTAATATACAGCACACTATTCGAGGTGAAATCTATATATATGTGATATGAGAGAATAGGAATATATTTCCTCTTTGACCTCAGTATACCTGAGTACTTTCCTCACAAAATGGAGCCAGGCTCTTTTCAATGGTTCCCAGTGACAGGACGAGGGGTAATGGGCACAAGTTAGAACACAGGAAGTTCCGTTCAAATACACGGAAACACTTCTTTACGGTGAGGGTGGCAGAGCACTGGCACAGGCTGCCCAGGGAGGTTGTGGAGTCCCCTTCCCTGGAGATTTTCAAGACCCGCCTGGATGCAGTCCTGAGTAATGTGCTCTGGGCAATCCTGCTTTAGCAGGGGAGTTGGACTAGATGATCTCTAGAGGTCCCTTTCAACTCTGAAAATTCTGTGAAAATACCATGAAGTTATTTAACAGCGTCACATCCCATTATGCATCTTGTTCACTCTGTGAGAGATCCAGTGGCTTTTTTTTTGGTCTTATTTAAAATCTCAGCACAAACAGGACATTGAAAATTAATACAAAAGCAAACAGTTTTATTCTCAGCAGGCCTCAGTCATATGGTAATTGTACTTTTAGAAAAAAAAAATACACAAGCAAAAAAAAGCAAAATTAATTTGGAAATTTTTCCAGTTGATAAGCTAGAGTTTTCCTTTTGCATTCATTTAAATATAAGTGGAAAAAGACTTCATATACATTGTTCTCAGTCTAGGTGACCAGAAAGCTTACACACATAAAAGCTTATTGCTTTAAAATTACATTGCAAGCAAATCTGATATTAGTATTTTTTAGTACACTTTCTGTTGGTTTAGTCAAGTTGTTCTGTATCCTGCTTTTGACCCTGTAAATGTTGTGTCTTGAAAAGACACGACATGCTTATCCTCTAAATTATACAGGAGTGAAGAGCATTTTTTATTATCTTTTGTCAAGGGCTGTATCAGCCTATAAAAATGTTGGCAGGCCATGTATTAACCATGTACCATGAAGTTACCTATTAATAATGTGAACAAGATTATGTGAATATGAAATAAGTCTCTCCCATCCTATACAGACACAAAGCCATCCTTATTTGTGGAAGTTACTGCTGCAGAAGCAGCTAAGAAGTCAACCTTCATAGCTTGTGGCAGTGTGTAAATAATTAGTACAGCAAAAACTATTTATTTGGAGCAGTGAGCCAAAGGAACATGTGTTGATTTTTTTTCCCCCTAATCATGAGAGCCACAAAATAAAGACACAGTGCAGAATAGCTCTAACAGTTATTGGAATGAAAAACATGCTGGTTACACTTGTGAGCAAACCTTTCCTTCAAGCCACCAGTCCATACAACAGTGCAGGTAGATGAACTAAAGGCAGAAAAAAAATAATAAATATTCTGGAAAGATAATTGCTGAAGCATAGTGATAGCCAAAAGAAAGCTCCCTCTTTGTGCTGAACTTTATGTATTTCAGACCTAGTCAACTCAGGAGATTTTGCTCCATTATTTACAGTAGACTAATCAGGCAAAACACAGGCTAAATCTGCTATCTGGCAAAAGAAAACTAACCCTGCTGTTTGGAAAGACAGACACCATGCTTAGAAGAGCTTTTAAGAGTTTGAACAAGCCAAGGTGCTCATCAAATGTGTGGCAAACTTGACTAAGTACTTTGCTTTGCATATCTCTTAAGACCACACTTCCAAGTTTTGCATAGTTTTTCCTTTAAAAAAATCATCTCTTTAAAATGGTTCAACTGGACAAGGCTCTGATCTCATGTTGGCAGTATAAGTCTAATGCTTTCTTCATTCACTTTAGAAGAGTACCTTGGATTTACACCAGTGTAGCATCAAAGCAAGGATACAGCATATGGTATTGAACGTGGTAGTATTCGATAATAAACAAAGCGTTACAGAGATTTGTGTAATCCAAAACCAATTCAAGATGTTTTGGTATTGCATTTCACAGTAAACTGGTAGATAGCTTAAAGCGTGAAGACTGGCAACTCAAATCATATGCCACAACTAAAAAATATCTCAACAAAAGGCACAGAATTTAATCAAATAGTAGATGAGAAATTTGTCTGCACTGAGGTACACCTTTCTTATTTGTCCATGTCTAAGGCAGTGCACTAAGATAGAAAAGCATGTTTCTTACAAAGCATTTACCACTGTGTTTACATAAATAACTTGATTCTACTGCTCCAGCAATTTATTTCTCACATGTAGTACCTGTATAACTCTAAGTATACAAGGATTAGTGAGAGAGTGACAGCTCTGAAGTTTTGGGTTTGTTTTCTTTTTAATCATATTGCTGTTTGTTGAAGAATGAATCCTGTTTCAGATCAATCTAGGTGATGGAGAAAGAAAAAAAGAATGCAATACAGAGATCACTTTGGAAGCTTAACCTGAGCAGACAGTCTAAAACCTATGAGACTGTATTTTTATTCCCTTGGAGTATTGCCATTATAGTGGAAAGTATAAATTCTGTGCATCTATATATGCTCAAGGGAGGGCAGGGGAAGGACAAGATACATGCAGTTTTTCAAGGTTTTAAAGCAAAAAAGTGCAAGTGGGTTATCTGCAACAGTTGGATAATGCTTAGAAAAACCTTTGACTTTCTCGAATCCAAAGCATTAAAGAAATAGTCCATAAAGGTGGCCAAAGATGATAGCTTAGTAATTTCCTAGGGTTATTTTTAGAATGTAAGATTGAGACTTTTTACAGAAAAACTTCAAGAGTTTAGTTTCATTTGCAGCCATGCTGGCTTGTTATCTAAGGAGAAACAATACCTCATATGTGTAGCTTAGCTCTTCTAATAAAACTGAAAACGAGATACCTGAAGGCCACCACAGCAGAAAGGTTTTAATTTCATTATTAAATACAAATCCAAGTGCATTAGTAATTTCTTTTGATATGGTTGTTTCAGAATTAAACAAGTATAAAAAGGGAATGGCCTTGTAAAAGGTTTTAATTAAGACGGCAAAGCATGAAAGAAGAATGGAAAGCAAATTTTGCTGAGTTCTCTGAAAATAAGGGATAGCATGTACGTACCCTCAAAGTGATCAAAGCAAAAATGATCCACTCTTTTGCTGCAGTCTAAGCTGAAGCTACAAAGCATAAAGCCCTGAAAAAGTACGGGTCACAGGACAAACACGAGAAACAGCATTTTATGTGACTACTCTAGAGAGCTGCTGAACGGCTACAATCCTTTAATGTCTCTGCAAAATTAGAGTATACTACTCACTGTCATGATAATAAGCAACAAAATGCTAGATTATCTCCAGAAGATAACATATCAAAAGGAGCAAAGGAATGTAAGATAGGTAATGCTGGATCTGAATAAGATACTGTGAAGCCCAGTGTCCACACCCTTTCTAATTATTTAACAGAAAATTTGACTCCAAAACAGCTCTGGCTCTAGAAAGTTATCCTAGTTTCTCTTTCAAGAGCATAGGCTCAGTTTCTACATATATATATATTTAAGAGAACTTAAATTAATGTTTCAGAAAATTATAGTATTGGAAAAATAAAATAAATAAATAATAATAATAATTAAAAAAAAAAAACCACAAACATTTTAAGAGGTACTCAGTGATTGCATTTCTGGTGCTTCTCTTGTATTCAGGGCGGGGGGGATAGGAAACCAAGAACTATTTTTCTTTCAGTGACCAACTTTCTGCTCCATACTGCTCTGTATTGCTCCTCCACTCAAAAATACTGAAATACATTCCCTTTTAATAAGCCTCAGTGTACCCACAGCTCCTTGCAAATCCATTAATGTCAGCTTCAGATGTTGAATTGCCAGTGGTGCTGTATCTAGTCTTACTAACATCGTGTAGATAATTAACCTTCAGGCTACAAAAGAGCTTACTCCCCCCTCTCCCCCCCCCCCCCCGCCCCCGCCCCGGGCCCTACAGGCTGTTTTGAGCATAATTTAACAGAGCATACATTTAAACCTGCTGTATATTAACTCCTAAACCCCCTACAATCAATTTTGTGAACTCTGCCCATCTTCTAGGGGATGATGTATCCTATTTAGAATACAAAGTGATATTCTTCATTTGCAATTGTTAAAAAACTTTTGAAATGATGATTAATTAGCACATTGAACATACATCTGGGGATGATCAAGTGAGCTACAAAGATTGCATAAAAAATTTTCTCTGTGCCAGTATCCTCTCAGTTTAAAAAAAAAAATAAAAATCTCACACCAGTGAATTAAATGAAATTTTAATCAGTGCCTACATCTCTACTGAACAATAATTCCTTATAGTGGTACGTCCCTTTTTAGGTTATTGATATAAACAAAGAGAACAGACCTCATCTGGTATCTGCCAGCATTTGCTCTGTCAAAGAAGAATCTCTTGTGATGATACCTAGGACTATAACAACTCAAACTGAAGGAATTGTTCAACTGCTGAAAGCTTGATGTAAAAATGATAAGAGCAGCAATTTTATTCATTTACTCACATCTAGAAACTGGTCACAAGTTCAGAGAGCTCTTTCAGAGACAAAGTTTTGTAAGGATGCAAAGAAGTCCTCCTCCTTTTAGACTCAAAGGAGGAGAAGCACATATGCATGTAAACAAAACTGAAAAAACCACAACACGATCCTCTGTCCTCTAGGTAGACTGGAGGCAGAGACAACCTAGGCTCTAGAAACTGTTGGTAAAAGTCAATTGCATCACTTAGCAGCCCTTTTGTTCTGGGGGAGGGTCTCTTTTATTTTAGTTTGAAATACTCTCTCTTTCATCTGTACACAGAATATAAAGAAATTTTTGCATATTTGGATCCCCATCCACCCAATATAATTCTTAATTTCTAGTCAGCGAGCTGAAAATTATACAAAAAAGACACCTATATAAGTCAGTTTTCTGACTTTTGGAGGAAAGTAAGTTTTTCTTTTGACCTCTGATCTTCCCCATAATTTCCACCCTAAAAAAATGAGTCTTGTGTCTGTGGAATTAGACCCGACTTGTGGACCTTGAGATAAGGATAAGCCTGGACTCCGGAAACCTTTACTCTCTTCCTTGCGTTTAGTATTTTAGCCAGCTTAGACTGTCTGTGCAATAAAGGGAGGGGGGATTCAGTTGTGTTTTATGCACTCTAGGTTGATTTTTTTTTTTTTCTATTTGCAAGCTATATTGCATGATATTTACAGCACTCAAAACAAGAAATACTCCTGCTTTTGGAGTTTACTTAATTTCTCTCCTATGCTAATGTGTGGAGGAATTACAAGCTTGACGTGGGACTGAGAGTGCAACTTCCCTGTATTGATTCAGTTCGTCCAGAGATGACATAGACAATGACGAGGTGGCACTGTTGAGGACAAGAGCACTGCATAGACCCATACATTTCTGTCTCTCTGCTTCACTGCATAGACTCTCATAAAGTAAAACAACTTTTTAACAGCTGAAACAACATTAAGAAATAGAGTTTATCTGCTTGATTTCCTCTATGATATTTTAGAGGGTCTTTCAAACTATTACCTTCTCAAATAAAATGTGCATCACAGATATCGATGTTTAATATTTAAGTAGCACATGCAGTATGTTCTTTTTACTAGTTTGGAAAACTTATGCTGTGATTGAGAGTTAGAAGATAGTCAGATAAGCACTGTAAGCAGATGAGAAGTCAAATCAGTGGAATCCATACAGCATATATTAAAAAAAAATTTGAAATCACTAACACGGTGCTTATCCACAGAAATTACTCCAATTTAATCCCTGTGTATGAATAACAACAAAGAAGAGACTTCATTCCAGCTCTTAATATAAGCATGTAAAATTATTACATTACTAAGGAATGGTATGTTAAGACACAAAGCACTTCGGGATTGTTTATGTGGTGAAATGAACATAAGTCCCATTGTCCTTTCCTTCTGACATTTGAATTACTTCTCTGATATTTTGCTGCACTCTTCAAAATCCTTTGAAAGGAAGAACATTGTTGGAATATGCCAGATAATAATAGAATCACAAGCAACAGTCAGCGAAGGGGGTGCTGGTGGGCAGGAATAGAAAAATCCCATTGTCTAATTATTAAATCTATTCACTAGACTTGGGAAGATGTCAGAATACTTAAAAAACCTTCATCCTAACAGCAGTGCTGTAATTAGGGAGCTGCTATGAGCATAGCTATGCTATGGAGAGAGAAGAGGACAAAATGAGAATCACAGATATTAGTTGTTAAATAGATCGATGTAGGCTACCAAACCCGTTTCCCCACTGTTCCCCAACAGGGCTTCACAAGTGCCTAGGTGGGAGCAGTTGCAGAATGGACGGAAAGAATTAAGAGAGAGACCTCAGAGAAGGAAATATTTCAGAGAACTTAGATGGAGCTTGGCCTGTTTCAAAGAGAAAGTAAGTAGGAGGCACAGCTTTGCATTAACTTTCATGTAAGCAGAAATAGTTCCTCATATAACAATGAAGTTTCTTCTGCCCTCCCATTGGGTTTTTTCCCAGCAAAGAGATAAACGATGATAAGATTAAGCAATAGCAATCAGTTTATCAGTGATCTCTTTGATTAATTCCCAAGCCTTACCAGGCTTCATGGTATAGCATGAGTTTTGCGTTTACAGTGTAATTCTTAAAACTCATCTACTGCAGCTAAGTGATTACATGGGAATCTCAGCTTTCATTAAAGACTTGAAATGAATTTCTAACCATGATAATTGCAATTTTAAAAGTTTGAAAGCATGATCTTTTAAAGTTGCGCCCCCAACAAGTCAAACAGTATTTTTAAAATTATTAGAATCTAATTTGAGATGTGCATGTTGAAGAGTGGCCAGTTCAGGATTTAGAAATTCCTATACTGATGCTCTTTGGCTGGATCACCCCATCTGATATGATCTTTCTTTTTCCTATGTCTAAATTTAATTTATATTATTGAATAACAGTTATTGAATTTATTTTCATTTTGAAAAAACAGTTTCACGCTTATAAGTCTCTTCATGATACTTAAAAAAATTAAGTTAAAGCTAAATATATATATATCAAAAAACATTTTATAAGCCTATAGATTATTGTGATCTGTTATGCAATATGTTACAGAGTGCCTAAATAGAATGCATTAGATATTTTTTTTTCCCACATACACAATGTGCCTGCCTACAGAAAAGAGTGTCCTAACACAAACTCATATGACCATTAGAGGACTTCACTCAAGACTCAGTTTTGGCTCACAGCTCTGCCAGATTACCAATGTAACCATGTGCAAGCTACTTCTCATTCTTCGGCTTAAAAATGGAGACCACTTTGTCTCTTGATTACTGTTTGTTTACCTTTAATCATGATATTGTACATTCTCAGGGGAAAGTGCTTTCTTCTGTTGATGTATGGCAGCTAACAGAGCACTTAGTCCTTTGATATGGCAGCCATACAAATTATAGAGATATGTTTGTACAAGCATTCGTACACCTGTTATATTTTTTGATACAGAAACTGAATTCAAATTCACACAATTTTGCCAGAAAGAAAAAAAGAAGCCGGGGAAGAGTAGATAGTGACTGAAGAGGACATTCCTTGAATATTAACCATGATTTTGAATAATGCTTTTACAGTCTTCCAAAATTTTGTTTGCTATTCCTTAGAGCAAATATTTACAGAAATAATAGTAAGATCTGCTGGGAATAGCAGAAAATATTCTCAGCATGATATTGCAAGAGCAGTAGGAACTTCCTCAAAGCATTTTTGTATGTACCTCCAGCTAAAGACAGATTGTTTACACTGGAAACTGCCTTATTTAGGATTTCAAAGAAAATTCATCATCACAAGGCAATGCAGAGAACACACTTGAGCCTCCAATAAGCAGGCAAATGTCTATCTCTGTGCATTTAGAAGAGCATCCTATGCTGCATCATTAGGAGGGGCAGTGCCCAACACAACCTGGGGATGAAGCATTTATTATGGCAACGCGGGCTGTAAGTTGGAGACATCTTGCAATACACACAAGTAGAAGATACAGAATTTCCATGTTGCTGACACCAATGGAAACAGGCCCCTTACAACTAGGGCTCTCATGCATGGCAAAGAACAGAAAAAGAAGTACTGAAAGAAGAATCAAATACCACCCACAAGAGCAGCAGTTCTGCAGGTCTGCTGATCATAGAGAAAATTTCAGTGCAGTTTTGCCAGTGAACTATTGTATTTGGGGACTGCAGTGTTTGGGATTCTTGCTGTGGTCCCTTAGCCTGCTCCAGTGTTTGGGAGAAAGCGCCATTCACATTTCTGAACTTCAAGTAGGACATATTTCAAATGCCCTTTGCAGCTTTCATGAGGTAGAGGAAAGCTCGTTGGTAACACATGGGGACAGCTCTTAAAGTGTAACAAAGTTAACACAAAGTCCAAGATCTAAGCTCAAAATAGGACTCCTAACAAGTTTGAGGACAGTACTTTTTGGTGACGCTGTCAACAACGTCCCACTTTTACAGCCAGAATGCAAAGACATAAAAGTTTCCAAATTTGGTAATTTTTTTCAGTTTCCCTGTTTCCATTCCTACCTTACGTAGCTACCAGTTATTCCAGTTAAGAAATTGATCCTTTGTCAGTTTTTCATGTGTGCCCTAAATGAATTTGGTCCTCATGGTGTTTCAAGTAATTAGGCTGAAGCATTGCATGATTTTCCATGAGCCTGTAAGGGTAAGAGCTGCTGAAACTATCTAGATTTGGCAGAAAACATGGTCCACTGCTTTAAGGATGGTATTTTAGTTCGAAGGCTTCAGACAGCAGGTGCAACTCCGCAACTAGTAAATATAAGCCCTTTAATATGACAACCAGCAAATGAGCGAACTCCTGTGCACCTCCCTTAAAGTGGCAAAGAATGTAAGGCCCATTGTGCCCTGATTATGATAATTTATTGAACTGACTTTTTATCTTTAAGACAATGATTACCATGAGGTTGGCGGTTTCTAACTTCATTTAAAGTTGCAGCTGCTGCTATCATTATTCTGATTAGTTACCTTGAATTGCTTTGCAAAAGACAATTATCATTACAGCTTCTCTATCACAAGGAGGAAGTGGCTCCTCATGGCAGAACTGAATTAGAAAACAAACTAGAGCATGAAATAAGGGGAAGAGAGCGAGTGTGTCAGATACTAGAGGGAAGCTGATCACACCTTCCTGGACTCAAGTATTCTAAATAGAGGCTATCACACTGAAAGGCAGGAAACAGTAGAACAAATGATGCAAGTAACCACTAACAGATGCTAATGCTAATCAAGTGAAATGATCCTGTAGCTGGTAAGAAGGATTTATTTCTGATAAATTACCCTGGGTTTTGAACCCTCCCCCCTCAAAAAACCCCACTGTCAAGTGCCTGTGGAGCTGCAGTACCACAGGCTGGTGGTGTACAGGATCCTTGCATATTCTGCCCAGCTAGGAGTTTGGGTATCATCCATGTTTGTTGTCTGATGCCCTTTCACTTGGGTCTTCATGAAGGAAATGCGAGGTGTATGGCAAGAAGAGATACACAATCTGTAAAACACAAGACTGTATACATCAGTAGCTCATCCATTACTGTGTAGCATTTGTTTTCTCCTTGCCTTGTCCTTCTTGTGCCCTCATACTCCCTACCAAATCTGCATGCCTGAACCAGCTTCTCCATTCATTTCTCCTTCCCACTTCCAGTATTTAACTTGGAGACAGAAAGGAAAGAGAGAGATGCCTGTTTTGCTGAAGTCAGTGACTGTGCTGGAGTAGAGAGAACAATGAATTATTTCAGTGGAAAGTGAGAAACAGTGAGAAGCTGAGCCATCTAGTTTATCAAGACTCTTAATTCTTGGTGGCAAAGGCGTGTTTTCTCCTGGCGCTATTAAAAAGTCAGCAATGCACATCTGGCCTTTGGCAAGAAAACTTCCCTGGACTGTAAGTTCCCATAGGTGGAGACAAAGCAGTATACCCACAATTCTGTGCCTCTCATCTTTTAGCTGGACTCTTCCTTGCTAGGAGTAGGACCAGGGATTTGGTACGATTTTGCAGTTCTCGGCCACTACAATGGCTGGTGACAGCTGTGGTTGTCACAATATGAACTACAGTGTGTCTCTTTCCTGCCACAAGCTATGCAAGACCATGCAGGAGTGTAGAAGTGGCACAAAGCCATTTATTTCATCACTTCTATTGCATTTTGATGGGCAAGAGATCTAGACCTGGATGGGAATTTTGACTAAAGACAAAAGAGAACATGAGGAGAGAGATTCTGTGGGTGAGCATAAACAAAAGTGGCATTGTGGTTTGGGCAGTCATTGTGGACTGTAATTCTACTAGACACACTTGTAAAACTCTCCTGTCTTCTCCTTTTCCAGACACTGGCAGAGGTTTATTAAGGAAGTAGGAGGATATAGCAAACAGGGAGGCATAAGGCTATGACACTGAACAACTTTCTAAGCACTTGAAAGAATTGGCTGTTCTTTAGGTGTAGAAGGCAGAGAAAACTCAGATGTGGCAGGAATATGTGAAGAGAGAGGCAAAAATGAAAAAGGTCACCTCTTTTGGTGAAATTTAATAGTCTGATAGGATTAACAAGTGTGGATGGGAACAAGAATAACAGGAGAAGTTTAAGAAGTTTATTCTGTAGGCTAGAGATTTGTGACACATATTCAGGTACCTCAGATGACATACTGGAAAAAATCACCATGACATCTGTGCAGAAAGAGAACAGAATATAAGGAGACAGAATAAAGAGTTAGAGATGTCACTGATTTAACCATTACTTATTCCATGGTTAAAGTAAATGGTATGCAAAATAGAGAGGTTTTGGTGTAGAGCTTACCACTACACTGTGGTCATTCTAGATAAATTCCACATCAAAGACACCTGCTGAATCAAACCAAAAAAAGCCCCATAAAACTGCCACAGCACATCATGAAATGCTGTAAACTACCAACATCACAAGCTGCTGCTTCACATCCAATGTCAATCAGAGGGAGAAATAGAGCTCTAGCCTCTGTGTTGTGGCCAACAAGGGCTCTTTCTCTGATCTTCCATCCCAGAAAGAGTGAGATAAGAATACAGACAACTCATGACTTGCCTTTTACAGTTATAAGCACCTGTTGCAGAAGTGTTCAGCAAAAACTATAAACCTGTTGGTGAAAAATTGCTCAAGTATCCCCCAGACCAGTGTTAGCAACAAATGATATACATTCAGAAGTCAAGTCCCTTCTACAATTTTTTTTTTTCTTTTATTATTTCTCTTATAATTTCTACAACTTAAATTTATTTTTGAAATGGCCCAATTCTGGCACAGTTTTCCTTCTTCAGCTACAATTCTGATCATTCATATTCCAATAGGGGCAAACACTTTCTCAAAGTGCCTCTTCGGTCTGCTTTCAGCTTCTCCAACCCTATATTGACCAAGTTAGTTTTTGACATAGACATCATCTTTTCTTTGATTAATATTGAGATCTTGTCTTCCACATTGCTCCAGCTACTTCCTTTCACTCCAGTCATTCAATTTCAACTCAAATGAGTCAATTTAATTTCTATCCAATTTCATTCCTGTCATAACATCAAGTTGATATCAACCTGATGAAATTCTAGAATTTGAAGCTAGCCTGCAGCTTTCTGATACCACAAAAAAAATCCTGGTCTCAAAACTTTACATCTTGTACCTCTAACTGTGTTATTTGGGAATAGACACATTTCATCATTTCCAGCAGGTTCCACAACTCAGTCATTCCTGCCTCAACCTGCCTTTCTTTTTCTGTCTTGCATATACAACAGTGCTGCATTTCAGTTTAATAGACATGATTTTGTATTGGGGTTCCAAGGCACCAAATGCACAACGTGAAACAGTCCTTGTCCTCAGTGGTTCACAGTTAAAATCAGATTAAGAACAAGCATGGAATGTAACACAGCAGAGTAATATCAGAGCTTGAAGCTGAATATGACTAACCTAGGTAACTTTTTGGGTGGGGGCTGACCTCAGTGTCTTCTATTTCCCCTTACCTCTCTCTATCCAGACTTATGCTTCCTCGGTCCCCACTTTGTTCTAATCCGAGACTCTTTATGCCTCCTTGTGCTACCCTCCTCCTCTCCCTTAGGCCCCTGATGTTGCCTCCTCACAGTTCATATCCTTATACAAAGCTCGTGCTGAGAAAGTTCAGTGGCTTTTGCTTCCCCTCCCATACTCCACCTTTAATATTTGTGTGCCTTATTAATGAATAATACCTCACCAACGAGGAACTGTGACCACAGACAATTCTGCGTCTCAGTTTTCTGTGGATATTATAAAAACAAAACAAAAAAAAAGACATTACAAATCTTTTTCAGGTTGCAAAGTCAAGCACTAAACAAAGAGGAAGTGCTGGAATTAAACTTGCCTGCAAAAACCTTAATTTGGCCCTTTTGTGCATAAGTATTATGATATAGACATTAATTACATGAACACAGACTATTTTTTCCACATCTAAATGCATAGATGTGCAAATTCTCAAGCAGTTGACTTGATTACAAGTACGCGTAATATAAAAGTTCAATAGTCTATTGATATTTAGTCAGATTGCAGAAATTCCATATATTCATTGCAGCAGCTGACTATATTAGGATACTATGCCAAGAGCTGAACAAATGAAATCAGATTACTGCAAATGACAAGGAACAAATAGCCAGGAAAAAAAAAATAGTAGGGCCACAGGAAAAAACAGCATGGTGAATACTAGACAACTGCATTAGGTTCAGCTGAAACAAAGCAAGAATTCTAAAACAGCCCACAAATAATATTTAATCTTTCCTCTAGTCCCAGTAAAACAGATTAATAAGCACAGCAGCCACTTTATATTGGATAATTCCAAAGACTAAACCATAAAAATGGGGTCAAAGTATGTTTGAAATACACACAAAAAATTAGAGGTGACATCTTGGCCTGTAGGTCCTCTTCCGGCTGAAGAAAAAAATAGAAAAAGGTTAATTTCAAGGTTAGAACTAACCTTGTTCTATTTTTTTTTCCCCAGAGCCCAAAGCAGAGCTCATGGCCAACATGTCACCTCTAATATTCTTTGCAATCTCAACTGTGAGTTTTATATTAACCTTTTCTCTAAAATTTTGCAGTCAGAATGCTAATGCACTGTGGATTTTGTTGCAGCGTGAAGAAGCTTGGCTTGATCTTCTCTTAATTGCTGGTCAACTAAGCATAGAGACTGGCAAACGTTGATGGCAATGTTACCAGTCTTTTGCACTTCACAGAGAATAAAACAGGGCAGAGCTGAACTAAACTGCCTCTGGACAGTAACAGAAAAAGCAGGGAAAGGATTTATTATTCATCAATTTATTTTTCTTTTTAATATCTGAGGGAAATACTTAGAGATACAGGAACATTTTCAGTTACTATCTGATAATTGGAGGCAATTCTCTCTTGCAGGGTGCTGCGTATATTATGCTCAGTAATTAATGCAGAAATCTCACCCTCTCTCAGTTTACTAGAGAAAATCGAGAGACCAGACCTCAAGATTTGGCCTGGAAAATTCCATACATTGCATATATTGTATAGATAATGGATAAGATCGTTTGAATCTTCAATTTTAAACAAATCAGCTTTTCCTTTAGTATATTCCTTTCCTTTTACTACTTTTGCCACTTTAATTCCTCATTTTATTCTTTCCAGCTCAGTCTGTTCACCCTACTTCCAGAAGCAACCCCAATGATAGAAGGAATCTTTTGGAAAAGTGCTCTGTGTGTCTGGCAAATCATAGTATTCCAATTTCCCATGCATCTGCCTGCCATCTTTGTATTTTCACCTAACCTGAAGTATTTCTGTGTGGGTAATACTGAAGTGATAAAGCACACCAGTGTGTATGGCCTCTTTTGGAGGAGGGGGGTACTGGCACAGCTGCTTAGAGAAAGGGGCTCTACTCTGTAGTTTTACAATCCAAATGAAGGTATACAGTAGGATCTGCCTGTACTTTAGCGTAGGACATGAGTGAACGTGCAGAACAAAGAGGTTTCACAACTTGGTAGGAAGAAATTAGAAATACTATGTAGGAGTGAGAAGAGAAAATTGTCCATGTGGTGTATGAAGGTAGCCTAAAAATAAAGTCTATCCCATTAAGCTCATCTGCCCCTAGTCATACATTGAGATAAATTTGATTTATTTGATTTTCACTCTGTTCATATCATGCTAAAACCTTGCTGGAATTAATCAGTGAGAGGCAGTATCAGTTATCCTGCTTCTGCTCCAGGGTAGTTTCAAGCACCAGGGGGAAAAAAAAAAATACAAAATTCTGTGTTGTAGCTTCATGGTTACATGGCTACTCATGGCTGAGTTCAGCTCCTGGCCATGCAATCGCCACATCAAAATCTTCTCATAACCAGTCTTAATAAAACCTGGAGAGTACTCTCTGGATATGCCATTATACTGTACTCAGCTATGCTGATGAAAAGGGAGGTGGTCTCTGGGCAGCCCAGCAGTATTGATTTCAGCAACTCCAGCTACCTCATGTTATCTTAATGCTCACAATTCGTCAGTGCACACCCCATTCCCAGTCACATCCCTTCCAGTAAGCAGGGATGCTCAAAGAACTTCTTCCAACTTAAAAGCTACAAGTTGCTCTGACCAACAGGTTTACTCATGCGACAATCTAGCAAGGTTTTTAGTATAGGCCAGTTGTGTTTTAAGGTTTCTTCTACACCGATATCTTCAGATATGCGAGGCTATGTGGGAGTCTTTGTTTTCATTTCACACACAGAATTCTCCACATCTCACCTCATCCAAAATCTGATATCCAGAGTATCCCAGTCCCATTTGACTAGCAGTGTCACTGAACCTCTTCCTTTGACAAGAGTGTCACTAGCATTTGCCATGGTGTTTTCTACAGTACATCACACTGGCCTGCAGAATTACTTGAGCCAACACCGCTCATCTCTCATGACAGTATGCTGTGCTGTGTATAAAAATACAAAATGCAATGCTGCATGCATGCCTGAGACAGCGAAACAGTTTGTTGTTTGAGTCTCTGCTTGCCTGGGCCTTTTCAAAGCATGGCGTGGTCTTTATTTCAAATTACTGAACTGAGACTTTTGCTAATGTTTCTGTTATGTGAGGAAGTCAAGGAGAATTTCATGTTGTAAATAATTCTCATGGCTTACAGACTAGCGTGTACAAATATAGTCCACAGAAAAAAAATCCTACAGGGCAAAGCTGTCAAAAGCAGTGTCACTCCCCTGTTAATAGCAGAGCCGCGTACGGGGAATGCCAAGGGCATAGCTGGGCCTCCATGTGCGACTAGGGGATTTTATCTAGTGCAATTAAAGACAGGAAGAAAAGAGATGAAGGTCAGGAAACGAACATGAAATCATGCTACCTAACAGTATTCCTGTCTTGTACAGAAATATTTCATCGCTGTCCTTATGAAGCCTTACAGCTATGCTCTATTTTGAAATGTGATGGGTTGGGAAGAGCAGCATAAGTCAGCTAACAGAAATCCACTGACAAATGGATTCTTTCTTTATAGGTGACAAAGCAAGAGCAGAATTCACAGAAATTTAGCTGTGTAAGAGAAGAATCAGGTTCATGACATTGACACATAGCTATATCTGCTCCATTAGCAGACTGAGACTCATGGTTTTCTATGGTTTGAACCAGTTTTATGGCCCTTGGAAGGATTCTAATTTATTCTTCTTTTAAAGGAAATGGAATGAGGACTTTCTTAAGGTTACAGAAGATGGGATGACTGCAGGCTTTTGTAACCAACTTAGAGCTTCAATTCTAACATATGATTCTAGTAACGGAAAGTTCACTACAACAAAAGATCTCCAGCATTCAACGGACAGATCTGCTTCAGTTAGGAGCAATCCTCTGTTCACATGTAAAAACCACTGCAGCAAATGGCATGGTGGCAATCTCATTAAAGACCCTTAGGAGCAAGGTGGCTATAGACCTGTATCACAGCCTCTTGGCAAAGCAATTCCAAAGACTCACCAGCCCTAATTCCAAAGCACTATTCATAATGCAAAAAGAAATATAGATGCTCCTTTGATCATGTTTTCCTTAAAAAGTAAAAAAATTAAGTAAGAGATAGCTCCCAAATTGTTTCTTAGGTTGGTGATGTATATTGTCCTGTTTCATTTGAGAAGGAACATCTGATATTATAACAGCCTCCTTTGATCATTTTCGATTCATCAATTGCCACGTAGGGAACAAAATGTTCATTGTTCCAGCAGCAGAAGGTGCTGTCTCTGCAGAGGAAGAGAGTGCACAAGTGGCTTGGACCTCTTCACTGAAGCAATGATTTTCAATCTCATTTGCAGAATTCTTCACATTTTCCAATTAAAGTTTGTCTGTGTAGCAAATAGTGTTGAATTTTAAGACTTGGGGTTAAAAGGATGAAGAGGAGAATATCTTAAGTATTCCCATGTGCTGTTACTTGTCACCTATGACTTGAATCTTCTGGCTTGCTCATGGATCCAAGGTTTCATCATGCGTACCCAAAGGCTGACATACAATCTTTTCTATATATTGGAGCAGGAGCCCTATTTTATTACTGTTCCAAGACAATGATTCACAGAGCTTTTCTACCTAGGTGAGAATCACATTTTTACAGGGCCAACAGTTGCAATGAAATACACCTCCGGCACTAAAACTCAGTTAAGAGTACACTGTAAATGAATTGTAACAGAAGAAAATATGAGATATTGAAAAGATGAAGGAAAAGGGACCTTAATTAACTTAGCTTCAACTTCACTGTTCCATAGTTCCATTAAATGTTGAGAGCAGTATGTTACTGTTGTGTAAGTGGAAGGTAGGCTGCAGTCATTAAATTGCCTACAGTATACACTTCATAAGACTAGTACAAGTTGCCACAGTCCAGAGCTAAATCACAGTTTTGCTGTCACCTAGCAATGACTGGAATAACGTCCTCCATGAAGGAGCATCTAGATACAAGTATACAGCATCTACAATTTCTATTTGTACATCAGTCTGTTGGTAAGAGCACAGTGACTAATAATTTCCCTCCATGGGAGTAACTTTTGAAACATTTATTTTTGAAAGCAGCAAAGTTGTCTTGGTTTCAATACTGTTCAGATGAGGACACGTCAAGGGCTACACACCAACTCTTCTGTGAAATAATACTATCTGAACACAGAGATAGTTGTGTTTCTTTCCAAACCTTGTATTTAGCTGCAGTACATATTAGATCTGTCTCCTTACCCCTCTCCCACAGAACACCGACAAACATGTTCATTACTATTTTTTCTAAAGAAAGCAGCAACTCTGATTTCTATCCCAATCATATCACAGTACAAGAACCTTAAAGCTAATGTGAAGGGTTGCCTAGCAACAGCTCTAAGCCTGCTGGGATCGGCCTGCTACTGATTTTTGCATTGATATTTTGGTTCCCAAGGATGCTTTGTAATAATGAAAGACACTATTAACCTTGTTTTCTTACCTCAGAATTCAATTAATGCTTATACTGGTGTGAAAGTCACTGCTTTCCAAACCTTCTAACTATTTTGTCAGCTCTCTTAGGACATTTGGGAGCAACACATAGCAATGGGTCCGTTTAAAAAAAAAAAAAAAAAAAAAAAAAAAAAAATCACAGGTTTCAAACAAACAGCATCTGGAGATCTTATTGATCCTCTTAAATCTACACAAAAGTCACTCTTTGCAATGAAGCTATTGCTGGGTGTGACTTCTGAGTTCACAGAATGAGAACACTTACATGCAGTCTCTGCTGGTGACTTTTGGAAAGTCTATATCAACAACCACTGCGCATAATAGTTGTGTTCTGCATTTACTAGTTAAACAGAAAACTGCTAAAGAATTATTGCAACTCACAGTATCCAAAAATCAAACACAAGAAGTTGAACTCATTGGACAGCAAACAATACACTTATTTGGAGAAGGAGGGGCTACACATTAGTAAACATTTTGGGTTAAGGTGATTGCTCCAAGGACAGAAACTCAGTGCTAATGTTTTTTATCAATACTGCTACACAGTAACAACGGTCTTACAATGACCATAAGACCCAGGAACTGCATATTGACATGCAAATGAGTTTACCTTAAATTTAGACTGAAGGCAAGGACAGAAATAATTTATGTCTTTAAGAAATCAGAATATTATTATTGGGCTAAAAAGTGGCAAATTCATGTTCCATCCTGCCCCAGCCCTAATGCAGTGCCATCTCAAAGGTACAAGTACCCTATTGAAAAGCCATCACTGAGTTGAGGAGGGGACTTGATTCCTCTTTGTTTCTGCTAGACTGAATAGAAAAGTCATACTTGTTGAGGCAATAAATATTTTTCTGCTATTAATATTAAAATGCAAAATGTGGACAAAAGCCCTGGTGCTCTCAGCTCCCAGGGTCAACACAATAAGGATCAATGGGACTCAGACAAAGATAAGTTATAGGTCTGCAAATAACCAGCAAGATGTGTAGTAGATCCTAGCATTGGGTCTTAATTTCTGCTTGAGCAAAGCTTTAGGACATACATACTTCTGCATCTTCTAGTGACTGTTCACGTAAGAGGCAGTCTCATTTCAGAAGTCAGGAGGCTGCTTTTTTTCAGGTTAGTCTGATGACGTGCATCTCATCAACCAGGATTTTTAAGCCCCTATAACTGACAGCAAGTACTTAAATACACACACAGACAGGGCCTGAAAACTAGACGTACTATGTGAAAAGAGTCACAAGGATGAGATGACTCTTGCTAGAGCTTCAGCAAAATGGGTCAAAGGTAAAAGTTCAATTTGCATTACTTTGTGCTACCCTGTCAAATGCAGTTGCTGGGTGGCTGACCCAAAACTAACAGTAGACATTAAAAATTGCTGACATGCCCCTCTACAAGTTCATGTCAGCTTGTATATTTTAGAGTATTCCAAACCAAAAAGACCCAACTATCCAGTCTAGATGTTCTGTGCAGTAGCAGTGATGTAAGTATTGTTTGATGGGAAGTTGAGTGAGGCCATCCGCAAATTCCACATGGGAATCCATTAGTTCCCATGGAAAATGACTGGCTGTCTGTGACCTTAAACCTGAGTTACAGACACCGAAGTTGTGATCTCCACAGCTACACACACAGAGATTTCAGGCTCCATCTCCTCAAATTCTGAAAATCATGGCAGGTTTTCCTTTCTGTTTTTGCATGTGGCTGGCGGTCACACTGTTATGGAACCTTGCACCCAGCTTTGGGGAAGGCCGGCAATCTCCCAGGTTGCAACCTGCAGCCCAAAGAAATCAACTGGCACTGGTTCCCTTTATTTTCAGAACAGAAGCAGCTCTCTTTAACAAATCAATTCCAAACAGAACAAGCTGTTTGAGAATTATCATTTTGAACAAATATTTCCAGCCACGCGCAAAACACCGTGGCAAAAAAAATGCAAACTTTCAATAAACAGAAAATAGATGATTGTTCTAAAATGACAGCTTTCACGCTGTTTATCCCAAAGGATCCTCAGAGCTTATGTAGTATGAAATAAATTTGCCACTGGTTAAAAATGTAAATTCTTTAAATACATAAAACCCTAATGAAAAAGCTTGTAACATTTCCCTTTTCCCGATTCCCACTTTTCTCTTTTTATCTTCCTAGAAGACGATGTTGATTATAATTACAGTGGAGACTAAAATGTATGCTTGATTTTGTGTTAAAAAAAATTATTTGGAAAGCAAAATGGGCTCTTAGCGTATGCGTATGTGATTGGGCATGTTTATGTGCTCCTACACATGTATGCATATGATATGGATTGTTTCGTGGGTTTTAAAGAATTTTCTTTTAATGCACCCAGTACATTTCATATTTAAATGCATATAATTTGTAGAGAGCACACAAAAGAGAGAGTCTGCCTATGGAGATGAGAGAGAAAAGCTGCTTTGAGATTCCATCACCTCTTTAATGCTTTCAAGATGCATAGCAATGCAAAGCACAAGGACCAACTCTGCCTTCCTAGCAAAGCAACAAGGACTGCAGGATCAGTGCCACAGCCTGTCACTTGCTGCTCATGGTTAGCAGGAGCTTGTGATTGTCACTGCAGGGTCAGCTGTTGTCAGGTCAGAGAATGCTACAACTAATGCTCAGTCTCCACTGCCCTGGAGGCATAGAATGCAAGCTCAGGTCTGACGGAACACACTGTAGCACAAAACTCAGACTCGCAATGGGACCAAGTGTTTGCTAGTTAAGTGGCCTGATTTCAGGTGACTTTGTTTTTTTCTTAACTAGCGTTTCCAATTTAGAGTATTGCTCATGGAGCTGAGGAACTAAAAGCTAAACTACTAGATAAACAAATAATTTGCCTGAGTGGGCACTGGGTGAAAAGAAGGCAGTTTAGACCCCTCATGTATCAGTCCTCTGCATCCAAACAGAAAAAAGACCAACTCCCTACTTTAGTTCACAGAATGTCTACTTCTGCACAAAGTAAACACAGAAGCGCAACGTGCTGAATTTACGACACATACCCCACCAAGTCAGACATACACAAGTCCAACAGAGCCAGAATGCAGGCACCTGCACAGCATTTAGGCAGAAGACTGGCACAATCGGGACATATCAGACAACAAATATGTGATCCTGCCTGCTGTGGTAATCCCAATGTTATAGCGCTATGATAGACTTTACTAGGTATCCTAAGATTATGCCTGCATCTATCCCATCATATGATGATGATCATCTTTAAATATGCGACTCCTACAACTCCACTGCATAGACCCTTGGCTCAGAGAGCAGAGGATCTGGGCCCCAGTCCTGTCACTCCTGTTCACTTGCTGTACGGCTGTGTGAATAGGAGTTCACATCCCAGTCTTTCTTAAGGAAACAAAAACATCCTTCTTGCATACCAAGCTTCCCTTCTCACGCTTACTTAGGCCACATTCTCTTGGAATATATCTCAAAGTAACTAAAAAGCCTATTAGTCTTTTTTTGATTTTCCTTTTAAGTTCACAGGGACTGAAATCATGGGGACTGCTGTGCTGCTGCCTGGTGAAGTGCTGTTTGACAGACCGGTGCTACAGGCATACTGGGTGACATGGGTGCCGTGCAGTGGCCTAAAGACTTTTGGGTGTTGGATTGTTTGAGATAAAACACTCCAAGCAGGGTATGGACTGCATCCAGACTACTGAAGTAGTTTCTGGAAAGAAGTCTCCTATGGTCTGTACCTAGGCCTCCTTTTGAATGGCAGCACTTAGTTTATAGCAGATGGAATCCCAGGAGAAAACTAGCAAGTGCATAATACTGACAATCAGCTCTAGGGTCCAGGGCTCACCCTTATTCATGAAGCTCAGACTGGTAATCTGGCCATATGTAAGGATAGAAGATAAGAAGGAAATATTTCCTTTGGGATGTTCTTCTCATGGCAAAGTTGTAGGTACAGGCAATGACTAGCTGGCTCATTTATAGTGCAGAAGCTGTAGTCGCACTGAACTCTCAGTGTCAATACATAGCCCATCTATGTTCTTGTTCCCACTCTTTTTTGTAATTATTCCCAATTCATACAAGCAAAGGCTAATGATGGGAGAAAATTAGTTATTATCCTTTTCATTTCATAATTAATGCTTTCTACTATCCTCATCAGTAGGTGTCTGTTGTGGAATTTCCTATACTTTGCTTTGCCCCAAGCAGAAGGATACTAAATTAGATAAATTACTGTTCAGTTCCAGTATGGACAACCTTACAGTGATGCATACAGCTAGTTTGAATGCACAAGCAGCAGCTGAATGACATCAGAAATTTCCAATACATTTTGGATGACCATCTGTGCAGAATGTAATATCATAAACAGTAGTCTCCTCTGGAGTCGTGCAACAGAACAAAGACCCAGGGTCCAGACATTCCTTTATTATGGAAGAGCTCAAGTTTTGCTTTTAAGTTCGCAACCTAGATCCTTCTCTGCCTATTTTTAAATGAAATCAGCCTAAGAAGAACATTGTTTTTTTATAGTGATGTCTTGAAAACACTTTGTCTTTCCATCTTTTTCTAAAACATTACTAGTTTTTGCAATCAAGTGGACAAGCACCAGCATTACAAACAGTGGAAGAGAAGTCTGCCATCACCTTCCTTTAGTTATGACAGAGACAGAAGTATGAAAGGAACTCAAACATTCAAATGGGTTTCAATTCAAATTTGCACTGTGCTTGATATCAACTTCAGACGTTCTTCACCTTTTATAACATCTTCATGCATGAACTTTGACTTACTTCGTTGTCTAAATGTGTTCTGAGCATGCAGTTCACAATGACACTGAGCCTATAAATCTAGCAACCAAACTAAAGCCTCAGTCGGATACTGCCCAAGGAGCCTGCTAGGGAAAACCCAAAGTGCTTGAAAATGCAAAACCAGTCATGTTTCGTTGCTAGGTATGAGTGCATTAATGACAAAAGAATTTTTAAAAGTGTAAAATCATTTGAACCAAACTAGACCTTTTATTGCCCAGTCCACATTTTTATGTATCCCTTGTGTATTAGAACTGAACTAGAGATGTTGAGAAGCTTTTTTTTTTTTTGTCTTAGAAGCGATTTATTAATGTACAGACTAAGAACGAAAAGTTATTCAGTGGAACAGATATCCACATTCTCCTACTAATACTATTGTATGGATTGAAACTGGTGGTAAATTAACACCAAAAGATCTATTGCAAAGATGATAGTGATTCTAGGAATGCAATTTCTAAAGAGTTTGATTCAGGGTTGACTTCTTTGATGCCACAGAAGGATTAAAGAGTTTGTCATGACTGGAAGTTTTTAATGCCTTTCTTCCACGTCAGTTTCCTCATGTCAAAACATGACAGTGCAACTTTTTGCTCTGTGAGAAAATAGATTAAATTCTGTATATATAGCATCTTTAATACGTTGGCTCTTCTCTCCTTGGCTACTTATTTTCAAGATCCTTATAGGAATTTGATGTCTTAAAGCCCCTTTGTTCCTCTATCATATCTCCTTGAACTTTACCGAGTACAAAGATTACCAAGAGCACGATGAGAAAATGAGTGTCAGAACCTTGCAAAATGCATTTCCTTAGGAACCTAAGATGAAAATAAATAACTTTCCTAACATTTTTAGATAAACCCCTGGTTGGAGAACTTGGGAGCATATAAGTTTGCAGGCTGCCTCTGGGCTCAGCTGGGAGCAGCTGATGCAGAGTTTCTCAGGCTCTCTCTCCTCTTCCCACATCTCATTGTTTCTGTGCCAAAAAAAAAAAAAAAAAAGAACCATAAATCTATTTTTATAGTAGGTTGTTCTAGCTAAATACATCCATCATCTTCTGAAGATATTATATGTAGGTGAACCTTCTCTTTTCATTCCAACCCAGGCTGTATTTTGCAAATACAATTTGCACTTCAGGCAGAGACCAGCAAAGCTGATTCTATTCATCAGCATGCTGCTGTCAGCTGCACAGAAGATACTTAAGAGGTTTTAAGTTGACCGACTTGCCCCTTCAGTTTCTAGTGTGAATCCACAGAAATTATGCAGAGGGCACTTTGCACCCTGCTGCTACTACTTGGAAGTCTTTGCATGCTAGATATGTCCAAGTTATTTCTGTTGAAAGCATCTATAAATAACTTGCATAATGCCTCAAGTGTATTATGGAATTATTGGGACTTTTGCCTGATTAGAAGAAATAAGAAGTAAAAGCTGTGAGAAAGGAGCTCAGGATTTTACATAGTAATAATGAACGGTAATTGAAGGGCTATGGATCCATTCTTGTGCTTAAAATTAAGAACATACTGAAGTGTTTTGCTCAGCTGGAGATACTTTGCCTGTGAAATAATGTTGGTCCTTATTTTCCCAATACAAAAATGGCCACAAAATGTTTCATCTCATTCATTTCTCTTATTCACCAGTGTTCTCACAAAATACTTGTTTATACTTGCAAAAGTTGCATCAAATTATAGTTTACAAGACACAACTACACACCAGTCAGTATTAGTTTTTGAAGGGCAAGGGGAAAACGATTGGGAACATCCCTCTTGTCATAGGTAAATATATATCCTTTGTAACTAACCCAAGCCAGAATGAATGACAGCTTTACTGGAGATTGTTTTCATGTTCAGGTCATGTGCTAAGGAATGCTCTGTGTTTCTTCTGGAGCATGGAAATAGAGCAATCATCTTGATCAAGTTAGTTGTGTTCATCCTTCACAATGCTCTTATGGATTCATTTAAAAAAATATTTTTCTGTGTCTTCACTCTCGGGTAGCTAACACCAAACCTTGGAGCAGTTTGATTGTATACTTGCATGATTACAGCCCAAAGGAGAAATCCTTCTCTTACACTGATTTCAATGTATTTCACATTAGGCCTTGAGAATCCAAGTGCATTCACTAGTGGGATTTACAGGTGAGGCAAGAAGGATATGTTCATAGCATCTTAGGCTACCATATATTCATTTCTACATGTGGATCAGTTTATTACAGTAGCAGATAGATTAGCTTTCCTTCTTGTCTAGCACAAAGCCCTTTATCTCACAGACACATCAAACCTGATGAGATGCTGACTGAAGTGTTTCACTAAACTGGAATAAATAGCCGAGTCCGCACTGCGAAAAGTGTATGTACTGTTCTGCATACATGGTATTTATACTCTGTATTTGTTTTCATGGGATTTGCAATAGGATAACAGGTCTTCAAAACTCAGTTCTGTTTTTCTTTTGAAGTTGTAGGTGGCTGATTGGTTATATGGTGTACATACACTTAGGGCTGGACTCATGGCATGTCTCTCAAAACCTCTTAGAGTTTCTTTTTACCCAGCACAGAGTTAAAGCTCCTTATATTCCTCCTTTTTCAGCTGTGTGCGATTCAATCGTCTGAGTGGTGCTCCAGGGTGAGATTTCAATCTGAGATAAAATGATTAGGTGAATCTCACTCCTTTTCACAAAATCTCATAGTCTTTAATTCTTTTTTGCTGCAAAGTCAGTGCAACAGTAGAAGCTTTTATCACCTTGGGTAGTGAGCTGCTGTTCTATTTGGGATGTAAATTATATTGGGTTTTGGTACCTACTGGAATGGCTTCAGAAGTTACAGTTTTGCAGTCATGTACCAAAAATCTAAGAAATGTTCTCAGTTGCAAAGTTTTCTGCTAAAACACACAAACTGTCATTACCTTTTGTAAATGAGGACCCTCAGGAAGAGCTGATCTGATGCCCACTAAAGTCACTGAACAATACCTGGGGCCTTCAGCAGATATCTGATAAGATCAGCAATGGCAGAGGTGTCCCGCAAAGATGGAGAAACACCAGCTTAGTCACACTGATGCAGGAAGATGCCATGCTATGCCATGGATGATGGTAAGAGAAACACATGTTTGTTTTTGGTTTTTTTTTTTTTATATGGCCAAAGATGTTCCAAATGATAGTTAATCTAAGCTAATTGAGAGCATCGAGCATCAATGACATCCAAAGAATATAATTTCTAGATTTACTTATCCTAGGGGAGTTTTCTGAAGAAATGGCAATTGCATTTTTCTGAATGAATTTCAACAGCTTACCTACCCATCAACACAGCAAGTAAGAACTCTCATACTTTGCGTGACTCAAGGCCAGAGTTCAAGAGCTAAAGTGCTAGGAAGCAAAGGGCTCCCATTCTGAGCCTTCATAAACATAGCACTGCCAGCTCTAAGACTTGCCTACAGAGAACATAGTGCACAACCACCAACCTTGCCTGCAGAATTGCTTCCCTCCCATGCAAGGAAACACCATGTTTTCCTGGTGCGGTTGCTTAGTTTCTACCTGAACAATGTGTTACGTACAGCACTGCAAACAACACGCTCAAAACATGTTAGATTGAAGTATATATAAAACATTTTCTTTTCAGAGCAGTACGTTTTGGCTTTCCTCACTATTAAACCCTGTAGAAAGTCTGTCCAAGGATGCTGTACAGAAGTCAGCAGTTTCCTTCAGCCAGACGATCAAGCTGCTTCCAGTCACTTGAGAGCTGAACATCTGTTACTTAGCAACTAGGGAGGCAATTTGGGAGCATACACCACCCTTGCCACTCTTCTTGCAAACCTGTCACAGACCCAGCTATTCTGCTCAAGTAATCCTTTCCACGAAGGCAGAAGGCTAATGTAAGATGATTATACATTTCCAGAAATAAAAATTTACTTCAACACTTGTCTAAACTATAGCTAGGGAATGTTTAGTATATAATTTTCTCCACAACCACTGGATACTTAATGCAACAACTGATCAGTCAAAAGCTGTTTCTAGGTCAGAGACACAGCTTGGGTAAAACATTTAAGCACAAGTGAATTCATCTCTTGGTCAGCAGTAGGCCTGCTTGCTTTTACAGTTCAAATAGACCACATGGCTGCATGAGATTCTTGTTCTGTTTGAGAAACTGCCAATAATCTCAGTAATCTCTTAAATTATTCATATACACACATTATGGAGGATCTCCATGTTAGATACTGATGGATTTAATTTAAGGATTGGCTCACTCTGCATCATTCTTTCCAGATGCAACAGGTTGTGATGATCTTGTGTTAATTTCTATATTTACTTTTAGTGCTTTGTTGCTAGTTTCCTTCATCCCTGGTCTTACATATTTTGAATTGCATCTTTCTCAGTCCTCAACTCGTTATTTCTAGCAATAGTTTAGAGTTGCAGTTGAAGGTCCTACCAACAGAATCATGACTTTAACCAGCTGGTTTTGTTCTCTTGTAAAAAGGGCATGCCATATTGACTTTCATTTGTGTAAATTTGACACATTTTCTTCATGTGAAGAGGCACTGTAGATGTTAAATCATTCAGGTGGACTTTTTTGATCATCTTATCAGCTATAACTTTTGTTTTATAGCTTCTTTTATTCTAGTTTTCATGACAGTTATTGTTCGAAAAGCAAAATATATTTATTTTGCTTGGCATTTTTAAGTGGCATTTTTGAAGCTTTCCTAAGATTCACATAAGCAGAATGTTTACACACAAAGAGGAGAGGTTTAAACTTGTTGAACACATTACCGGATGAAGCTTTTTAAAATAACTTTTTAAACAAATTGCTTTGTCATCGATAAGCTATGTTTCCTAGGAGTGCTATGATTCCTGATACTAACAGCTGCTTCCTATGTGACTAACAGTTTGTGACTCAGACATTTTATTGTTGACTTGGTAGGCAGGACAATTCACAGCTTTTCTTTTCCAAGTAGGACAGCCAGGTTTAAATAATCTCTCTCTCCTTCCCCTATATCATCATCTACTTTGGATAGAAAGGTATTTATGTTCACTTTCTATGGAAGAAAACAGTATAATGAAATAAGCAATGACAGTAAGGGTTAAGAAAAAAACCCGAAGCATCTGCTCAACCATTTCATGAATATTAACAATAGATTTAGCCACACATCTTAATTCTGTGGAAAGCCAATACAAGCAGACAAGTTTACTTTAAAAATATGTATGTACAGGCTTGAGTACAGCATTACAACAGTGCATCAAGTCAGGAGAGCAGCCGATTACACAAAAGAAACAATTACTGTGCAGGTTATCATCTTGTAAAAAGAAGAGCCAGATAAACATGCAGCCAAACCCAGTGACTTATATGCGTTATTATTCTTCTGACTTCATTGCTATGAAGCTATTCTAACTAAAACTTGAGTTAGATGGGTAGGCTACTAAATCTAGCGCTCTTTTGGCTTCAAATGAGTAAGAATGCAAAATTATTTCCAGTTTAAGTAAGGTGACCATATTTGCCACTGGCACTTGAAGACTGCTGCTACACACCTCCCATCATTTTTCCAGCATTCGTGGTTACTCTATCTGGTATTTACAGCTGCCTTCAACTATGTTTCCCAGCTGCAACTGAGAAGTACAGGCCCGTGTTGTATTTTGTTCCAAACAGACTTTGGGCCCAGGTGCTTAGAGTACATCTGAGACTTCCTATCACAGACAAAGCAGTGCATTTGCAATCCTACTTTCATGTGCGAATTTGAAACTTGTACTTTGTTTAGTGTGAGGGAAGAAGAGGTGTCTGTAGTCTACACTCAGTTTAGTTGTAGAAATCTACCCCATGAAGGGGGGGAGGGGAGGCTATGTTCTACATTTGCAGTCTAGGCTCAGTTATCTAACTGTATTTTCAGGATAATGACTGCATCTCCTTCCAGCTCTCTCCAGCAAAAACTTCTGCAGTTAAGGGAGCATGGTTCGCTAAAGCAACTTTATGTTAAAAATTCATAGAAGATCCACACAAACTCCTAAATGCCTCTATGATACAGGTAGCTGTTCCTATTGTGGTAGCTCAAGATTTAACCTATAGGTTACAGTAGAGATGGATCAGTAAAACTATGCACTATTTAGAAAGAAGTACAAATATTAATAAATAGGCAACAAATATTCTTTAACAAAGTCTTGCTTTGTTACCTCAGTCATGAATCCCTTGAGTTTTGGAAAAGGAATCTTGCCAACTAAAAAGCTAGTGGTAACAACTGTGGTAAAATTAAAGGAAATGCAGGATTAGAAAATTATTTTTTCTTAGTTTTTCCACTGTCACCTTGAATCTTCTTGCATAAATCCTTACAGTTTGTCTAGCATGTAAATGAATCGAGTGGATGATGGTTCACCATCAGTAATGCTTTGAGTCTTCTAAACACATTATTAATAGTTAATGATTTCTAATTATGGTTTCTGTAGCAATCAAATTATTGGCATCTTTTCAAAAATTAAATTAGGATTTTTGCTTCTCTTCTCCATGCTGACAGACATTTGGCATATTGGTAGGTAGCTTGAATACTGCAGTGGTGGCATTTATACATACAGAATGGCTCCTGTAACAGAGCTGAGATATATTGATGAAATGAAAGTATTTGTTGCCAGAAAGTGATCAGTGTTAGTTTTCTGTAAGACTTGCCACAAAGCAGATCATTTAATCTGAACTCAATTGCAATTTAAAATCTCAGTGGTTTAAAAAAAAAAAAAAAACCAATACTTGAAATAGCAAAGAAATCTTACTTGAGAAGGACTTTGGAGGGCTATAAATGCTCCTTTCTATAATTAGATTGTGAGATGTAGCCACAACCATATTACTTTACACTCTAAGATTATAACAGAGTAATCAACTGTTGAAATAGCTTAGCAAGGGAAGTAATAAACACATTATCACTGGGGTCTTTAAGGCAGCCTCACTATCTTTTTAAAGCATGCATTAGAAGTTATTAGACTTAGCAATCATTGTGCGAAATACCTGGTTAGTGGTATGCAGAGGCCAGATGATGGCTGCAACTATCTTTCTATGGGAGGCTACTAGAAGATTTACTGTGAGAAGGGAAGAAACCCCTCAAGTACTGACAGCGAAAACTGCACATAACTGCTTATACAGCAAAGCAGTACTGCCACTATCCTAGGCTGAGAGACCCAAGGTTTCTGCAGGCAGCTGTAATTTGAGCACTGATATGAACAAGAAGGTGTTAGAGAACTGGTAGCACTGTGGTCAATATGCTGGCTTAGACCAAGTGAAAAAACAAAATTACTTGAGGTCATTAGACAAGAGCTTTCGTTGATCAAGCATCTTTTTACCTAAGCAGAATTTGCATCTTGTATGTCATCTTACCAAGGAGACTGGCTAAGCAGCTTCTGATATCACTTCATTTTCAACAGTTTAGCATGCTAAGACATGAAGACATAAAAACAGGTCCACATGATGAGCTTAAAGGCTTTACTCTCTCTCAGGTAGTGTGAATAGCTTAAAGGAACTATTGCCTTCTGCAGTAAAATTTAAAGTTACAGGTTGGCATGGCCTTCAGACAGCAAGCAGAAGTAAACTAAGGATCTAAATTTTACCGTGATGCACAGTTAATCAAGTTTCTTTTGTAGGTTTTCACTAGAGAAGTTTTAGAAAAGGAGAAAAGGTGGCTACAATCTATTTCCTTGTACCAAGAGAAACAGCTCTATTTTGAAGTATTACAATACAAACAATACAAAATGCTTTACCAAAACCAATATTTGTGCTCTGGAAGAACACAGTGTGATATCTATGATTGCCAGCCTCTCACTGATAAGAGCTGCATGAAATCTTTATCCAAACCCACAAATAACTAGAAATTTGTAGTAAAGAAAAAAAAAACCAAAACAAACAGGCTAAATGCTTGCTCTCTGAACTGGTATGAGGCATTCAAGGCCTAGACTTGCATGGTTTTCAGTTTAAACTTCACGCTGCACAGCCTCACATTTACTGCGCTGTGTCTCGGCGCATTTCCCATTTTATCACATCAGAGTGAAATGACAATTGGATATGAAGAAACCATTTCAACAAAAGAAACAAGTCAAAACCTTCCACCTATGTTTAGGCTTCTACTGATATTCAGAAAGATTTTTAAAGTACGGTGTATTTTTCCATAGGTGTACATGGCAAGGATCTAAAAATAGGATTTTTCAATTCCTAACACCTATCATTTTCTGCTTTTAACCAGAAATGGGATATCTAAACACAGCAGGGCTGCCCTATGTCAGGTTTGAACCAACTCAGACAAGTTCCATTGAGTTCTTAAAGTGCTTGTGACTACTGTGCTCACTGACCCTGGGATAATCCCGAGTGCGCTCAGAAGTCACTCTGGATATAGAGCAGATCTTGCCCATCAGAATCAAACCCTGAAGCAACAAGTATGAAGCTTTTATTTTTTTAAAAGAAAAATAAAGAGAGAAAACAAACAAGAGTAGGACATGTTTCAGTACAGGCACCATTAAAGAGAAAGAAAACCCAAGTACATGGATAGGAAATTATGACATTTCAAACCAGTGCACGTGCATACACACGGCCATCCATTTGCACAGGAAGTGCAGCTCAGTCCCACACCTTTTCTAAAGCCCTGGTCCAAGTAGTGAAAGTCTGCAAACCATTTGCAAACCTAGCCCTCCATGGAGAAGTTCTGTTCTGTTTGTATAGCATTGCGGACCTACCAACCTGTCAGCCTCGCCTCTGTGCATGGGAAGATCAGGGAACAAGTTCTCCCAGAAGCTATGTTAAGGCACATGGAGGACAGGGAGGTGATTTGAGACAGCCAGCATGGCTTCACCAAGGGCAAGCCTTGCCTGACTAAACTACCAGCCTTCTATGATGGAGTGACTACATCAGTGGACAAGGGAAGAGCTATAGGTGTCATATCTGGACTTCTGTAAGGCCTTTGATGTGGTCCCCCACAACATCCTTCTTGCTAAACTGGAGAGATAAGGATCTGACAGATGGTTCAATGGATAAAGATTTGGTCAGATAGTTGCATCCAGAGGGTAGTGGTCAACAGCTCAATGTCCAGATGGAGATCGGTGACAAGTGGTGTCCTCAAGGGTCTGTATTGGGACCAGTACCATTCAATATCTTAATCAATGACAGACAGCAGGATTGAGTGCAGCCTCAACGAGTTTGCAGATAACACCAAGCTGAGTGGTGCAGCTGACACTCCCAAGGGACAGCATGCCATTCTGAAGGACCTGGACAAGCTTGAGAAGTGTGCTTATGTGAACCTCATGAGGTTCAACAAGACCAAGTGCAAGGTCCTGCATCTGAGTCAGGGCAATCCCCAGTCTCAATACAGGATGGGAGATGAAGGGATTGAGAGCAAGCCTGCCAAGAAGGACTTGGGGGTACTGGTGGACAAAAAGCTAGACATGAGCCAGCAGTGTGCACTCGCAGCGCAGAAAGCCAACCGCATCCTGGGCTGCATCAAAACAAGCATGGCCAGCAGGATGAGGGAGACAATTCTGTCCCTCTGCTCTGCTCAGACACTACCTGGAGTCCTGCGTCCAGTTCTGGATTACTCAGCACAGGAAAGGCAGGGACCTGTTAGAGCAGGTCCAGAGGAAGGTCACAAAAATGAGCAGAGGGATGGAACCCCTCTCCTGTGAGGAAAGGCTGAGAGAGTTGGGGTTCAGCCTGAAGAGAAGTCTCCAGGCAGACCTTATTGCAAGCCTGTGAGTACTTGAAGGGGGCTTATAAGAAAGATGGGGAGAGACTTTTTAGTAGGGCCTGTAGCCATAGGACAAGGGGGAATGGTTTTAAACTGAAGGAAGCTAGGTTCAGGCTATATATAAGGAATAAATTTTTTTTATGCTGAGGGCAGTGAAACACTAGCCAAGGTTGCCCAGAGAGGTGGTAGATTCCCCATCCCTGAAAACATTCCAGGTCAGGTTGGATAGGGCTCTGAGCAACCTGATCTGGTTGAAGATGCCCCTGCTTACTGCAGGGGGATTGGACTAGATGACCTTTAGAGGTCCCTTCCAACCCAAACCTTTCTATAATTCATTGTGCACAATAGGGTCTTGGTCTATGGCTCTGACTGGACCCTGACATTACCATGCAAATGTAATAATCTCAGTCCACATGAACATGAGCTTAGATTTACACAAAAAAATGATAACCTTTTAACAACATCAGGCTGAGGGCAGAGTTTGTAGCTTCACCTGTATTCAGGAGAGCTCCCACTTGCAAACATTTCACAATCCACTGCAGATACAAATATAAACTTAGCCCTGAAGCACTATCTCATAATTTTGCGTTAAGAACTCTACTAGATTAAGCAGGAAGATTTTAATGAAATCTCTTAAGCAGATTTTCATGAAATCAACAGAAACTTCATGGAAAGCCTTTCTAGACTGCTCACCCCACAGATTTCTTTTTAGGAGATTTGTTCATCCGGATTTACGCGAGTTATGAAAATATATATATGCACGAGGGCAGGTATTGCTAGCAGAGTGAGAAAATCCATCACTTAAAGCAGAAAGTAGCCTCATCTTGATAGGAACCTTGGTTCTTTCCTGCCTTTGTTTGTAATCCCAGCTCCAGGGATGTTTATATATACACTAGAAACCCATTTAGATGGAGCTGAGGTGGCTTTAAGCTACTTGCACAGGCCCAAGGCTCTGTTATCATTACCAAGCTGGTACAAGAAGTTAAATAAACATCTTGGGCAGTATAACAAACAGCCCAGCACTCACAGCTGAGCTACCTCCCTTGAGACAAAATCTGTGACAATCCCCACCAGGTTGCAAAAAGCCCTTTAAGTAAGACCTTCTGGAGTGGAAGTCACAAAAAAAAGCCTTGTAAACTAGTAAATACTGGTTTAAGGAACAATTCAGGTTGGACATCAGCATAGATCTGCTTTACTGTTCTGTAGAACCAAGGTTTGTATTTACACTAGAGATGGAAGAGTTTTCCAACCTAATGGATGTGGCAGGTTGTGTCACATGTGTAGACTAGACCTGAGGAGACCAAACTTCAGACAAGCCATCTCATGTTTCTCTTGCATCATTGAACTTCAACCAGAGCTATGTCCCATGAAGAAAAACGCATACTCTTTAAAATTTTGCGTGGCGAGAATGACATAATAATGCAAGCAATCCTCAACTGTGAGTAAGGACTTTCATTACTGCTTCATGCAGGTAACTTGGTAATGACATTCATGACCATTAGTTTGAGCCATCTGTGGTTTGTAACACTTGCAGTTAAATACACCGATCAGCCAATATAATCAAGCTTCTAATCAGGATAGTAACCAAAATACCTTGAAATAGACCACAACTACCTGTTACAAATTAATTTTTATTTTATTTTTATTACTGTTTTAATCAAACTATGGTGAGGTACAGTAAAAGAAAGATAGAACCTTTTTAATGCCCTAGGGAGGAAGTTGCCAAAGTGAGACAGGGTATTAATATATTTATGACTAAATGAGGCCAACAGTATTTAGTGAATAAAACAGGACACTTCTGTGGCGTTTAGACAGTCAAGGATCCACTGCAAAAAAAGGCATGCACTGTGTCACTACTGCCTGATGAGAACTTGTATTTACCACCACCACCGTTACCCCCAACACCCCAGCAGTTATGTGTTTGGAAGAGAGTATCACAGAACCCTGAAAAAAGTGTCACTGATATTTGACACCTTTCAAATGAGTTTGCCAACAGCCTTTCATTCTTTCCAGGTTAAATAGTTAGAATTGCTCCCCACCTGGGGCAGAAGGGCACACCACATAGGACACAAAGCACATTCCTGCTCTGATTCACAAGACTGCGACATGCAAATCTTGCTCCGTTCTCAGGGTTCCTTTCTTAACACATTCACTCACAAACCTAAATTTGAAACTGAGCCTAACATACCCAGTCCTCCTAAATAGGTGTAAATGCTTTTTTTTTTTTGTAGAGGCTACCACATCAATCCAGATAGATCCTCTCATATTAAATCTCAGTGGGAATATTTTCAGAATAGTATGCAAGTCCCATCTTCAGTGACAGCCATTACCCATGCAATGGGGAGAGGTACAAGTTGGGGGATTTGCCTGGGGAGAGAGGTCTATCCATGTCTTGCATTTTGTATTAATGAGGTTGTGGAAACCTGGAAACGTCTAAGAGGACTCTATTTTGCTGCCCATTTAAATGAATGATAAAGAGGCACATGGGGAAAATGAAGGCCCCTTCCTGACACTTATTAAAAGGGTTGAGCTATTTTATGTGTCATCAGGGAAACATGCATTGATTTCACAGAGATGAGCTGGGTAATGGAATTCAGAGCTTTTTAGTTGTAGCCACTAAGTCAACTGCAGATCATTAATGACAAATAAGAATCATCCCATTGCTCTTTCACAATATCTGTGAAGCTAGCTTACATCACTAATGCAAATCTCAGGATGACCTCATTTTTTATCACCTTTTCAAAGAGAGTCCCAAACTACAATTTCTAGGATGGTCCCTCTGAGATTTCTACTGGTTTCAAAATCTGTGAGGAACAAGAACACAAAGCTATACCAAGAAATAGTTTGCTACATTCCAAAACCATCATAGTAGAGCTCAAGTTAAAGGAGAAAAAGTTGTATGACTCAGTCAACTAATTACGTAATTAAAATTTTGTAGTGTGCCCTGACATTCTGTTCTATTGTATGACACATGAAAATTATCCAGCTTGCTCTAGCAAGTACATATTTCAGTAGTACTTGCTGGATTTTCTAGTTATCTGTATCTGATATTAGATATATTTTAGGAGAAATTAGTAAGTCTATTTAAATTTTAAGCAGTGGCTGCAGCCTCTGTGCAAACATTTCATTAGTCTTTCAGACCAAAAGTAAAAGGATGGTGCAAGATAACTACTTTGCCCCTGCTGAAGTGAAAGAGGTAGGAAGTAGTCCAGTCTGTGCGAAAGTGAGCACGGTCAGTGTTTTATGCAGATTAGCCAGAATGTAAGGGGTAGTAGAATCATAACAAATGTGTTCAGCAGAGATCAAGAGTCACTGCGCCTCAACAGGCTGTACACTGTTTTATAATGGAAGTGTAAAGATTTGTACTGCCAGAGTACTTTGAGCTTTGTTACAGTGACACCCAGTGGCATATAAAGTTTTCTTGCTTGTGGCAACATATTGCCGATAAATCTATTTGTGTACTACCAGCTTGAAAAACATTTCTTTTCATGATCCTGTAACTAACTTAGACATCAGAAGGAAATGCATCAGCTGAAGTCTTCAGACTGGGTTGATTTTTAACATATTTATATAAATTACCTGCTAGTATTGAGAAAGGCAGAAGACTCCATTTAGTTATGGAATTTGTGGGTGCCTGAAACTTCTGAAAAGCATGGATCCACTACCCAGTTCTGAAAATCCCAGCTTGCTGGTTTCAAAGACCACTTTAAGATAGTCATATCACAAAATTCCTAAATGTATGCATTCATGAAATAACTAGATACTTTGCTGGGAATTGCAGAATTAAAACCTGAGAAAACATTATCTTTTCTGGCACAGCTTCTTTAATCCAGCTACTATGACTTAAAAGTCATTAGAACCTCAAAAATAGATCCCTGTAGACATCTTTTCCCCAAGTCCTGTGAAAAGGAACCTAACAGGGCGAGTCAGGTGGTAAACTTGAAGGAGGGTTCAATGTCACAGGAAAAAATGCTGGTCATTGCAGACCAAACTAAATATTTATCAGAAGGCAGCCACCTTCAGAAGGCAGCAGAGAAAGCCCACCTAAATTAGTTTTTTACTGGTCAAAAAAAGTAACATGAAGACACAAAAACAGGCGAAAGGCATCTCCGCCCTTCTCCACGCAGGGCATGCTAAAATTATGAAAGGCTCTAATTTGAGGTAGAAGTCACATGCCAGAAAGGACCAACTTGGACACGTTTTGCCATTCCAATGAGAGTTATAGCCTGTACTACTGCCTGCTTCTTCTGCGTGCTTATGTTTAAGATTCAGTCATTGATTTATTTAGCATATATGAACAGACATGCCCAATCTCTAAACCAATTTCAACATTAGATCACAGTTTAAACATCCTTCTGTACTGCAGGATGGCAGAACCATGCTCTATCTAGGAAGTATTTTTTTTTTAATTTGAAACAAGGTTTGTATTGATACAGAGAATATACTTCCGTCTGAGTCCAGACCCTCAGTGTGAATTGGTAGTTCAAAGAAGAGCATAGAAAGGATAAAAAGGGAGTATCTGGCTCAGTATGCAAGATCTTTTCTGATCTTCGTAACTAACTTCTCCCTATGTGAAGGGATTAAATCACATCTTTCCTAAGCTTATGGGGGATGTTTTCCTGCTAACTTGTTCTCCAAACACTTTGGAAAACACTTTTGCCAGGCAACAAGAGAAACCAAAATGAGCCCTGTACTTCAAACAAGGGGACAGTTTTAAGGTCATGCAAGAAAACGAGATGAAACAAATCCAATTGCACCTTGGCAGCAGCTGGAGATGCAGCCTACCATAGCAGAGGACTGATACATCTGCTGAACTGTATGGTGCTACTGAAAGCGAGGTCACTGAGGATCTAATTCTTAATGCAATTTCTTTTATGGGGAAGAAAGAAAAAGTGTGCATGAGGTGAGCCCCAGGCCAAACAAGTGTACAGCAGGCAGGAGCAAAGTTGCATGTTTTGAGCATCAACTTTTCCAAGAAAGAACCCTGAAAAGTAACAGCAAAACGGGCCAATGTATTTCTCTCTTCCTCCCTCCTTCCCCACACCGTTCTTGGCACAATGGAAGGGGGGAGAAACGTAGAAAAGGTTATCAGGGGCTGATAGAGCTAGTCCCCACTGAGTTAAGGTCTCAGTGTTGACAGTTTTACAGGAGTGCTATAGTGCAGTGTTTCCTTTCTCCTGGTAAACATGGCTAACAGAGGAGAGGGACTGGAAAGAGTGCTTTAAAAGACAAAATGTTATGCTTATTAACATGTTATCAAGCAAATTTGTTTCAATGAATAAACTCATTGCTGGTGGTTCCTCAGTTAACGTACTATTCCCGGCTTATTTACAAGACTTCACATCTCATTCTTCTCGGCATGCATTTTATTCATAACATTTGATACAAAAAATTACTGATGTGACAGAAGATGAGTTGCAAACAGACTCTAGCTGTAGACCAGTATCTTCATTCTTACCAAAAAGTCATAAATCCAATGCAAGCCAAGCCTTTTTGCAAGAATGCTGAACTAGTACAGTTCTTACACTAGTAGGACTAGTGCAAGACTCTTACACTAGTAGGAAACACCATGGCTTTCAGCACATTCATAAGCTACATCATGCCTTCATCATGCAGGCCTAAAAAAAAAAAAACAAAAAACAAAACACCCTTTTATATGAATAAGAGGCCTCGCTATATCCTAGGTGAAGTACTGCACAGCATACAGCAGTTTCCCCAATAGTTAAGAGCTTCCTCCGCAAATTTTCTTACTGCAGCAGGAAAAGCACTGCTGTATATACCAGCATCACACAAGGAATCTGTAGCAGAAATGGGGACTGCATTTAATTGTTGCTGTATTTTGCATTACCTACACAAAAGTATAGACATACGAGAGCCTTTTCTCATACGACCGCAAGAACATAAACCTTGCCCCTTCTTTATGTATGCTTGCTTGTATACAACCAATCCGGTTCATTTACAAGTGACAGCACAACTCATGTTCAGCCTCCATCAATCTGCAATAATGCTGTGTTGTATAAGCAGAAACTATTTCTGGTAAAACAGGTACAGGATAATGTCACACAGGTGGCGTTTTATACACTCTCCTTTGTCTCCTGCAAGTGTAATGGTGCTAGAGATTCAAACGTACAACAAACATCGCTTAACATACAATACAAAATTCTCTTTAAAAGACAAAATTGCTGAAGCAATTTTAAACATTTTCAGAAGCAAATGTTGCTCAGACAGACAAATCTCATTTTGACATGCGCCCCAAAAATAACCACATCAGACTCAGAATTTATATCTACATAAAGAAGGTTAATGAACCAGGCAAATTGTACTGCATAGGAAACAAATGCCAAATATTGCTCTTAGCTTTTTCTTGTGAGTCAGTGGCTGCTGTGGGAATGGGGGTACTAAAATAAATAGTACCACATACTTAGTACAGTTGGAACATTCCAAAATGCCATGAAGCTGTCAGTCTGCATGTCAGAATCAATGTGCAAGCTTGTCAGGAGAAAGGCAGGGTAAATTTGGAGCTTTAAATAGTCACCATCTTTTACAGTTGTTTATTAGCAGTAGTGGAAGGAAGGCCTCCTTATGATTACAAATCGGGCTCTTTGTTTGGAACTGCACTGTAATTCCCTTTTCATGTGAGGTTTGTAAGGTATACATATTTATTTATGTCTGAAAAAGAAAAATCCTAGTCAGAGGTGACAAAACAATTCAGATTATTTGAAGATGCTTAGGGCTCCAATCCAAGATTAAGCTTGGAAGCATTAACAAGGTTTAGGGGAAGGGGGGCACTGGGGAAACCAGTTTTAACTGCTATTGACAGAAGCTGAAGTTCAGCAAGGCAGCTGCTTTGAGGAATCACAGAATCCCTAGGGCAAACCCCAAGGGTCCAAGCTCAGCATTTAATCAGCTGTTTCAAAGAACTCTCTGCCGAAGGACCTTGGGAGACCACCAAAGGTCCAGTTTAATAAGAAACCTACCACTAACTTCTGTGGGCTCTCAGTTGAAAACCTCAATGCAAATTGCTTAAAAAAAAAAAAAAAAAAAGTCAAGCAAGGCTCAATGTCCTGCCCAGACTCAGGTGGCACTTTTCCTCTCAGACAGCTACTTTTCAGGTCTGTTCACATAGAATATGTAGAGGTACTGAAGGCTTTGCTTTGTATGTATACACACACACGATTAAATACATATCTGCACCTTGTTCCAATTTTCCTTTGCCTGCTGCTTACCAAGTACATCTCATCACCTCACATCTGTATATAAAACTGTGCCTACAGGTACTAATTATACCCTCTTCTAATTTAATAGGAGGTAGGAGGTTTGCATCAACTATTAATTTGCTGATTCCCAGACGCTCAATGAAACATCCAGGAACCATAGTCATGGTTGGGGATTAGCTGACCGTGGGGACATTTTAGTTGTGTGTAAGGAAGACTGTATGTTCTGCAATGCTATTCAGAAATATTTGACATGACTCAGATAGAGCAAGAATAATGTGAGGACTAAAAAAAAATTTCAAATTTTAATTTTACTTTCAAGGTTTAAGTAATGAGACCTGAACAGCAGATCCATACATCTAAGTTATGTGAAAGAGTCACCTTGGAATGAAAGTAGTTTTATTGGGTAAACACTGTTACAGGGTTTTGTGGTTTTGATGGTGGTGGTGTTGTGAGTTTTGATGGTTTGGTTTTAAATGAAACACGGTTCCACTGATCCATAACCATTTTCTACAAGTCTTCCCAAAGGTCTGAAACAACTCTAACTTATTTTATTACGTTTAGGAAGATAACTTGAAGAAAATACAAATTAAATTAGTAACCAGATTTAAAACATTTCTATCTGCATTTTAACAGTGCTGGATGCAGGACAATAAGGTAGTTCCCTTCTACCTTGGTTGGTACAGCCTAAAATTCACTTGTTTCAACTACTAACAAGAAAGCTGTGGTCCTGCGATGTCAGTGAACTGCTGTAGAGATCAACATCCATGGGTATCTACAGACACAGGCAATCCTGAACTCAGAAATTGCTTTGTGGTAAAACTACATACATGTAGGATGCAATTAATTCTTTCTATTTTATACTCATTGCAAATATGAGAAGTTTTGAGGTTTGTAAATAATTATGTTGTCTCTACACATGGAGTTTTTGACTATTTGACAGCAGAGGTTTTGGGGAAATGGGAAAGAGATATCTCTGCAGCAGTTAACACTGGTTAACATTTCCAGTTGACACCTGCATTTTAGGTATGCGCAGACATACAAGCTAGCGATCTCTGGTAGCATTCTTTGAAAAGATGCCTTCAGTGAAGGCCAATAAGGATGTACCGAATAGCTCACCACTCTCACAGTGTAGCTACATAACCTACTTCCACAGCTTAATGCTATGTGTGTCACACCACAAAAATATTTACAAACACGTCCTTATTGTGGGCTTGAGAAGGTAAAGTTAACTATGAGAATTACTCATTAAAACTCAGATGAGGGTTAGTTGTGTTATGATCTACAGCATCTCTTAGACATAAATAAGAGCATAAGTGGCTGAGTGACCACACTGGTAATATTCCCTCTTATATTTTCAAAAAGCCACATCACTGCCCATTTTCTGCTAAGTTGATTGCTTGATTGATATTTGTCTGTTCAATGCAAAATATGACACTGTGCCTTCTCTATTTCACATGGAAATTACAATTTAATTCTGGTCCTAAGAAAACATCATGAAAGATATTTTCTTGAGTACAGTAAAACTGTTTAAGATAATAATTTGGATATAGCAGCAATGCCTCTTAATCATTGAGAAAAAAATTATTACCGCACACTTCTACCTTCTCTTTTCCACAGGATGTTGTCATTTTTCCTTATACTACACATTATTTCCCATTATTTTTAAAAGCTATACCTTTGCAGTCTCTAACAACTCTAACACCGCAATAGCAGCTTCAGCATGAACCTATTTAACAGAAACGAGGTTTTCTTATAGATTCTCTGTAAAGACTATAAATGCATTCTTTCCGTGACAGTTAGAGTTTAAGGAAATATCTCTTGACTTCATGTCCCATGGTTTAGTTGCTGAGCTATGTGGACAAACTGATTAGGTGGCCAGTACTGCCACCTAATGATTCAGTAACCAAGTCTTTTGACGAAAAAAATCAGAACTGCATCAAAACCATTGCAGAAAGGACTTATAAATCTAATTACCTGAAATGGTGCACGTCAACTACATGTAAAGAACTAGGAAGAGCTGATAATAGAATTCACCACTACTTGCCTGCTGCAAACAGTGGGTATGCAGGTAGTTTTTATATACAAACCCCTCGGTTCACCAGATTTAGACCAGTTCTAACCAAAAGGTGTCCCCACTGAACCACAGAAGTGCTGTTAAAGGTATGTTTCTGGAGCATCTAACAGCCAAGGAGGCTGCTGTTGTCTGGTAACTCAACTCTCCACCCCCACCAAAAAAGGAAACCCTTCTCAGGGGACCCCTCTACATCATTGCATAGCACAGTGGAGAGGCTGCTAACAGCATAAGCTCTCTTCCCCCATTTCAGTTCTGAAATGGGAATTTCAGCTGGGGGAAATCCAGTTTTTAAATCAGAGATTTCATTCATTATTTCCACCTTAATAGGAAGAAACAATCCCTCTGTTTCGGCTAATTGCGTGTAAACGAAGAATGGTAGCTGCTACAAGAAAGCAGCTTCCCACTGCACAAAGAGCACAAATTTCACTGAGTTAAGTATTCCTCAGAACATTCTATTAGTCCATGACAGTACCACAGTTGCTTTTACTTAGTAACCAATGCATGGATGCTGTATCACATTTGTTGCCCTCAATGCTGTACCTTCACTCCATCCTACCCACAGGTTATTTCCCAAAACAGAATTAACAATACAATTTCCAATACAGAACTGTCTGTTATAGCATTTGATATTCTCGTACAAATGCCCCAAGCTCCATAAAAGTACAGGTAAATTAAACTCCTTCAGCTGAACAGATAAAAGCTTATGTTTACCCTACCCTGATATACCAACTCTAAAGCCATCCGAGCCCATGCAGGCTAGTGACGCACAATAGAATAGGACCGTGCCAGACCAGGTGTTACAGTTTCCAACGAGAACATACAAGGTTTTGCGAACATTTGCTGAAAAACCCTGTAACTCCAAAGAACTTTAAACCAGCTCACTCAAATGATTTAAACAATTAGAGTTTTTAACTAGCAACAGCACTGTGATACATGAACCAGGCTTACAATTCAAACTGTGCACAAGTGCGATAGCTAATACAGGAGCTCATGGAGGTTGAATTTGGTGAGGGTTGGAACAACCCGCACATTCTGTTAGCCAAATCCTGCAACAGTTTTGCCAATTCAGATCACTGGCACACAAAGCACAAAGGCCTCCAATACAATTCAGAAATATATGAAAAACTACAGACTCATTCCAGAAGTTACAAGGCTAGAAAATTGGTTGAGACAAAACTCTGTAACCCACCCCACACTTTGCAATCCCTACCTGTTGTGCGCTTGAGGAAGGTAGAACAGACCACTGCATTCCTGAGACCAGCTCCAAGAGACAAAAGCTGCATGGTACCCAACAACCATCCACAGCAGCACTTCCCTAATGCTTCTCCCTCCCTTCTCTTATATCACTTTCCTTTCTTTCCCCAATCGTGGTTACCATGTGCTAGCAATTATTTTTAATTAATCCATATCAGCTGATAGCCCCTAACACCACAACTTCTTCCGCTGCAGAAGCAGACTGTAATCTGAATTGTATTGAAGAGGAAGTGCAGATTTATAGAAGGGGAAGGAGCATAGCATTAGCTACAGAAGCAGTAGGTCCTAAAGCTTGGGGAGGAAAAGGAGAAGTCTGTGCTACAAGAACCCAACAAGTTTTCCATGAAGCCTGAGGCAAAAGCTTGGCAAACAAGCAGAGACTTTTAAACATAACCTGGGCTAGTTTTCTGGAAAGAATCTCTTAAAAATAAGAGGTAAAAGTTAAAAACTGATTTAAATGTCACTTGTAATACATCATGCTTTCATACCTGCAGACAACACAAAGAGGTTAGTTGTCCTTTGCTTGTCTTAACAGCCTATTCTTCTCTTGATTTCTGCTTACTGACCTGGTAGCACATTATTTGGCTTGTAATTTTTGCCTGCATCTCACAGAGATAGCAAAACTCATTTCACTGGAAAAGGAACAAAAACCAAAATGCCAAAACCAAGCAACCTGATAAAGTCCAAAATAATTCCTGGGCATGTTTCTATTGAAGTTTATATATCCATTCTTCCAGATTAATTTGGGAGCAAGCTAAGAGTAGGGCTTGATTAGAAAGAACCACAGGGTTTTGGCACACCTACTTAACCAGAGTGGAAAGCAAGGTGGAGCTTGGCAGCAGCTGCTCATCGCGCAGCTGAGCTTGCTGCTGCTGACAAGCCCAGTTGTGCTAATTCACAGATGGAAGGATGTAAACACAAAACCAACCCTTACATCTCCTGTCACATATGAATGCACCACGTAATACCTTTCCCGAATGCATAAAGCTTGTGAAGGCACAAGTGATGCAATGTCTTGACTATGTCCCTTTACCATGCTTTTTGTTCTACCTCTCACTTGTGTGTGTGGGTGTCAGGGCTTCCTGATGCCAGTGCTGATCAGAGCACAGCGAAATTCCACGTCACTGGCTGCACCCAAACTTAGAATTGGCCCTGGAGGCATCTGCCTGAATAGCTGTAGTTTGGTCTTTTGAGCATGGCATGCCTCGATCGCAGTTTTTAGCCCTTTGGGAAGAAGAGAGGAATGATTCATCTGTGTATAGTGTGCTAAATAAGTGGGTGTTTTCATTTAAATAAAAAGAGATCATCCAGATCTCTGTGTTTCTGATAAGACATTTTACAAAAACATTTAAGAAAAGATGCTGTGCCTCTTATATAGGTCTGCAGTAAGTGCCAGGAATGGATAGTGGAGTTGGCCGACTGATTGTATTAACCACAAGCTGATGGAAATAGAAAGCCTACCCCGATATTTTGTCACTAACCATTTATAGCAAGGAACTCTTGACTATCTTTATGCTTCTCTTCTTGTTTAACAGGAATACCACAGTGGCAAGGACCCTCTCCTTTTAAAAGCCGTGGACCTCATCATGATGTGGAAGGACTCTCTCCATCAGTAAGATCTCATGAGAAAGAGGGGCCTGATTGAGGCTTCTAGCACATGTTGTAATAGCACTAGAAACAATTGCTGGCAAGACGTTTCTAGGAACATGCAAAGATTTTTTGTGCCTTCCACTTGTGACAATGTGTGATACTCGGGCTTCTGATTTGGCGTTACCAACAATATAGCTCAAGGCTATTCTGTTTGCAGGATGGGCAAGCACAGGTGATGATCAAGGGGACGGAGGAAGGCAGATGCACAAAATTAGCTTGAAAGCCCAAGAGCAGCCTTCTGCAATCAATGTGAGCACAGGTTACCAACGAGGAGGTGAGTGTAACTGGAATTCGGAATAATTTGAGGGAGCAAAGGACATGGCTGAGGGTGGTTGCAGCTCTCAGAAAGCAAAGGTTAAAAACAATGAAGGAGCTGATCCTTTTAAAATTATAGTGTGTAAGGAAAGGGGCGTGCAACTCTTCTCTCACATTCTCACTTCAAATCAGCACCCAAATCTTGGTCCCTTTTGCTGTATTACAATGTCATTAATAGTTTCTATTTTAAGAGTGGCTTTAGAAAGAAGAGCTGGAAGCTGCCTTACACTGTTAGTGCTCACCCCTTACTGTTCAAGCAGATCTAGGGAGTCTGAGCAGTTGTGCATTATGCCTTCACAACCTTTTCAAGCCTTCTCCAAATCTTTTTTAAGAGAATCCCAGCAAATTTTCTCCTTTGAATGTCTGTCTGTGTGCAAATTTTCACATCTTCTTCCAGCTAAATGTCCACGTATATAATCCACCAGGACATTTTTGATCTAGTCAGAAATTGGTATTTTTAGAAATCTTCACTAGACTCGCTGCTGCACTGTGGATGGCTAAGTTCAGGTATTCCTCTGAATGGGGAGTCATCAACATCTGAGGCCAAATTTCCCAACATGTTCAGATTTACTCAATATTTAGCTGCAAAATAGGGCCAAGCACCTTGTCCTGCTGCCTGACCGGACCCTAGGTCTGCCACGGGCTGCTGCTGTAGGTGTCAGGGCATCAACCCGGGGAAGAGGCTACACATCATTCCTGCCGCATCTTTGCTGCTGGGTAGAATAGCTGGTACAGTCAGAGAGCAATCGAAAGGCTTTGTCAAAATCCATAGCACGTTTTCCTTATTATAGCCACACTTCATTAATCAAGATGAGAAACAGCCTTTAAGAAAAGAGCTTCATTTCCTGTGTAGCAGGCTACTATGTAATAGGGTGCCTCAGGGTAGAATATCAGAATTTTTCATCAGTGTGTCATGTACCAAAGCAAGCATTTTTCCCTGTACATGGGCCGCTGACATAAGAAGGAGGAGTATAAAAGCATAAAACCATGGTACAAAAGATCATCAAAGGGCCGGAGCATTGGCCTGTGACTGAGGCCGTGGGTAGAAGGTTATTTTAATCCAGCATAACGTATGTAGCAGCTGGAAGATGTAATTCACCTTCCTGCGGTGTCTCCCTTCAGCACCACCATTTGCACAGCCAGGCAATAAGCCGCAGTTACTGAGAGCGAACCATACGCTTTCGTTGGGTGAGGTTTGAGGCAGGCCGGTTCCTGAGGTGGCTCTCTTGCTCCTAACACCGCCAGCGACACAACACTGGCCACAGCAAAACGCAGCCACAAGTGGGGAGGGATGGGGGTGGGGGGAGGAGAGCGGCAGGAGGTCTGCACTTCTCTGTGGCAACATGGATTTATATTAAATAACAGTGACATTAAGTTGTGAGATCAGGAGACTTGTTTGTTTCAGCCACTGATTTACTGGGTGAGCTCAAAGAAGTTGCTAAATCTTCTCTTGTTTCTATGTTCCCCAATTAAAATCAGGGGACATACTGTAACAGGGTAGTTGTGATTATTTAATTTGTCATATAAAATACATTGATATAAACTAAAATACACAGAATGGGTTTTGCCTGTTTCCTTTAATTTTTGAAAACAAGTAAGTAGACGAAATCTTGTGCCCTTCAAACCCAAACAGAATCTTTCTTTGTGTGAAATGTTACATAAACCTTAGTGGTTGTTCATTTTTTATTGTATTATTTTTAATAATACTGCAGATGTTTCAGAAAAGGGCAATATTGTTTCTACCGCATAAAAAAATCATCACAATATAGTTGTTTTTTGCATTTACTCCTTCATATTGTTTCAAAAAACCCCCAAACCGAAACACTAATACTATTAGGAAATTGACCCTCCCACATCCCTCCCCACAAAAGAAAAAATATTTTTTTAAAAATCAGTAAAGTGTTAAACAAGTCAGATATTAAACGCACACATTTACAAGCACAGCACATTAGTAATACTGTATAATACTTTTGACCATGCCAAGCCATATGTATGTGTATAAGCCTTGGGTGAAATGGTTCATAGCAGCAGAATAGGAAGCATGTTCCATACAAAGTACATAGTTCCTGTGGAGATATTTGGATGAGTACAACTGTTCAAAATACACTGATGAGCTAAAATGCACAAGTCAATTTTTTTCTGCTACAGCAGCGTGTGGTATGATTCAAAGGGCAATCTTGACTTGCCTGGGATTTTCATTTTGTGTCTACTGGATGGCCAGTTGAGTGGTGTGGGTTCCACCTCTTGGCGCGCTTTACTGTAAACATTCATGAGGAATCCTGATTGCTGAAGATAACTCCCTTGAGATCAAGGCCAAGTGTATCCTGACAGTGATCTACATTTGCTCACTCTTCACTGGTAAGAAAATGTGTTGACCTTTATACTCTGGGAGGGAACATAATCCATCCTAGGGCCCATACGTGGCTTTGGGGCATTAGTTCTGCAACTATGATGGGTGGAGAGAAAGATCACGGAAAGGGACACTGGATTCAAAATATTTATCACTCATCAGAACTTTCAAAAATGTTAAGGCTTTGGAGTGGGCATTTTTTCAATGTCAATATGTAGCTTTAAGTTGCTTTGTTCTATTTTCTGTAGTTATAGAACTCAACCTGTGGTTTCAATTCTGGAAGCATTTCTTTTCCAGAAGTATCATTTTCCAATGGGACTGTGATTTTCATTGGTAACCTCCAGTTCTGGATGCCAAGCTGAAGACTCCCTCTGAGGGAGACCAGCATTCACAAGATGATGATGGTTCCATACCTTCCTAAAGGCAGGCTCCTTGAAAATGTCCTTTCCAAAGCACCTAACGATGGACACATGCGAAGCCAAGCAGGGCTTAAAATACTTGAAGTAGAATTGTGGTCGAGAAGTTCTCTCTTAGACTTCCACCTTACCACATGAAAAACACAAATCAGATGAAGTAAAATTAAACAGATCTATTATATTTTAATGCTGTGACTTAAGACAAAGTGATTCTACGGAAAAGCTTTTTTAAGAGGTAACTGTAAAGTGCTGACTACATATAGAGTTCTGTGTAGTATTAAGATATACTGAGGGACTTGTAGTGAAATGTTTCCTCTGCAGAAGGCCAGCAGCCACTTCTGTTTCTAATAACTCCAGATGGTGGTATCTGAGCTTTGGCGATTCTGAATTGCTGAGAAGAAGCAGATTTTATGACATTTCTTCTGAGCTGTCTTAGGCTGTTGCTCATTTCTCCCCATCAAATACTGTGCAGTGTAGTTCCTCCCCAGGATTCACATACAACCATTATATAAAAACACAGGACAAAAAAAAATGTTTGGAATATTGGCAGAAAAAAAAAAAATAACCCCAAGAAATATTCTAGAGATTTGGATCCTGGGGCTAGCATTTGCATACCTCGTAGTAACAACCATCCATCAGTTGGATTCACATATAAAATCTGTTTTAAATCAGGAGACAGTTCATACAACTGATAGAATAAAAGGCCCTGATACCACAAACCCAATCATGCTCCTTTTGCAAAACAGAGAAGTCACAACATCCCTGTCTTAATTCCTTTATCTGCACCATATATAAATTACCTCCTGGAACTCTTGTAGAGATTAATCACCCTAGGGAAGTGGTGGATTCCCCAACATCGGGCACATTTAAGATTCAGCTGGACAGGGTGCTGGGCCAGCTTGTCCAGACTGCTTTTGCCAAGAAAGGTTAGACCAGATGATCCTTGAGGTCCCTTCCAACCTGGTACTCTATGACTCTGTGATTCTGTAATTAAGGACCAATTACTGTAGCCTTCCACCAAATAAACTCCTATTCTGACTTCAGTGCCACCCTCAATACCATTCCGGACAGAGCGATCAGGACCTAATCTCAGAGTATCTAGAAAGCACCTTGAAGATGAGAAAAGCTACATAGTGCTATGCATTGTCATTACAGGATCCTCCATTTCTTTCGAGGGCAATGAATAGATGTACAGGCAGCCAGACTGGCAAACAGATAAAAGAGACAGTCAGACAGGCCAAGGTATGCAGAGCTCTAAACCTGCTTTTTTTTTCCTCAGAAGATCTCCACATACATAAAGTAACCTTGATCTCCTGTTGTACAAGCATAGACAAACACATTTCACTTCAGGGGGTGGGAAGTGTCAACTGAAATGAAGTACTGGCCACCCAGACACTAAAGAAAATGAAATAGCTTTAGCGGTCTCCTGAAGCAGTACACATCATCTTAGAGACCATTAACTTACAAGAGCGGGGAAATTCATAGCTCCTAAGAAATATTCTCTATCCAATCTCCAGAAAAACAACGACTCAGAAGTGGGCCCATTCCACCACATTATTAGACCTGTTGAAGCAACGGGAGGGTGGAGGGAAGGCGATAAGAGCAGCTGAGGTGGTGCTTCCTGTCGGCTTCACAAAACCTGCCCTGAAAGAAGAGCTTTGCTGGGTGCAAACTCCGTCGTAGAGCTGCCCTGGCCTGGGGAAAGGCTGAGGGGCACACAGCCTGGCGCAGGAGCCATGGCCTCAGCTGGGAAGGCTCCCTTGGATTTCAACGGGGATTTCACGTTTAGAGAGCAACATGCAACAGCAGTCACAAGTCACCCCCCCCCAACCCCTCACAATTGCTTCCAATATAAACAAAAGGACATTCTGGTCCCCTTTATATACATACATTAAAAGCTGAAATGGTCTGAAATGCTTACGTATTAGTATGCGTATATCTATACAACATTACACCTGCCAGAAACCAAAGTAGAAAAGTTTTACAGCACATTATACAGGTCCCGCTAACTTCTAAAAAAACGTTTACTGAAATCACCATATTACAAGAAGTCATCACTAACATACCATATAATACTATTTCTTTCTCTTTTACATAATCATTACTTATATAGTAATTTAAAAAATCACTTTTAAACAAGTATACAATTTTCACTTTAAAATTAACTGGTTAATAAAATTTTGTGCAAAACAAGCCAGCCTCTATAATTAAGTGAATTTATTTATTTATTTATACAAAAAAAAATAAAACAAAAAACATAGTTCTTTCAGAAATGCGTCTCCTTTTCTGTAATGGTTGAAATGGCGCCATCTCCTTTCAGTTTGGCATCGCAGTCATTTATTGCTGCAATGTAGGCTGCTCCTCCGAGTTTCCCTCTCATTTTCAGATCTGAGCTAGGTGTAATCAACTTCCTGAATTTCTAGAAAATTTGAGAAAATGGAAATCATCATCTTTTTCTTGGTCACAGACACACGTTTCTTAAACAGATTGACTATAAAACCCTCTTCTCTTGCATGTCTGCTTCTCATTTCCCTGTTCTAGATACATCCATGAAACTGCATGCCACGCAGTCCTTTACAAACCACAGCAGGCCAAAGGCTAGAGAATGAAGGCAAAGCCAAAGTGAATTTTCATGCTGATTTACAGTAACATTCCCTTCCATGAAGAAATTCAGCACAACGCGCTAGGTAAGGCCTGTTATACGGGTACGTTTTGTTTCTCATGCTATAGTCAAAGAATATATACCAAAAAAAAAAAAAAAAAAGAAACTGCCAATAAAGAACAAAAGAAAGGTATGTGTTCAGCTGAGAACTTTCTCTGTTATAGCAATAACATCAATAGCAGCATTGCCTCTTACAGCCTGGGGAGCAGAGATGTTGCAGGAAGTTGGCTTCCTGAGAAGCTTCCAACTGTAATTAAAAAAACCCTCTCATCGTTCGTGTACAGAAAAGATAATGACCTACCTGCAGTGCTTCAGACTACAAGGCAATGCAAAACAAGATTCTATAAAAAAAGTCTATCTACTTGCAGTGACAGGGTAAGGTTCATGAATTAAGGAAATATTTAATGTAAAGATTTGTGCAAAACTTCCTTTTCTGACATGCTAAGAAAACTATATTATGGACAATTCATTTTTTTGTTTATATACCCATAGGAAGGAGTTTCTAGGTAGTCTCCAGGCTGCATTTAATCAGCTTAATGGAGTCATTTCAATATGGAATGCCATCAGGCAGCACAATAAATTGCATGTTAGCTTCTCCGTTCAAGAATGCAGTAACTATTACATTGAGAGATACTCAGTTATATTCAGAAGTCATACGCTTTGGTTCTGAGTGGAGATTGATTTTGAAAGTGTAAGTATACAGTGTGGGACAGATCTTTCAAATGTGATAGATAAGTTAGTGAGCCCCAGGCATCCTAGACACAGAAATTCCCACTGTTTTGTTCTTGTTCTTCACGTTGGCATTATCCTGGCGAGTATCAGAAAGACTGAGAAAGCATGAAAGGGGCTGAATAAAGTCCCTTCCACATATGTATTGAGATAGAAGGAGGCCATACTGGGATACCTGCTTTTACTGACTAGTATCTGAGGAACTCCAGATGACAGAATCAGGCTTTTCTGGAATATGATTAATCCCAAACAGCTGAATAAGAGTTATATCCTTGCTTCTTCCATTATAGCCACTCTTCACTGTCTTTCTTTGGAGAAAAGGTCTTATATTTAATAATCTTAACTTCAGCCTAGACCTGAGATAACCTGATACCGAATGTTAGTAATTTGCACTGAATATTTCTTCTTGCCTCTACTTCTCACTTAGAGTAATCAGGAATACTGTCCAGAATACATATGTGCGTGTTTACTACCCGGTTCCTGGAGGAAAATCCTGGCAGCACAAACATTAGTAACCAAAATCACGGAAAGAAGGCATCTGACCTGAATGAATGGCTGGTACAAACCTTCTTGAGGGATCTAGCTGATGTTACAGACATTTTAAGCTACAAATTGAGCAGGAACAGAACACCTTAAATTATTGGTTAGTTTACCACAGGCTGAAGTCAGTGAAGGCAAAAAGAAAAAAAAAAAGAAATTAATAAGAAGTTTGGCCCAGGGAAGTGGTTGAGTCACCATCCCTGGAGGTATTTAAAAGACATGTACATGTGGTGCTTAGGGCCACAGTTTAGTGGTGGACTTGGCAGTGTTAGGTTTCTGGTTGGACTCGATGATCTTAAAGGTCTTTTCCAACCTAAATGATTCTAGGATTCTAAGAAAATAGAGAAAATTCAGATGCCTCTTTCTACCAGTGACTGAGAGGCCTAACCAAAGCTGCCACTGGAACAGGTACGTGGCATTGCTTTTGTGATTGAAAGGTGCTTAGTCTCCTGTAGGTGAGGATTCACACTCCCTTCCCACTTCTTTTTTCAGTAACAGTAATCTGAAAATATCTCTTACCTCTATGAAAGTGCCTTCTGTCTTCCACAGCTTAATGCAGATCCACAAAGGGATACAGATCATGGAAGAGAGCGCCATCATCCACCCTATGCCATAGCCCCAGTCAGGGTATATATATACATTGTTGTATTTCAAAGGCTTGTATTTCACCAGGAAAAAGATGAAGATTCCCTGAAATAAAGCAGAGAAACTTGTTAGCGGCATTTGAAAAAACACTGAAAAAACACTTGTTACATACAAGAAGAAAATGATTGACTGTTTAGGCAAGGCTTGTCTCCCTGAAGATGGAAAGTAGAGGTAAGCTTTTCAGTCAGAGAAAAAAACAACCAGCAATATCTTCTTTTATGTACAGCTTAAATAACATGTCTCAGTAGCTTCCACAGAAATGAACAACCTTTCAAGTTTAAATCCTATTTACCTCTCGATGACAATAAAACCTGCACTTTGATGGCAAACAGTACCTGGACAGTTTAAGTTTTGCTGGATTAAGTTTTGCTACCGTGAACCAGCTGTGATTAAGTAACACAAGCTGTGTTCTCTCCAAACTGTCATGATGAAAAAGGAAAGCCAAAATTTTCAAAGTTGCCTTAATCCACTGTGTGTATCTGCAGTTCTGCAGGCCTCTTTCATCCTCACAAAAGCTGAAATATACCTGTCTAAATTTGACAGGTGTCTAATCAAGCAGTTCGGACCATTTAAATTTTTGAAATACAGAAAAATTACTATGTACTTTCCTTCAAAGTAGTGACAAGAGTGTACAAGAGCAAGTGATGTTAAGTTAAAAGGGTAGATGAGGTGCTTAGGGACATGGTTTAGGAGTGGTGGTGTTTTTATCAGGGTAGGTTAATGGTTGGACTTGATGATCTTAAAGGTCCCTTCCAACCTCACTGATTCTATGATTCTATGATTCTAATTTCAGAGTTGGTGAAAACGAGTCAGAATTTTTCCCAGGTTTGCAAATGAACTGGCAGAGCTCAAGGGAACCTGAGCCTCCAGGTGCCCCAGCATCTGTGGTTTTGCAGTTGCTATCGTTTACGTACTGGAGAACTGGAAGATTTTAGTACCTAGTCCTCAAGCACTTGTGGATCAAATTTATGGGCAATCTGGTCATACTCCTTTTGTGATTTTGTCCCGGTTATGTAGCCACGGCAGACTGCCAGAGTTGGCACCAGTACTGCTAGCATCTGCTAAGGCAAATTCCTTCCCCTTCTTCACGCATGAGACATGCTCTTATTTGGATATTCTGTACTTACTGCGCAAATACCTGGAGTTAAGACCATCCAGCACCATTTAATCAATGACAGTGGTTTGTACCCAATCATATCTTCAATGTTATCATAAAAGCGATTGCTGCCTGCCCAAAAAAAAAACAAATGAAAAGCAGATGTAGAATGTACATGTAAGAGGTCGTATAGGTCAGTATTTAAAACAGTAAAGAGAAAAACAGGTTCTGACAGAGCTGCAGAGACTGAAGCTGCTATCTCCTTCCCTGGCACATACATCCCTCTGTCATCTGCTCCGTACGTGTGGCACAGACTGCTGCCTACGTCTGACCAATATGAACAGAGAGTAGAAGCGGGCGAGCTGTCAAACAGAAATGGCTTCTGGTCAGTAACAGTCTGAGCAAGCCCAGTTAAAGAGTACATATATGCTACAAGCTCGCGCGAGAATCCCTACATAGCTAGGAGCATGTCTGATCTGAAGTTCATATGTTGTTTTACAAAGTAAAATTGTCAGTCCTTTGCATGCAAAAAACACTTAAGGGTGTAACCATGGACATTCCCAGCACCGTGGTGGTTTCTCGACTTTGCTGACAGAAACAGCAGAGCTGGGGACACTACTATGTCCCTTTCGTGTTAATGAGGCATGAACTCCAACTTCCCTGGATTTACCTGTGAGTGTCAGGAGTGGAAGGGAACATGCCCTGCACAGACACTTTGTGAGGGAAGACAGACTTATAGCCACCCCTACTTTCTAAGGCAGCTAAGGAGTTCCCTGGTGAAGGAAGGTGGAGGTCAGTCCTGCCCAGGACCAAGGGGATTAAAAAAAAAAAAAAAAATCTATTGCACTATCTTTGTTATTTAGAGTGGAAAAAAAGGCATTCCTGACTTTTGGTAGGGCATGGGCATATGGAGGGCCCCACTCCGTAAGGGTACAAGGCTTTGACATTGCTTTTATGCAAATAGAAAACTTTCATAAAAACCCAAAACCACTGCAATTTTCAGCAACTCACCATAAACCCAGCCTATGCAGACACATTCAAATATGGCAACAAAAAGAAGGCACATGCCACTAGCTGCATAAGAGTCAAATAACTGAAAGACGTACATCCCACCCTGAAAGACAAAAACAGAAAAAGGGAAAAAAATACTGTGTTGGCACTTGTAGGAATATTTCATAGCAGATATGGCTTTAATTACACAGTCAATCTGTTGGTTCCTTGGCAATCTTCCTACTAAAGTTGGTTTCTTCTTGAACACAGAATATTAATTTTTCAGTGATTGGTTATTGTGAAAGATTTTTTCTTCCACAGTACTTAAGACTATTCCCTATGCCAGTTGAATACTGTGCATTTGCTTTAAGGTAGTAAATCCTGGAGTGGAGGATTGAATTGTTTCTAAAATTCTCTTCCCACCTCCATGCTTGTTTTCATCATTCGTTACCGTGTCAAGCTGTGGATAACTACAGGTGCTGTTACCTGCAGGTCACTGCACACGAAGATGGTAACAATGGATGAGGAGAAGGCTGAGGTACTCAACAACAGTTTTGCCTCAGTCTTTACTTGCAGCCTCTTTCCAGGCACCTCTCAAGTGGATGGATTGTGAGGCAGGGGAGAAAAGTCCCTCCCACTGTAAGAGAAGATCAGGTTCATGACCATCTGAGAAACCTGAACATACAGAAAATCTGTGCGTGGGAAGATCAGGGAACAAGTTCTCCCAGAAGCTATGTGTAGGCACATGGAGGACAGGGAGGTGATTTGAGACGGACAGCATGGCTTCACCAAGGGCAAGCCTGGCCTGACCAACCTACTATCCTTCTATGATGGAGAGACTACATTAGTGGACAAGGGAAGAGCTATGGATGTCGTCTGTCTGGACTTCTGTAAGGCCTTTGACGCTGTCCTCTGTAATATCCGTCTCACTAAACTGGAGACATATGCATTTGATGGGTGGACTGTTTGGTGGATGAGGAATTGGTTGGATGGTTGCATCCAGAGGGTCGTGGTCTGGTCAGGTGGGACGGGGCTCTGAGCAACCTGATCTAGTTGAAGATGTCCCTGTTCATTGCAGGGGGGTTGGACTAGGTGACCTTTAAAGATCCCTTCCAACCCGAAACATTCTACGATTCTAAGATGTGGGGTTTTGGTTTTGTGTCTGTGTATTTAATATGTAAAAGAATTAGTAAAATGTGGGGAAGGAAGGTAAAATCTGTAGCTACTAGAATCACTCTTCAATGGCACAGGGACGGTAAGAGGAATAAACTGACCTACAAAGTTTAAATGTAGCTTACAGCCTTTAAAGCCACGTTACTTAAACGAATCATTATTATTTGACAGAAAGTGAAATAAGAATCACCCTGACTCCAAGCAAGCTTTTTAAAAATGTTTTCCTAACAAGTTAAAATTATTCTCCAAATGGCTTTAAAATAGCAACCTCTGCACTTCCAGAAAGGAGAGCAACTGGAGCCAAGCAGTGTCCTAAGTCAGCATGGCATCCATACGCAATGCACATGATCCTATAATGCTCTGTGATTGTCTGCATTCAGTGGTGCCACAATACCAACCAGTATGAAAAAGGTAAATGGGCTTAACTAAGACATCTTCACTTACTTACTGTTTGACTATGACTCAACGATATTGATTGTCACATCTGTCGGACATAATTCTTTACTCCTTTTCCTGTGTTTTTCTCTTGCTTACAACAGTGAGAACTGTTCAGAGAACTGACTGGCTTTCTACAGCCTTTGCCTCGAGGCAAGATGAGAAGAAAACCTATGAAGTCCAATTAATAACAGTATGGATAATCTGACTATTAAAATTATATTAATAATATTGCACGACTTTCTATGCAAGATACTTAATCTTTTATCACATATGTGTTCAATATTGAAATAATAATGAGGAGGGGATTCACAAAAGATCGTTTCAATAGAAAGGAGTCCTAAGACTTCCTTCTTTGCAGAAATCTATGTGAAGGAAACAGGGGCTCGAGATCATCTCTTCAGTTGAAAGGCAATGCTATCTGGGTAGTACATATACATAAAAACATAAAGAAAACTAAATCAAAAACAATACCTAGGATTTCCCCCTTTTTTCCTCTGCATTAATTGACTGAAGGTAAGTTAAGATGAACTCTGTAAACTAGAAATCCTGTCTAAATCCCACGAAACCTAAGGCTGTTCTAAAGTTATTGTATATAAAACTGCATCGATGTCCAAGCAGGCATTTGGCAAAACCAGTGCTGTTAGGAAATAACCACAGATCTGAATGAGAAAGTTTTCTATAAGGTAAAATATCTTTTATGAATAATCCAAAACCTGAATAAAATCCAGGAACGTGTATTTAGAAATGCAGGAGAGGATAAGCACAGAGTTGGGATATATATTCACCCTTGGAAGTCTCACTCATGCATAATGCTTTGTTGCCTTACTGAAATACCATGGAATGGAGTGTTCTCTACCAGCGTGACTGCCTACTTGATGTAAATAAGTCACATCTCTCAGTAATAATTTATGTCTCTCTAGCGATACTGAGAAAAAAGTCTTTCTCTGTCCTTTAAGGTTTCTGTAGAGCAAAAATTTATAGCAAAAGCGATGTGGAATGTCAGCCCTCCTAGACCAGAATGCAAGTGTTGAAGTAAAATTTTTTAATGAAATTACTTTTTTTTTCCTCTCTTAACGTAGATACTTTTTTCATTATTAGCTACATTGCTTTTAGTCAGCTCTGCCAGCTGACTGCTTCCCAAAATCTTACAAGTGAACATCTTTACTGCAAAGAGCTCACTGTCAGGTTCAGCAAATACCTGAGCGAACTGGAAACTTAGAGATCAACTAACTAAGACAATACAAGGAAAACAATTCTGCAAAACTCCTGCAAGAATATTTCTGTCATTTTGGAGAACTTGCTTCCTCTTCATTCTTCATGCTTATGTTTCTTTTAGCCAGTACCGCTCGATAACATGTCTCTCAGTGCTCTGCTTAACACTTGCACTGTGGGAGGAATTATTCCAAAATCTTGCAGACCGAGGACAACAGACTAACATGTGTACAATTGCCTACCACCTTTTTGGGGTGAAATTTTCTAATTTTCAGTAACAAAACAATTTGAACAGCACATGGTCTAAGGACTATGGATCTCTGTAGAGGGAATTTAAATGACCGAGAGGCTGCTTCACTGGGAAACCTTGTCTGAGATTGCTGCACAACAGAGACACGTTGTGGCCCTTCTTGGCTAATACAGCCAGGCTTCCCCGGACACACATTCCTTAGACATTTCATTCTACAGCTCCTCAGACATGAAACTTTTCTTTGCCTCATTCCCTGGTGCAGTGAGGCTCTAATGGCCCAGCAAGCAGAAGAATGTGGGCAGAGGAGAGTGTTCTGAGAGGGTAACGCGAAAGAGAAGATGACTGTTGATACAACTCACTCTGTAAAGCAGGCGCCGAGCAGCAAGACTAAACCCCTACCAAGTGCCAAAGGATCCCACAGTCCCTCCCCAACCTGGGTACCAAACACAGGAGTGCCAGACACGTCGTATCATGAACAGATGGGATGGACTGACACCCTCAGAATTTTTGGTTTAGAACATCCCAAAGCAAACATCTTGGTTTGTTGGAATTTTTTTTTCTGTATTTCTTTTACTGCAGCAATTTCTGATCAGAGGTGGGCTGTATTGATTGACCTGGCCTGGTGATATAAAAATCAAAGATATTTTAGTTTTCTATTTTCACTTTACTTCATCTTCGTTATTGATCTGTTCATCCAAAATATAGTTGCCTTCAGACTGGTCTGCCCAGAGTAAGTAAGCAGAAACCACAATCCGTACATCAGGTTGGCTGGTGCAAAGTAGATGGAATCTTCCTTGGCTACGTAACTTTGATTAAAATATTTCCTAAGCTCAACTGAAAAACTGAGGATACATTTCACATTTCAAATGTTACACAGTAGCTGGGAACAGTCTCTCAAGTATTTTGTAATCATATTCCTCACAGTGAAATTTGTCTACTGCAAATATTCTTGCATTTCTCTGTTACGATTATAAACAGAAACCCGATTCCTTTTTTCTGCAGTAGTCCAACAAAGCACATCTTACCTCTGTTAACATTATTAGGCCGATGAAGTACGACACAATGGAAAGGCCGAGAATCAAAAGTTCTCTTCTGTAGCCCCTTCGGAAAATCTTTGGGTACATATCTACAACAGCTGTCACAAGGCTTTCAACGCACACGAACTAGAACAAATGATAGGAAAGTACAAATGAAATACGTGTCTCATCACTGTTGGGATTTGGATTTACTACCAAACACTTCAAATATCCTTATATCCATAGAGACTGAATGATTCCTGAGAACACTCTATAAGCAGAAGCTCAAACCGAGAGGAACATAATTTCAGAATTAAAAAGCTCAAAGCTATGGATTTCCAGTCTACCACCAAATTCAAATAGTTGAACCCACTAATATTATCTCACAATGCATTTGCCCTGCAGCAGATGGATTACATAAAAATTAACTTTTTCAAATGTGGCTTGAACAGAACCTAAATAATGTACAAACCATTCCTGGGACTGCAGCAGGATTTCACTCTAAGCACCCTGATTGAACTGCAGTTATTTTGGAGAACTTCTCTCCATTTTACAGAAGAGAGAAGTTCCACAAAGCTATTAAGTGCCCAAGCCAAGTCCACCTAAAGAAGGAGGGAAGGAACATTCTTATTAACTTTAAATATCAGCAGAAAGCAAGAGGCCCGAGCTTCTGACTCAGGGCTCTGGAGCAAGGCTTTCAAAATAGGCATAAAATTAATGCCCAAAAGTAGACAACAAAAAGCAGACAATAAAAAGCCTGCTTCATTGGAACAGTCAAGAGTAGAATTCTGGAATTGCTAATTTTAAAAAAGACTTCTAAAAAACATTGTTAGATCAGGAAAAAGAGCAGTTATTAAAACATTAAGTGTAATGATTGGAAATGTCATGCAAAACAAGCACTGAAGAGCTTTATTCTACAGTATACAGTCATGAACTCTCTGAACCAAATCATGCTGAGAGCTGAGCTGCATGCTCAAAATGCCAGCTACTTTACATTTTTCATCAAAACGAACACACAACAGCTTTCACAATTTTATGGTCACATAGGAAGGACAACTTCTATGCTGTCACTTTGCTGCAGAATATGACTGTGCATTTCTTGCTGTGGTATCTTGAAGTATAAATTCACCATAGGAACTTACATTATCACTATCTGATATTCAGTTTCAAAATTCATTCCAAGGTGCTTTAAAAACAGGAAAAGACGGCACACTGGTATTTTACTGAACTGTGAATTTTAATCACCCATATTTAAGTTTAAACTGATTTCCATGTTAATAATGAAAGCTTTTGTCAGGCTGAGTCAGTGTTCACAGTAAATCATAAAAGAATCTCCACTCTCACATAACTAAGATTTAAAAAAAGGAACTTGAATTCAGGTTTAAGCAAGGAATTACGTCAGGGTTCATTGTTTCATCAGGTTAGATGCTGTTTATATCAAGGATGCTGATATACATGTGCTAGGGAATCTGACAAAATATTTAAATAGAGTTTGTTTCATACCTGACTATCTAATCCAAGGAATATGAGCATCATGAAGAACAGAGTTGCCCACAGTGGAGAAAGAGGCATCATGGTAACAGCTTTAGGGTAAGCAATGAATGCAAGTCCTGGTCCTGAAAAGGAAGAAAGGAAATATTTATGCTTGTGTACTGGGTCTGGCTGAGATGGAGTTAACTTTCTTCATAACAGCCTGTATGGTGCTGTGTTTTGGATTTGTGGCTAGAGCAGCATTGCTAACACCAACATTGTGGCTATTGCTGAACAGTACTTGCACAGCATCGCTTATTAAACTGTCTCTATCTAGACCCACGAGTTTCCTCGCTTTTTCTGTTCCTGTTCCCTTCCCCATGCCCCCAGCGTGGGGGAGTGAGTGAACAGCAGTGTGGATGCTGCCCAGGGTTAACCTACCGCAACTTGATCGCTCTTTTATGGCAGATAAGAGGTGCTAAATACAAGATTGAAAACCTTGACAAACTCTACATCTCTAATAGTCTAAATATTTGGTGATGAGGCTTCAGTAATGGAGACTTGGTTGGCACATCAACTCTGCCTACATCCTGTCCAAATGTTTGAAGGTTAAGATTTCAGTTAAGACAGCACTGTACTTCATGGTCTCCATCTTCTTTGCGTGGATGTACAGCAAGACTCATATACCTGAATAAATAATAGCGTGTGGTCTTGTGATTGCTTTATATAACATTAACATATTCTAGAATCTTTTTTTTTCTCCCTAAGACAGGAGTGTATCTGACATTTTGTAGAACACAGTCGATGGTAAGAGCTTTGTTTTAGAAGCCATACATGGTGCTAGCCAAATGTCTACTGGTTTGTTAAAAATCTGCTCTGCATTTTTGAGTGCTGCTGCTGGTACATAACATTAATTCATTGGCTGCATATTTAAAGAAATCTTTAAAATAGAACATTTTTGCAACAGCACTGGTAACTTCTCAGATCTGCTAAAATACCATCTCACCTCACTCGTATTTTCGTGTTCTTATTTACCTGGGCCCATTTTTCAGCTGCTGCAAACTCTCATGCTATAACAGCTTTTATTGAAGTTTGCCAGCTTTTAAAGCAGGGATACAAAGGCAGTATCACAACAAGGCTGATCAAGGAGTACCTCTGTGCTCCAGCTGCAATAACTTCAGTGAAGACCTGTCAACACATTACTGCTTTTTCACTTCATTTCATGCAGTATTTGCAAGCTCCTATAGCTTCCAGAGTTGCTGTAGTCTTTTAACATTTTTCTATATAGCTTCTATAATAGTATAGCCAGTTGTCTTGGGGGCTTTAGGAAAAGAGAAATATTTTCCACGACAGTATCAGTGAAGCTCTACCTGCCTTGCTAACCTTGGCTAACTTCATGAGAGTCATTTCTCCTTCTCAACAGTTCAGCATTATATTGCTTTTCTTCCTGTGCAGCGCTCCTGTTCTTTTTGTTCTGTTGAGTTTTAAGTGATGCTTAAAGATGTAAACCCAGCAAAGGTGTTAAAGAGCAGTTAACTTTCATTAGATGCCTAACTCCAAGCAATGGTAATGAATGTTAGGTGCTAATTTCTCACAGAGCTGGGCCTTTGTACCTTTCTGGACTCAAACCAAGAACTTTTATACTTAATCAACCAGAAGGAACAAATATTTGTGTGGATTTTGGTGCGTTCCTTTTAAAGGAAATGGAATGCTCCTTTCCTGAGGCTATAACACTCAAGGGGCATAACTGAGCAATATATCTCTGCTAAACAATCTTCTGGATGCTCAGCTGGAGTAAGGTTGTGTTACAATAACTCCTTGACTTTATGAATTTGGTGCTATACACAGTAACATTAATATTTTTCACACATAAACGTATGACCATAAAAATAGCCAAGAACTCTTCTATACCAGTGGTTATAACGAGTCAGGTAACAGGTTTTTAAGAGGAGTTCTGTAAAACTACCTGCCAAACAGTCAACTTACCCATAAGATAATGGCACAGACTAAGTATTCTGACAGCAACCTCTGGGCATTTTTTCTAAAATCAGAAGACTGCTTTTGGAACTTACCTGATTCTGCAACTTCTGCAATGGGCACGCCTTGTTCATAAGCCATAAATCCAAGAACTGAAAAGATAGCAAAACCAGCAACAAAGCTTGTGCCACTGTTCAAGCAGCAGAGCATGATGCAGTCTCTGAAAATATAAATAAAAAACACTGCAGTTGATCTCCAGAGCCTGGGTTTCTTTCATGTACTGAGCCATAGGACTGACAGAACCCCAAGCTGCAGGAATGGACATTAAGTTGCTCATTAAGAGTAAGCTCCCAACTGATACTATGCCTGAGAGAAATCAGTCAGGCATAAGCATTTGCAGGAAGATACCAACATAATACTCTTGCTTGTGTTTTAGCTGGTTGAATTGCAAGCCTGTTGCTACTCACTTACTGTTTTTTGATAGATTCTTTAAAAGAACATGTAAAAATACTGTAAGAATGCTGTTAAGAACAATTTTTCTACAGTAGTTGTAATAATGTATTCCAGAGGATATGAACTCATTTATAAACTATATAAAAATGGTCAGATCTTAGCTAATTCTATTCCAGTTACAGTACATTGTCAATACATATCCATACAAAATACAACTCAAGGTTGGTTTACAAACTTTTTTAAGAAGTTGTGATCATGAGAAGCACCACACATAATCTAAGAAGTGTGTACATGCCTAAAAATTGCCTAACAAGTTGGCAAAGACAGCGCAGGGACACTGATCTCTCAACCATCAAACAACGACAATTACAAGGCCAAGGTGAAGAAATATTTCTTTTCCCAGATTGGAAACGTCACAATAGTAAATCACTTTCAAAAACGAGAAAATACTCTTGCAGAAAGGTGTGATCTTTCCCCAGAGCTCAGTGAAATATCGTCGTTATCCTGCTTTCAGACAGCACTTCAGGCTTGACAGATGATGGGGTAGGAATGATTGATCATGACAGTCAGTCTTTTAAGACTGTTTGCTGCAAGAGACAGCTGTGTTCTTGAGAAAGTAATAATCTAACCTAGATGCCTGAAAGTAAATTAGGATTCTAAAACACTGAAGCACAAGGCAAGCCTGTGGCTCTACCAAGCCTATGCCTTACTCTGGTATCTACGAGAAGAACTGACCCTGTAAAGTCTCACAGGTTCTGAATCTACATCTTCAATAATGATTCCCATCTTTGTCACTCATTTGTAGTGACTTCTTGAGAATCACAGACAATTCATGTTTTTGAAGTCCTGGCAAAACTTCTTTGGTAATCTCTCTATCCTGTTGCTTGTTTCATTTGGTATTTTTATCTTGTAACTTTGTCTCATCAGTTTATTAAGTTGAAGGTGAGGTGACCAGTTCCAGCATCTTATTCCTTCACTAATGAGGCCTGCACTGCCTCCCACATCTGTTCAAAGGTCTTTCTGTTGCTGACTTTGACTCACCTTAGCATCAGGCATACACATTCTAAACAGCAGGAAGCAGCTGTATACTTCAATACTACAAACTGAGTGATCAGCTGAACTATGGCCATTGGGCCCTGGGATGCTTTGGCTCTCTTTCATCACCTTATCTACAGTAAATCTTAACCATTATTTTGAGAATCTTTTCATAATCATTTCATAGTAAAAATTTCTATATGGCATATCACCTATAAATTGCCAAAATTTGTCTAGAAATTAAAAATAACGAATACTCCCATTTGTAGATCAAGACTCAGACATGGAGAAGTCCAGTGATGGTCACACTTCTTTCATGCATGGACTCTCTCTAACAGTGTTTGTCCATTAGCAGGGGTAAATAGGCCCTTTAAAACACTTTCTGTAAAAGGTCAGAATTCTAATCTGTTACTTATTTGCTTTTCATATGAAATTGCTTCCTGTAGTAATGCACAGCCAGGCTACTTATACGCTTTGGATGTTTTAAAGCAAAATAGCAATCTAAAAGAAAGCAACCAGGAACAAGGAGTTCTTTGTGCTTTGCAGAGAAAGAAAACAAAGACAAAGATCATCTTCCTAACCATTCTTCTCGGTGTACGTCAGCAGTGAAGTAGCTCTGGAGAGAGTCTCACCCCAGCCTATCTCACGTAAGAAGCTGGTGAGTTCAATGCTGAGAAGTTAAAACTGCGTGTGATGAAACACTGTCAATAAGAGATGTCAGAAAGATGTACTTTTTTAATCCTTTGGGGGGAAAAAAAAAGAAGTACTACTTCAGTGGAATGGATCTGGCTGTGTACCAGTCGCACGTGCTTCCATTCAGAACAGCCTGTTTTCTGCAGATAAGATTTATTTTAGGTTATTCTCAGGTTTCAAATGCAATCCAAACAACATGATATTTTTTTCTGATGAACGGTGTGGTACAGGACATTTGAGAGCTGCTAGTTCCTAACCATGCGAAAAATGGTTGAGCTGGAGAGACATTGCTCCCAGTGCCACTTCAGAACCCTTGGCACTTTCTGCTGCTTCCTCTTGACGGAAGGTCCTAGGGCAAGGCCCAAGTGGTTGAATCTGGGCAGTCCTATATAACTAGATCATCTATGAGAGAACAATAGGAGTACAGACATTTTTCCACAGTGCCGCAGTACAAAATAGTTACAGGGTAGATCAGCATTTCTCCAAGGAAATGGGCCAAAGCAAACCTAAGGGGATTTTCATCATCTCCAGTTAGTGAGGGACCTGTTCTTTTGAAATAACACAGCCACAGCTCTATCATTTTCTTCCCCAGTTAGACAGTCATAGACCAAACACACAGTTCTCTAGAGACATAGCAGTGTTTCCTGTCCTAATAAAAATATAACCTCCAATTTTAATTGACATCCTCCCTTTATCTTTGCAGGAATTCTACTAATCCTTTCTGGTTTGGGTTTTTTTTTTTTTGGTTGTTTTTTTTTTTCCTTCTACAGAAGTATGTAACCTGTAGTTCAGTCTTTTTTTCTGCTATGAGAAGGAAAACTGAGAGGGGGACCTGGATCCATTGATTGTGAAATCAATGACTTTTAAAACACAACTGCCCAAGAACCATTGGAAGGACAACATGAAGTTTATCTAATTTTCCATCAATTTTTTATAAGCATCCTTGGTAGGAAGGCATCAGAGCCTGACTGAAGCCCAAACTGATTTCAAATGAAAGGAAAACTTCAAATTTTTATGAAAACTTCACATTCTTCCAAATTAATGTCTTGCCAATCACCTGAATAATTCAAGACATGCATCCCTTATCCTCTCTCTGCCCACCAGGCAGGATACTGCTGAAAATTGATTCTGCCTTCCTTCAGGAGCTTCTCTGATTAGAGAGAAGAGCCCACAGAGCCTTTTTGCATCCCCTCCAGTTACTTCCTTGCCCTTATGGATCCCTTCAAGACCAATTCCCATTCCTCTTTTCCTCTTAGGCAGGAGCTTGATAAAGGACACATCTTCATTACTTAAAAGTTTTGTCCATTTGTTGACAGTGTGTGGAATCACTGATTTATCTTCTGCACCACAGCAGCAACATGGCAGCTAACCCCTGGTTTGTACATGGGGCTCTTGCATAAAAATCGTCCTGCCGAGGTGCAGCCTCCAGTACAAAGGAGTGGTGCTTTAAAACCAAATGGCGTTCCCCCTGGTGGGGAACCACACAGGGTCCAGCGGGGAGCTGGATCAGTTCTGCAAATGCAGAGCACATGAAGCAGGAACAAGAACATCTTCCTCTTCTGTCTACTGAGGTTGTCTGAAGTTAATCCATCCCTTAAGAAGGTCTGAATGGATTAGGAATTCTTAGCTTGCTAAAAATTAGAGGAAACATCAGTACACCTTTCTTTTATTTATATGGGGAAAACATTGCCTGCTGATGGTACTGCCATTACTTTCATCTTTTCATAAGATCCAATTTTGATATAAACTGTTGTAAATCCAGGGAGGAGCTGCATTAACGTATTACAACGAAAGATAAGTAAGGACAATACAAATTCATTTCCTGTTCAAAGATGTGAAGTGACTTGTTTGCAATTCATTTACAATGTTAATGAATTAGATCAGGTTGCTAATAAGAAAAAACCCACATGCAGTTTAGATTTTCCCATTCTCCACTAAAATACCGCATGTTGTTATTTTCCACTGCAACTGCCCCTTAGAAAAAAATAATCAGTAAAACAGAGCGCAAAGGGTGGAAGTAGATATTACAATCAGCCAGTACACTGTGGGTATCACAAGAGGCAAATCCATGGCTTGATTTTAATTTTTTAAAGTGCTAGTTAGAATACAAATATAATTCTGCTTTCCACTGCATCGCTGCTTTGGATGTCTTGCTCTGTTAACAGCCCTGTTTAACTCAGCTGCTTTCTGCACTTGACTTCTGTCCTACTTGTTTCCTCAGACTTCTTAAGAATCATACTTTGGGACACAACAAAAGCTGTCCTATTCAGGAAATCTGTGAAAACGTTTTGTTAGAGGAATTGTGAAGCTTGGAATCATGGAATTTTCAGAGTTGGAAGGGACCTCTAGAGATCATCGAGTCCAACTCCCCTGCTAAAGCAGGATTGCCCAGAGCACATTACTCAGGACTGCATCCAGGCGGGGCTTGAAAATCTCCAGAGAAGGGGACTCCACAACCTCCCTGGGCAGCCTGTGCCAGTGCTCTGGCACCCGGATTCAGTAAAAAGTATTTTGTTGATGCATCTTGCTCAGGAGCTTTAAAATAGAGCTGCTGATGTTTTCGCAACCTGCGCTGCTCAGGTCAGAGGAAAAGAAGGAAAATTACGTAAGCTCTCTGATCACACCTCAAAACTCCTGCTTTTGTAAGGAGTTACAAAACCACAGCAAAAAGATTACTGCAGTCCTTGAGGCAGTGACAGAATAGTTTCTAGGTAGGATGCAACTGGAAAGAAATAGAAAAATAATTAAATGAGAGAGAAAAGGAGTAGCGCCTTTGTTAAAGCATCACTTATGCTAATTAGGGAAAACTTTCATTACCCACTGTTGGGGCATCTTGATCGTTATTCTGAAAGCAATGTCAATCAGCACTGAAGATTGTGGGGGACTTACACTACTTTATGCAGCAAACCATTTGGAATTTTGGCCGTCATAGCCAAGCAAAGAGTAACTTACGTTACTACTAAGTTACTTTGCATGTTTAGACAGTAAAGTACCCTTAACCGCCGCTGGACAGCTTTGCAGACATTTGGCTGGTGGATACATTCGTATCTCTGTCGTTCCCAGTATCCCAGTTCCCTCTTTCTGGAGAGTCCTACTGTTTGGGGTTTCTCTGACAGAAGAGCAAATTGTTGCTAAGACATGAAAGAAGGTGGCATTTCCTAAAACTGTCTCCTGAACTCTCCAAGTAAATACTTACACTTCTGGGGTTTCAGGGGTGGTGTATTTGGGGTTCTTTTCTTTTGGACTGTATTATTTCCTTTGCAGAAAAATTAAATTTTATTTCCCTGTTCATAATGGAGTCAGTACAATCAAACTGTCATTTACTGTCTTGCATACTGTGTTGCATAGTAGGAAAACTATTTCAATAATTATTGATGCCAGAAGAAAAAAGTAGTGCTGATATTCCTGCCTGTGCAAGTAAAATGGAATGAAGATTTTTTGTGAGTCGTACCCATTTGACATTGATTCAGGAAAGATTAAAACCTACTGAAGTACTTCTCTGACAGATTTCTATAGAGATCAGCAATGAAATGGTATCCATTTCTACTGTGCTGTAGCTAAGAGCCAGTAAACTACAGGAAAAAGTGACATTCAGAGTGTAGACCAAACTCGGGTGAGTTTCAATGACAATTTCTTTGTAGGATTTTTTTCTTAAAGCAGATATACGTTATACAATCAAATACTGCACACACATGCAATTATATATGTATGAAATTCAGTATATTATACATGCAATTGCATATACCTGTGTATACTGAGTGGCTTGTGGCTGTGCAAGGGTCAGATATGATCAAAAGGGATGAAAACACCAAATAAATTTTGGAAAAGAGTTCCTCCTAAACAATTCTAAGGAACATTATAAATCTCTGTTCTACAAAAATATGTGCATATGCTTATGATTAATCATGCAAATAGCTAAAGGGAAAGGGAAGTACTTCTGAGTGAAGCTAAGTACGTGGACGCTTTCCTCGCTGAAACTAAGTGTAAAAATAAAGTGTGGAAGATATTACCTGTAGCAGTTGTTATTATAGTTGTTGTAACTTCCCAGGGCTGTCAAGCACCCCAAGCAGATCGCATATGAAAAAAATATCTGTGTACCGGCATCCACCCACACCTGAAGACAAAAAAAATGGAGTGGTTAAAAAAGGTCGAGAAGGAATCACCTTTATGCATATATTGACTGCAAATTTGCAGAGGCACCTGTACAGAGTAATAGTGTCTGGCAAACCTTTTATAAGGCACGACCTTAAAAAAAAATATGCTGTGAGTTAAGTTCCCCTCTCCTCCTCAGTCGTATAAACAAGGAGGAACTCAGCTGATCTTCACAGGTTCAACCTAATCTAAGTACAAAGACCGAATTTCTGGAGAAAAACCTCACCCAGTATAAATTCTTTAATGGTTTTATTAACGCTATAAGGGCTTAGTAACTGTAACCTAAATAGAATCATCTGCATTCAGCTCATTCTCGATAATTATTCAAATTTAAAAATTTACTGTGAAAAAAGAAAGACAAAATATGCCATTCATATATAATATACAAATTAAGCTGAGGAAATTGAAGAGACAACCTATCCGGGGAAAGGGTTTTCTTTTTTAGCAATATTTGGTGGCCCCAATTAGGCACGAGGACACAGTTGTTCTGGTCACTGTACAATTAACAAATAAAAGTTCTGTAGAACTTGGCAAATAAGTAGCTTTGTAATATCATTATGGTAACATTTATATCCTAAAATGATGCAAATATTAAATTCTAAATCAAAGAAAGGAGAAAAAAAAAAAAAGGAAGCATGAGCTGACACAGTGAGATTATTTTCCTCACAGCAATCTCAGAACATTAATATAACAGGCAAGTTTTTTTTTTTAACTTTAAAAATACTCCAACAAAACTGTTCATTTTATTCGACCAGAGTCTAGGTATGTTATTAACTGGAGGTGAATATACGTTTTAACTCCTGATTTTGCCATGAGAGAGATGTGAAGAACCCACATCTACAGCTGCACTATTATTTCCAGTCCAATAAATTCTGACTCCTGGTTTCCTGGGATAAATGAACTCTGCAAGGTTGGTTTTTTTTTGCTGTGGTGGTTTTTTTGTGTGTGTGTTTGTTGTTTTTTTTTAAGCAGAGCAACCAAAGTGCTTTTCAGAGACATAACAAAACGCTGACTGATAACCAGAGGCAACAGCTGTATAGCCATTAGCTACTCTAACTTTGAGACAGGAAAGAGGTAACGCAGGGAATGATTTAATGATGGATAACAGTAATACTAATAATAGTAATCAAATACTCATAAGTATGTGAAGGGGATGTATTTGTTTTACATGTGATCAAGTGAGACCTTGGTCTCCGGAGTTGTTGAGTGTGTTTCTGTTTAGGAATAACATTAAGATCACATTTGATTTGCATCAGTGGCTTAAATGGTTTCATTGCTGTCATACTGAATAAGATACAGCTGATTACATCCCGAAGTTTCACCACTTGGTAAGGAAAAAATGGCACAGAGAAAGGCTTTTGACAGACAGGCTCTTTAACAAGATCGGAAGCTCCCAAAAAGCTGTAAGTAGCATAGGTCAACTGAAAATGCACGGTCTTCTTAAGCATAAACAAAAGCTAGGAAACTGGATCAGCACGTGTAGAATCTGCTGCTTCCTTCCATTTCAGTTTTTGCACAATGTTGTTGCAGTGCATTGTATAGCTCTCAGATGAGCAATAGCCTTTCCTCTTGGCATACGCCAGCTCCACACAAGTCTGATTATTCCTTGGACAGCAAGTACTAGTGGAAACGGGGGCAAAGGAGAATTGTACTTGGAAGTGAGAAACTCCAGAGCTGCTTGAGAAGAAGAGCAGAGAGCACATCCCTCCGGAGGTCCTGTGTACCTGGTTAGAAAAATGGTTAAAATTCCGCCCATATTATTTCCTTCAAAGAAAACAACTCTCCTCTGAAGACCGTGACATCTGACAGTGATTCAACATAAACAGTGGCAAATACTTTGAGAAACATGTCCTGTAAGCAAATGTTCACGTATTCTATAAAAGTTGAATCAGATTGAAGAACCCTTTGTTTTTGTTGCATTATATGAGATCAACCTAGAAATTCCATCAGAACTTAGGACTATTGTTTAAACAGGAAGGAGGAAGTAATTTTATTTACTGAATGGAATAATGGAATCAGTGTAGCTTCTTTTGGGTTGTACACTCAAAGAACCAGTGACATTTAATTTGTGATGACCATTAATATTTCAATTTCAGGCTTCTGAAATGGCAAAAACATCTACAACTGATCAAGAAAGCGGCAAAGAGGGAAATGAATTTAGAAACCACAGGTAGATTTTTGTAGCTGAAAAAACATGAGAGATGGACTATGTTGTATTTTGTCACAAACCTAGACATGTCAACATTTTAAAGCCACGCAGTGATACTACAGATCAGTCCTTCATATTCTTGCCCCAAGAGCTAGTGACCGTTTGATATTTAACATCACTCGTTCATGGTTGGTTCATTTGTCGAGGTACACAAATTTTTTATTAGTTTAAGTCACACCCAGTCTTATTCATAAACTGTACCTCAGGGAAAGTTGTTCTGGTTAAAACTTATAGTGGGTACAGATGGCCTCTTGTAGATACCACTCACAAATCCAGGTGTCATCCATTTGCCTTATAGCAACAAAAGCATTATTCATTATTTCTGAGAGTGCTTAATTTGCAATGTCTAGCTTATACTAGAAGCCGTAACATTTTTTTAAGAACATGGAATGAATGTAGCACAATTCTGCAGAACAATGAAATTCTGAAGGACAGAGACAAAGAAAAGACTGCCAGTAAGCTGCAAACCGAGGGTTCTGGAGCCAGCAGCTGGTGAAAGGCTGCGACAAAAGGAGTACGTTTTTTCTGAAAAGAGATGGGGCTTGATACGTTTCTGGCATGAGTAAATTCCAGAGGAAAGGACCTGCAGCAGAGAACATCCTGTTCATGCTTTATAATCTTTGTACCTTGAAAATCTTTTGGTTAGTGATAATTAAGTCAATTCAGTAATATGCATTCATAAATTTGGGGATTGAAAGTGTTTTGTAGTCTTCTATTAGCTCCTACTTTAAAAGATAGAACTAAGTGTTTCTTCTTACTTTTTTTCATCTCACATTTCAAATATTTCCATGTCAAAACAAGATTAAAATTAAAGCACAAAACCTTTGTTTATTATACCTTAATATCTAAAAAATCCAAATGCCAAAGGCCAGAACCTTTATATCTACCATGCTTACATCTTTGCGGCCACGGTAAGGCCATTTTCTAGATGTGTAAGCCCAGCGCAACATTAGCAACAGTATGGACAAACCAGACGAATGCAAACCCCAGCTCAGAACACAGCAGCACAGCTATTGCTCCGACTCCTGTATGGAAATAATTCTTGCTAGTTAGGAAGAAGGGGCTGCTCAATGAGCCCACGTGCTGAAGCTCTGTTCCCAAAGGGAGAAGGCAAAGTAAAGAAGCCTCAACTCTCTGGCACTGCCTGCTTTCTCCAGGTAGAAATGGGGCATGACTGAGAGACTGCGAGTCCCTCCACTTTCCATTTTCTGAGCGGAAGGGGAACAGCAGAGTTGTCTGTTCCCTGATCCCCATTTTGAGGCTTTCCCACAATTCACTTTACAGCTTTCCTCTCTCTCACCGTTAGCTGTGGTCTCAGCTGCGCCCAGCTGATAACTAACTTATGTTGGTACAGACTCAATTCCACAAAACAGAATCAACAATAACATTTTTTTACTAAAAACTGAAAGTGCTGTTTTGCAAAGTCCAGCTCTCAAAAGCTAGCAATACCCGGATATTAAGCCCGCCTGAGTAATCTTAATTTGGCCTTCTGGTGTGTAGGTCTAGGACACATCTTCATTTACATGACTATTCCTCTCTGCCCAGGGAGATGAATCGAGCTGGTCAAACAGAGGATCCTGTTGTCTGGATGATCCCTTGCCTCCTTTGTTGCCACGATTGTAACACATGTAATGAATGAAGAAGGATAAAGAAGGAAGAAGGGGGATGTGCTGTAGTGAAGACAACAGACTACTGCTCTGGAGAATTAAATTCTTTTCATGTCTCTGCTACAAAGCTTCCATGTGACGTTATGTCCATAAATCACTTAAACCAACCCTTTCTCAAACGTTCATTAACTGGGTAGTCCTCATTTAATGGGTGTCCAAAGTGAAGTACAAAATTACTGAGCATTCACTGTTGCAACCAAGGTGAATGAAAGCCACGTCTGGACCAAGTGAAAAAAACTGTATAAAAAGCCAGGCCTGCCAACTTCAAATTAAAAATCCCCAAAGGACTGACAGTTTCTCATTTTAGTCTCCCTATATATCTCTTTACATCAGCAAGATGGGGTCATGCCATATATTGAAAACTAAACAACTGAGGTTTATGAAGCGTGTGGACAGTGCAGAAATAAGTCACTTCGAAAGGCTGAGCCATTTTTTGTGATGATCAAGGTCTGAACGATATGCAGTATATTTACAAGGCCAAGCAACGAGCAAAAAGGATAAAACAAAATACTGCGTAACTGTCCTAAAATGAGCTTAGTTTATGCTGTACCCGAATAAAGTAGAGACCTTGGGCAAAACCTGCTACATGCTGATGTTTATTATTTCCATAATGCATAGAATAAAAATGAACAGTGCTCGCCTGAAGGACTATTGTTAGCTTCCAGTTTTTTTCTTTTTGTACCTTCTCTTTACCTTCTGTACTCTCTGTATTTATTTTCTGTAATTCTGTACCATATCTAAGTACACAGTTTAGACAGCTGGGCAGACAATACCTCCATATACAGAATCACTGCTGCCACGTCTTAGTACTTACTGCTGCCTTACAAGAAACATGCAGCAGACATCGTGACAGCCTCATGTAACATGTTACACGTGAGTTGCGTTCAGCAGACTCAGCGCAGGCACAGCCAGCTCCTAACTGCTTCACAGCACAAGTCATGTGAACTCGTGTCTTCCCAAACAGGTCCACTGACATACTCCCCATGCTGGGATAGAGAGACCACAGAGATCAAGACCTACGGGGACTCCTACAGCCGCCTCTCTCAGGAGGGAGCCCTTGCCACCCTTAGTCCCTATCATTTCCACCAATTAAGTAATTGGGAGAATACTGCTCACCACTTAAAGCCATACCATACCTCATTCCAGAAGTCCTTTACTGCTCTTAAAGCAAAGCAAACACTACTACGCAGCTATTATGGAATCTTCCCATGACCGCAGGAAACATGTCCCAGGATAAACTGACTTTAACTGTCATTTCCACAAGCCTTTAGAGTCGTGACAAACAGCGGAATGTAACTCAAAAGATGTGAAATTGTTTGATGTCTGGGGAACATGGGAAAATTAAGTAGTTATTTTCAGTCTGATGCTCCTAAAAGATAATTATTTTTTTTAATATATATTATGTTGTCACCTGAAAAGCTCCATTTTACACCTCAGCTAGGAAGCTATATGTGAAATGTCACCGTTCTGTCTCGTTGTGCATGTCTCTGCATATTAGTCTACAGGAAAAATGCAAGATGCCTAAAAGGCACATTGAGGACATTCTGAGCAAAAGTGGGAGGGGTTTCTTAAAAATGTGATACTCAGAAATTTTTTGGTTTTTGTTTGTGGCAGGCTGTATGTTCGAGCCCACAGCCAGGCACCTCCCTCTGTGCCTGGGCCACGAAGGCAGGCACGACCTGCTCAGCCTACGTTGCCTCTGCCTGCGAGGATCAAGCCTGTGGGCTGAGTAGACATGCTCTTGGGATAAACACCAGTGATGGTTTAATTTTTCAGTCTGTTGCTCAAATAATGGTAAAAATGGGAAAAGCAAACAAAAGAGAATATGATTTTTTTAGAAATGGCCCAGTGCAGCACTAAACCGCCTCAAACACTTCCTACACTTACTCCATGTTCAAACGTGTCTACAGGCAGTTGTGCATGTACCTGTCTGTCCTCACAAAGCCCCTGCACACGTGGTAACAGCAGCCTTCTCACTGTTGATTCACAGATCTACTGCGATTGCAAGGTGAAGTTTTTTCTCTACTTTAAGTCAACAGATGAGAATAACCACTGTGGAACACTAGTGCTATTGTCACTGTGGCATTAAGTAGGAAAGACCATCTATGGGCCTGAAAGATACGATGGAATTTACACCAAAAAAACCCAGAAAAGCTCCAAAGAGCAGGCAGTGTCTAGGTGATAAACTATATGCCTAATTACACACAAAGAAAAGTAGCAGGAATGAATAAAGCTGCTATAGAGTAAGGCTCCCAGCTTTATGCCAAACAGGAAAACAGTATTGTCAATGTTGTTCCAACTGGCTCTGACCCAAGAGCTGCATCTGACCTGTCGCAGGACCGGTGTCACGATTTCCTCCCTGTGGTACTGCTCTCTGAACTCCCACCATCAGCAGGGATGTTGAGATAGTAGCTGTGGGTTCTTGATGCTAGTCTGAACTCACCCATAGGCTTCAGGTGTCTGCGGATTGTGCTTTCAGAGATTTGTGTATGTAAAGAAACACACACACACGTCACCGTTTCTCTTTTTGTAATCTTCTAAAGTATATTTCACAGATTGCTTAATGGTACCAAATCATTGTGATGCTTTGCTTCAGGACACAGTTTAGAGAGTTTTTAATGTAATGGCTCATCTAAAACAACTTCAGCATCCATGTTTCTCCATACATAACTAGAAGAACAATCAAGCACTATGAGGATTCTTCCATTAAGCAAAACATACGTATTGTTTATCTGTCTTTCCATGGCCTTTCCCATAGTCTACAGTTAAGGGATCTGTTAGAAATGATAAACATGGAAGGGCTGCTAATGTTTGTATCCACACACTTAAGTTTGCTTCCTTACGTATTCCTATCAAAATCAAGGAAATAAATTTCACGTTGGTGTCTGAGTACTGGCTGAAATATGCATCCCAGTGGTGTAGTTTCATAAATACGCACTTTTCTTTTTTTTCATTTGTAACAGTGAGAATGAACAACCACTTCAGCTGCAAAGCTGAAAGCATCCTTAACTATGGAGCAGTTAATGACAATTCCATAATGAAGCACTCTGTCGGAGAATATGGGACATCTCACAGGCCAGTTAAATGCTGCACTCTTTAAAACATGGTCCAAATGTTGATTGTCATTTTTTCCATTTTGTTATCACAGAATGAGCAATCACTTTAGAGTTTTAATTTAAATTATTCATTACTTTTTGATGAATCTCAGCAGTGTTTGTATTTTAAAAAGCAGTTTGCCTATTTTTAAAATAAAGCCTTTGCTGTCAGGATATAATAAATGAAATTTCAAGGTAAAGGCATAGAAGAGTTGCAGATTTTTATAACAGTAAGAATGCCTGAATAAAACAACCTGTTGCCAAATAGACTTAAATAGGAGGATTACTAGAGTTTAAGTCCTACATATCATAATAGGTTTAATGTTCATGTGCCAGTGTCTCTCACAATATGTGGGGAGTGTGTGGAAAATGTCAAAAAAATCATGTCAGCTATGGAACATTTCTACCTGTACTAGACCACAAGGTTTAGTATTTTCAAGTTGGCTTCTAAACTACATGCTTTGTGCCTCTATGGTCACAAAGGATGGTTTACATCCAAGCCACCTAGGAGTCGGTCAAGCTATCTGGGTACCTCATGTACTGTAAAAGGTAGGCAAATTCAATGAATGAATAGAGGAGACCACAACAAGAAGGAACAAGATCAGAAGAAAAAAAAAAAAAAATCCAACAAAATCCATATGCAATGTAGAAAAAAAGAAGAGTAGATGGACAGCAAACAGACTGAAAACCAGTAATGGAACTCAGACAGGGTATCCAGGACAAAGATCTTAGCTTCATCTTTTAGGAAAACTTACTGTACGTTCCTTCATTATCATACAGGTTTAGACAGGACAGGACCGTAAGAACTTATGAAAGTGTTAGGTCTTAATCTTGAAGTAGCACCTGTACTTAAAGAGTACCCTATCAGACACGAAGAAATTAACAACAGGTTTAAATTATGATCACTTTTGGAGAATCAAACCATTTCAAAAGAATCTGCCAGCCGTGGCCCTGACATAGTCTTCCTTCCTCTCCTCCTGCCACCTGAACTAGCTAAAAGCGTTCAGGGGACTGCCTTTGGCAATGCCAACTACAGCTCCAAGCGCTGCTACTGCGGGTCAGAACAGGTCTAATAATTTCTGACATAAACCTGTAGAAAACTCCAAAATACATGCTGAGCAAAATATGATGGAAAAAAAGTGCAGTTTCTAACAACTTTGGGAAAAAGCCAAAGTCCCTATTTCACCCTGTCCCTTCATCTCAGATAGCCTGGGTCATTCTTTTCTATCAGCTCGTCATTAAAGAGTGCTTTCGGTTACTAGCCAACGTGTCTGGCTGAATAGGAGCTGAAATTGAAAACCAAGCTGACCTTGCTGCTGTAGCCCCACAGCAAACCAGCAGGTGCTTGTGCTATGAGCCTACACATACAATTCAGAGGACAATCAGATGGATAGACGGATCCTCCTAAGATCTTCTGACCTTGTTTCAAGGTCAGACTAGAACCCTTCTTTCCTCTCGTGATTAATACACCTTCATTTTGCATTGACACTAATAAAAAGAGCTATGATTGTACATGAGACAAACATTAATAACTCAGAGCTATATTAAAGTAAACAAACCATGTTCATACATAATGGTGGTGTTTTTCCTGCAGACGTACTTCCTAATGCACAAATCCTGCACGAGCAGAGGCTCCTGACTGTAACTGCTCTGGTGCAGCAATCAGCAGGACTCCAGGGCCACTAGACTCTGCTACTCAATATTTTGATATTAAAAACATAAAGAGCACATACTCTCTACCGCCACAGGAAAATACCACGTAACCTGAAGTTTCCTAGGCAGCAAGCTTTACCATTTTTTTATTTTCAAGACTATTTTTTCCAGTCTTAGATCCCATGTCTCTTAAATAAATGACAATACTATCACTCAGATGAACTTTTGAAGACACCAGGAAACTAAGAATTATTCTACTGATTACACTGGGCCTACACAGTATAGGTTAATGTGCAACTATAAGAATCACTCCCAAAACATTTCCTAAATCGCCATTTATTACATTCCTCTGCTACAAGTTACATTTTTGTGTATATAAGAATGCATCTTCTAAGAAAAATGATAAAATAGGCAGTAGTGGAGGACTGATCATTTTACCTCTGATCTTATTCCAATTAAAGTAATTTTTTTCCAGCTTTCTCATTATGAAGAACATTCAACTACATCATAAACTTATGTTTGGCATGGTGTAGCATAGTTGACAATAGCAGGAGAGAGCACCAGGGTGACAAGTAGCCTGCTGTGTGAAGGCTGGATAGGATACACTGGAAGAGGAAAGCAACAGCCAATGTGGATGTGTGGCTTTTGTTTGGTTTTGGGGTGTTTTTTTTTGACACTTCCTATGTTCCTTGTATGCTAACCAAGATGAAGAATGTTATACGTTCACATGACACCCCACCAGAAAAGACAGACAGAGATTCATTCTGGATATTTTCAGTTTCCAAACAGAATGCTTTGTCAAATGGATGGAGAAGAGGCCAAAGCCCTGGCGGCCATGCTGGGCAGTAACGTGCGGTGGTTTTAGATCCTGTTGCAAAAAGTGCAAAACATTATATTCTGCCATCAACTGAAATCTCTGTTCAAAGGCACGAAAAAGAAAATTAACCAGTTTTCATTTATTCCCTAGTCACTCTCTCTTAATCAACTGAATTTTTTTCTTCAATAGCAGCTAACAAAAATCAGCTGAATGTCTGTGCTATGCCACTGTGCAAAATACATATTTCAGTTCAAAGTACTTTTTTATTCTCAAAACCGACCCAAACACTTGGAAGATGCAGGCATTCAAAGTGAATAAATCCATTCCTCGCATGCATTCAGCTTTTTTCCTGACTAGCAGCACGCTGATAATGTATCTTATTCCTATGAATCCTGCAGAGAAAAATCAAACAGGGAAGAATAAACTTTATTATTTTCATTTTCCCTGAATAATCAACGCAGTTATTTTAACGGTTTAATTTCTCACGTTTGACTACAAAATAGCAGAAAAGACTGATTTTCTGACCTTGGTACATGTTTAGTTTACCAATCTTTTCAACAGAGTTAATTAAAAAAAAGACCATTGACAAAAACATTTTTCACAAAATTAAACTAGTTAATCCCAGCGGTCACAAGGAAAAGCTGATCAGCAAAATGCAACTTCCCGCTTGAAACTGAAATCTTGGAACAACCAGTGAGCAAGAGACTGTTACAATGCAATTTTAAAGTAAGTTTTCTGAGTAGAATATTACTTTAAGTAAAGGCCCAGGTTAAAGCTTCTGAGAACTTATAAGACAACCTTCGTGATGAACCGTTCTGAAAGTCACTGCGTCAACTTTCAATAATATTTCAATGGACTTCTGATATATTTATATTCCATTAACTATAGTCCCTTAAAAGAAAACTTTCAATGTCTAAGTTTATCAAATCTACATGTATTGAACCTATGCTAGAAGCGCGATGTAGAAAAATGAGGCTATAAATCAGAGTATTCCCTGAAAATGTGGCTGTCCTCAGGCTACTTGAAAGTGGCAACTATTTGTTCAGACAGTCATCAATGTAAAAGAGAGTTTAGCATGTTTTACAAGTGAAATACAACTCCTCCAGGCTTATCCAGATGGCATGAATAGTACTAAAATATCCCTCTGTTACCTCAATGCAGCCTCAGTCAACTCCAAGGACAGAGCTCAGCTTTTGCTGAGCGCAAAGCCGGGGTCCCCGCCTTCAGAAAAGTAAAGCAACAAAACCTGCTGGATCCAAGGACGCTGGCACCAACTGCGTTACCTAAAGTAAATAAGCTCTTTAGCCCCTGCCCCCTGTCCCCAAATGCCTTCTTGGGAAAAAAAAGAAAAGAAAAAAAAAAAAAGAAAAAAAATTATCTTGTTGCTCTCTCAACTCAATGGGAAGTGTCATTAAATGGGAAACTAAACCAAAACAAAAATATGAACCATGTATTGTGAAAAAGCAGGAAAAAAAATGTTGAGTTTTGGATACAGGACTTAGTTTGTTTCTGAAGTTTACTACCCAGGGGTTTTTAGACAACACAGCTTCTGAAAGCAGAGCCTTCATTAGAGCAGGAAAACACAACTTAAACGGCCAGGCAGAAAATGGCTGAATTAAGCTCTTTTTTCCCCTCTCTTTAATGGTAGTGATTCTCAAAAGATTAAAAGTAGGTTAGACGAATAATAAAACAGCTATGTTTCTAGTGTCTACCTGACAACAGCTTTTGTAGAAGTGAATAATTACATGAAAATCACTTCCTTTCCACCTCTCTTTGGGATTTCTGTGGGTTGCTAGGCAGTCTCTCTCCTACCTTCTGCTAATGTTACTTACAGCCCCGATGAATACACTATATTCATTACGAGAATGGTGAGCTGAGGGGGAGAAGGACCTAAATACTTGAAGTTTTGTTTATTCATTGCTGCCTTTGGAGACCAACACTATAGCTCAGATTACTTTACACATATTTAAATGCTAATTTTCCAAGGCACAATTGCTAGCCAAGTACCACCCTGGTAAAATGGAACAGGTCCTTCCTCAATACAGGAGCCACACTAGTAGTATGTTTCTGTGTCGCCCGCCAATGTTGAAAGTCAGGTGCTGGAGCAAAGCATACTGAGGTTCCTTCTGGGACTTAGAAGAAGAATGCTTTCACTCACTCTGACTGCTTTTCATGACTGAAATAATGTTGACTTTCCTGAACTCCTTAACCCAAAACTTAGGAGACACCTCGACTGCCTTGGGGTGATTCCAAAACCGGCAGCCACAAAGTACTGTTGTACTTCCCTGTTTGTATAATCATGAGCCACTCATATAAGTTAAGGTGTATGTTCATTAAAAAAGAAATTAATATTATCCAAAAATGACTGCTCTCCGCAGAGTGCGAGCTGAGATAACCAGGGGCTTGAATGCTGGTTTCAGAGAGCAGGTATGTGTGCATGGCTGTGGACCACGTGCAAAGCTATGTGGGTTTTTTTAAAAGTGGAGACCTGGAGGCTCAAAAGAGTGCCTGGGCCACTACAGGAGTGACAACACTGCTAAGAGCATGCTCTAATCTATGGGTTGTCCCCGTGTCTTACGTCCCCAACTTCACTCAGAAACAGCAACGCCCGTGGGCAGTTTTGCCTGCATGTGATGGAAAAGGAGACTGCTATGGCCATGAAAGCGCCCCTTCAGGCTACCATGTTCAGAGATTTAGTCTGTCACAAAGTTGCATCTCAAAGAGCAACTGGAGGTGTGTAAAATAGCATCGTTAAGGCATAACCCTTTGGAGCTGCTCTCTCCACCTGGTATTTCAATGGCTACTAGTTATCTTGTCCTGACCATCCAAAAAGTTCAAAGGTGCGAACAAAATAACAGGTGTGAACAGATGGCTATCTGATGTTCCTTGGTAAAGAATTTACTTCGATTTAATAGCACAACTTGTCTTATGCCTTGCTTGATTTCTTCTGTGCAGATATACAAAATCCCAAGAATAATTTTCATAGGACTTTTCACATATTTAGAAAGAAAAAAGATCTAACAAAAGAACAAATATTTGGCCAGGCCTATCTTTATCGGAAAGTCGATACTAACATTCCAACTTTGCCCAAAGGAAAAACCCCACCTACAATGGTAGATATGAGTCCAGGAATGTCTCTAAACTATGATAAATCTTGCATGTTTTCATTGACAGCCAATAGTTACCACAGTGCCTGGAATACATGCAAGGAGAGAGTTATCTCATAATACAGAATTTTCCCTTGAAATATATACCATTTTTCCGTTACTTTGTTCTGGAGCATAAGGTAAGGAGAAGGTTGACAATAGAACATACACAGATATATGCAAGAGAGATTACTCATGTAAAAACGTTTATGTCCCTATGATGAACATGATTTCCGGGGGAAAAGGTCATGGAGTATCTGGAACAGTTCTTTTGTGTCCGAGTGATAAGAAATGAAAATTGCCTTCAGTAGACTGGTAGCTTAAATTTGGGAATCTGGCAAACTAGAAACCTTTTTAAAAAGGTATTGATAAAAGTAAAAAATATCATTAAATCCCAGTATCTCTTGGGAGCAGCATCTGGTTTTTTTAATGACTCACTTCTTGTAACTGCAGACCAAATGCACATAGAGTTCAGATCAGCAGGATGGCCGGCACCACTCCTCTGGGATGCAGCCTGCTTGTATTGACAGCGCTCACTTGCTGCCAGTTGCCCAGCATTCTGGAAAGGTAAAGTCATTGACTGCCAGAGCACCCACGTGGTCCAGCTGTGCTGTATAGCTCTCTTGTAGCATGCCTTAAAAGCATCAAAAGTTTTGCCTTCTCATACACTTGCATTGTATAAAGCTTCAGGCATTTGGAAATAAAAGAAGTTGATTTTTTTTTTTCATTCTGTGCATGATATGAAAAAGCACAAGAAATAGCCATTGCTTTTCTTTCTCTTTTCAATAGAGAAGGTATTTTCAGTGTCCTAGAGACGCCAGACTTCACCAGGTCTTTTTGGGGGCATGCACGCTTAATGTTATTTCCTATAAATGATAAATAAAGATGTCATTTTTTTGTTTGTTTTCTTAAATACATGCAGGAACTGCAATTAACTAATTTCTAAAATGAGGGTGTTGATTAGTGTTCCTCTTTATTGACTAAGACACTATCACCAAATGCTCTCAGAATGAGAGCTCCCACATGCTCTATAATGCCTATAGACAGTCAGAGGAGTTTCAAAATATTTACTCTCTGTTGCACGGAGGGATTGAGGAGAGAGGTCATCCTGACTGATTCTGGAATATTCTGATTCCAAAGCAAAATGTTTTTAAGGTCTTTTTTCTTCAAATATTCCATTTGCAAAACATTTGCCAGAAGGTAGGGCTCTGAGGTTGGTTTAGTTCTTAAGTTTTGGGGGGAGGAGAGCGAGGCAGGGCTTTTAGCAAATGTAGGGGTATCGTATCCTCTCAGCAAGTTGATAATTTCAAGATCCCTAATTGCTATTACAGAACTGCTTGACCGTAATATCACAGTGATGAAACAGATCCTTCTCTGATAGCATTTTTGGTTACTTTCTTAAGATTCCAATTCAGCATGATTGAAGCCTAGGGAACACTGGAGATATTTAAACACCATATTCAGCCCTGATTGCAAATACTTTAAAAAAAAGGGTAAGTGTCGCAATCATGAATCATTATTCAAAGAATTCCTTTCACTCCGAAATTAAGAGGAAATTATACTTATGTTATATAACATTGTTATTTCATCTAACTTATTTGAAAGTAATAATTCTCAAGAATTCTTTTTAAGCAATCTTCTTAAGAACACTTATCTTGGAATCTGCACTTTTAACAAAGTGTCTAAAAAGAAAAGGGTTTGAAACAGAAGAAAATACAGTTATAGAAGCATGAGAATTATTTGATTTCAAATTCTTCCTTTTATTGAAAACAGCCTAAACCTCATACTAAAATAAATTTTCCACAAGGGGATTTCCATTCATTTCTACAATTTAGACACTGTCCAAGTACCCAATGATGAGTGCTAAAAGGATACATAAACCCATCAACAAAAGCAAAGTTTGACTGAGTAAAATGTTGTGTATTGTATATGTGATGTTATGTAAACAGTTATTGCTGTAGAATGCTGATCCCAAAAGTTTCAGATGTATCGATGAAGTGACTTAATGCCATGTATTATTTATACACAATAATAACTACAACACATACTAAATATTAGTAAAAATAACTGACATAATTCTATTGAACTACATGTGAACCACTCTTAAAATAGAAGTGAGATTTCCTGAAAGAAGTATTTCCTCCTCTTTGAATACTATACTAACCAACAAAGAGCCTTTTGGTTTGTGTAAACCTGCAACTCAAAGACAGACAGACTGTAAAATCGCACCTTAAAGATTACTTTCAAATAAAGCTATTTTTCATTTAGGCAGAAGTGGAAAATCTCATACTACTGAGAACATGGCAGTAGCATAGTTGCGACCTGGTCCATTTTCAATGTTTATAGGCTAGGCAGTTCCACAGCAAGGTCATGCAATATGACAGCATAACATAGTCAAGGCTGTACTTGACTGTTAAGCAGCCTCACAACAAAGTAAAATTTAACAACTACTATGGCCATATGCAGGCTACCACTACTCCATCCATGCAAGGAGGATGCTCTACTACAGGGCTGAATCCAGCTGTACTGTGGAGGAAAAAAGCTGTGCAGGCACACCTGAATTGGAACAAAACCCAAATGCTCCTACAGGAGCAGGTATAAAGGTGGCTCACAGTCTCCCTCCCTGCTCAGTAAATCTGTGCCCAGTATGATGCCAGAAAGATACTCCCAGAGTGGATTCAGTTTATGTTACGAAAACAGAACTTCTGCCTGTAGAGCAAACCATTTGCACCATCAAAGAAAGGCGTTACATCAGAAGCACTGTTTTCCCAGAAAAGCTATAACTATATCGGGAGATTTTTCAGGATTCTTGTGTCAGTCAAGGGTCTGGCTCCTTCCAACTAGTGACTATAATATAGCTATGATGCCAAAGTCTGTCTGCCGCCTATCTTAGAGTCTGAAGAGAGTGCTTAAATTAAGAATATACTCTCCTGAGTTCTCCTGTAGCCAAAGGAGAGACACCGGCCCCTCCTCAAAAGTTACTCAATCATTAAGTAGGATAAATTACTCTCTAGAGGAGCCTATTTTCTCTCTGTTGCTTATAGAGGGAATTAAAAGCACACCATTAAGGTTCTTCAGTAGGATACCTAATATCAAATGGCATGAACTCTGCTCTTCAGGAGTCCCCAGTGATTTTCAGCGAGACCTGTGGGAGCTGAAGATCCCAGACCACTTTGAGTCCTGAAGGTTCTGCTCAAGTTGCATATTTCACCTGTAGCTTTTTTTAATTTCTACTTTGCAATATGAAGATTTCCGTTTTAAGGAAAACTTGCATTTAGCATTATACAGTGTTAAAAAAAAAAAAAAAAGATAAAGGAAAGGAAACTCAAAACAGAAGAAAAAGAATGTGCTACCTCGCTAGTGAATGCTTTAAAGTTTTCCTACTGCAACGTTAGGGCACAAAATTTAACGGAAGCTTTCCTGTCAGTTTCCAGGGGCCAAGATTTTACCTTGCTAGTTTTTACAGAATTGGAATTTGTGAAAACAAGAAATGCAACTAGAAGACTTGCTTATTGGCTTTTTTTTTTTGCTTGCAGAAATATTTATCAAGCTAAAGTTTGAAATATGTAAAAAGTTAATATATATTTATATATATATAATCTGATCTAGTTGAAGATGTCCCTGCTCGTTGCAGGAGGGGGTTGGACTAGATGACCTTTAAAGGCCACTTCCAACCTAGACTATTCTATGATATTTGACTACTCTAATGTAGCATTTGGCAACTTATAGGCTTGAGGACACCATATGCAGAGTAAAATTAAGAAAATACTCATCCCTTAGATTATAAAGGATTTAAAGTTGAGCTGGGTTGCAATAATTGAACTTATGATATAAATTCTCATCTAAATACCCCTCAGGAACTTATTCAAATTTTCTAAGCAGTAAATAAGAGTTTCTCTCACAAAAGCTTATCCATGTTCATCCTATCTTTGTTCTCTTCAGAAAGCCCTTTCGTTACACACAAGATTTTCCTCACGGCAAATATCTTGCAGGAGGAACCCTAACAGTGGCATTTAGATTTTAGGACAATTGTAGTAAATATGATAAAATAAGCATATAAAGAGATTCTACCCTTGTATACACTGGTGCAAAGACAGAGAAGTTCCCTGTTTAGGTCACTGCACTATCTGATCAAGTCAGTTGGAAGATACTGTTGATTTGCAGATCTGAGATATCAAACTTAGTATGTAATGCATACCCAAGGTCTTAATTCTGTCTTTGCATACATACACAAAGATCTCATAACTCCTGATAAAAAGAACTGTCTTTGACTGAAGAGTGTGTCAAGTGAAAAGTGAAAAAGTGTTTTGGCTCTATGTACCAATACCATAATTTTTTTCCTAGGTTGCATCCTGCAATGAGATCTAATAACCCTACTTTCTCCTCTAGAGTGGGGTGTGCAGAGATTGACAGGCACTGTCAATACCAAAAAAGAGCAGACAGAATGGAAACAGCTCTTTTAAAATGTGCTCTTCATTTTTACATATTTTTTGTCGTTTGTTTGTTTTCACATTTTCTACAGTAGCAGCACCAGCATTAAAGGCTGCTTGGGGCAATCAATGCACTAAACATTTGATTCACACTTTCTCTGAATAGATCAGATTACATTACTGCCTTCCTCCAACTATGTTGGGGAAGATTCCATTGAGTCTCTTTTTTTTTTATGGCTGTAGTTTCTACTTATACAATCTCTTTTTTCAGTGACTACAGTCAACAAGTGATTTTAAGAAAGTGATCTGTCTCCATTGACTCTTCATGGAAAGCAGAGAGTAGCAGTCATAAGAGCATAGCTTCCCAACCCACAGCGTTACCTTTTCCCAGCCACTGCCAAAAGCATAAAAGCTCAAAGGCAAATTAAGCAAAAGTCTGCAGTGTTGAACTGCCCAGAGGTGAAGAACATATTTCCCCTTCTCAACTACACTGGCATAGTGCCGCGGGTGGGCACCTCACCATTGGATTCTGGCCCAGCTGCTGGAATCCTGCCACTGGCAAGTGCATTTCAAAAATTAAGAAACCAATCAAGTTTCTAAAGCATTACCAGTGCAGAATTCATCTCTCTCTATTTCCAGAGCCTGTTGCCTCTGCTCCTTCTGTTTCTTTTATACTTGGCATTGGAAACATGACAGAAGCTGCTGGCAAAGCTTAGAAATTGCAGAAAAGATAAACCCCAACCAAGAAAGATTACTCCTTTAAAATTTTTTGGAAGCGGTCAGCAACCATGTGATTGAAGGTCATGTAAGCCTATTTTGATTTTCAAAAGCATTTTGGAAAAATCTGTCACCAAAAGCTCTTTAGGAAACTATGCATCTGTTGTTTAGGAACGAATGTCGCTGTTGGAAAAATAACTGATGAGAAGATAAACACCAGATAAAAATAAAGGAATGTTTTTTACAGTGGAGGGAGGCCACCAATGGAATACTACAATGACCTGAGCCCCTGCTGTTCAGTTTCTTCACAAGTCACCGAGAAAAAAGGAGTGATACAAAGCTAGTCAGACTAGTAAAGATGATTATTAAAAAAGAAGTGACACTAAGTTACCCAGACTAGCAAGAATGACAGCTAATTATGATGATGGCTCTTATGAGCTGGTATGACTGGAAAATAAATTTTTTATAAGCGGCAGATAAAATTGAATTACATTTAAATTAATATATAGAAGAAAAAGCAATTCTGATTTGACCTATGAAATGATGGACTCTTAATTGATAATTTTGATTCGGAATAATTATCTTGTAGTTATATTAGATATTTCCAACAGTGCTCAGCAGTGGTCAAGAAAGCAAATTAAATGCTAGGCATTATTGAGGAATAAATACAAGCAACACTAAGAAAGAGAACAGCATTACACTGCTGACTAAATCCATCATTTGTCAACATCTTGAATACTTCATGCAATTCCCACTATGGTCTCTTCACATAAAAAAGTTACAACAGAATTTGAAAGGGCGAGAAAAAGACAAAACAGGTAGCCAAAAATAACTTTGTATTTTGCAGTATGAACAACCCCACTCATCCATACAGTCTAGGGGACAGCCTTCTAGAAGGTGCTAAGGGACAAGGTGACCATGAGTGTGCTCTTGGGGAAAAGACAGCCAGGAGCATCCTGAGCTAAGCATGAGGAAGAGCATTACCAGCACATTAATAGAGGTGGGTGATCCTTTTTCTCTGCCAAGCGCTGTCGAGACACACCTAGATTGCTGTGTTCAGTGCTGGGGGACAGTCCATGACAGACATGGACTAACTGGAGGAAGTCCATTGAAGGGCCACAAATACCATTAAGGGGCTGTTGCATCTAACATGCGAGGAGACGTTGAGAGCTGGGACTGTTCAGGCTAGAGAAGACTCAGGGGATTGTAACAATGTCTATAGATATCTGATGGGAGCGAGTAAAGAGGAGGGAACCAGTGTCTTCTCAGTAGTGCCCGCTGGAAGGACAAGAAGGAATGGGCACAAACTGAAACACAGGAAATTCCATTTAAACATAAGAAAGAACTTTTATTGTGAGAGTGATCAAACACTGGCACAGGTTGCCCACAGAGAGCTTGTGGAGTCACCATCCTTGGAGATACTCAGAACCCAACTGTACATGGTCCTCAACTATTCTGTGATTCTGTATGAGAACAGATTGAGTAGGCTAGGACTTCTTCAACTGAGGTGGGATGTCAGTGCACTTTAACAAGTCATGAATGAGAAGTAAAGGAGATTACGGATACTGTGTTCACCGTTTCTTCCAGTTCAAGAACTTCTGATTCATCAGATGAAGCTTCTAGAATCCAGTTCAATTGGAATGAAAGGAGGTAACTCCTCCTGACACAATTAGCAGACCTGTGAAACTTGTTGCCAAGAGATGCTGGGGATAATAGAGTCTTCATGGGCTCTAAGGGAGATCAGAAAACTACATGGAAGGGAAATCCACTGAGGATTTCTGAACATAAAAAGCCATCTCGGGAAATCATCTGAGCTGAAAATACCTGGCTGTCCAAAGAGTTTAAGGGACAAATATCATATATTCCTCATATATTGCCCTAGGAACACTCTTAGATCCACTGCTGGATGGACAGCATACTGGGCTACGTGATCTTTGTTCTAGGTAAGTTTTTATGAAAAGCATCATCTCACATACTTTCAAGCAAATAACATATTGTTTTGATGCTTACTTTAACGCTCCCTGTTCTGCAGAAGAAATTATCATGTTAGGTTGACTGTCCCTTCCACTAACTAACATTATCTAGTTCTTTTCTTATGCTTATTTCAATAATTCTCTTCATCTCTCACCTAATAATGCCAGTATCCAAACAAGGACTATTATGTTTCCATGCTCATACAACTTCTGGCACAACTTCCCCCACCAATCCATGCATAGGAAAATAAAAATGATTCATAATTGCTATCAAAAGATTAGATATCAGTTAAACTAGGAAGCGGTAGCAGTCAGCCACTAATGTGTTATTTTCTGTTCAAATAAACATGTTCTGACTAGTTGGCATATACTTATTATTTTATAGTACAGACACAGAAGACTGCACCTGCAGGGTGGACACCTGAGGACAGGAGACTTGCCAGTAGAAGCTGGAAAGAAATTCTCCAGCAGAAACAGGCTGGAACCACAGGTTGTACATGGACTCTTGTGTTTAACAGTTCACAATTGACCTATCCACAATTAATTGACTGAATTTATACTTTCGGCCTCCCACATCCTCTAGCAGCGAGTTCGACCATTTAGTTATTCATTGTGTGAAACAGAACATTCTTTTGTATTTTTCTAAGCCCACTACATCTCCATTTTTATAGACTTTTGCCAAATCAAAGGCAGGGTTCCAGTAGGACCTCCTGAGTTACTGGCTGACTGCCACACAAACGGGGAATGGTTCCTTGGCTGCAGAACCAGGAGGACTGTGCTCCACTTTCAGGTCAGACAGTGTGTAAAACTTTTTTTTTTTTTGCTTTTTCACAAAAAAACCACCAGTGACTGTTTGCTATATACTGCCCTATAGAGCTACCATTGTTATTTAATGAGCAGATCAGTCTTCTAAGGAGCATCACAAATACAACACAGTTCTCTGAAAAGCCATTCTAACTACTTAATGGTCTACAATACCACTAACACTGTGGTCCAGCTTCCAGCTAATGTCTACTGAATACCTCTACTATGGTTTATTTATTTCAAAGTATATTTTTTGCCTAAAGACCGAAAGGAAAAATGAAAAATGTTTTTAAAATTTAACAGGAATATCTCTAGAAAATCCCTCAACTAAAACCAGTATCTAATAAACCAATTAAAGTTGCCAAATGACAACTTATTACCTATCATTCTGTTACGCAAATAAACACTTAGTTGAAGTCAGCATTGATTGCATGCTGCCCACATAATCTAAACATTACCCTTCGCAAGCATACTAAAACCTGAACGCTTAGGCAGAATAAATAACAAAAAGTTAATTACCTTTTTAAAATAGTAATCTCAAAACATAGAGAACTGCAATCTTTTGCAACGTGCTCCACATATTGGTACTGACAATACAGGTCAACAACCCAAAATGACAAACAAAAAAGGTATCACTTTATTATAATTTAATCACATTTTAGTCACTCAGCCTTCAACAAAGCTACAGATGTGAATAATCCCATCCTAACTTAGCAAAAATGCCCCAGAAAACTAAGAAAAGCCATATAGTTAATCTAGAGCACTAATCACTTGACTAAAACATCTAAAATCCCCTTTTCATTTAAGAACTGTCATTTTCTGTTTAATATGACTTAAGACTATAGAATGGAAAGGATTGAAATTACTATCAAGATCCTCAAACAGAAGCATTTTTCATTTTAGCTACTTAAGTACAAAGGATACATATTTGGATATAAATACATAACAAAAGTATGGCTACATTCGATCGGTGCAAAGGTAGCCCACTGTCCTCTTTCAATTGTTGCCAAAACCAGATGCTCAGGGAAAGACTACAGCAAACATTTACCAAACCAATAAATTCCAATTTTATTCTAGTTACTTAAACTGCATCAAAATGTTATATAACATTATATGTTCAAATGACTTGAGTACAAAGCAATGGAAATGCTCTCCAGAGGTGATTTTCTCTTTCCACTGTCTGCACAGGAAGCCTGGGAGTCCCACCACCATCTCTTACCCCTACCACATATCTTCTGGTCATGGGCAACCAACAGGCTTTAAACTATCGCTCTGCCCCAGGTGTTCTCAGAGAAACTCTCTTGGCCTGAGCACCTTGGCCCTTGCCTTTGGTACAGCTTTGGTGCTTGCTGCCCTACTTTCTGACGTTTTGTACAATCACGTTCAAACTACAAACAAATAATTTTATCCAGTTGTTGGAACATTGAAGACAAGTAACAGCAATGAGTCAAGGATACACAGAACTGTCTGCGTGATAGCCCAAGGAAGCACATAGAAATGAAAAGCCAATAAATGTCTTTAAGCAACAATTAAGGCTAAATAGATGTGCCCCCACTCTGTCCAGCAAAGTCAAATGAGTTAAAACAAAAGGCTACATATTACTCACCTTTCTCAGTCAAAACAGAAGAGCAATTCTAAGAAGCAAAAGTAAGAATCCATTAAGGCTACCTCACAGTTAAACCTTCAGAATATCAATTCTGTAGCAGCACTGCCCAGTAGTAAATTTTTTCGGAATATTGAGTCCTATAGTTACCTCCTCAGCAAATGTATGCCACAAAACCATATATATTTCTTCACTGCATTCTCCAAGACTCCATGTTCACATAGACTCTACTTCTTTGTCCTGTAGCCTCTTCCTCCTTGAATTTCATCAATGATTAAGTACTGAGCAAGTGATAGTCATTAACTTAGGCATTTCATAGAGTCATAGAATAACTAACTAAAGCTGTAAATTCATCTCTCCCCATACTCTTAACTTGCAGAAGCCTCCAATCCTAAACATAATGGCCAGCTAGAGGTGGGAAGCCTTGTAGCATCTGCAATAGACAGCAAGCACTGCTATCAAGGGTGCGTGGCCAAGACTCCCAGGAAGAAGTTTGATCTGATACATAAAAGGTAGGTAGATCAGCCATCAACTTGGTCTGTGGACTTGGAAAAATCTGATTCTGTGGATGAATGAGCGTGGCCATAGCTTTGCAACCGGTGGGGCACCATTGCATCGATGCAAAGATGATAACTTGGTACATACCATCTGACTATGCATCTCAGAGTTAATTACTGGTGAATGGTAGCTGGAATTTGCTTGGAACTAGACCAAGAACCTGGCATCTACCCAGGGTTATGTGCCAAGACTCTGATATTCCTCTAGCAAGCTCAGAGCAACAACCTATCAAATCAATCTCAGATCTTAAGATTTTTATTTTTTTTTTTAAAGGGGCATTTTGGGTTTTCTGTTTTTTCTCAGTTACAAGTCACTGAGACTCCACCTGACAGTTTAAAGAGGCCCACAGCACTAGGTAAGGAGCTACTAACAACATCCAGCTCCATAAGGGGCTCAACAGATATAAAAATCAGCATGAGTTCCCTAGATAATTTTCATAAATAAATGCAAGGGGGGATGGAGAGAGGTGAAGTAATAAAGCAAATTTATTTTAGACCTTCAGGCATACGTTTGTCATCTCTTCCCCGTGATGGATTTGTTTTGGAAAAGTTAATTCGGGAAACAAACATTGTACTGCTGATATCCTAGGCTTATTTAAAGTGCTTATCTGTAATGTTCAAAGAGCTGATGTGCTGGTAGGTATTTTTCCTCATATCCAGGCAGGAGCATGGAGCGACCTATAGGTCGTTCCAACCTACAAACATCTCTGACGCTGTGTCTGTCCCTCAGAATCACTTCTTTCATGTTCCTCCTTCATCTGAAGGACGACTTGCTTCTGTCTGATACCTCCAGTCTACAGTACTAGGTACAATAGAATGGAAAGAAGACAAAAACAACCATGTTTTTGTTTATTTCTTCCCCTTTACCACTTGCTGCCAACTCATTTAGTCTTGCATTCTTATAACACATATTTTGGTAATACTCGCTCAGTTCTTACTTTTACGTGTACCTGTATGACTATGCAGCTAAAGCAAAAATTTAAACCAGTGTATTAAAAAAAAAAAAAAAAACAACAAAAAACAACAAAAACAACCCACCCGTCTTGGACCTAAAGATAGAGCAATATTAATATTTTATTATTTGGAGTTGTGTTTGACAGACTGGATTCTTTAACAACTGACTTATTCAGGTAAGTGGCGTTCTGTAAGTACAAAAATACCATTATCACTGATATACCAATACTGAAAGTCATTGCCTGGTCAGTCTCAAAATATCTAGGAGAGTAAATTAGCCCCTATGTTATTTAGCCTCTGCCTCATTCACTCCAGCTGAGGTACCTATCTCTGCACTGGCTGTAAGACTGCGGTCATGGCAAATGCCCTACAGAATTAGGGCAAAAAGGAATTTATAAGATTCATGCAAATTGTAGGTGACCGAACGACATTTCCCAGACACCTTTCCCTCTCCACTGATGAAACAGTCAACCATCTGCAAAGTCACAACCTTGCTTACACAGGCTAGTTACACATGTAAGGTTAAATATGACAACTCTGGACCACCTTACCTACTTTGTTGTGAAGATCAAGATCCAGAAAAAAACATTTTAGTTTGTAATCCCTAATCACGTGCCACATTTTCTGCCTTCCTCCATAAGACAGTAACTCACTGAAGGCTAGTTCCCCAACTATACCTTTTTCAGTCCTTTAACTGCTGCAGTCATTTTCCACCTACGTTCTGCTCACCTTCATGGACAGATAAACAAGTTCACTTAGACCTCCAGGCTGGTAAAGTGCCAGCTCTCACTATACCTTTTTGTGAACATCCCTCAGAGTCACCATGTTGTTTTATTATTTTACACAGAGGGATTTAGAGGATTTTAAAAGCATGAGTTGTTTTTAGAGTGACAGGAACTGTATACCCAACTGGCAAATTTTAGTAAACAAGCCACTCAACATTCACTAAAATTGTGCTGTGAGCCTAGTCCTTTTTAAAGAGAGCTGGGCAATGAAAAACCTTTCAATTTACGCCACAGAGCTGGCAGAAACTTAAAGCAAAACCAAGTTCAAGATAAAAAAAAGCGCTAGAATAAAAAAATGCCATTTAAGAATTTTATGTAGGACCTGCACTTCTTGACACTAAGAGAGCTACTGAAACTATTGACATTCATCATATGTTTAATTTCACAGAAGAATGACGATTCAGTTTAATTTACATTGCTTGTAAATTTTTCTCAAATATTAAAAGCATTTGGTCAAAAACTGAAAGGTTATGTTAAGAAGTCAAATGTTATTTCTCTATTTTTAAATGAGCCTTTTGATTTTTAATTCCTAAACAAGATTTTGTTTCAAAATGTAATAATATTAGTAAAAAGAATAAAGGAAAATTCCTCTTTAAAATAAAAAGACTTTTTAAAGCTCTGGTCTTTGTGAAAAGTTTTGTGTTTGTTCTGCTAAAATAGGTTCTGTGTTCACATATTGATAAGTGCAAAATAACCAGGAACCAGATTCTGCCTCCCATTCTTTACAAATTCAGCTACGCTTTCGTGATTCAAATGTTCTCTGAAAAGTTCACATGGGTTGACAATAAACAAACAAATGAAAGATCGGTGAACCCATATCCCAAACTGCATCAACATCTGATGATTTCCTGCCAAGTTTGTAACAAATTTACTCAATGCATTTTATTGCCTCTCTTTGTGACAGTCAAATGCTTTCTTTCCTTATCCTTATTTACAGCCCTAAATTGAAGTAGTAGTGTTTGGTTGGCACTGGTGTGACAAAACACATGTTATTGCCTCTTTTCTCTGATTGCATAAAAAGATATTCTTGCAGCCAGGATTCTGGTGCAAATGGTCACAGAATGCTCAGTTTATTTGATCCTCAGTGTTTAAAGTAGCTGTCTATAAACATCCATATGGGAAAATATGTTAGCATATGGAAATCTAAGACTGTGAACAGAGTTAAGGAAGATATCTTTAAAAACATTGATGACCTTTGCAGGAATTCCTGCATTACAAAATTTTCTGGAATTTAACATTAACACAGGGATAAACTTACTTGTTAAAAGACTCTTAGTTTAGAGAAAAAATATGAACTGTATCCCCAAGTCACGTAATGTACCATAGCAGAATATGAAGTTAAGAAAACATGTTGACTATCCCATCCTGTCATTTATCTTTGTGGGCAATTTTGATGATATAACTTTAGTGTGTATATATGTGTGCATGCAAGTATAAACATTTTATAAAGCACAAGGAAGAAACAAATATACAATGGTAGGTAAAGCAGTCGACAATCAAATCCAGCGTCAATGCCCTCAACAAAAACTATACTGATACAACGGAGTTACTTCATCCACAAGGAAGGAATAGTCAACAATTCAGCATAGACATTCAGAGTAGAGAGCATCAGAAAGTCACAGCTGTCAATACACACATCTCATCTTTCAGATTTGCTCTCCTGGACCTGGATCCTTACTGTGAGCTGCCTGGCAGCTGGTGACAGTTCATGATGGGAGAGGCAGCTTGTTTTCCCACATACATTAGGGCAGTGTGCCAGCAACTGTCATCAGTCACCTCCCACCTTCTCCTCCCAGCTTCCCCCTCCTTGACTTCTATCACTTTTTTCTCCCTTTCCCACACTGTCCTTGCAAATAAATCACATATGTATGCACAAGTGTCATACAAACTATATGCTAGAAGACACAAAAAGCATGGTAGGAAGAGGGAAGAGCAGCATAAGGCACATGTAGTTGTAAGATACCTACATAGCCCACAGCTCAATGCAGTCCCCAACTTTCTCATACCACCCTGGAGAAAGGCGCCTTTTCTGTTCCTTTCTGCCTCCTCCTCATTTTGTATTTCCATTAGTTCAGAGAATACCTTCAGGAGAGAGCTTCAGTACTAATCTTCTCTGGGCTACTTCTGAGGAAAAAAATGCACGTGAACCCAACTCCATTGACTGTAAAGCCTTAGGTAGAGACCCTTCCAGGCTCACGGTCAACCCCTGCAGCGTGGCATCTCCCCAGTGGCAGTTTGTGGGGTGTACACAATACACTTTAGCCATTACTATTTTTCTGCAGATGTTTGCGCCGCCTTCTTTTTGTTGGATTGTTTTGAGAATTCAACTATTACTCCCATTCTAGAATGGAAATAAAAAGTGTGTCCGAAATCTTTGGGGGATTAGAAAGCATTTTTGGTATAGGTCTTCAAAGAAAAATCTTTAGGAGCACTCAATTTTTTAAACAGTAAATAACAGATTTTCAGTAAGCTGCACATCATTCCACTAATATAGTAATCTTCTCTTTCTTTCTTTCTCTCATTCTTCTGGAATAACAGGATTAACAAGAATCCTGTTAGCAATTCTTAAAATAACTGTATATTTCCGGTGCCTCTATTTATATAGCATTATATACTCACTCGTGACTGTCCCAGAAATAGCATGGAATATTTATTTTGCTTGCTTACTGACTGTCCTTACTTTTCACAAGGTCCCTCATTATTATTCCTCATTAATATCCACGCATCACGGTATTTTTTGCATCAATTTTTAATTTAATCTGAAACAAATGAATTTTTAACTGCAGCTTTTCTTTTGCTCGGAGACTTCACTTCTAGAGCAGCTGACAGGCAGGAGTCATTGATAGTATTCCTTAAATGTTCCTGAGAATGTTAATTAATTTATGCACAAAATGACTCTTCAAGATTATCTAGTACTTCTTTCCAGGTGCCATCATTGTAAACAGTGAAAAATCTCTCCCTGTTACGCCAATACACTGAGCTAATGTGTGGATCCTGTCTCCCTCCAGTGGCATGTCACACTGGCCATAAAGTCTAATATTAAAGTGCAATTACAGTTTCCCTGAAACTCAGATGATGTCCCTCCATTGCCAAGGTTGCTAAGGGGTTGCAGGGATAGCTGGAAGAGATTTCATGTGCCCTAGAAGCCCCAGGGAAATTACAAAACGACCCCATTCTTTCACCAAGTCTCTTCTAACTGCCAAGATCTGCTGTTGCCTGCTCAGCTTGCTGTTGCTTGTGTTGCAATAGCAAGAAACACAAGGAAAAACCATGGGGAGAAGGAGGCAAACTATTTGTCCAGGGCTTGAAATAACTCTCCAAAGCATTAACTAGATTTCTGAAAGCACGTGCTACATAAAAATCAACAGTCACAATATTATGCTGGTTAAAGAGAGTTGTATACTGAGGCACAAAAAGGCACGTCATGTTCACTCACATACACCAACAGTTTAGAAATGTTGTATTCCATTTACATTGCGCCTTTCCCACAGCATACTTCAACATACCTAAAATCTTTGCACAATATAATGACTTGTGTGGTGAACAAATACTAAGCTGTTCCATGTGTTGCAGAGAGGAATTTTTTTGTCATAGGAGAAGACCCTGAATGGCTTCAGCCCACGCCTTTTGAAATGGATGTGCCCACTGTAGTGAGGATTCACTGCGAGAGAGCAGTATGTATGATCCCTTGAGCAGGGGAAATGAAATGTGCTCCCAGGCTTGCCCTCAGTCTTTCTTTGGGGAAAATGGGAACCACTCTGTCCCAGGAGTGATTTATGGCTCTGTTAAAGACCTCTGCCTTTTCAGCAAGAACACTGCATTACAGCAATTTATTGGTCTTCCTATTCTTTAAAACCACATAAACAATTTGTAATGCAAAAGCCATAGTGCATAGTGAAACAAATTAGTTCCTCATTGTGGAGATTATAAACTGCATTGTAGGGCAAAATGTCTCTAAACATTGTACCAGTCTATATCTTGTGCTTACCTTACAATTTAAAAATCTCAGTAATGTGCAATGGTGGTTCAAACAGCAGACTTTGAGAATAATTAATTCTTTTTCAAGTTTAAATTTTAAAAGTTTGGGTACAGGATTACTACTTAACAGAAACATGAGATCCTCACAATCCGTAGCAATACTTTTTTCCTTTCATAGAAAGAACATTTTGAAATTCAGTTTCCATATCAAATGAACAAAGACTGTTCACAGATACACGTGTAAAGTGGGAGTTGTAGTTATGCAGACAGTAAATTCAGCTAAGGATTTTCATACCTATGGACCTTGTATGATTTTCTGGAATTTCACTCTTTTAAATTTACTGCAACTCACATGTCTATGCATTGCAACCGCCTGGTTCAGAAAGTGAATAGCTGGTGAAGCAAACAACACAGAGAATGAGAAGAAATTGGTAGGAAAAAGAAGAGTAAATTCCATCGCTGTTAACACAACTGCATGAGTTTGATGGGAACAGGACATTTTCCTCTTCTCATTACTACTATTTTTTCCCAGTTAATTGTTTTTTTAAAAACAGCTGCACATACACTTATAACGGGCAAAAATGCCGTAAATTGCTGAAGGTATTACTAGACTTAGTGGTATTAAAAGGATGATAAGATTTAGGACACACGACCTGCCTATGAACCTTTTCTCCAAGTACTAAGCCTAAAAACTACGTTTACCATCCAGTATCAAATGCACCCCAAGTGAGTTTCTCATTAGACTGCAAGTTTCTTACTTGTCACATTCCAAACAAAGAAAAGCATCAAAAAATTATCCAGCAATTAAATATCATTTAATTGGCAAAATATAAAAATTCCGAGGTCTCAATTTTAAGGATGAGTATGCTTAGATAGATACAGTACAGGTCTAAAATCCACTACTGAGGAATCCATACAGTTCCCTTGATTTTCTGAGTATGAAACCACCCAAAAATGATATCACAATTTCTTCTACTTTTTTTCTTTTTTAAGAAAACAAAGACCTAACGCTTTTGTTAAACTGCAACAGTTTCTTCCTCCACCTTCAAAGCTAGGAGAGAATTTTTTTCTTCTGCCTAACATAGGTTTCATTCGGCCTCAAGGTGGCGATACAATTGTGATAGTTACTTGCTTCCAAGGCTGCATGTACTAAAATTGAATCAATCTGGGTTATTTCTTCTACTGCTAAGAAGATAGTTCTTGGTAAAGAATCAGAGTGACGTTACTACTGCAGCTCTCATTGCTAAAACAACTCTGCACTATTAAACATTGGAAATAAAAAGTTAAGGCAAGATAAATTCTCCAATACTTTCCTCGTTCGGATTTTCAGAAGAGGATTTAAGAAAATATTATCTCTACACCTATAGAACATTCCTAAATGTGTCTCACACGTATGCATATTATAATTAGCCTAACTGGATAGCCATTGTTTACAGCTGTGGTGAGTAGCATCTTTTTTAAAAGTATCATTTTATATATATGCTCAAACATTCTAAGAAAACGTTAAGGAAGGAGCGAATAACTAGCAAAATAAACTCATGCTAGCCTGAAAATTAAGGAGTATGTAACGAAAACCAGAACTGTCAGGCAAAAAAATCACGTGCATTTATTCTAAGTGATTTTCTATCCCCCCCAAAAAAGTGTTTTGCCTAAAACACATCCGATGTACTAAAATGTTCTTTTTGTCTATAACCACACAGACCATGAAAACTTAGCTTAAGTGCCACATAGGAAAATGCAGGAAGAAATACATTTTGGAGACAGAGGGCAACGTATGGAAAAAAGTTGTCTTTGTACTATAAGACTTATCTAGTGTAAGGGTTATTTCCGGTTAAGGTGATGCTCACTGCTGTGTGTTCGTGTTTTGGTACTAATTTTCAAGAAGAAAGGTCCAGTGAGCTACAAGCCAGTCAACCAAATTTCAGTGCCAGGGAAATTTAGGGAAAAAGTCCTTCAAGAAGCCATTTTCAAATTGGGTGGAGTACCCACTGCAAGAGTACCCCCAGAACAGCTGGAAGCTCTGAGCAGTCATCTGCACAGTCATGTTGAGCTCTCATAGCTGAGATGCTAGAGGTGAATTGTAGAAATGTTTCGGCCATCAGAAATTTTTCTGTATTTTTAACACTTTCTCACCGCAAGAAAAAAATGAGAGAAATTTAAAATCAATCCTAACTGTGATGGCTCAGACTTTCCTGCACCTTGTATGTAATTTGCACTGTCATTCATTTATCACGCTTAACATTCACGTGAGAGTATACCAGAGATAAAGCACAACCTGTATTCTCTCCACATAGAAATGTATTCTAACGTGCAATTCATTTGCAAAGCCCTGATTAATTAAATTTGTTCAAGATTTTGGTAAGCACCAACTGTTCAGAGGAGAGTGCGATTCTGACTATGTTGTCATGTTCACCCCTACAGATGCTGTAATGAATATCTTCATTAAAACAATACATATTTTTTTAATAAAAAAACAGTAAGTCAGCCAGTTATTAGCATATAAGCACACAATAAACAAGAAGGTTTTATTTTTATTTTCCCCGCTCAATTTAAGAATCCACTGCTACAGCAAGGTTTAAATTTACATATCTGTGTTTTCCACACCATTGACCTTAATATTACTCTTTGATCCATCAAACTGGCAGGTCTGTTAGTCCCTATAACCAATTTAACCTTTTCCATGCACAAACATTTGGAAAATCCCATTATGAAGAACCAAATGTTTTACTCGAAAAGGAGCAGTGAGTACCACACACAAGCACAATTACATATTAAGTGATTTAAATGTGTTGAGGGACAACAAGAACCACAATCTGAGTCAGAGTTGCACACAAAAACTGTAACAATCCCATTAACTTTGTAAAATACTTTTTTGTGCGAGTTATAACTCAGGAAGGACCCCGCATTTGAGCTATAAACAGCACCTGTATCTTCCAGATGGGGGTAGAGGGACATATTTCAAGCCAATTTGAGCATGAAGGCTATACAGACCTTACTGTTGAGGAAACAAAGCATTTCTGAAGCTTAAATATAGTACTCCACTATTATAATGAAAAGTGATTGGTATGAGCTCTACAGATACATGGGACAAAAGATGGCATTTTCAGACCAAGAGGATTCAGTCTGCTGAAAAGATAGAATATAAAAATGAAACAGAGAACACAGCACTTGAAAGCTAAGAGGAACCGAAAAGACAGATGAATAGCTGCTTAGAAAGCTATAACGAACCATGGAATGCAAATTACACAAAGACAAAAGATTCAAGAACTTCAAACTAAAGTGAGCCTTGAAGAGAAACTTATTTATTTAATCCACAGTAAACATAGTTGGCACTGTGGTTCAAATACCACTCTCCTAATACAGACACAGTACTCTCCCTGGGATGTTATTCAAACAGACCTCCAACTGAAGAGGAAAACAACTTCTGCTAGTACACATGCATTATGCTTTGATATTGTGGAGTAAATCCAAATAAACAAGAGTAAAGATGAAAACTGGAAGCACAAATGTCAAGGTTACTTAAATTGTCCTATACTTGCTTCTTGGCAAAAATCTCTAGAACAAATTGAGAAGAGGCTTATAGAATGAGGGGTTTTGATGCAAAAATTTGTGGGTTTGAACATTATTCATTTCTACATTTCCCACCCATAACTCAGAAATCTTTCGTCAAAAATTTAATTGATTAGTCTTAACAAAATACTTCAATTTCAATGAAGTAGCATTTTTCAACACAAAAATAATTCTCCAAAACCATTTCATCACACATACTACAGTTAAAATACCAGTATTAGTGTTCACAATCTCTATTATAGTCCATTATACTTCAGCTTCTTTCCTACAAAAAGGTGCTTAAAATACTGGCTGAGTATGCTGAAGTATGGCAATGTGTCAGTTAAAGTCTCATCAAAACGGAGAAGAAAGTTAAAGCACTTGCTTGTTAAAGCAACTCATTAAGCCTTCCCAAAAGACATTCCAGTATCAGCTGAGCTATATGTGTGGGACAAACAGATACATGCACACGTGCCTTTTAAGTGCTTTTTACTTCACGGACTGCTTAGACTAATACTATGTGCTTTGGAAATTGTCATGACAACAACGTTTTTCTTTACAAATGGAAACAGTATAGTAAATAGGCATATAAAACCCCCTTGTAGCCTGACAATAATGTTGCCTAAGCTTGCGTGCTGTCCCTCAATGACAAACAGAAGCAAGGGTGTCAGTGGCATGTGAAAAATCCACACACGGGGCAAAATCCTGTTAACAGGCCACTCACCCAGCACTGGACAAGTGAAGGAATCAACATTTAAGCAGCGAGACTACCTCTTATTCATACTAGGTCAGCAGACTTCACAGCTGGAGGAATCATCATGGTGTAGTACAAGAAAAGAGTACTCAGGGAACACTTCATTAAGGCAGTGGGTAACTTTAGTTGTCAGAACCACACAGCAGGGTAAAACCCTAGTTAAAACCAGACAAAATAAACAGATGCCACCCATGTTCTCAAATAAGCATACAACAGTCAAATTTCTTGTCTAATATGAGTTAAGACGCATGGGGTTCACTTGAAATTGGACCTGCTTGCTATATTTACTACAGTATTATACGCTGCAAACAAATAACTAGCAGCATGTCAGAGAATCCTGTTGTATTTCTCTGTTACTGTGCTAATTTCTCAGGTGAACTGAGGCCACCTCTGAGCAAGCTAGCCGTTGGAAAGCCATAGCACATCACTGCCCTTCCACAATGCTTCTTTCACTGCCCATCTATGCTGACAATGTTTCTGTCATTTCACGTCAAGTCCACGAGTGGCAACAAGATTCAATTTTCATCTAAAATTTTCAATATTTTAAATGAATCTTTTTCTTTGTAGCTGTTTTTTTCTGTAGAAATATTATTTTTTTAAAGTGAACTTTACATGCGTCAGTCATTTTAGACGCTTCAAGGAAATAAGCTGAAGGGTCCCCTCTATTATTTTTTGAAAAAGAAAAAAAAACCCAAACACAAAACCAACCCCCAAAAAAAACATTTACTATAAGCAGAGGTTAAAAAAAACACTAACGTATTTTCAGTAAACAGATTAAAACAATTAATTTTGACAAATATTCCCAAACTTACTTTCTATCTCCATCTCAGAATCTATTTAATATCGTAACAGCTTTGGGAGTGACACTGTATGATGTCTTTTACGTTGCCAAACCAGACAAGTAAAATGCTGTCTGCAACCTGTCAGGTTTTGTAGAGCTGGTGTCATTTGATATCAGAAAAATGATACATAACAACTGTTTTATTGTACTCATCTGTCAATGAAAAAAATCAACTTAATGCAATATTTCCATGTTCAACTTATTCTGGAAACAATGAAAAAGAGAGAGTTCCTGGTTTGAGTATTTCTTTCCTCCTTGATTGCATATAGAGACTTCTCCTTCAAAGACAACAATCTTCTGAATGATTAATTTCTCTACTAATCTTGACTGAGATTTAGATTTGGAATGAGCAAAGAACGGTAAAATGGGTAAGTCTTAGTTAAATTTGTTCCCATTGTAACCAGTGGCAATGCTCATGCCCCTCAGTAGCAGAAGCAGCAACTGCAACTGAACACTTCCGAAAATTCTGATTTATCAGCCAAGGTACTTTTCTACTAAAAGAATAATATGTTCCAACACATGTAAGCAGTGACAGCCTTAAAGTCCTATCCACAATTCCAAATCTCTGACAGTGAACAGCAATCTCCAGCAATCACCTGTATTCACAATTCAAAATCAAGAGTCTCATGCAGTTTTTCCCAATCAAAGAGGAAAATAAATATATGGACCATGGTCCTACCTGTGGGTCAGACAGTCGAGAAAGGTCAGGGTACAAGTAGAACTTTATCCCCTCGGAAGCGCCTGGTAATGTTACTCCACGAATCAGAAGAATCATCAACATGATATAGGGGAACGTGGCTGTTACATACACAACCTAGCAAGAAGCAGCAAACATTAGAAAAGTATTTTCTTCCAACTGCAACAAAAACACCTCATTTCAACATCCATTTTGCCATTAGATAAAAAACAAATCCTTTTCTGGAGGAAAAGTGCTATTGATACCCTTGTTTGTGCAGGTGACTTTTATCCTCCAAACATATTCCCTTCTAAACTATTTATGTCTTGTAGGAAAGGTCAACACCTTTTCATAGAGAGACCGGGAAGTTCTCCAAGTATATTGTTTACTCTCTGTGACAGGTGACCAGACACTCTACTATGGCGTACCTGTACACTATACCACATACCATTCCGAACACAGATACAGGGGAATTGACTCAGAATTACAAGTAATTAATTGCATTATATTTATGTATTATATAACAACATATGCAATGAATTCTCAGTCCACTTGTAATTACTAAACTGTCATAAGACTGCTTTGCCTGCATGTCTGTGTTTGAGGAATAAACATTTCATCAAGCCTAAAGGTTAAATGCTATGTATATCTCCGTGTCATTTGCTCTAGTACCCTTATCATGGAAAGCACCTTCAGGCAAGATTACTCAAGTGCTCAAGCCCAGCAATTTCTATTTTCACATATTTGGCCATGTTTTTTTCGGAAATCAGTTTACTCTGTGCATTGGGACCAACTGAACCTTTCTGGAAACCTGCAAGAAGTCTTGTTTTCCAAAAGGAAGAACTGAGCAGAACTGATTCCATTTTACGATCACAATCCTGAGACCAGTATATAGCTGCTCAAACTTGGAGATGGATTAAATGATAAATTCCATGTCACTATAAATTGCTCCTTTAAACAATAACATACCTTAAACTTAACTCTATAATTCCCTATAGCCATTTCTGCCTGTACAAAATAGATATAAAATATCCTAATATGAGATGATACTCTTCTACAACTGCCTTGCACAAATCAAAATTAATTAAAAAGCTGCAAGAATGGGGAAAGTCATTTGGTGAAAAACATAAACTGTATAGCACTCAAAAATATGCATTTTAAATGCAAAAGTTCATTACCAGTCTCATGCCCATGTAAATGAAAGAGATGCATAAGAGAATGCACCCATGAAAGGATCTTCAAACACATTTTCATGACTAATGAACTGAATTTTGATTTTCAGACCATGATGAGTATTTAACCCCAAGCATGAGATCATCTCACGTCTGCCTCAGCTGTGCCACTCAGAAATCCAGGAACTTAAAATCACACGGCTGATTTCAAACATGTCCAGCTGCCCAAGACATATTCAGACACTTCACTCTCACTGACTTTACCAGGAGGTAAGCATCTAGATATCTTTCAGGTGTCTTATACCTTTTGAAAATAGAAGGCATGATTTTTCCAGGAAATGGAGACAAGCATTATATTCCTACAGGTCACAGAAGCTTGAACTGATGAATTCATAGGTCAATAAAATGCAAAATAGAAAGCTTTATCCCAGTGTTTACATTTTGTATCATTGACTATTAGTGGAAAAAGCAAACTGATATGACTGGCTGAACTTAAACAGACCTTGTCTCAAAAAGACTGCTCTTCACATTTAGGTTTCAAATAAAAATGGATCATCAGTTAATAAGAAATTAAAAAAAAAAAAAACCACATGGAATGGACATGGTCCTGCTCTGAGTCTTCTATTGGGTGGAAAGGACAAAGTAGCCAGCAACTGGTTTTCTTGCTTCTGTATTTAATTGTTTGCCAGCTATTTTTCTCTACTTCTTTTAAATCAATAGTTGCTTTTAACAGAGGATAGTCAACCCATATACATTTGATGAAATGGAAGGTATTGCACCTGAATATCTGTTATAACATTAAAGAATAACATGTCACTGCATCATGCTTGGTTAACTATACTGTTAGCAGCCTTCTAATTTGTGCATCCTGCCATCTTGCGCATCCTGTCACTGCCTTGAAACATTTTCCATCAGCAAACAGATTGCAATTTTGCAGAGGCAGATTTCCCAGGTTCCTTTGGGCGTACTTCTTCACTTAGCTCTATCAAGGAAGAAGCTGAAACCACTCATCTCTATGCCCAAGAGAGATCAAGTACAGGTACCCTTGTACAGCAGTCTGTAATCCTTCAGCAGCCATCCAAGAGTGTACAATTATACTTCACAGTTTTCTGTTGGCTTTTCTTAATGCCTTCCACAGCCCATCCACACCTATTAATATTACTGCAAGTACTAGAACCACAACCTCTAGCATATTTTTTTTATCATGAGGATAGTTGTGCCTCAGCTTGAGAGGAGTAAGGGCTCTCTTTCCTTTCTGGTTACTATGCAGAAAAGAGGATATAAATACAGCGCAACTGGCTCACTATTTCTGGCAGTAAATACTAATGCAGATCCCCAGAACAACAATGAAAGAGATACCAAGGAAGCACATGCAGGAAACATACACTCTTCCTGGGCCAACTGACGTTCTGACAATTTATCGGTCTTAGTGCTCACAGCTAATGAGGCTGCTAAAACTGCAAGCTGCTCTTGCACTGCAATAGGTATGTGTATGGTGTTCAGAGAGGGGAGAGAAGGCCACCACTTGTCAGAGTTGTCCGAGTGTCCCAGTGTGTTGAGCCACTTGATTCTGTTGCCTCCAGTGCTGGTTTTATCATGCTTCTCAAGAGCTCATGAGGTGAAGGAGGATGGGGCAGTTTAGAAATCAAATGCCATTATTAGTATCATCATCACATCTGTAGGCATTAAAAGTTTCCTGAATTGTTTTCTTTTCTTTCAACACATCAAACCTCTCTGAATATAAATGTGAACACAACTGTTTCTAATTACACTGCATCCTGTTTTAATTGACTTTAATTGCTTGGTATGATAATTTGCATTCCAATGCTCAAAATGCTTTTTTTAAACCCTTCTCAGAGCAATGCCAGTGTTTAAGCAGTTGGAAACAAAATAAAAAATTCTGGCATGCTAGTTTTTGCACCAAGTTCTCCTACTACAATATAATTCAAAGACAAATTTACAAAGATATTTAGACATACAAATACGTGGAAAGGCACCTACTTGGACATCTAACAGCTCTTAAGCATACTTAGGTGTTTAACTGAAAGTACATTAGGACCAAAGATCCTGAGCATAGATTTTTCATTGACTGCCATGAACTCTAAGTACCATGTACTGGAACTTTAAATACCAAAACCTGAAGAGACTTAGGTGTCTATAGTGCTCAAGGTAGTTATAGAGATATCTAGGTATCGATGCAATGATTTCATGAGTAAGGCACAATAAAGATCTTGAGAACTGAAGTAGCTGCCAGTTTGCTTCTTTTCACACCTAAGTATCTTTAAAGCGCAAATGTGGTGCACAGGTTCAAATTTGGCTACTGGGACTGTTGAACTTCTGGTCCTAAATGAAAACGTGCTTTTCTGAACGTGCTGTCTAAATCATGCCACAGAGGTTCAAGTGAAGGTGGGCTGGCTTGTGAGAAAATGTAAAACAAATACATGATAAATCTGTTGAGAATAAGGAAGAATCCCTGAATGCAATGAATTGAGCTACACACCCACAGAAATCTAAAAGCCTAAAAATATATTCGTCTGGCTACAGTTGCTATACAACACACCAGCCTGATGTTCACACACTATCTCACAGCAGCTTCTTAGTAGGGTGTCATGAATAGGAAGTAGTGAACTTTAATCCTTTGCTTGGCTCTTGCTGAAAACATAACTGAACTAGAATGCGATGAACAAAATATAACTTTCTGAGTCTAGGGAGTTGAGGGAATTCTTTCCTGCAAGCTGCGATGTTTGAGCTTGTTTGCACTATAATGAACCAATTGCATTTTGTAAATAAAAGTGTTTAATTTGACTTGATGCTTCAGAAAATGACTGGCTTGCTAATCCCCTTGCCCCAAAGTCCTCTATTGCTCCATTAGGCTATAAACACAAGTAGTATCAATGCAAGAACTGCAATTTGCCTGAACTTGGTATTAGAAGAGTTGTATGAAGAATAAGACGTGACCCCATGCCCTGGTCATCCTTATCTTTCATTTACTGTTTTCAGCATATTGGCTGAAATTTAGCCTATTTATTTAGTAGACAATGTCACCACCAAGAACTAGACTGACATCACCAACTTTTTTGTTAAGAGGAGACTGCTGAGCAACCTTCAGATCTCAGTGACATACAAGGTTTGTCTACACAGGACAAATAAAAGAAAATTATGCCCACACCGCAGTACACTCCTGTGTGGAGAAACAACTTGGGAACCAAAAGTTCGCTGAGTGATGTGACAGGGAAAAGAGTAATTTTTGTCCTGCTTTACAGTCTTGATGCAGAGGGCATATTAGTACAACTATAGAAATATAATTATCTTACCACTGTCTGGCAGCTCTGGTGTCTTTGTAGTCACACCCAGGTATTACCTATTTGGGCATGATTTCCATCAAAATTTGAAAGAGTTCTACATGCCATAGTTAACCCAGACATCTTGGCTACACTAATATTTTTCCAGTTTCACAAATTCTAGTTTCCTAGATGTTAACAGCAGATGATAACACGATAAAAGATTTTCTTTTACAACCACCATGGTATACTGTGAAATTTTCCATACAACATCGTTTGAAAAAGAGTCTTTTGCTGATAGGACACTATAGCATCTATGGACATACAGAGGACAACTGAAAAGAGATTTTTTCAACATTAATTTGATTTACAGGAAAACCGGCACAGAACAGTATAAAGGAACAACAGCCGATTCTTGAGTTTTTAAACATTATGTCAAAAGGGGAGAAAAATTATCTAGATCTGCCTACATTTTAAAGCTAAAATTTCATATGCAGAAAGAGAAACTAAACCAAAAACCCAACAAAATACCAGATGAGTGGTTTTGTATGATGTATGATTAGGAGGGTATGGGGGAGATACAATCAGCAAAATAGCTGATTTTTCTATTTTCTCTTTGTGTTTTATCAATTTATTCAGCATCATCTTGTTTGTCTATCCACAGAGGGAAATTTGTTCCAGAATGATATTGCGAACTGTCCTTAACCAGATTTATTACAAACTGCAGAATTTCCTCTAAGCTACTAATGAATCGCATGGGAGTGCATACAGTTTCACTTGGAGTGCAAAGAAGTTCAAAAACCAACAGGTAAGAAAATTTAACGAGATTTGAAAGCCAAGAAATAAGTATCACAGAAGAAAAATTCACCGTTAATGCAAGATGAACTAGAAAATAGAAATGAGGAGAGGACATTTAACAAAGGCATGTAAGAATGTTGTTAAATGCACAGTGATCACAGGAAGCCAAAGATTCTACATAACACAAAAAAAAGGCAGAACGGAATAAACACTTCCAATATCACATCACACTGAGGTCATCGGCTGGGACACAGCAAAATCTCTATCTAGCAGGACTGTGCACATCCTTATTTTTATCCTTGTCGTGGTAAAAACAATAAAAAAATAAATGAAAGTCTGAGTCAAGCTGAAACAGCTTTCTTTACATTGAAATGAAAGCTCAACTTCAAAATTCATTTTGAGTCAATAAAAAAAAATAAATTACATTCTATTCCATTTTGTTTTGGCATTATTTTTGCTGAATGAGTAGAAGGGAGGTCTCTCTCAGCTGAAAAATGCTTTAACAAGCCAAAGTCATTATTTATAAGCTTCATTTCAATATTAAAAAAATAGGTGAAAAATGTTTGTTTCCTATTTTTCCAGCAAGAAATTATTCTCTACATTGAGTCTGACTTTATGAATTTTTCAGCACTTCCCAAACTACATTTCAACAACATACTTCGTGTTCAAAAACCGCCTACCTGTCGTCAAAGGCTCCAAAAGGAGGGGAGAAAAAATATGGTGGAAGTTTTGACTCAGTGCCGAGGACCAGCACTGTAATAGCGTCCACCAGGCCAATCCAGGAATACAGCTAAAATTGGAAAGCGATGAAAAAGTACCAACGGCAGAAAATATCAATGCCACTCATATTCCCAGCTGAAGTGAGTGAACAATTCACTTATATGATGAGCTATTTGTCCCCAAAATATTCTTTAAGCAGCACCGAGTTTTCTAAATATGTGTTACTTGAAATTATTTCCCAGCTAATTACCACAGCTAGTTTTGTCTCCAGATTGCCCAGGACCATTGAAATCAGGGTTTGTCTTATTTCTGCTAAAACTGCTCTTCAAGTTTGTTAGTTATTTTTATGGGGTCTGCAGGCCTCATATTTAATCAAAAAACGTACTGCCTAGATCAAATGCAAAGATAGATTTTCATGTATTTGTATAAAATTTTCCTAATTTAACAGATACTGCTGCCCCAAAACATTAATTTGTTAGACTGCCAAGAGAAACCAAAACAGAAATGATCACAAATATAGACCGAGAGATTTCAAGACAAATATCTTGCAACACAGCTGTATCCACACTGCAGAAGTGGTGCACTTCACACTGCACCTCCAGCAACACCCCAATTCCTTGGTTATCCCTACTTCTCAGCTCGGTGTTTTGATACAATGAGAGAGTGCACAACTCCCCACATCACCTTCAGAAATGAACCTTGCTGTGTGAGTAGAAGGGAGTTCAGTGATCCTGCAGAGACTGCCCAATACATACAACTGGAAAACACTGATTAAGAAGTGCTTCTTGGAACAGAACTTCCTCTCTGTGCAGACATAATCAGTAAAGCCAAAAGTGCATATATAACATGTAGAAGCAGTTAAATTTATCACATTATTTAAATCAATTCTGTGAGGACCTGCATTTAAACACTAATTAATGGTAACTGCAGATAACCAAATTCTTTCTTGAACTGACCATATGCATGCACAGCTTAATAATGACCTAATCACTTACAAAGAATGTGCCAACAGCTTCTAATAAAGTGGGACTGATCATAATAGATGGGCTGGATCCTGAAAGAATGTCTTTACATCACAGTTTCACGTATTTCAAGAAACCATTCCAGTCTGAATAAGACTTGGTCAAATTCATAGCAAAATTTGATTCAGGGCATCAAGAAAAGAGACTCGCTTTATCTAGATTAAGGCCTACAGGAAACTAGTTGCATGGTTACCCTAAGTTTACAAGACCCTGCTCTGAAGTGTACAGAAAGATTCACTAGAGAATCCACACAATGCTAATCTTGCTGGCCTGAATTAAGAAACTGTAAGACTGTGAGACTGTTAGTCATACTGTTTCATCAATGCTACTACATTTTTCCTGTCATTAAGTGCCAAAGGAGGAAAGCAGGAAGACTTCTTAGATAAATACCTATAGTAAATACAACTCGGAGAAATCTTAGGAACTAAGTGCAACAACTAGCATCCTCCCAGTGCTGCTCTCCTTCAGTCTCCAAAATTCATCCTACACTTACCAACTGCCTGAGTGTCCTCAGAGGAGTAATGTTGGTAAAAAAAGTAAAGGATGCAACAATTGTAAACACTAACATACCTAAGAGCATGCTCTTTATTTTTTAGAAAGTGTGCTGTCATATTGTTAATATATTGTTAATACACTGCCAATACAAAAATTCTAACAGTTGTAAAAACATTATGCCCAAAATAATTCTGTGAAGCAAGGGGAGGTCTGTAGTGTAATTTTCAAGTGGAGAAAGTTGCAGAAAACATTTAGCACTACAATTTAGCAAGCAGATACAGCTATACCAGCATAGTACAAAAGAAACAAACTGATGATAAAATCAGGGTATTATTGTCCCTGGTACCTATAGGCTGTGGTGGTGGGGTTTTGTTTTGTCTAAGGTTTTTGTTTTGGTTTGGGTGTTTTTTTTACCCTGAAGAGGTTATCGATTTAAATTCATTGTTTTACCTCCACCATGAATGGGCCAGCCACCAAGTAGAATGGCAAATGAAATAATGGTATCCTATAACTATGACTAATGTTAATTTATGGTTTTTGTTAACATTCAAGTGCACAAAGAGGAAGACCTGCTCTGTGGTTGTGGACAGGGAGAGGAGGACTGATAGGGAGGAAGCAAACTTCAGCATCTTGGCTAAGCTCATTACAGCAAGCAAAAGTGTTTATGTAGAGCTCCCATCAAGTAGGGAATTTGCAGAGCCACAAATATCTCAAAATCAAAGACTGCTATTTAATCAAGTAAAAGTCAACTTTAAAAATCACTCAGGAAGAATTTTAAATATAAATTAGGACTAATTAATCAACTGAGGGATTTTTTCCATTTTGAAAAGGTCTTTAAAAAGTTCAAGCTTTTATAAATCAAAGCTGTTCCTTTTCAGAATCTTCCAGGATTTTCAGACTTCTGAACGCTATCTAGTTTGCCTCTACATGCAACAAGCCAGATACTGATATTAGTTACATATAGGCACAGAAACCTGAATTTTGCTTAAAAAATGGTTAATGTGGGATAACTACTGCTGATATAGGACAATCCTATTTCTATGAAAATAATTTACAGTGGGTCAGAATTATGCCATACTAGCACTTGAATTTCCGGTTTTGTTACTGAGTTTACACAGGCAAAAACGGGGGACTGATAAGTTGCTAAGTGAATTTGATTTCTTAGCTACTCTAGATGTGCCTTCCAGCTCTCACTGAACGCTCAAGTCAGCAGGTTCTGACATATTCTAAAAATGTTTAATGTGTAGAGCAGATAAAGATGCAAGGGCCAGAACAGGACAGGAGATGATTTTCATGTCACACAAAAACTTGTCAGATCTTAAATCTGCACTGGAATGAACTCAAAATTTCGGGGTTCATTCCTCTGAACTGGAGGACAATAAAGGTTTGTTTGCCCTCTGACTGCTTGCTAGAGAACATGAAACTGGGTCTTCCAGATGAGTGTTGTCCTCATGTAATTACTAGTTGCTCTAAAGAAGGACTAGTTTCAGTGAATCAACATTTTCCAGTGAACCAGAGCTTTACCAGAACATTCCTTATCATCTCCAGCTTAGATTGCTTGCTTGTTCTGCCTGATTTTCCTCACTGGTCTTTAAAAAAAAACTCAAACAAGCAAAAAAGCAAAACACACACCCAGAATGACCACCACCACTAAGGAAAAAAAATGACTGCACGCAGTCTGGAAAGTGGCTACAACATTATCTACCAAAAGAATTAGTAGGTAAGGTTTCCTAGCTAGAACTCCTCCTTCAGGTGGCCATGAAAGGAAAAAGATGCCAGTCAAAGATCAATATAGCAATCAGAGTATATTATCTGCACAAAGGCCTAAACTGAGAAGGAGGTAAGAAAAGAATCAGGCAAAGTAGCCAGCATCTGTGAAGTCATCAAATAAATACATGGCTACATTAGAAATTTTAAATAATTGCAAATATTAAAACCATGAAACATCAACACAATAGGAATTTGGAATTTCCCCAGAACTTTGCACCAAAACTAGTCACACACGAGCTTTTTTTAGATATGTAGTCTATCAAACTTCCAAGCACTCAAGCAGATATATTAATGGCCATCACTGAATGATTTTTCAGTCAATTCTGCACACTTTTTTCTGAGTACCACAGCATTATTTAATCTTGGGCAATAAACGCTGGAGAAAAAGTGATTTGTAAACAAGCAAGCAAAAAAGACATCCCTATAGCACACTCATACCTCTTCCTTCTTTTGATTATTTTTGTAATCATGAAACTATCTCCTGCATTGGACTAGATGTAGAGATCTCTTCCAACCAAAACCATTCTACGATTCTATTGGAAGGTTTGGGATGTTTATAGGGTAATAAAGAGCTTACCATTTATTATTGAAAAAGGTGTGTGCTTGCCTACCCACAGGATGACAGACAATTTTCTGTCATCCACTGAGGAATATAGGCCCTTATCACCATCTTGACAGCTGACAGATGTATTCACCATAAAGCATTTGCAATACCACTTGTGTATTAAGTATAATAATATAACAGAAATATAATAAATAGCCTTACCACCTAAACTAACAAGTATCCTTATTCTCTGGACCATAACTCTCCACATTTCCATTCCCTATGGCTACTACATCTATTATAATGCAGTTAGTCACATCTTTATTTTACCTAAAGGCTTATTGCACTGTAACTTCCCTACTAAGCAGCCTCTAAATCTAGCCCCTAAATCACCTCATGGTTGACTTGTAGGACACCAACCTGATGCAGTGTGCTGCGACTTGACTGTGTTTTTGAGCTGAGTTTCAGTCTCAGAAAAAGAGGTGGTACAATGCATAGGAAAAATGAGAGAAATCACACATGAAAGAAATCACACAATAAAGACATTGGGCTGGAATATAGTGTGACTTAAAAGTATGCTAGCGCCACAGATTTATTTTTCTGTCTTAGGCAAATGCTTTCTGCTCTCCTTCATCCCTTCAGTTCAACAGAGATCTCTGTCTCATATGCGGACATAAAGGCAACCTCTTTGGGGAACAGAGGCATCTCACTGTGTTCATCCAAGTCTCGGTACGCTGAGATTCTAACCTCAGTAATGCACTCCAGGAACAAGTGACATACAAACCAAACCTCAAAAATACTTACTGACCTCAACTATGGTTACTTATCTCAGGTAGCAACAAACACATTTTATACCCACAGGAAATAAGTCAAAGAAGTTTTTGTTACATTTAATTCTTTGTGTCAGTGCCTTACGCTTCCTGCATATGACACAATCAAGCTTATACCAGCAGTTTCAAGGTTTTTTTTCATTTTTCTTTTTTAACCACAGAAATTTTTCAATTGCGCAGCAGCAGAAGTGAATAGCAGGTGCACGGCAGCCAAGTAACTTCTCAGGGATGTGTTTTAGTTACCAACATAGCACCAGCAGCCGCCTGAAGCTGCCTTTGTTGCTCATGTAGCAATTTATTTCATTAAGCTCTCCCATTCTGAAGACTGAGTTTGGATACAATCCATGTTAGTTGACACCAGGGTGGTATACAGAATTAAAGTTTGTAAATCTCACAAGAACAGCCTTGTAAACAAAACTTCTACCATAAAGACATCTTTACATCATAGATAAAGCCAAAAATCTGGCTTATACTGACTGCAGAAACTAAAGAGACTGGCAGGAATTTGATATAACACTAACCTTTGCATACAGTGCCATGGGGGTGGATACCTATAAACTACTTTGTAAATTGCTAAGAATGAGCCAATTGTGAAGCTATATAGATTAGCACTAGTTGAGAACAAACTACTAGTGTGAGAATAGGGGATTATATGTATTCTACTTCAGCTGAAGAAATGAAATTGAAGCATCACTAAAACTGTCAGTGCTATAAATGCATACCAAATCTCATGTTTCTGTATTCGAGTTGAAGGACCAAGGAGATACCTTGTATGCTCTTGCTGAATAAAAGGTGCAAGTAATATTCCAAATATATAAACTAAGATCCAACAAAAGCAATATCTATAGAGATTTCTGTACGTACATAACGAGACTAGGACGTGGGCAACCACACAAACATTTTGTAAAACATAGCTTCATAAAACCTCAACAGTTATAAATCACAGATACAAGCAGCGTGTCATATACCTGAAGGTATATGTTTTAGCCCTGACACATGTGTATCAACAACAAGCACAGTAAGACAGAACTACTTATGTTTTGGCTCCTGTTTGATGTTCTTCTGTATGGCATTGTTCACTGGTTATTTTTTTTTGGGTGGGGGATAAGACAACTGGTAAGGAAGGGCAAGTTCTGTGAGAGAAGAAATGAAATATGAAGATGTCATATGGGAACAAATGACTGAAACAATTGCATTTCTAAAGTCTTTTTTTTACTGGGTCATGTGTATTTATTTTTGATAATGAGTAAAAGTGGTAACCTCAATGGAAAAAATAAACCTGCATGTGTTCCCTTTAGCCAATCAATACATTTCTCCTACGGAGATACCTCAATGTTAATCTGTGCCTTCCAGCTTCATGTTTAATTTCTCAGCAAATTTCATTGCATTACGACTGCAAATATCACAGCTGGCTTTCTGCCCTCCGACTCACCTGCCCCCACCCCAATTTTCATACATAAGGATCGACAGATTAGGTGATTTCTCTGCTCCAAAACTCTCATATCTGCATGTGCCCTGAGCTGTCCTTCAGTGCACTGAAACACACTTTTGACTTGCTTGGGCTGTGGACAAGGGCTGAGATCCAGTCTAAGTAAGTATTCATATAAAAGTGGATCTCTGCTGTTAAGGTGCGGCTGGGAAGGTATGAAACCATAAAGATAGGATTCTGATTTAAATTTACTATTTCATACTTTCCCCAGCTGCCAAACAGAAGTTTGGGAAAAACACTCAGAGAAGCACAATAATCTCCTTTTTTTAACAAATCCAAGGTGTCCTTAAATGCTCAGTGCACCGGAGAGTGAAAAAAATATCGCAGTAGCTCTTTTAAAACCTCACACAGAGGAGGCGGATAGCAGGAACTCTGCATGCATCTCATGAATGTTCTACTTTCCCCCTTTGAATACAGAGATCAGTCTTGGACAGAGTGTTAAAGCCTCGCCATGAAGGGCTATTCTCTGCTATTACTTTAGGCTAAAACAAAAGACACTTCAGGAGATACAATCATTGCTGCCTAGTTCCTTTCCCTGAGCTCCTACAATGGGCCCCAGTTCTTTTTTTTTTTTCTTCCACACATCTTTCTCTTATTTTTTTTCTTCTGTCCTTTTACTTTTTCTTTCTGCCTCATTGAGCCCATTAAGGCCTTTATATAGCCTGCTATTGAGAAATAAATTTTCTTTGGGACTAGTGACTGAGTCTTTAACTGCTGGCAAGCAAGGCTTAACTCCTGATGGGAGGGCAGAGAAAACGATGGGTAAAAGGTATAAAAAAGTCCATCTCTGAATTTGGGGTCTTCAAGCACACCAGATACCTTGCAGTGACTTGCTGGTAATCAGCTCAAGGAAAAGGAACATCCTATTCCTAGCAGTTTTTCCACCTCTTTCGTGCATTAGTCTTCATACACATATCATATTAAATATGAGTCTGCTCATATTTACAACCAGATCAATACACTCCTCTCAATGATTTTCCTTGGTTTAGGTCCATGTGCCAGTACTTTTTGCACTTTTAAAAATTGTAAATTAGAGACCTGCCTGAGGACAGAGAAAGTAAGTCAACATGCGGCCCTATCTAGCATAAGAAAAGAGGTCTGCATGCAAACAGGACAGCTTAAGCAGGTGGAGGTGGGCTGGCATACAAGCTGCTGACCCTCTCTGCCTTTCTTGTGGTGGGAAGCTCTGTGGGGTCAGTCTTTTGCCATGGGGATACATTCCAATGGTGACGGCCTTGGCAGATGATTTGCAAAATCTAAGGCTTGGAATGAAGGGGAAAAGCCTTCAAATCTTGACGTTCCGAGTAGCTGCTACATAAAATTGAAAACTTCTCAACTATCTGAGGGGCGGGAAAGGTGAGAAATAATTTACTATTAGTATGCCCTCCATTGCCTCCAGTCCGGATAATGAAGTTATTTGGGAGGGATGAACAGTGAAACATCCATAAATCATCCTACCCTCCCCAGCATTGCAAATGCAGGTGGAGGAGGGAGCATGACTATAAGAAGAGAGGTAAAGGGGAAATGTGTAGAGGTCAATAGTGAGAGATAACACTACACCCAGTCAGCCAGAGACTGACAGCTTACATTTTGCATTTTTGGATGTTCACACAAATTCTGGGGTGTTCCTCAACCAAAAAAAAAAAAAAAAAAAAAAAAAAGAAAATAAAATAAAATAAAAGAAAAAGAAAAAGAAAATGCAACCAATAGTTAAGTGCAGTTGCAGACTTTTTTCTTTTTCCAAGTAATCCATAACAAGGAGTTTGATTTGTTGCAATAAACTCTCAAAAGCTCAGATGTCTACTTTGTATCGAACTCTTCAGGACTATCAGAACTGCAGCCTGGGACAGAAGGTCTTCAGAAGCACTACAGAGTGAAAAAAAACCACAGGGCCCTACACCTTTAGTTAAACCTTGCTAAAATGTGGATGCTAATTAAGTACATCTTATGTACATTTTATTGGCTTTTTTATTCATTATAAGTGGTCTTACAGTTTTCAGTTATTGTTTCCTGCCCATCACATTCACAGATTAACAATAATGTCAAAACTACTTACCAAGCCCTTTTTCTGTTATTGTTAATAGGTCTATGTCAAGATTCCCCAGACAAACAGGCTGTACCTTACTGTTTTCTCTTATCTCTGCTCTTTTAACACACAGAATTAATAACAGACTTCCATACAATTTCTTGACAATTTACACTTAAATGGCCCTTCACTGTGTTCAGCTCAGCAAATCAAACTGATCTGTGGAACTAAATAAGAAGTAAGGAACGGTGCAGCATTGGGAAGGACAACAGCCATCCAGTTACTAAATAAATTTCATGAAGTCCAGCTTAAGACCCTTATATTTATCACAGCTATAAAATGCATTTAGCAGCCTTTACAAGACCCTTCATAGAACGGCCTGGGTTGGAAGGCACCTTAAAGATCATCTAGTTCCAGCCCCCTGCCATGGGCAGGGACAACTTGCACTTGACCAGATTACTCAAAGCCCCATCCAACCTGGCCTTGAACACTTCCAGGGATGTGGTCTCCACAACTTCTCTGGGCAGCCTGTTCCAGTGCCTCACTACCCTATTCCTTATATATACTCTGAAGCTAGCCTCCTTCAGTTTAAAACCATTGCCCCTTGTCCTATCCCTACAGGCCCTACTAAAAAGTCCAACCCTGTCTTTCTTATAAGCCCCCTTCAAGTATTGAAAGGCCACAATAAAGTCTCCCTGAAGCCTTCTCTTCTCCAGGCTGAACAACCTCAACTTTCTCAGCCTGTCAGCAGAGGTGCTCCAACCCTCTGATCATCTTTGTGGCCCTCCTCCGGACTTGCTCTAACAGGTCCATGTCCTTCTTTTGGTGGGGGCCCTGGAGCTGGAGGTAGGACTCCAGGTAGGATCTCACCAGATCAGAGTAGAGGAGCAGAATCCCCTTCCTTGCCCTGCCAGCCACACTTCTTCTGATGCAGCCCAAGATACAGTTGGCTTTCTGGGCTGCGAGTGCACATTGCCGGCTCATGTTGAGCTCTCATCAACCAACACCCCCCAAGTCCTTCTCCTCAGGGCTGCTCTCAATCCATTCTCCACCCAGCCTATATTTGTGCTTGGGATTACCCTGACCCACATGCAGGATCTTGCACTTGGTCTGGTTGAACTTCATGAGCTTTGCGCAGGCCCACCTCTCAAGCCTGTCCATGTCCCTCTGGATGGCATCCCTTCCTTCCAGAGTGTTGACCGCACCACACAGCTTGGCGATGAGGGTGCACTCAATCCCACTGTCCATGTTGCCAACAAAGATGTTAAACAGCACTAGTCCTAATACTGATCCCTGAGGAATACCAGTCATCACTGGTCTCCACTTGGACATTGAGCCATTGACTGCAACTCTTTGTGTGTGGCTATCCAGCCAATTCCTTATCCATCGTCTGGTCCATCCATCAAATCCATGTCTCTCCAATTTATATACATGTCTAAGCTTTGCATGTAAAGCTTAAATAAAACACTCAAACCAGGAAAAATCTGCGAGTCCGTATGGAATCTGAGTAAGTTTGCCAAAGGTAACATTTAGAATGAGACAGGCTCCCATCAGAACCATTAAGCAGAAAAGAATTAGAGAGAACATTACAAGTTAAGATCCTATGGACATACACAGAAAAAAGAAAAAACATGATAGCATAAGAGTAAAATAACAAATTATGCCATCATTTACACATATTCAATCCTATATCCTGCTTACCTATGGTAGGTAAAACAGTACTGCTGTTCCTTTAAGAAAAGAAAGTTCTCTGCTTTGCTAAGGTGTTTATAACTTTTCTAATAATATCACGGTACAAAGTTAAATATTTGAATGAGTAATCCAAGTGACAAGTAAAAAAAATAGGACTGCCTCATACTTTTATGCTTATATACAATAACTACATCACCAAGAAAACCTGCAAGGTCATTTCTAATAGTTTACAATGATGAACTGCAAATTATTTTTTAACCGAACAGTATCCTTTTTAGAGATACAAAGGATAATATGAGGCTATCCAATGATAAATTAGGAGAAAAGTCATAAATGTTTCATGAGGAGATAGTGTGTAATCATTAATCTATTATTTTAGCTTTTGACTTGCAGGGACTATTTAATCAAGCATCTTAGACACCTCATGTTTATGTAGAGAGAGCAGCTATATCAGTGCTTTTTCTTATGTAGCACTTAAACAGATGCAAGTGCACCAACACCTTTCAGCTATGCTTTCCGTGCTACGGTTAACAGAGTACCTACAAAGTGAAAGGGGGTAGTAAGAGATAAACAGAATCATATTAATGTTTTCTAGCACATTTTCAAGTCAAAGCTTAATGAGACAGTGTGATAGACATTTTAAAAGATTATGATCTGAAAAAAAAAAAACAACCTCCAAGCAAATTTGCTTTAGTGCAACATCCACAGCTTTTTACAGGGGGGACTGGGTCTACTCCTTCAGACTCTGCTTTGCAGCCACTTGATACAAGAGTTTATGCTTTCTGCATGTTCTTGTGTCAAGTCAGGACAACGCTCCTGACCTTACCTTTCAGCATCACCCTCTATTTTTATTATCCTCGCCTTCTGTTGTAGTTTTAAAGTATATCAAGTGGAGAGACAGAATAAAGTTAACACACTCTAAGATTAGGATGATGCTGAACTTGAGCGAACTCAACACAAAGAGCAGGAAAGGATCAAAAGATTCCGAAGTCAGAATTAGAGAGCATAATATTCAGTGATTACTGAAGCCTATCTCTCCGATACACAAATTAGTTCCAGAAAAATTTAAGAATGGACTCTTAAGAGATTTGTCCCTCTTCCAGATGATCCTGAAACAATGTGAGAAGGATTTCTCATTGCATATTAGCCAGCAGTTAACAGAGAAGTACAAAACAGTGTGGAAGAACTATTTGCATTTGGCTCTGGCAAAAGAATGGAAGTATAGTCTTTATGATACTAATGACAACTTATTCAAAAAGAACCAAAAAATACATGAGTCTTCGTCTTAGTGGTCAAACAAGCAGTGTGATATTCTAATACTAAATAATGCACAAATCTTAAAGGTACACCTTTCATATCAGAAAATGCCAACCTGGTGTTGAGTCATAAGATGACAAAACCTGACCTACAGTTTTACAACAGACATTAATTTTTGGTTTGTTTACTAAACGATGTTTCCCAGACCAAAAGCAATTTTCCTCTAGCTATCCAGACTTTTTTTCAAATTAGTGTTACCCAGACAAATTATATCAGAAATAATTACACTTATTTGTGTTACAAACATCTTTATGGAAGGGTTCAGAGAACAAACTGGAATGCACTGTAAATCTGAATGCAGTTTACTATTTTGCAAGGAACATAAACTGCTTCTTGTCTGCTTTTTATAACCAAACAATTATTTAATAACATATTCTGTTGCTGTAGAATACATGGCAAAGCAAAGAAAATGGTTTGGGATACAAATTCACATGGCAATATTACATGTTACAAATATTCTGTAAGATGGAACCTGCCTTTTTGGCAATGTTTACCTATAACGCCCTTTGGCAGACCCATTGAAGTCTTCAGCAGACTTTGCATTATTTGTTCACTAGGTCCAACTCTTTCAATAAGACTGAAAGGGTCTCAGTTTGGTTTTTCCAAGAAATGTATTGCATAGGGACAAGGTCCGTTTATGGACTTTATTACACATCGAATACTCACTTGCCTCAACCAGGCTTTGGATCCAAAACTATTGGTCATTATTATATTAGTTTCCCTTTTCTCTTTGTGGCTCACTTTCAAACATAAGATATTACACTTAAAAATGCAAAGCTGGGGATGTGGTAAATTATTCTAATATCCATACTTGAAAATGATAGCAAGACTTTGGGTTGCTTTTTAACACTTTTGATTCAACCCTTCCTCATCTACAGAGTGGGCAGAAGTAGTGCTCTTTTATACAGCACAGAGAACAGAAGCACATCATGCAATGCTATTATAAAGAGATGAGCAAGTCTGATCAGTTGTTCCATGGTTGTGTGACATATTATACACTGATTAGCTGCCACTCCCATTCATGAATAGGCCAATGATGCTGACTAGGAAAGAAAGACTCAATCCTTTTTTGTCCAAGAGGCTGGGAAAGAGACTTCCCAAGATGCCTTCCAACCTGTACAATTTTGTGATTCTATAAACCCATGTACCTGACAGGGTTCCAAAAAACAGTATCAGCACCAGACAGGAATGCATCGCTGCATTCAAAAAGTAAGCAAGATGCTTGAACAGAAAAAGAATGGACTGATGAATAAGACAGACTAGAATAATGCCTTTATATAACTCAGTGTACCAGCCTCCTCACTTCAAAGAGAATTGTGCAGAAGTTGCTACAAGTGAGGAGTCACTATGAGCTCAGAGGAGTGATCACTATCTGAAAAAACTCCCATAATCTCATTTAAAAAAAAAAAAAAAAAAAAAAAAAAGGTAAATATTGGGATTACTTTCTTCAGCAAGCATTTTAGGAAAAATAGATTAGGACATTCTGGTGTCCCTTTCTCAAAGTTTAAAGTACAAGGACATTTAGTCAAATTAACAAATGGATAGTCAAGATCCAAAAAAGAACTGGTTCCCTGGTACCTGAAGATTTCATGACTGTTATATGAAGATCAAAAATTAGCAAGACTCAGCAACTATGTAGGTACATACATTATAGAAACACTCAGAATTGTCATAATAGCAATCATAAATATTTTGGAAAAATAAGATACTAAACCAAGCCCTAATGATCAGAGTCTAGAACAATACTTTAAGTGTTTAGAAAATTAACTTTCTTTAGCCTTCTACATCATTCTTACCTCCTATTTGGAAGCGTTTAATGCTAGCTACTGAAAAACACTTCTGCATAAGATGCCTGTCACGTATTATCAAGCTCAGCAAGTTACAATATACACATAACATTGTGATAACGCTATTGTCATATTTTTCTCCTTTTGCTTTTGATTTTTTTATTTAAAGAGCCTGCATTTAGTATATATGCAAGATTTTAAAAGTTTAAATTTTAAATTGGTAAAACACTGGAGCAGGTTGCCCAGAGAGGTGGCAGATGCTCCATCCCTGGAAACAGTCAAGGTGAGATTGGATGGGGCTCTGAGCAACTTGATCCAGTTGAAGATGTCCCTGCTCACTGCAGGCGGATTGGACTAGATGGCCTTTAAAGACCCCTTCCAGCCCAAACCTTTCTATGATTCTATGATTAATGTGAAAGATAGCATACAAATTACTTCAGATTTAAAACTGAATAATTAATGGCAAGAATGTCAGGAAAGGCACAAATATGTTTCTCCTGAAAGCCGTCAGAACCACCTGAAATTATTTTAATATTACACATTTGTTGGAATGGAAAACTAAATTTTTTTGTGAGAAAACAATTACTTTCAAGAACAGTAATGGAAAAAGCTTGAAACACCTTGTTACCAGTGTCATAAGCACTTCATTTGGAGTTAAACTTTACGTTAGATTTAATATATTTAATACCTTAAAATATTAAATATTAATAATCTGGGTAGATTAGTTCTGTGGTAGTGCTAGTTGGAGAATGATGGCTTTATTTTTTGACAGCTTTTAAGGCTTGGGGTTTTTTTCTCCACCATGCATTAGGATGCAGAGTAAAAAGAGGAAAAGAGTAAACCAACCTCTTAAATATTTCACAGAACACAGCTGTATGAAGATGGTAAGTCTCTCTCTCCTCTTCATTTTGTTTCTTTCTGTTCCCCTGTCCTCTTTCGCTCTAGCTATTCTGTCCCACAGACACCTTGCTTTGAAAATGTTTCCAAAAGTAATAAAACTTTAAGAAGTTTTCCGCTTTGAATAAGGTTGTTATTTCATTGAAATTATTCAATCCAATTAAAGCATATGGCAAATTTAACAGGCTAGCCTAAAGACACTTAATATTATGATAAAAGTCCAGAAGTCAATCTTAAATGTTTCCTGGAAATGAGCATATAACAAATTCAATCTAGTGTGAAGGACTATGATTGGATGAGCTTACACATGAACTTTCGAAATATATTTGAAATATATCAGAATGAAAACTGCAGCCCAGTCATCTATATTTCAAAGCATTTCATTCCTTGGTATCATCCACAATACCTGACTGCTATGTCCTTGTTTAGCTGGTCTGGGAAGGCAGTGAGATGGCACAGATTTCCAGTGACTTTGGCTGTAACAAGTGGCAAGTGTAAAAATAATAAAATTTTTAAATACATCTAAAAAGTGAGCTTACATCCAGGGGAAAAAAAAAGGTACCACTGGAAACCAATTACAATGTCACAGATTCATCTAGTAAAAGGCTTTCCTTACTAATTACAGGAGCAGAATTGTAAAAAGAAGTGACCAATATTGGCTATGAAAGATCTTTACTGCATGTATCTCGAGAAGCAATGGATCTTCTGCATAGGCAGACTGCCGAGTACCACAGTGTCTCCGGAGGAACACGAGAATCCAGCAGTCTGCTTCCTCATGATTTTGGAACCAGAACTGCTGCTCATAGTAAACCGATCTAAGTAGTGTAAATATATGATAAGTCTACTTCTTACAGGACCCTGATCTAAACTTTTTAAGCTTGAGATCTATAAAGCTGAATACTGGGTATTAATTCCATTTTCTTTAACTACCAGTCTTGCAACGGAAGTGCATTTCTGCTTAGTTGAAAAGCTTATCATCCCATTTCAAGTGGGCAAGACCTGTCTCCTCAGTCTGTTTCACCTAACCTCATCAGAAAGGCAGTTATCAAAACCACACCGAAATAAAACCAAATAATTTTCTTCCACCTACTAGTAAGCTGAGGTTTTAGCTAAACTATTAGGAAAAAAAAAAGGTTAAAAAAAAAAAAAAAAAGGTTAAACAGGTCAGTTTCAATTTAATTACTTCCAAAATGCAAGATCTGTTTCTGGAGAAATGGTATAAGCTGAAGGAATCTTGTGTGATATGTATATGAAGAGCAATAAAAATGTGAATGTAAACCACAGAAATGCAGAAATAAAAAATGAATGCTTTCTGAAATCACTAGAGCCTCTTCCTATCAGCAAATGATTTCTACCAACGCTATTTTTCTTAAGTACAGTGCAATTTTGCACAACCTTGCATGAACGCACGCAGGTGCATTCACAATACATGTTTTTTCCTCCACCCTTGGGTCAGATTATACTACGGTAGAATAGATCTCCATCTTCAGACATTCTTTCTGATGGAAAAAAGAAAATTAGTTTTGCTCAGTTTCATTTCTTCACTGCCGGCTGTAGCTCCTCAGACAACTCCAAACCACTTTGTACCTCCCTGGAGTGCATGCTTCAAAGACATATGGACATTTATCTTGTCATTCCCTTATATCACCTTTGCTTCTCTATATTTTTCTCTTTAGTTCCCCCCCCCGCCTTTCCTCTAAACTATTCAAGCTTATACATATCCCTAGACAGTCTTTCTCAACATTTTTCCTGCAATGACTTGATAAAAGCAGAGCTGCATAAATCTGTGCATGCAAATACTTAGATGAAAAATGCAGCACCAGATTGACTGACACAGTTGGCAAATACAGACAGAATTCAGCAAATACTTTCAGCAAAAATTTTGACAGGAAGAAGGATGTGTGTGGTTAAGAAAGCTGAAAAATTTCACTCTGACATTTTCTAAATTAAAAAAAACACTCTACATTTCAAAAATTTCATTTATAAGTGTAGGCTACTAAACCAGAAACAAATAAAAAAAAAATCCAACTGCACTTCCAAACTAAGTAATAAACAACTGAAAATTAAATGCATAAAATGTTTCAATCCACCAATTCTTTTCATTGTATTGTTTGGTTCCAACATGAGAAACCAGTGCTTTTTTAGACCCCCTTCCCCCTCCAGAACTATGGCTCTTTTCCTTTCTCTGTTTAGTTGATGAATCGTATATTCTACTCAGAACTACATCTGCTACTACTCCAGGGCAACCTCTCCATCATCCCATGACTCGCTGAGGCTGTGAAGTAGTACCTCTTTGTTGGGTGTCCAGTAGGGAATGGCATTCACTCAAAAAGTTACAAGTACTAGATATTTTTCTCTTTTTCCCCTAATATGTCCATCTTTATCTCCAAGTTTTTTCATTATTTCTGCTTTTGGTGTTCCATTAGCATTTGTTGTAAGTTGCTTGTATTTCTGAATTCTCTCTGCTGCTGTGTAATTTTCTTGTGTCACTAAGAGTTTCAAATCCTGCCAGTTTGGGACAAAATTCAAGTTTTGGATACCTCGTGCATAGAAATCAACACAACCCAGTATTGATTTCCTGGTTCAAAGATCGGCCAGTAGTAAATTAACAAAACCAAACCAAAAAGAACCAGCCTCATCTAACAGAATTAGGGACAAAGCAAATCATTAAAACCAAGAGGAAGAAAACAATGCAAAGTATGACTGATTCTTAACTATCTAGTATTACAATTTATATACTCCTAAGTATAATTACTTACAGCAATGCAGGATGCATGTGAAAGATTACCCTTATGATTTAAATAAATAAATGACAACACAGGTTTGGAGCACAAGAGAGTCATTAAACAGCTGATACACAGAATTTTAACCTCACCTTTCCAGTAGACTTCGTTCCTTTCCAAATGCAAAAATAGCAGATAGTCCAAGCAGCAAGGAGGCACAGTGCAAGTTCCCAGCGAAGATTCCCAATGTGTTCAATTCCATCAGATATAGCTAGCACCCTTCGTCTTCCAAGAAAAAAAAAAAAAAAAGAAAAAAAAGAAGATAATAATATTGAAGCAAAACAACACTAATATAAAACACTGGGCTAAAACTAAATCAACTGCAATCAAGGAGACTTCTGAGACTACTGAAAATGCACCATACTAAGACAGAAGGAAAAAATAAATATTCTCAGTGGATTCTACATCTGGTTTAAAATAAACAAATGTTTAATTTTTCCAGGTCAGTGACAAAATAAAGAATGATTTAAAAATATTTTTTGTATGAAGTAAAAGTCAAAGAAAAACACCCAAAATTATTTTAATTAATAACTGACCTATATAAGCCCAAGGTAAAGCACTTTAATAATAAATGTTTTTTTTCAAATTCACTATTCTTTTCAGAAAAAAAGTTCTAACCTTTATTTTTACCTTGTAAAATTTATTTTCATATATTTCCTTTTCTAATTGAAACTATGATTTTAAAACATTTACTTTCAGAACTGTCAAGCATCATGACATTCTCCAGATGGATTTTATTTAGGAAAAGCTAACATTAAAATGCTAGTATTTAAAAAGAAAGAAAAAAAAACCACAACTTTTTTTTTTTTTTGTGAAGAGTGGTCAGCAAAACTGTATATTGCATTTACTGTTTGAAAATAGCATATTTGAAATACTAGCCACTTGGTTCTATAAACATAAGTCCTCATGTATTTTAGGAACACCCCTCAAAGCTCACAGCCCTGGGCAAAAGAATTTACTAAGTTAGTAAACAAGAAAAAGAGAGAGAGAGACAAATTATTATTTTTTTTTAAACAAGAATTTGGGAACAGAAAAATCAAGTGAATTGCTAGTATTCACACGGGAAACCTACAGAACGGGGCTTCAATGCCAGTTTCCAGAAATCTGGGCTAGCATTTTATTCACAAGAATATTTTTTTTATATAAGAATGATTCTTTTATCTGGCAGATGCATGGTACTTTCATGCCCTTTTATTTTTACTTTAAATAAACACTCAGATTAAAGAAAATGTAAATTATTTACCGACCCATAAATAAAACATGGGTACTCCTGGCTGTATGGATGAAGAGGTTAAAGGCAAGAACAGAAATTTATTCCTATAATGCTCAATGATTTTATGTATTCTCTTGAGATTTTTTAATTGTCCTTCAGCCTGAAAGAAACCCTATAGATAGTTAAAAGACTTTTTTTCAGGCATCTCAATTTTCCAATAAAAGTATGATTTAACTGGTATGTGAGGTCAGAAATTGATATGGATTTAAATTCCATACATTCAGGTATTTAGAAATGCCTCACCATTTTTAAACAACTTAAAGCAAGCAGTTAGTCATTTGCTAATTATATACACAGAATAATTCATTTCAGTCATTCATGCCTTTTATCGGCTTAATCAAATTTCTATAGGGACAGGTCACAGCTCGTTTCATGTGCATTTCCATAAATATATTTGCATACACACATTCACATAAAAATTTCAACATTCAACCTTACCTAAATTATCCTGAGCAAAGTTTTCTCTGCAATGTATTACACATTATCTATACAACCTCAGAGACCCTAGACTTGTGCTACCCTCCCTCCCAGAGACGCTGTAAATGAAAACAAATTAACTGAATTTCACAGGTACTCCGATATAGTTAAAAGCCCTATAACAATAATCACTATATTAGATCATGGAATTATTTAGGTTGGAAAAGACCCTTAAAATCATTGAGTCCAACTGTAAACCTAACACTACCAAACCCACCGCTAACCCATGTCCCTCAGTACGTCTACATGTCTTTTAAATACCTCCAGGGATGGTGACTCCACCACTTCCCTGGGCAGCCTGTTCCAATGCTTGACAACCCTTTCAGTGAAAAACTTTTTCCTGATATCCATCCTAAACCTCCCCTGGCGCAACTAGAGGCAATTTCCTCTTGTCCTATCACTTGTTACCTGGGAAGAGAGACAAACACCCATATATATAATTGATGTGCATATATATAGATAGTGTAATCAATTACAATAAAATATATATTTAGGTTAAGAGTTGAGTATTAAGTTAAAAGAAGTCCAACCTACAATTACCCATTTGAAAGAATTCTTTTTGCATTTGACTCAGTCACTGGCCAAGGCAATCAATTTGGGGAGTAAAAAGTATGATTATGTAATTCAAGAGCACACTTAAAATAAATAAATACATGTTGGGGCTACCTGGGCAGCAATCTGATCTGGTTCTTTCTGCTTTCACCAGCAGCAGGTTGAGGATAAAGAGAAGTTCCTTCACCTGCCTCTGATGATGGGGTAGGAGGATGGAGACATCAACAGCTGGTGATAAGGTAGGAAAACAAAAAGATCTAATTATCACCATGTCTTTCAGATGGCCATAGGGATGCTGCAGAACCTATTCAGTCTTTCACACATTTCAGGAGCTGCAGCTGCTGTTCCTGGTGCAGCCATTTACAATGTAGGTCCTAAAAGTTTACTGCTTAGCTAAGGCAGGACAAAATTTAACAGGTTAAAGAAAAATCACCACCTTCCCCGCCCTCCTCAACCCCTAAAGCCTGAAGTTTGTTGTCTTATTTTCCAAGAAAGACAGAGGTGGAAGATGTTTCCAATTAAGAAAAAAAAAAAAAAGGGGGGGGGGGGGGGGAGCAGGGGGAGTGGACAAGGTTACACAAACTTTTTGCAACAGAAAGTCTTAAGTGCTTAAATGTAAAATTATTGCCACCTTATCCACAATTCCTCCTCATGCAGTAACTAGCTTTTTCTGCAACAGCTTCTGCCATCATGTAGTTTGGGAAAGAAGTGATCTAGCATGGAACACCCTCAGCTAGACCCATAAGGAACTAAAGAACTGTCATTGAAATATTGAAATACATTCACAAATGAAGAGAGGTAGCTTTTAATGAAGGATAGATTTTAATCAAGAAGGGGAAGTACATATTTTACACCTACAGTCTAGAATTGAAAATAACATGACTGAACTATAATTATACAGAAAGGCAGACGACACAAATAGACACTTAAAATTCAAGTTGTTCTAAGCAATTTGACAGATTATACCATGTGGAATTTGACTCAGGATGACATCCACCCTCTTTATAAATTCTCATTCAAAAAGCAAAAGAAATCCTTGAATTCTAATCTCACCTTGAATTATTATGGTATTACTTTCAAGAGAACCAAGACAAAAAGTGGTAAAATATGATTAAACAGGGCCTAGGCAAAAAAAGGCCAACACGTGTACTGACAACAGGCTATGGACAATCATGTTGAAAGACATGTTAAGAGTGAATTGTCCACCACAGAAACCTGATGACAAAGCAAAGAACAGGCATTTGCAAAGAGACCTCTTTTGATTGCAGGTACTAAAAAGTTTCTTTTTAACCAAAGATATTTTCTAAATGGACTAAAAAGCCTCAAACTATAAGTTACTTTCAAGGAAAAGAACTAGCCAATAAATACATTAATGTTCCCCGTTTGGGCACCAGTGTTTCCATGCAGAGCCTCCCAGACCAACAGTATTAACTCAAAAGTAAAATTTCTGCTGTGCCAGGATTAAGGAGGAACAGCTTTGACAAATACAGCTGCTAATATTAAAAACACATTGTTGTAAACATTCTGATCTTTTGCAACCTTGTGAAAAGAAAGCAGCATACTATCAGTCTGTCGTCACATAATGTACAGCCAACGCATCTACACAGTATATACCTGCAATATGGAAATCACACAGTTCTGTTGTGACACTATACATATCCAACATTTCTGCAAAAACACATAAGTGTAGACTACCTACAATTTCCAGTTTATAGTTGTAATCGATTTTTTTTTTTTTGGAGAAGTATTAGTATACTGACTTAAAGATGCAGGTTGGAAAAAGATTGGTCCAAGTTCAGTTTGAACTTCACAGAGCACTGGCACAGGCTGCCCAGGGAGGTTGTGGAGTCCCCTTCTCTGGAGATTTTCAAGACCCGCCTGGAATCAGTCGTGAGTAATGTGCTCTGGGCAATCCTGCTTTGGCAGGGGAGTTGGACTAGATGATCTCTAGAGGTCCCTTCCAACTCCGATAATTCTGTGATTCTGTGATTCACAATCAGACTAAGTGACAGAAACTGAGAAGACAAGCAGGGGCAGCCTAAAGAATTTTAATTGTTGTTTTGCTTATAAAGGTTCTAATATTTATTTTCAAGTGGCATACTACATTTTAAAATTAATAGTTTGGGTTGTTTTTGTAATCATGTTCTTGAGAAAAATCATGTTCTTGAGAAAATCATGTTCTTGAGAAAAAAATCAAGAAAAAAGACAACCTCGAAGAAGCCACTCAAATTCTTGCTAAAATAAAGAATCCTGCAAGATAGATGCAAAATTAGATTATAAAAAGAAAAAGGGTGGAATTGTAATAAGTAATTTGGCAAAAAATTTTGCTTCAGCTCAAATGAATGTGTGCTTGCTATGGCTTCAGCTAAGATGGGTGTGTGCTCACTATGCGTTTAGGAAAGGGATAGGGTTAGACAGGATGTCAGACAAGAGCAACAGTTGGGAGTACCGAAACTTGCAGAACAAAGGGTGGTGTAGGTAGCTAAGAGAACCGCAGGAATGTAAAAAATGAAGAAGCTGCAAGAAAGACATGGTGATAAAGACTTCCGAGCCTCCCTCCAATGACTATTAGGAAGACCCCTGAAGCAGCATAGCGCCTGTGCCGCTAGAAGGGAGGGAGTGTGCTCGGAGGTGAGTTGCATTCCACTAACTTATTGATTATGTAATTGAAGGTGGGTTGTGTTCCGAAAACTCATTGATTATGCAAATTATGTTCCAAGAAGAAACATGAATAAGTATAAAGAATACAAAATAAAAACAAGCCTTTGTAAAGGAAAAATGAGCCACAGGAGGAGAAATCCTCTGTGTAACTCCCAGCGCTGTAATAAATATTCTTTGCTCCACCGAATTTGCCCTGGACTAAAATTCAATACAGTGAGCGTGTTTCTCACAATCTGGGGGCTCGTCCAGGATACCTGAAGCCAACGTTCGGAGCCTTGGATGGGTGAGTAGACTGGGACAGCGCGCCACTGCCGATTTCAGCAGTCCTCAGGTTCTCCCTGTCCACGGTGACGGACCAGCGGCAACAGCCCAGCGAAGGGGCTCGTGGACCAAAGAGGAGTCCCAGGGATTACCGCAGCAGACGATAATACTTGTGCATGAGAGCCGGGTAAGAAAATTGACTGTTAAGTATTGCTCGGGCAGCTGGGTGACGGGGGATTGAGAGTGGTGTGAATGAGACGCAGACTAGATCTGCAAAGCAAGTGCGGAGTCTTTCTAACCGCGGTTCCGTATCTCTGCGAGGAGACCGGCCGGTGAAGAGACAAAGTGAAATGCTGGAGTTGAGAGATCCCCCGGGGAAAAAAATGGAACAAGGGAAAAGTGAAAAGGAATTTAAGGGAAATTCCAGGAATACCTCCAGATAGTCCATTAGAGATGTTGTTACAATGGGGGCAGGAAGGAGAGTCCTGCACCCGGGATAAGGATAAAGGAAAGAAGATTCATTATTGTATGTTTAAATGGACCAAAGAGCCCATAAGGCCAGACAAGTTGTTTTTGCCAAAGTATGATTCTATAGAGGGATGGCTGTGTCAAGCACTAAATGTATATGTTAAGTCTAAAGAATCATTTGATCAAGAAGAGAGCGAATATGCAGTGTGTTGGAAAGGAGCTGCAGGGGTTTTTAAATGAGAAATACAAAAGGAGAAGGAGGAAGACCAGAGACCAGTCTAGGATCCTCTTGAATACTTACCTCCCCCATATAACCCGGACCCTCTGGAAAGTGCAAGAGAGCCTCAGGCCCCTGTTAGAAGGGAAAGCCAGAGGAAATGGAGGTGGGAAGTGGGGAGGACCATAGTGGAAGAAAACAAGGAGATGACGGAACCAATCGGGTTGCATCCTTTATGGGAAGTCCCGATGCCAGGAGTTCAAAATGGGGTAGGATTTGCGAATGTGCCCCTAACCAGTACAGAAGTCAAGAACTTTAAAAAAGAAATGAAGAAATTGTTGGAAGATCCCCCAAGTTTGTCAAAACAATTAGACCAATTTAAGTCCAAATGTATACACTTGGGAAGAACTGCAATCCATCATGGGAACTTTGTTCTCCCCTAAAGAAAGACAAATGATTTGTGTAGCAGGGATGAGAATATGAGAAAAAAGTTCATAGAGCGGTGGGGGACCAAAAGTTACCCCTACAAAGACCTGATTGGAATCAAAATGACCCCACAAGGAGAAGAAACATGTCTGATTATCGGACAGCAATTTTAAGGAGAATTAAAGAGGCAGCCCTGAGGGGGTCAAATGTGAGCAAAGCCTTTGATAGTAAACAAGGGAAAGAGGAATCTCCAACAGAATGGTTGGAGAGGCTCTGAAGGAATATTCAGCAGTTTTCTGGGATTGACCCAGAGACTGTGGCTGGCCAGGAATTATTAAAAAGTAAATTTTGTCACACATGCCTGGCCAGGTATTAGGAAAAAAATGGAAAAGATGGAAAACTGGCATGAGAGAGGAATCAATGAGTTGTTATGAGAAGCACAAAAAGTATATGTCAGGCACGATGAGGAGAAACAGAGGGCAAAAGCGAAACTAATGGTAGCGACTGTAAAAAAAATAACAAAAACTAAAGATAAAGCGCCCCAGAATCCAGGGCCAGTGATGAGACCATACAAGATACAAGGAGCCCATCTGCCACTGCTCAGAAAGCCCATATGAATGAAATCAGGAGCCCCAGACGGCGGAAAGTGTTACTATTGTGGGCAGGAAGAACATTTTAAGAGAGTGTCCCAGGCGAAAGAGAGATCAACGAGTGTTTAAAATATGTCAACAGGAAGAATACGCTACCAATTAAGGGTGTCAAGGGCTCTACCTCCTGGGGGAAGAAAGAATTAGTGAGCCCTTGATAAATTTAAAATTAGGCCCCCAGGAAGAAATTTACACCTTTTTAGTAGACTCAGGATCTGAGAAGTCTTGTATTATGAAACTGCCTTTGAATGGGAATATCCAGACACCGGGAAGAAGCAGCAACTCTGCTAGACCTCCCTGCCTCAAGGATTCACAAAATCCCCAAATCTATTTGAACAGATGCTAGAAAAAAAATTTAGGGGAGTTCCAGGCAGAACCCGGAGTAAGAATCTTGCAATATGTAAATGATCTGTTGGTATCAGTAAAGAGAAAAAAAGCAAAAAGTCAGAGAGAGACATCGATACGTTTGCTAAATTTTTTTTTGGAGAACAAGAATTAAGAGTCTCAACAACAAAACTGCAGTTTGTACAAAAAGAAAGTAAGAACATCTAATTAGTGAAAGAAAAAGAAAAATCAATCCAGAACAAATTACAGCATTAAGTGTCCCAAGAATGAAATGAGAAATAAAGAAGATTTTAAGGTTACTAGAGTACTGTAAATTATGAGTTAAAGGATAAATCAATAAAATTTCTGTATGACAAACTTGTAAAAGAAAGTCCAATACAGTGGACAGAAGACAAACAAGAGCAATTTAAAGAATTAAAGCAGAAGTTAATAGAAGCCCCAGTTTTAGCCCTCCCCTCCCTAGAAAAAGAAAAAAAAAAGTTCCACCTTTTTGTAAACGCGGAAGAAGGGATAGAGCATGGAGTCATAAGGCAGGAATGGGGCAGAGAAAGGAAACCGGTGGCATATCTATCCAAAATTAATAGACCCAGTATGTTGGGGGTGGCCCACATGCATACAGGCAGTAGTGGCCACAGCGATATTAGTAGAAAAAAGATGAAAATTAACCTCTAGAAGAACCCTAATCGTACATACCCCACACACTGTAAGAACTATGTTATCTCAGAAGTCTGGCCCGTGGTTAACAGATTCCAGAATTTTGAAGTACAAAACCATTTTAATGGAAAAGAATGATTTGACCCCTTTTAATAGAAAAGAATGATTTGACCCTCAGAAACCTGAATCCTTCACAATTCCTGTATGGACAAGCAAGTGGGGAGCCAGAACATAATTGTTTAGATTTTATAAATTACCAAACCAGGGTAAGAGAAGACCTAATAAACACAACGATGCCCTATATAGAAAAACAAAAACAAAAAAATATCCAAAAAATTTTTATAGACTGTTCCTCCTGATGTATAGATAGAAAGAGAGCAAGTAGTTATGTTGTCATCGATGAAGAAGAAAAAGCAGTAATTGAAGAAGGAGGATTACCAGAAAATTAGTCAGCCCAGAGTTGTGAACTATACCCTCTGAAAAAAGCTTTAGATTATCTCCAAGGAAAAGAAGGCATTACCTATACAGATTCAAATTATGCATATGGAAATTAACCATGAGAAGGAAGTCTTGTGTTTTTGCTTTGACCAGAAAAAGCCCTGGAGAGCTTTCAGAAGACGCATAAGAGTCAGTGCTGCTGCATGAGAGCAGTTACTAATTGTAATAAGGTCATTTTAAGTCCCCGTGGCAGACAGGAGCAGTACCTCTCCCAAGTCCTCGATCTTTAGTGTATCCGATGTGAGTATACAACCCCAATAAATAAGTGGCAGTGGATTAGATATTATTGTTGCAGAACCCACAGAGAATTACGTAATGTGGACTGACCCAACCAGAATGTTTTATAAATCCTTGAAATATCAAGTCCAATATGAGTTCCGAGACCAAAGAAAGAACCCTATCGTGCCGCAAAAATCAGAAATACTGAACTAAAGAAAATAGAAAGCAAGACCAGGTTGGCCTCTGTACTCACTGCCAAGAAGAAATATTTCTCGGCTGTTGGAGGCACCCTAATAGGCACGAGAAGTAAGAGTATAAGCCATGCTGGACCTCCACTTCTAGTGGTATTATCACTAGTGGTATCTCTAGTATCTGGTGACAAATGCCAGAAGTGCTATCAGACAGCCTCCTAAGGTATATAGTCCTTTTATACTATGACCGTGCACACCCATATCAATCGCCAATGTTATAACCGTGGGAGTTTAAAAGTGTGCAAATACAACAGACAAGAATATTGGGTCAGACAGAACTTAAGAATAGGCAAAACAAGATTAAAAGCAAGATGTCCTAAAGGAGAACAATAGCTCTGCTTCATTAAGGCAAGTCACTGAGATATTTCAAACAGAGGAGGAGTACAAGATATGGTGAAAAAAGAACTAGTAAAGAACGTGACAAGTTATAAAACAAACAAAATAAAAAAAAATTAAAAGTACAAAACAAGAGCATATACCAAAAAGCTGCAAAAGCAGTTAACTTGTTTTTAAATCTAACAACAGACAAAGCTAAAGAATTAAATATGACTGACTGCTGAGTCTGTGAGGGACCTTCAATGACTGAATAGTGGCCATGGAGAAGTGCAACTTTGAGTCTGATTGAAATCCTGGAATAGAATTATACCCTCACCACGAGAGAAAAAAAAAAAAAAAAAGGAGGCCTGACAAGTAGGTGATAAGTTCCACAGTAATTAGAAAAGTCTGTTTAACCCGGGAGGGAGGGAACTTTACAGATCGAATGGGGGAGACCCTATGTAAAAAAAAAAAAGTCTTACAAATAGATTCAAATTTCACCCAAACTTGGTTTCCTCAAAAACCAAGGTCATATCTAACATTTCAACACAAAACCAAAAATTGTACCCAGGTACCAAAAAGTAGTCTCTTTAAATGTAAGAAGGAAGGTATGAATCCATTCTCAGGAATTAAGAACAGCTCACAATATTAAGAAAATGCAGAAGATACAATGAAAAAGTTTTGGCAGGCTCCAGATAAGTTGGTTTAGATAGGTAGAAACTGGGCATTCCCAGAACTACCACTTGACTGAAGAAAGACCTGCACCTTAAGAATAATTCAACCAAGACATACAGACCAGCCATGTGGGCCCGACAGTAGCTGAGGATATAAAAACCCATCTATATGCTGAATCAGACTGTAAGACTACAAGCAGTAGTTGAGCTGATCACTAACAAAACAGCTTCAAGACTAGAACTGTTAATCCACCAACAAACTCAGACAAGGGCAGCATTCTACAAGAATCAGCTTGCACTAGACTATCTGCTAGCGGTAAAAGGAGAGGTGTGTATAAAATTTAACATACCTGATTGTTGTTTAAAAATTGATGACAATGAAGAAGCAGTATGAGAAATTGCTGCTGATATAAAAAAAATAGCACATGTGCTGGTGCAAAAAGGAAATTCAATAGTAAACGCCAGTTGGTGAAATGATTGCTGGAGATCACTTAGAGGAAGAAATTAAGACTGATTCTGCTGTGTGGCTTAGCAAGTTTCTTATTTCTGCCTTGTTTAAACACCCTGTTTCATAAGATTAATTCACATTGTAGTCCAAAGACTGCAAGTGGCAGCCATGCCTCAGAAAATCATGTTCTTGAGAAAAAAATCAAGAAAAAAGACAACCTCAAAGAAGCCACTCAAATTCTTGCTAAAATAAAGAATCCTGCAAGATAGATGCAAAATTAGATGATAAAAAGAAAAAGGGTGGAATTGTAATAAGTAATTTGGCAAAAAATTTTGCTTCAGCTCAAATGAATGTGTGCTTGCTATGGCTTCAGCTAAGATGGGTGTGTGCCCACTATGCGTTTAGGAAAGGGATAGTGTTAGACAGGATGTCAGACGAGAGCAACAGTTGGGAGTACCGAAACTTGCAGAACAAAGGGTGGTGTAGGTAGCTAAGAGAACCGCTAAAGATAAAGACTTCGAGCCTCCCTCCAATGACTATTAGGAAGACCCCTGAAGCAGCATAGCGCCTGTGCCGCTAGAAGGGAGGGAGTGTGCTCGGAGGTGAGTTGCATTCCACTAACTTATTGATTATGTAATTGAAGGTGGGTTGTGTTCCGAAAACTCATTGATTATGCAAATTATGTTCCAAGAAGAAACATGAATAAGTATAAAGAATACAAAATAAAAACAAGCCTTTGTAAAGGAAAAATGAGCCACAGGAGGAGAAATCCTCTGTGTAACTCCCAGCGCTGTAATAAATATTCTTTGCTCCACTGAATTTGCCCCAGACTAAAATTCAATATAGTGAGCGTGTTTCTCACACTTTCTTTTAAGATGAAAAAGAAAACTAAATCAAGAGACCATGGAATAAAAAAAAAACCAAAAAAAAAAACCCACAACCAAACCCCAAAACGTTTGTGTTTGTGCCACAATAATTGTGAAATGGGAACATTTTTTTCCTTGAGCTTTATATTTCACTGAAAAATAATGACAGATTTCCTTATGTTTCAATCAAACCATTTTTTTTCTGGCTACTTAGATGATATGTTTAGGTGTATATATCCATAAATAAGTAGCACTTCTTTTCCAAAACAGGGAAGTGTGAACACATGTAAGAGGCTGCAGTAATATGTAAGCTTATTCAGCCACTGAATGGCATAGAGCCATGCTAACACAGCACTCTGCCTGGGCTAAGTATTACAAGTTGATACTTGTAACACACATACTATGGATATAGCTGCACTGCTTTGGTACATGAGCTAGCCAGTTCAGATGGCCTGGAACCTTTGCACTACACTCTGTCGTATCATGTAGATATGAACTTTGTAACAAAATCCACTACAGGACAAAACCCCAGCAACAGAAATGCCGATTAGAAATGCCTACTTCACAATTAGAGGATTGGGAAATTTACTTAAGAGGATGGAAACTTCCTCACTTGAAGATTCATGTACATCTATATGAACAATGAACTGCATCACACCAGTCACTAATTCCCATGAATACCACCTGTGCAGTCTCGCAGTACCTCTCAACACTCACGTCCTGCCAACAGTTATGCATAGGGCTATAAGCACTCCTCAACTTCCAGAGCCATGAACTGAAATATCAATCTTTATTCAGCTGTCTTGTAGCATGATTGCAGAATTGCATGCTGTGGGAAAAAGGTATGGAAAGCGTTCAATAATAATTCCACAGCGCTGCCACCACATTGCAAAAGAGAGACCATGATGGCAGTACATAACTGATACATTAGCATACTCGGAGCTCAAACAGAGCTTGCAGAATTCCTTTGGACTCACACCATAATCTGCATCCAGCTGTCAAAGTAATCCATTCCAGCAGTCAGTCGCTTGAATTACTATACTTTTCTTCCCTAACTGCATAACAACTTCTTAATAAATAAATGTTATTACTCTCTCTCATGGTTAGAATGCTTTACACACCAAAAGACAACTTTGTCTTAAGAACACAATTCTCAGTGAAGATTTGAGATGAGGATTTTTAAAAGCAAGCAGTTTCTGAAGAAAGCCATTTCTTCTGAAGAAAACCAGTTTCCTTCTTCAGCCATCTGAAGAAAGTCAACGCTCAGTCTTTTCTGAATGCTCTGAGAAGTCTCAAATGGCAGACACACCTACCTTACCTGTCCAAAAAACCTGGCCTAATTCTTTTGTAAAGAGTGTCATAGAAGGTAAATGGCAAATGAATGGCCTCAACACAATTATGCCTGCTGCCTCCATTCAAAAAAAAAAACACGTGGTGCCAATCAACTGGAACTGTTAGCACCGTAATGAGTATTTAAATACACTGAAACACTAAGTTTTTTTTGTATTTTCTTTGTTCAAGCAGAACAAAGGTTTAGTGTTTTTCTTAGAAAGTAAGCAGCAACAAGTCCAGAACATAATAATTAAACTATAACATACAATGTATGCAAAGAATAGATCATAGGAAGAGAAAGTCTTGCTCAGAGGCTAGCAGCGATTTCCTCAGCAGGCACAATGCAGCTCTCCCTAATGCCAGGGCCTTAGCTCTCCTGCTGCAACCATCTCAAACAGCAGCAGCAGATGCAGGTTTTGAAAGGAGGAGGCATTCAGAATGTGAAGTTCTTCTCACAGAGCCTCAGTTCAGGCTGACTGTAGATACTCTCGTATCTGCTCTTAGTATTATTCAACTTAAATAAAACAAAATGGGGGAGCATTTTAAAAATACATGATTCTCCCCTGCATCTAAGAAGTGAGGTTGATGTACGCAGGGATCAGAAGATGACAGCTGATCACAGCTGCTTGCTTCTCAGCAGTTCAGCTTCTATCTAAAAGCAGCCATGATCTTGCATAAATTGCACAGACAACAAAAAAAGAGATAGTGTAGCTTTTACTATGTCTTCCTCCTCTTCTCATACCACTGCAAGTCCCCTACGCTACCTTGTTCTCCTCATCTTGTGCAGGAAAAGAGAGAGAAAGAACAAGAGCAGTAAAATCAGCATTGAAAGTGATACTCTGTTTCGAAATAACAAGCATTTGAAAAAGAAATTCTATAGTGAGATGCCCAGGAATAGCCAAATCTGCAAAGGTTGGTTGCACCAATGTTTCATCGTTTGTGATTGCACATATTAAAGCAGAACAGAAGGGAGTAATTTATGCACATTGCATAATTTATGCCAATTGCAATGGGAAGAGGTTGTGAACGTCTTACAGTCACTGTAAGTGAAATTATTCTTGAACAGAGGGCCTCAGCCTCACCCTAAGCATCCCCTAGTTATATACTACGTGGTCTTGTAAAATAAGACAATGGGATCCCAAGACAAATTACAAACTCATACTGGTCTTATATTCTAATTATCAGGTGATATTAAAAGTAAAAATGAAAAATAGTCATTTCCTGAGCATGAGGCACCTTATTTAAATAACTATGTAAGCCTGACAGTCTCAGGGAAGCCACTGGAGATAACAGACGAAGCTAATTCATATAACTGAATCAGAAACCTGAGCTAAGGGATGAGCTCAAGACATTTCTTTGTGATAAAACTTCTCAGTTGTCAAATCTGAATATCCCAGGAGGGATTAGAATGACAGTGGCCATATGACTTAGCAAAGGTGCCACCACATGCCAGACATACTGTAAGAAAGCAGACATGTCCAGTAATTGCCTCCAAGATTTTGCTTCTTGAATTCTGTATGCTTTCCCAAAGGAATGACACGTCTGTCATTCCCAGCACTATTAAAAACACAGACAGAACCTGGAGAGTTCACTTTTACTTCAGCTGGTTTGGTTCATATTGCACAAAAAAAACCCCAAACCAACAAACAAAAAAGCAAGAAGAAAAAGTATCTTCTTCCTTACATCTATCAAGACCTACTAAAGCTAAGGATCTTTAAGTAAACCCCCCCCCCCCCCCCCCCAATTAAATATGGAAAAATATCTTAATAGACATGTCTGTTAAGATATTTCATTGGAATGTCTTGAAACTTTATGACTAGAATTCACTACTGCCACTGGCCTAAGGCCTGAACATACTTACCTTCAAAAAAATATTGCAAACTCATCTACCTTGCAGGGCATTTAGGGGAAAAGATACTAGGTTCAGGAAGGTTATCTAATGTTCATTTAATAAATGAAATATTCCATGAATCATCATACATTTAAAGAAATAAAAAAATCAACAACAATCCCAAAAGAAAACAGCTGAAGAGCCAAGAGGACCACTGTAGCGGCCAGTCCAACAAACTGGAGGTAGCCATTTGAATGAATACAAACTGTAAGATCACAGGTTAGTACAGGCCTTTTTAAGCAGTGTAACTTTGAGTATACTCAGTTTGCTGCCAAAAACTTAAGACTATGTGAAACTTTGCTGTAAAAAAGATTTGTCTTGCACAGAGACCTGAAGATACAAAGCATTACCTATTTTTGGATCTCACTGAAAATAGAAATTGATGAGAGTTTGAAAAGATTTATTGTAGATATTGAGTTTGGGGTTTTTTGTTGTTGTAGTTGTTTGGGGTTTTTTGTGTTTTTTTTTTTGTTTGTTTGGTTTTTTTTTTGTTTTGGGTTTTGTTTTGTTTTTTTGTTTAAAAATACGCAGCAGTTCAGTTTCTTGAACTGGCCAATAGCCTGGGAAAGAAGCCAGAGGACTGGTGGCACTTGAACATCTTAAACAGATTATTGAGGGAAATTGGTATTAGGGTTAATTTGGAATGCAACGGTTAGTTCAGAGTAAGGTTTTTAATTCAGTAGTAACAAACTATTAATTCTACACAGGATATTTTGCTTGTAAATAGAAAAATAAATTTAAACCAGAGTGCATTTGTAACGTGTCTCACATCCAATGGCACACTATGAAGGTTTCACTACATCTAGTCACGCATACATAGCTTGACTAAATGTTATTCAAGTAAGATTTTAACTTTTCTTCCTATACATAACACAGAAGAAAAGTGATAAAAGTTACAAGAATCTAATGAATAGAAGATAAATTTAAGTGGAATAATAGGACATAAATCTGAAGCATGGGATTCTTTCTGTTTCCTGTGAGCTGTCAGAAATGCTGATGCCTGGTCACGAGCATTTACAACTAGACTGACCAAAATCGTGACATTACTACTACAGTATAGATTTATTCTGGTTACAGCTTATAGTACCAAATATTGTAAAGCCTATTGCAAGCTTACAGTTTAACTTGAATCAAACTATAAGTGTGGATAAAAACAAATAAACATGGACAGCACGGGGAAGAGGTAACAGGACTATGGAAATATTTCAGCATACTTTAAGTACACTTAAAATAATATCCTTAGCAAGAAACTAGACAGCATACTACGACCTTTTGCTACCTACATTCCAGGAACATACTGTTGCTAATAGTTACCTCTGTTCTTTCAATTAACATCATTGCACGTATATGCCCTAGCAAAATCTAGAAAGATAAAATCCCACGGGGAAATTATTTCAAGAATTATTTGTGAAAATGCTTTTAATTTTTTTGAAATGTACTAAAATGCCTTTCAATTTAATAGTAGTACATCCAAGAGGAAGAAGGGCCCTTCCATTGTTGGAATTGCTGTAGAGGGGCATATTATGAGATAACTGCTACTTCTGACTACTCATAGCTGAAAAGTAACCTTTCCATCCAAATTTGAAAACTGATGTTTTGAAAGCTTGCAACACTACATTATTGGCTGTGAGACCACCGCATTTTCCTGTGAAAGAGCGTCTTTATTAAAGTGTTCAAATGTGTGGAGCTGTACCAGGCTCTTGAATAGAAAGAGGATTAACTGCTGCCAACACATTGTTGAAAGGAATGTACCGGGAGTACTTATTGCATTATTTCATGATTTGGAAAGCTGAAGAACAGATTCAATCTATTTGAGGAAGGTCCCTTCATGTTGCCTCGCTGATTTGCAGCAGTTTCCAAGACATTTTTCTTAAAAAAAATACAACAACAACAACAAAAAACGAACAAAGAAGGCAGCCTCTTGAGGTCACTTCTCCATCTGTATCTGTTCAGCCAGGAACATAGGTGGCAATGTTCCTTTTTACTCTGGGCCAGACTCTGTCCTCAGAGAATTCTGTGGGGAATGAAAGGAAAACAAAATGAAGCCAATAAGCAGCAGTGGTGCTACTCTACAGTGGCCTTCCTTATTGTATGTTTTGGTATGCTCCTTTCACCCCTGCAGATTTTTCAGACCTAGTCCATATTTACCCTGTGGTCCTTGTTACTGAGCTCCTTGTACAAAAAGCATAACGTATTTGAGTACCAGTACTGCACAGATTTCCCCATCAGTTTAGTAGAAATGTATCAATATCTCTCAAAACATCCTCTATTGCTGTGTTAAAGTGAGTTTAAGTTTCTGTCCAAAGACATGTTTTCTAAACTCTCATCTTACTTTCTCGCATTGCACTTTATGCAGTAAATATCCTTTAATTTTTGTGAAAACTTATTGCTTTGAGTATTCCATACCCAAATGTATTCAAGTATTGTGTGGAAGTTTCTGACATGCAGAAACTTGAGCAGATATTAACTGAATTCTGAAAGTAGTGGGATTCAGATTTCATGTATCAGAATCCTCTGTGGACTCCTAAACTGCCAGGCCAGAGAGCTACCCGCATCCAAGGTTGTGGAAAACATCTGCACAAAGACAATCACATTGTGGATTGTTGCACTATCAGATGCTTATTCAACTAGTCAGCAGTCATAGAATCAGCCTCCTTTGTAAGACCATAAAGATGGCAACTACTTCAAGACTCACTGGAAGGCTGAGATGTTTGCCCGGGATGCAGAGGTAAGTAAAAAGTGGCATTTTGTTTGTCACAGAGATCAGAGGCAGCTGCTTATGTAATGTATTTGTGACACATTATTTGTTGATGAGAGTGTGGCCAAGAATACAACTATGGGAATGGCTTTGAAACATCTATTTTGAATTGTTTCCCCACCAGCAGCATTTGGTTTCTCATTTAAATCACTGCAGCTTTCCCTCTGTCTGATAGAGAATCTTAAAAATTGAATGCTGAGGCTCACTTGACTCCAGCACCCTTCCTAAGCAGCAGTGCTGTGAATTCTTGCTCAAGTCAGTGCTTCCTCAACTCTTATGATTGCAAGCAGCTTTAAAGGATCTCTCAGGTAGTGAAATTGCTCTTTTCATTCTATTAAAAAATTAAGCTCTGCTGAACAGTACAGAAGCTTTTCTGAACTGAAATATCTTTCAGGGAGTTGCAACATTTCTTTGTGGCTGTATAATCTGTACTAATTTTTGTCTAATTTGGACAAGAGGCTGATCCACGGATCCAGACTGCATAACTCAAAGGTGGAAAAGGAGCAGCTTAGGAGGAACAAAAACTTTTGAAAGAATGATTATTTTAATATTAGTACAGAAACATACAAACAGCCATATTTCAGAGAAGGCTTTACGGCTTGAGTCAATAGTCTCCAGTTTACTGTCTAGACACATTAAAAGTCTCAAAGTAAGGAATAACAGATAAGAGAAGGCGAGTTCACTAAAATTGCATGCTTCCCACCTTTCTTTGAATACAAAGTGGTTTTTCTCCCACAGAGAATTAAAAAAAAAAACAACAAACAAACCAAACAACCAAACAAAAAAACCCGACAGTATTAAACAGCATACAAGATACTGAAGATTTGAGATGGTACTCACCACTGCCTTACATACTCATATGATAACTTTTGATAATGGTACTCACATAACCACCTCACAAAAATCTATGCTGAATGCTATATGATATAAAACTCTACAAAACCAAAAGGCTAGCAGTTTACTTTGTAAACTTCTTGGGATTTTTTACTAAATATATATATTATATATAGGACAAGGTAAAAAGAAAAATTATCCTTCAATAAAATGAACCTAAAAAGGGTCGTCTTGTTAATTCCCTAGTCAATTTATTACTGTACTTATTACTCACATTGTTTTTCAAAGTTTCTCTTTTCTCTAGCATGGTTCATTATCTCTTGACATAAGAAAACATACAGAATGGTAGAATATTGTCTTCGTCAACAAGTATAGCAACATTCTATATACTAGCAATATGAAAGCTGTGAAATGTTTCTCAGTTTTAAAATATAAATCAAACATCCTGTTCTATACTTTACAGGACTCTATATTAAAAGGTAGCTGTCAATTAAAGTAAAGGAGACTTTCTGAGCATCACTGAGTGAGCAACAATCAACAGAACGAATAAAAATTCTTGTTAGAAGAGGACCTACCTGATGTAGGACTTCTTTAACAAAAATGTGTGGGAGACCTCTCCCTTTTACAGGAAGGGAACATATATTTTAACAGGGATAACCCTTGTAATTGTAAGCCCAGAGTATAATAGATACTACATACTACTCTTATACTACATATAATATATACTGCAGTGCCTAAATAAATGTCAAAGTTTAGCAACATGTATGACTCGGGCTGTGTGTTAAATTGGTTCTGATCTTACTTGCATCCATGTTATCATAGAATGGTTTAGGTTGGAAAGGACCTTGAAGATCATCCAGTTCCAACCCCCCTGCCACAGGCAGGGACACCTCTCACCAGACCAGGTTGCCCAAGGCCACATCCAGCCTGGCCTTGAACACCTCCAGGGACGGGGCCTCAACAACTTCTCTGAGCAACTTGTTCCAATCTTGAACCTTAGTAGGAAGGAAGGAGACAAGCTTTCAGAAGGCACACTGCATGACTGGATAGTGCATGAACCATCTTTTGGCTTGCTAACCCACGGAGCTCTGATTATGTGATGATGACATGGGAAAGAATAACATACTGATAATGTTAGTACCATAGAGTGGGCATGCATCTTAGAGAAGGCGAATGCCTTAAAAAGAAAGGATTCTTTTCAGACCATCTTTTTTCCCCTCTAGATTCTAACATTTAGGAAACTAAAAATGGTCTGGTCACATCAGGTTTTTTTTCCAGTGCTGCAGTGTGGTAATCACTGAAACACTTCCAGAACAAGCGTGGATACAACTACAAAGTTGAACAAAGGTAATATCCCAGTGAATTTGTAGCAGATTAAGTTACTAAAAGTATATGTTCTTTGAAATGAACAGAGAGAATACAGGTGCTGAATTCTCACTGGAAGCCAACATAAGCTGACACTTTCAGTTTTCTGAAAGTTGTATATCCAGAACTGACAAAGGATACAGAATCTGTGTACGGTACAAGCATCTCTTTTTAAGGTTTCATGTAAATTCCAAAATAGGAAATATAACATATCTACAGGTTTCTAGAAGTGCTACAAATAATCCTTGCCAGATATTGCTGAATATCCCACTTGTAGTCTCCAACCACCAGTGCTCAATGATCAGAAATATGTATTTCAGCTTTTAGAATATAATCTACAGATCACAGAATTAATAAAATTGGGTATTGTAATAAAATTCTCTCAAACTGTAACAATTCTTTTCTGGAAATCCACTTAATTCCATACTTGTTTGGGTTTTGTTTTTTGTTTTTTTAAGCAGCAGCCAGACAATTCCCTGTGGTCACATTACTGAGAATGCCTCAGCTAGAGCATTATGCACAGCTCTGAAATATTTACCTCTTACAGCCTATTTTCTGTGACCTACACATCAGAATGAATTATTCCTAGTTGAGCCACATTTGCTGCTCCTGTTCAGCTTAGTTCTTTCTTCTTAAAGTCCTGATAGGGTTGAATGTTGCTCCATTCATTATTCATTTTCAGACTTCTTATCAAATTAAAATGTAAGATTAAACATTCCTCAGCAGATTTTTCTCTAAAATTTCTAGTATTGCTTGCAAATAATGGCACCTATTTCTTGTGTCAACTATTGCCTCATTAAAGTCAGTACTGAAGTTACCTGAATGTAATGTAACACTGCTTAGCAGCTACTGTGTACTACTTTTTTTCATTTTTATGTGTATGTGTGTGTGTACATCCATAGGACACAGACAATGATGGGTAAATACAAAACATCCCACTTCTCCTCCCGCCATTCCCGACTTATTCTCCTTCAACAGTTTTTACTGAAGTCATGGCACCTTCTTCTTAACCAAGACCGACAGTTTAATCCTGTCAAATATCTTTTTTGTACTGTTTCACTCACCTCTGCTCTATAATTTCTTAGTACTCGCTTAATATATCCAATGACTCCTTCAGTCTTTTTGCAGTTTTCCCCCTACTCCTCTCTGAAGAATTCGTGCAGTGGCAAAAAAATATTTTTTATTTACTTTCTGGGTGACAAATTAGTTCAGCACGCAGAACCCAGTAGCAGCTGTGAACTGAAAGCACCTAGAAGAAATATATGTAAGCCTGATGGCTCTCAAAATTTGCATTAAGCCTTTTAGACAGTCTGTAGACTTGTACTCTTAACTAAATGTTCGTAAAATGGGAACTACAGACCAGAAAAAAATTGAGAACTATTCCACGATCTTGTAAAATAGTCCTTCATAGTGAACTCTTGGCTACAAAACTCATGTAACAAATGAGTGATGGTAAGCTCTTATCTCTTCCACAAGGAATGAGCCGATATAAACTCATTATCTGACACAAAATTACTCTGTCAACCTATGTCTCATATTTGCTGGCCCTGCACTAAATCCTACTTACAAAAAAACCTAAGAAGTGAAACTGCAAAGGAGCAGGGGCACAAGACAGTAAAGAGCTGATAGGTCAAAAGAGAACAAAGACAACTGCAAGCGTACAAGAACTATTTTGGGAGGTCCCAAGTACTCTGTTTCATAAAATGCCACTCTCCTGTAGCACTCGCAACTAACAGTATGATTCTTAATTAAATAAATTTAGATAAATTCTACTGGCCTGATTTTTCATTTTCAAACTAAAACCAATAGTCAACAGAGTTGAAATCATTAAAAAATAGCTGTGGAAGGGACTTTGGGAGAATATCAGTCATTTCCCTTTCCACACAGAGGACAACTATGCCAACATCTTTGTTTCATGAGCTGCATTGATTGATATTCTGCAACCTTTATAGGAATTCCATAACAATATCTAATGAGTCTTCCTCAGGAAGTCCTCCTGAAACAACAAGTCAATTTTCTTGCTGTCATACAAAAGTATAGCAGAAAACAGTGAAAAATGTACCAAAATTTTTTTTTTCCAGTCTGCATTCACTATATTTTTGCACAGCAAGAAGGTCTCTCCTTTGAGCATTTAATTTGACTAAAAAACCTAAGCAACCACCCTTCCCTGTTAATGCCCTGAATCTACAAATTCATACTTGGGAAATACTCCTAAAAAGTGTCTAAGCTTTTTTTTTTTCTTGTGATGATACTTTTTCAAGAGCTGAAAATAGATGCAGGCTTGTTTAATTGCATGGAACTATTTGCTTTATGCATTACCCATGCTAAGATAGCCAAGAAGTAAATGAACGTGACTGCCGTTTAACATTGTTTTCAGAGTTACTTGGGCATCTCTAAAATCCTTTGCACCAAGGTCCTTAAGATTCTCAATTTTAAGACAGTAAGCAGCTCTAATGGACACATTCTTGGACAGTTGACAATTACAGTCTATTATTTACAAAGTCACATGCATATTTAAAGAATTCCAGAGGTACTGAAAAATACGTCTTGGAAAAGTTACATGGTATTTGCTTGCACATCTAGTCTTGCAAATCCAATGCCTGTGGTAAACTGATGGAGAAAATACTTATTGGGGTGGGCAACCTCGTAGAACATGAACGCAACTTTTCGGCTTGTCCTGTGCAAGACACCTCTCTTCTACAGGGGAGCTACTGAAGTGAACTAACTGGTATAAGGCAGCAATTCCTTTAGTTTTCTAGAAGATTTAAAAGTTTGCTTAGATACAAGTGTAGGAGGATATACTTAATAACTCTTAAAGAAGGGGATGAGCTTACTTTTCTGTTTGCACAAAACCAGGCATAACTGAAAGGAGGCCTTTCAGTAGAGGTCTTCTCTTATATAAGCAAGAACAACAACAACAAAATCTATGAGAAACCAGTTAAAATCCTAGAAAAGCCAGAAGAAACATACCTGGTTGTTTTGGCACGTTTTGCAATTGATGGATTTGGCTAAGCTTGTCACGGCACAACTATGGTTTTGCTATTTTAGACCTTTCACTTTTTTTTTTTTTTTTAATTTCCCTGCAAGCAAACTGTGTTTCTCTCAAATATCTCTTTCCCTACAATATCAAAAAGTACATATATAGATTTACATGTCTTTAAAGACACACTCCTACATTAATAACAATAATTAAAATGCCCTTAATGTTACTGATTCTTAAAAAAAAAAAAAAAAAAAAGCATTCTTCAGCAAAATTGGATAGCTGAGCCAGCAGCCTCTAAAGGGCACAGTCTCTTGAGCATGTCACTCAGCTCCCTGTGCATGCTTTCCAACTATTGGTAGATAATAATATTATTGCCAGAACTTTTAAAATATCCTTTAATTATACAGTTGTAAACAGCTCATATATGATCTTTGCTACAAAATGTAATTTCTGTTTTTGCCAACACTACAGGCAAAAAAAAAAAAATAGGCAAAAAACCCAAAACCTAAAAACCAACCTCTTTCCTATATTTTATTGTAGGAACCACCTGAATGCTACAAATTCCCAAAAGACATTCTAAGTAGTAGATAGTGAAATAAATGCTTTATGAACTATGCCTGACATAACAGTATAATTCTAAATAGGTAGGAAAATAAAAGAAAAAATTTGTTCATGGCACCTTCATAATCAAAGAAAAGTTTATGATTACCTTAAGTACCTACAACTACTGAAGAGTTTGTAACATTTTAAAATTACATTTCCAAAACATAAAGGTGCATCTCCTAACACCCTATTTTTATTAGGACGAAAACCTTCCATTAGAATACTCTGTTTTCAGATACAAATATATTTAATTCAGACTCCTACTGTTTAAACAAAGGTTCTAACAATAATTAGCTTCAAAAATGTTAATGGCACTTTTTGCCTGCATGCAAAACTCAGGCATAGGAAAAAAAAAATTATTGCAATAACCTTACAGCCTTATCATTGAAGCAAAAAAGAAAAGCACTCATTGCCAACAGAATTCATCAGGATACAGATAAAATCTTCCTAGATTCCTCTGTCAAAAACGCTTTAACACTGCATACTTACTAACTTTGCACAATTTGCAGAACATCAGGAAGGAAAACAACACCTGGAGGACTGGGAGTTAAGGAGACTAGAATATATATTGGACTGAGACTGTCTGGACAAGGAGGCCAGTCTTTCTCAAACTAGCAGACAGGCATGAGAGAGGATGAGAACAGTGAGTGGGAGGAAGAGCAATTTGTGATTAACTGGCCAGTGAATCAAGGGAGCAGATGAAAAATGCTTAGGGAGTTAAGACATCCTGAGACTAGATGCAAGTTTGGGGAGCAGACAACTGGCTGGGTAAAACAACAGGGACTAGGTGGCTGGAGGTGGGAAGAGATTTAGAGACAAGTCAGAGGACAGTTTGAACTACCCAAGAAAAGGGACTAGGATGAATTACAATACAAGAAGAGACAGCAAGAGGCAGAATTGGATGTGATCATAGAGTAGGATACTAAAATGGATAGTTGTGTTGGGGATGCCAGCCAGGCACAAGCTGTGGACCAGGGAGTAACAAATCAACTGAGGAGTTAAGATAAGAACTAAGATAGCTCACCAATATTACAGACACATGCTAACATTTAGGTTCCCTCTGAACAGACCTTTGAAATTGTACAGAACTAAGATTAGAAACATAGGGAACGAAGAGTTGATTTTCATAAACAGAGAAAAGAGGCTAGGACAGGGAACAAACAGTCAAAAAAGCTCACCTATCATGCTGGAAACCCACATTCATAGCCCTCCTCTACCCTAAAGCATATGAAGTTTTCTATCAAGAGAACTCCCTAGCTATCAAGCTTCCTGCTATTCTGCAGTAGTTGGATTCAGAAAAAGCTTCCATTCTCTCCTGTTAGTACTGTGTATAAACAATTAAATATTTATTGGCATAAAGACTGGAACTGGATAGTTTAACTATTAACCTATAAAGTATCAGAAGAGTCTCGCCTCAATACTTCTTGTCCTCAAGTATCCTCTTTGATCTAAACCATCTAAACAAGTCCTGAGACAATGGGAGAATGATCCTGCAAACTTCTGGTCAAGACACCCACCTGAGAAGCAAGATGTTAGGATCCCAGTCTATACTCCACAATTATTTAACTTTTATACAAATTAGAGCAAGTTCAAATGAAGATGATAGAATTCCCACCCCATACAGAACACGTTCAATAAAGTGAAACATACATATTCAATTTCTTGGAAGCAAAGTACAATGAAGAGAGACTTCCAAATACTGAGTCATTACAGCAAAGACAACAAAAAGTTACTGCTTTTTTTTTTTTAATAATTCCCTTTTATTTTCCTGCAAGAGCACAAAAAATGTTTTGTTTGGAATAAAATATCAATTGTTTCAATCAAATGTTACAGTGTCTTCAATTAAGTAAATTTTTTTTACCCTCATCTTCGGACAAAACTGACGCGTACATTTTCTTGTTTCTTAATTGCAACAAAATTTGCACAACCATAATGCTAAATAGTATGAAGAAATGTCTTGGGCCTCTCATACTTAGCACTCTTAGTCTCCATGTAGCTCAGATACCCTTCTGTAAAATGGGAACAATTTTACCGTATCAAGATTTTGTGAAGATACATGAACATGTAAATAATCAAGAAAACTATGATTGCAAAGCCACTGACACCATGAGCACCCTAGGAAGCCTTGATTAAATTAATAACTTTGCCAGCAGAGCAGGAACTGAATAATAATGAGAATATGAAACATAAGAAAATTAACAAAGAGAAGAACAACAAAATATTGAATACCTGCACAGTGCTTGCTCCCTATCCAGCCTCCAGCAAGAACGAAGCAGATCTACTGAAAAAAGTATTAGGCAGTTCTTCAACTAAAGATGATCATATTTATAAGTAATATGTGAATTTAAAACTGCACGACGTTACTTCTAGTACTACCCAAATACCTGGCTCTGCACCTTTTAAGGTCATTTTTTCTCCATAGTAAAAACATTATTTACAGAGTTCGAGATAAAAAAAAAAAAACATAGAGGTTCATCTGCCCAGTTTAGGGTAACATTTATCCCTCAATATTAAGAAATCAACTTGGCATTTACACCTATCCCATTTACTTCTTTCAACTGAAACCAGGCAAAGTCAGTGGTTTTGACACAAAACCAGATGTAGAGCTCATGTCACTCCAAACAAAAAGCAATTTTCACATGGCCTTTTATGAACCAAACAGAAACAAGTGACTCTGGCACAACTCTATGTTCTACAAGGCAGGCACAAAGGGCCTAGTTCTGAGAGGTGCTGCAGGTCTCTGGGTACTGAGCACTGCAGGATCAGTCCCAACTTGCTAATGACTTTTCATAGGGTAGTAGGGATTAACCACAATGTGACTTCTGCAGTCATCTGCAGCCTGAATGAAACAGGAAAAACTCCTTTTGACTTTGCAAGGAAAGTGTTTGTGCCTTTTCCTTTTCGCTGAGAACAGGCCCTTTTCTTTTCCCTAGACAAAAAAAATGTTTTTTCTCACTAGGCTTTACTTGGAAATGCTAAGGATGTGTCACCCCCTCCAGAGAACGACAGGCCAACAACCAGACCTTCTTTAACGGAGGACTAAGTTGTTATACAGCCAATAAAAAACTATTGAGGTGGAATCAGCCACAAAACCATGGGTCCTCTGTCTGTCCAGCTCCCTTCCCAGGCACTAGAAACCTCAAATTCCTGACCATGGTGACAGACTGGAGGAGCTGCCAAAAGAATACACAGACATGCTTGCTGCCCCCTATACCTACCAATTTCCTCCCCTAGGAAAGCATACTGAACAACAGAATAGAGTATCTTCTCTCTATTATGTTTCCCAGGCTATAAATATAGCCTCATCCATGGCCACCACTCTCTTTCACGGGGCTGCTTTAACATATCCAAAATGAACAACAGCTCTATAATTACTGCAGCTACCACTATTAACTGTTTAAAGTTTGAACACTAAAAATTCCATGTGCTGTACCTTGAAGTTATAATTATTTTTTCTTAGAAAACCCTTAAGTAAAGCTATATGATTAGGATGAGAGAAACACCATAAACAGCAGTTATCTGGACAGTCTCTTAATGCTGGGCACCAGTATGAAAGGAAAAGTGAAGTTTCAGACTCTTCCCTGTCCTTCAGAACCTAGCATCAGTGAGTTTGAAGAACAAAAAGTGAATTTTGATCGATTCAGTTGCTTACCTGAGAAAACCATTTATGCAGATGCCATGTGAAACTACTCAAGACTGTGGCTTGCAAAGTCTTTTAAGTAAGGTAAGAAATCCTTTAATCTCCTAATTTTTCCCAGAGTTGTCAACTGATACCTGCAGTCAGTGGCAAGTTCTGCTAACTTGACTGAAGTCTTAAAACATGAACAGGGATAGACATTTCTAAACAGGAAAACAAGTACAGAGGCTCCAAACTCCCAGACTTTGCCTACTGCTCCTCCAGCAGGATTAGACCATTTTCACCGTATAGCTACAGGTAAGTATTTATCAACTAAAGGCTCACAAAAATACTTTAAGTTTTGAGGTCCTTGCACCTGCAACGAGATTCTTCTGAGTGTACCAAAAGGAAAACAGCACGTAGCACCTACTGCAGTACTTATCTCTAAAGTCTTCTCTTTTTCTTTAACAGCAAACAATCTATCCAAGACAATACACAGTCCTTCACCCTCTATGTGATCCAGCCAACCAAGCTGGTAGAAAATGTTGAATTATCAGAGGAAGCAAGCCTATACCTGCTAGCGTAGCAAGGAACCTGAGACCTGAGGAAGGGTAACTAACTAGTCTGTACACCAGAAAAGCTTTGTAGTACTGCAAAGTACCCTCTCAGTCATTGCTGCACTTGGGTGAGTGTCTGTTTGACTTCAGCTATAGCTTTAGGAGTAGCCAGGGCCACAGAAGCAATAAAAGCTGGAAATATTTCAGAGAGGCTGAAGTCTTCATTTGCAATCCTCAAACCATTGAGGATTTGGATTTGCTTCCAGTCACAAATAAACAAGGGCTAAGCCTTTTAACGTAGACGATGGAAAAGACCTAGTAGTACTAGTTAAATGAGGAAGGGGGAGGGGGGAGGGAGAAGAAAGAAAAAAAGAAGGGGAAGGGGGAGTCCTTTTTAAAGCCAGAAATAAAGGTATCATTTTGGATCTGGTCTACTCATTTATGTATGCACACACACACACACAACCAAGTCCAATTTGTGCTCCTGCTACTAACCTCTGCTGCTGTTTACATAATGCCAGTCTGTAGTCTGCTGTGTGATACATAGCAACCTGTATATCCCTCACCATTATAACCCTTAGACTGAGAACACTGTGCTGGAAAGAAACATGTAGCACTGCTAAAACATGCCTTTTTGTAGATACCGAGTCTTCCCCAAGCATTTTGGTCTCAGTTTTGTTGTTTGGGTTTGTTTTTTTTTAAATTAAAAAAAGTCTGATGATATTGTGAATAATTTAGAAGACTGTGGTAGTGCGATAAGATTATCAAAGGAAGGACGTAACATAAGCCTGACAGTTTAAAAACACAGAATTCAGTTCTACATGTAAATGAGATCACAGAGTAAGCAAAGAGGATCACTATTTACAATAATCACCACTCTAATTCACAGATTATCTCAAGAGTAGATGGTAACTGAAAAAAAAAAAAAAAAAAAAACACCACCAAAAAAAAACCACAAAACCCAAGCTTTTCTTTCCCCAGATGACCCTTTACACAATAAATTGGCTTTATTTGGCCACAACTTCGAGGAATTTCAATTGCAGACTTGACATTGCAGAGAGCAAAGTGTAAAGGTTTTGAATGGTGTAACTGTTCAGAAGAAACCTAGAGCCTTCCCCTTCCCTTCACAGGCATCAACTTAATCATAAGGAACCTGGTTGTTACTTAAGTGAATTCAGTCCTGTGATTGGTTATTGTAGCAATGAAGATTATCACGCACTATCCACACAGGTTCTCAAAACAGCAATGAGCATCTGCTCTGTGCAGCCTACCCCATCAACTTTCCTTTTACTATTTGTTTCAAAAAGAGTCTTTCAATAAGTTTCTGGTTCCTGACACCAGAGTAAAGGAGTAAAGCAACATCATGCGAACAAGACTTCTGGCTAAGTGAAATAAGATTCCTGGTAACACTTACCTACAGACTATGAGATGACTTGCTGGACAAATTAATTAGTCTAGTAATAGATTTACTTTCCATTAATTACTCTCTGATCTGCACTGCACATCTATACACAAAACTTCTACTGTGCTTTTATGTCTGATACTTAAAACGTATATCTTAATTATAATCTCGTGTTCATTTCAATTAGTTATTTTAATGCAAAATTAGTCCTTATATTTAAAACTCACTCTTCCAGTACTAAACTAGTTTGTCACATCTATTTTGAAGCTGTGCAATGTCATACCTACTTACATTTTCACTAGGAAAAATACCTTCCTCACCAGCCATTTTCAAAGGGTGAAAAGCTATGCAACTTCAGTTTTGCTTGGGCAGAGAAAGTTTAATATATCTTAAGCTATTTTGGGCAGTAAACTGTTAGTATTACAAAAAGTTTGTCCACAACACAGAAAAAAAGTTTCAAATAAATAACAAATTTATTTCTTTACCATCTCTCTTAGTTTTTGTGATTTTAAAAGTTGTGGACTGTGTATTTTCAACTTTGTATACACAAGACCGTAAAACAAGTTAGAGAAAAGGTTAAATCTAATTATCCCTTCTAGTTTCATAATTCCTTCCTAACTCAGCCAAAATAAGGTAGGCAAATATCATAGAATCATAGAATCAGTGAGGTTGGAAGGGACCTTTAAGATCATCAAGTCCAACCGTTAACCTACCCTGATAAAAACACCACCACTTCTAAACCATGTCCTTAAGCATCTCATCTACCCTTTTCTTAAACACCTCCAGGGATGGTGAATCCACCACCTCTCTGGGCAGCTTATTCCAATGTTTAATAACCCTTTCAGTGAAAAAATGCTTCCTAATATCCAATCTAAACCTGCCCTGACATAACTTGAACCCGTTTCCTCTTCTCCCTGGCGACAAGTGATAGGACGAGAGGTGCAACTTGAATCCAAGTTTAGCTACAGAATCTTGTTTAGCTTGAATTTTAGAGAATTCTGAGAAGGGGACATGCTTCAAAAGTATCTGTATGTGCATTAAAATAACACTGACATTAGAATTCAGGCAATCCAAAGATGAGCACTAACAAAACACTCCCACAAACCCTAGAAACATGAGGATATAAAACTTAATCTGTACTCTCTGTATAATTCAACTGAACACTGCCTGCTTCCCTTGATAACTGGAGTTACCATCAACTGCTGAGTTTTGAATATTGTTGAATAAGCAAATAAACACAGTGGGTAAGGAAGGCTAGTTCTGGAGAAAATACTTTGCTCATTTACTCTAACTATGCGAAATCTCAGTTCTAGTTATCCCAAAGAACCATAAGATATTTTTGTTAAAATGATGAAGTCATAGCAAGAGATGCCACCTAAGAAAGCCTTGTTTATTCTGAAACATTAGCTGGGAATTGGGTAGAGTAGGTATATTTTGATGTAACATGTTAGGTGTTCAGATTATTGAAAATTTTAACAGAAATTAAAACAACAATTTTAACCAGACAGCATGGGCATTTTCATGCCTTGTTCAGATTTAATTTGGGGGTTAGGAATTCTTATTTTTAAATAAAATAGTATTTACTGAAGCAACAACTACCACCCATGAGAGCTAAGGTAACTGATGTACCAAGACAAAGAAGTGATGAACATAAAGCAGAGCTTTAAACATACAACCTTGGAATAAGGCTCTATCTTAATAATAAAATTAATGAGATTAGAATGGGCCCTCAAGAAATTTTAGTAACCCAGAATTTTGTAACAGACATTGAACTGTGAGATGACTTAGTGTTAAAAGTAACATCCCATTTCTATGACCGTCTTAAAACACACTGCACCCTGCAAGGAACAAATATGCAACTACACATGCACTAATTAAATATTTATAGTAAGAAAAAATATGGGACATCACAAAAGCAGACCATATTTTGTAAAGATACAATTCTCTTCTATTATTCTAACTAGAAATCAGAATCAAGGAGACACAAGAGTTAAACTCTCCTGTTATTAGAGCTGGATAACTAACACTTACGCAGTCTTTTAAAAATTGAGATACAGAAGCCAAAGTATTAGTTAGCTCAAACAAGTATGAAGATGCAACTCTCAAACTCTTAAGAGAAGCAACATCCTGGAAAAAAAAAAAAAAATTAAAATGAATCCACTTTCTTTCACCTCTGCCTCCTCATTAGTATGGATTTGAGGCTCTTTCCTCCAGCAGCAGGAGCCAAGCTCCCAAGCAAGTGGCACACTTTGTTCTATGTTCTTTCAGGATATGGAATTCCTTTCCTTGTATCCTCTAAAAAAAGAGTTAAAACTCTCATCCTGACTCTTTTTGGCTGTATGAGAAAATTTCCAGCTGAACTCACATCATTAAGTACTATAGGGTTACAAAGTATCTAATCATGTGTAAATGATCAAGATACAGGAAGATAAGGAGTCATCTGATCAAATGTAAGGTTTATATGCACTTACTCCCAGAATTCCATCACTGGAGAAGTGGCATTTTGTAAAGAGACTTGACTGCAGTTGCTCAGATTAAGTTTTTGAAATTCCACACAGTTTTCTATAAAAGAAGAAAAAAAAATGGTTTGCTATATTGACACGTAAGCACATTTTTTTCTTGTGCATCTTCTAGTTTATGCATCTTGTAAAGCCACCATTCTATAATACATTTTCTCTTTGTGGTTAAAGAATTTCTAGGTACACTACAATGCCACAGCTGCTACTTCTGCAACACTGATCACCAGATCACAAGTATACCCCAGAAAATTATCCATGCAGTATGCTACATTGTCCTATAACACTTTCCAAAAGCACAGTTGCAATGGCAAGGGCCAATAAAACATCTGAGGCAAAAGAAAGATGCTTTGAGAAACTGAGGCAGCTGGCTGGGAATTACAACATGCTCCTACTCCAGCTGCTGGTTCAATGGCTAATGGTAACAACTGGCTTACGAAACACTGCCAGCAACAAGTTTCCACTTTGCCTTAATATGGCAAGTGAAAAGTCACTCTGGCTTATTACTATTATTTCTAATACAGAGAAAGGAGATCAAAGCAGCTTGGCATTGCTGAGCTGACACTTAGTGTTTGAACAGTGATCAACATTGGCTAAGCTCCTTTGCAGGGTTGCCAAAATTGACACTAAAGCCTTCCACATCTATTGTGCCCAAGACTGGTTTCCCTAACATAAAGCTATCTGAAATTTTGCAGTTTAGGTTAGGTGTGCCCAAAGAACATAATAATGACCAATTAATAAACACCATTAAAGACAGTACAATTGGTATATGATTTGAAATCGGAAAGTAATATAAGGAATAAATGCAAAAACTTCAGGAACATGGAAATAAGGGCATTGGTATGTATTCCTCCCCATAGATGTTTGTGATCTTCAAATGCAGTAAGTAGAGCATTAAAAGTACCAATGAGAGGGCAGATGAAGAGCCCTATACTGCAAATCCGTATGAATGCACACCTCACCTTTCATGTAAGAGGCTACTTTGCACGCAGTAAGAATTATTTATGTGACTAAATTTTCGGAAGTAGCTTGATGAACATTATCCCTCAACATCTGGCATTAAAAAGAGAGAATCCAAAGTTCCATATTTAATATTTTCCTCTCCATTTAAATTCATCCTGATTTCATTAGAGTGAAAGAGCAAGACTGTAACCTGTCATCAGCTCTTCAGTAGAATTCATTTACTGTATTCAGGGAGAATAGATATGATTGCAAACGAGAGTCTTGGGATTTAGCCAGAATATCTTACAGAATTAACAAAATCCAAAGTCATCTTCTGCTGTCTGACATTATATTCTGCAGGAAAAAATGCTTATACATTGACCTAAACCAAAAAGGTATGAGTAAGTCCTCATTCCAGGATTCCTTTATCATGGTATAAGCATGATGTGATTGGCCCATTTCCCCAGACTTTTCTACCAGAATAGTTTTGTTCCTGACATTTTAATAAATTAATCAATTACTTGGAAGTATTTGTATAGCAGTAATCTCTACTAAGGTCATACCTGTATTCCATTCGTGCCCACAGGTAGCCCAAGGAAGCTCTGTAGTAAAGCAGTTAAACAAATAGAAGATAGCCCATGCTAAAATGATGATGTAATATACATTTAGATGTGCCTCTATAACCTGGGTAGCATATCCAATACCTAGACAAAAAAAAAGTGAGACACAATAGAAAACTTTTACTTTTCAGGTAGTTAAAAAACAAATGCTTACTGCTTTATGTATATCCTAACTTGAATTTTGACAGAATTTATTTTACTTCAAATTTAATGCATTATTTTGCAGTAAAACACAGAACTGTTTGTTACCTTCAAATAGAGGGCAAACTTTCCTCCAGCATGTAATGCCTCCTTCACTAGTAAACTGTCCCAAGGCCGTCTCCAAGAAAAATACTGGTATTCCACAGCAAATAAAAAAAACCACATACGGGATGAGGAAAGCACCTACAAGCAAACATTGAGGGGGTACTGGTTATAATGGATACAGCTCCTTGACAGCACAGTGTGAAATTAATTTTCTTAATAAAGAATCACCTATTAGCCACCTCTCAGGCATCACGCTGAAAGTGCAGAAAGAGTTTACTCCTGGCCCCACTTTTTTTATCAAAAAAGTTAACCTGTAAGCCAATGTCATGGACTAAAAAAGACCAGAACAAAGTTCCTCAGTATAGTCTAAATTCTGCTCATGAGTCTCTCAAATGCAGCAAAGAGCACAGTCTTGCTCATTCACACAGTTCTGCTCTGATCATCACAAAGTCAGTCTACACTATCTTGTCTTCCTTGCTTTTCTCAGGAAAGCAGAGATGAACAAGTGTTACGGAAACTAAATCCAAGAAGTCCTTTATGTTATTTGGATGAGCCTGATGATAAGGATCATGAAAGGGAACTGATGATATATGCTTCAGAACTACTTACAAGAACAGGAAAGCAGGGCTTGTCCTTATCAGCTAGAAATATTAATGTGAAATCGTAGGAAAATAACAAAGCATCAACATTTTTGTTAGATGCTAACAGTAAACTACAGCATAGGTAATTAGTAGTACAATTCAATGCTGAAGCATTGTATACAACAACAACAAAAAATTATATCTTATCTATTAGCACAGAGCAGAACTCTATTATTTAATGATTGATCACGTTATTAGGTACAGCACCTAAAGAACATGGCTGTGAAGTATGTCGAAGCAAAGAAATCGGAGAAGAGAGAGATACATATATTAGACATAACGTCACTTGCCAATAACGTAGATTTTAAGCATTCCATTTAGAACTGAACCTAAATAATAAGGAATAGTAAGGAATAAGATACAGCTTTTTGACTGCGTAGAGAATCTGTTAACATATACGGCATAAAGAATTTTCTTCCTCATTCCCCAAGTACTCGGATTTTCTGATGAGTCAAAGGATGAGGTGGAAAGCAAACAACTATATTGGTTTAGACTGAAACAAGGAAAGAAGGAAACAAATACTGAGAAGAAAGCACAAAATAACTGATTCTGCCATTTTTGCTTACACCAAGAAAGTTTTACTGATTTAACCAGGCAGACTAGCATAACAAAGTACTGCACATACTAATTTATCTGAAGTTGTAGGAAAATTACAAAGTGCTAACTGTCTAATTAAGTTATGATGATAAAGATTAGTAGAACATACATAATGTGTTGTATCCAGGCCTCACAACCTACTTGCTCCCAGACTAATAATCCCACAACACTAACTTCATTTAAAGTTCCTATTAAATGATGTAAGCATCCCATCATTCACTCCATTTCAAATCAACAGAAGGTATGCTAAACACAAAAGTTTTGGTGGATGCAGTTTTTCCTAGGAAGATGCGTTTTACAGTGCTGTGCATCATTGCAAACATTGATCAGTTCTGTAGAGAACTAGCAATAGCAGCATTTCTTCCTTCAGTGAAAGTCCTGAAGATCAATTTGATCATTAATGAACAGCATCTTAATAGCTACCCCTCTAATACTAAATCTGTGTCAGAATATTAACTATGAGCAAAATGTTTCTGAATACACTTCAGGAATATTTCTACAACTACAAGGCAATGAGGCATCCCATTCATGATCTAAAAAAAAAAAAACAAAAAAAAAAACAACACACCAAAACCCAAACACCACAACACACCCACAACCTGCAACAATTGTTATGTTTTAGTCACTTTGATTAGAAAGTTGAGACAACTAAATACAGCTGATTTGACTCGCAGTTTCTTTCTTCAGACCCAGCACATCAAGAGAGATCTCTTAATGGGTAGACTCCTCCCTCAACCAGAGAATTTGCCTATAGTTGAATCTCGGCTACACCTCAAGCACTACATGTGGATTTCACAAAGAATGGAATCCTTACATCTAAAACATGGTTTCTCTGTATGATTTATCCTTATAGGCTGGGTGAACTGCAGTATCAAGTCCAGCTCGGCCCACTCATACACACAATCACAGCAAGCTTAACATGGCAACTTGTTGAAATGGGAAAAACAGAGTCAAAGCTAATGCTTCCAACACTGTTCTACAACAGGTATACATCATGAAAATTAAGGTCATCACATTTCCCAGCTTGCAAACAGATCATATTCCAATAAATACCTAAACATGCAAAGAAACTAATTTTCCTAAAAAAAACCCTCAATATCCATAAGAACAAATTAAATTTCTAGAAGCTTATGCCTACACCACCTGTTATGACTCGGAGTAAGTACCAAAGAGAGGTCAGACCTCACAAGTTTCATACGACTGCTTCTAGATTCATTCTGTATCTACCAAATTATTTCAGAACTAGCTCATATATCTTACCATTGTCTCCACTTACCACACACTAAGTAGTTTTCAGTATTTACATCTGATGCATCAAACAAGTCCAACTCTGGTCTAATTCCAGCAGGGTATTCCAGAGAGTTACAAAAACACAGGTCATAGACCAAGTCCTCATTGAATAACACTGAAGTCAATGGCAAATTTCCCATGGTGACAGGACATGACCAGTTAAACCACACACATTAACTCTATTCTTAAAGAATACAATGGTGATTAAGTACAATATTTCAGTAATTACTTTTTCCACCAAATCACCCCAAAACATGGTTAGAGATTTTGTTCTACCTAATGTTATACTCTTAAAAATGATAACATCACACTTTGACAAGCTAGCATATGCATACAAATGGGTATAGAAAGGTCATTGTGTAAACAAGATCTTCATTATATACCCCCCAAAAATTTCTATCTTTTCCTCTGTGAAAATTTCTCTGGGAAAACTTTGTCAACCAAGAAACTGTTTTGCATATTATACCCAGCATATTAATATTTGCATACCAACGGCAGCACTTCGTAGCATTATTCTGAAAACAGGTGAATTCTTGTTATCTTAGTTTTGCCAAAGTACAGATATACAAAGAAAGGAGCTGCAAACCATAAAAACATCCTCCACAGTAGCATTAGCCTTATAGACACAGCAGACAAAATGGGCCAAAACCATCCCTGAGTTCAGACAACCGTGCCTAGTTTTGGAGGGACAAGGGAAAGAAACTTGGCACAGCATTGTTCGCAAATAAACCTGTTAAAGAACAGATCTTTGCATATCAGCCACTTGAACATACTACTTTTCTGCCAGCCTCTCTGCTAACACTAACATTGATTCAGGCCCTAAGTGGGGAGAATGTTGAATCCAGTCCACAGAATTCGAAACTAAATTTTTAATTTACTTTTCTTTCCTTTGCAAGTCACAGCTGACATGCTTATTCTTAACTGCCACAAATCTTACATGGTTTATACTTAACTATAACCAATACATGCTACATGTTATACTTTTGTAGAAGTTAAGTCTGTTCTTTTCTTTCTCAAATAACATTCTTATTCTAAATTTTATAGGGTTTGCTCTCTTTGAGTAACACGCAGCAGTGACTTGGGAAGTAACAAGAGGGGAAAAAACAAAAAAGTATAGTTGATATAAAGAAATTTTCATATGACAAATTAAAAAAACTCATCTTCTTAGCATTATCAAAAACAATATTTGTGCTCTCCAAAGTATACTGTTGTGAAAAATAAACCGCTACATTCTTTTCTATGTCAGCCAAACTTATTTAAGTATGCTTGGGTCTTTATTCATATGCAGAAGAAAAAACACAGTATACAACCATAACAGAACACTTGCTTCTTCTGCATTAAAAATCTTATAGAAAAAAATATTTCCATTTACTAACACAAAAGAAACTTGTGGAAGTAAACCACACAATATTTGTGGAGAAGGACAGAGAAGCGCAGCTATTTTTTCTTAGTTGTCAGATGCTTGATACTTCCCTATCAACAGATACACTGAAATCCCAAATACCTATCTCTTAGTAGTGCAAGAAATCACTGTAAAGCATTCTCAGCTGTTTATTTCCCAGATTTATGGTGAGCTGTAAATCAATATATGATGCCATCTTACCTCCTCCATTCTTGTAGCAAAGATATGGGAATCTCCATACATTTCCCAACCCAATAATCTCCCCTGCCACAGAAAGCACAAATTCAACCTTATTGTTCCAGTGACCTCTTTCATGAACTTTCTTATCGTTGCTGTGGACGAGGTTGGTACTTGAGGCTTCCGGGTCCAAAACATCTTCTGGCTTGCCATTAATTATAGGAATAGTTTTTTCAGCTGTCATGACTGTTCAGCCTAGGAGAGAACAAAAGAAAAACATACAGATGTTTTAAGTCACTCATTAGTAATAACCTTCAATGACAGAAGAAGTCCCTCAGCATATCATTGGCTTCTTATTACCTACATAAACTTACAGGTGAAAGTGAAGGAGGCAACTCTGTAAGGCTGGAAAAGTTGTAAAGAAGGAAAAAAGGAAGGGGGGTGGGGGAGAAGCTTATGTATAATGGAAGGGAAGATTTCCAAGTTGAGACAGGCAACTTAGTAGTATGACATTGTTTTAAGGCACAGATAGTGAAGCCCTTCAAAAATCCCTCAATCCCTCCCCAAGCAAGGATCCCAGTTTCACTAACCTACCAGAGGACACTGATCTGCTGCACCTTCCAGGCGCACAATTGAGAGCAGAAGAAGAAAGGGATGTGGTGAAGGGGGCCTGAATGGTTCTGGCCTGCCTGGAGGAGTAAGGGAGCTCCCAGACTACTCACCCAGGGCTCTGCCTGTGCCTGCGCGGCTGGGAGAGGGACAGGGTCTCTAGCTCAGTGCTAGACCTCCGCGGGCTGCCGCTCTTCGCTCTGTTGCACAGGCGACACGGGGCAGGGCAGCCGCCGGCGCCCAGCGGCAGAGGCGGGGATAACGCGGACAGCGTTAGGATACCGAGGAGCCGGGAAGCCCCGTCCTGTTCTGCGGCTGCTGCCCGGCCGGCCGACGGGAATAGGATGCTCCCCGCGCTCTGGAGCCGGAATCTGCAAATGCTCAGCCTTCCCCGGAGCGATGGTATAACACCCGCCTCCCCCCTCCGCCCACCTCAGGCTGTCCCGCCAGCTCCCCCCTCCTCCTCTTCCTCCTCCTCCTCCACCCAGCACCACCACCCGAAGCATCCCCAGCCCCTCGCTCCCCCGCCCCGCGCAAAAACAACCAGGGCCGAGCACCGGGCGGTACCCAAACCCTGCTCCCCTGCACACCTCCCCCCGGCTCCCCCCGCTACGCGGAGAGGCGACCTGCATGCGGCCCGCGGAGGGCCCGCAGCAGCGGCTCGCTGCGCACCTGCCGGCTGCCTTGCTGCAGTGCCCGCCGCGGCGGCGAGAGCTCGGGCCCGCCACCGCCCCGGCCGCCGGCTCCCCCGCGCCTGCCGATTGCGGCGGGGGGGCTATGGTTGGAGTTCAGGCCCAGCGAGTTAAAATAAATAAATAAATAAATAAATAAATAAATTAAAAAAAGAACCCGCCGTAAAACAGAAAAACAGATGACATTAACTTCAGTTGGAAAGGGGCGGGGAGGAAGAGAGGGGAGCGGGATTAAAAAAAAAAAAAAATAAAAGATGTGGGGGGAACATTTGGAAAGTGTGGAAACAATGTGGGCGCTTTGGAGTTACACTGGGAAAAATGTAGAAATGGCCCACGTGGACATTTCTAGCCGGGGTTTTGCTTAAAATTCAACCAAATGAGTGTAAAATAGGAATAGCAAGAATAGGAAAAGAGAATATAAACTGTTATGTTTCAGGTTGAATGAAATAAAGACATTTTTCCCATTTAATTCCCCCCCTCCCCCTTTTTTTTGGTAGGTCAGTTATTTCCATGCCATGTTTCTCAACCCAAATTAAATAACTCTTCCATTATTCATCTCTGCAGCTTCTCCCTGGCAAATGGCAAGACCCAACCCAGGCTTTAGCTTCAAATCTTCCCCGAGATCCAACCTCTCAGTTGCAGCTACAATCATCAACGTTTTGCTCTGAAACTACAGGAGATGCACCTTAGAACACTTTTAAGTCCTGGATTACATTTAAGCATGCCAGAAGATGCTGTCCCAGACACAGTGTGCTCTTCCATGGGAATTCTCTCCCTCTTGTCCTCCAGCTCCCTGAACTTTTCATAGTGCCAGGAAAACTGTTATCCAGCACTTACTGAACACAGTGGAAAGATGCCCATGGATAATCCTTCGTTTCAGTGGCCAGTCTGGCCCAAACCACAACAGACAGATTTTATATTAACTTTAGCTGACTTTGGAACCTAGAGCCTGATCATACCCTGCTTATACACTTACCTTCAGCGTGTTTACACATAGAAGCTCCTACTGTGGTTAAAATTTTTTTAAAATTTTTTAAATTTTTAAATTATGCATGCCACAAGAGTGGGTGTTGGGGCCTCACCCTACATACTCTGTTGACTATATAAACAGGTGCAGGATGAGGCCCTTTCTTTTCTGATTGATACCAACATATACAGCACTAATCAAACCTATGCTGTGAAGGAAAAAACTGCCAGTGGTAAAACTATGATAGAACTGCAGATTTCCAATTTTTTTTTTTCCCCCCACACATATCACCACAGTTGGGTTTGGTTTTGGGTGGTCTTTTTGTGTTTTACTTCTGTTTTGTTTCTAATGCAGCTGGTATTCATTAACTGAGGATGGAATAGATCCATTTTTCTCAACCTGGCTTTGTACAAACCAAACTCAACTTGGAGGGGTTTTTGTTTTAGTCCTCCCCCCCCCCCCCATCTAGTTTTCAGCAGGGATCAAAACAGGCATTGTTTTTCTGTACTCCAGCCAGGCTGAGCAGGCTCAACAGGATGCACTTAAACATCAAAGCTGAAACGGAATTCTCATTTCATTCCTGAAAGTAATTCTAAAAATGGAGGGAAGCTAAGGGACAGTAAACATTTGACTGATGATTCAATACATGGGAGAGACCAGTCTTCTTCAAATAGACCAATGATACCAAATTGAAGGGGCCTGCTCCAAGAACAGTCCGTAGGATGACTGGCAGATGCAAGAAGTGTTTGATCGCTGCTGGTTTGTTCGGTATTTGAAATGATTAATTCCTAGTGACAAGTATTTTATCCACTGCTCTATTCTTGCACTGATTCTCATTCAGTCTCCTACCAAATGAAGGGTTTACAAAGGTAATTGCTAGCTGCTAATCTTTGTCAATACTTTACTGAAATACAGCACAGTGTTTGCAACATAAAACTTCCCAAATTTTAAAACAGGTTGATAACATTGTTTTGTTTTTGTTTTTTTTTTTAAATCTGGTGGAACGTCCTCTGTTGCAATGAAAAAAAAATCTCTGGTTTGTAGGTTACACTAGGTTAGTGCATGAACTGAGATGTTCCTCATGCTCCTCATCACGAATTCATGCCTGCTTCTGAGAGTCTGTTGGGAGACCTGCACATGAAATGCAATCAGAGCTGAACTCTGTGACTGGGATGAGAGCAAACCTTGCAACGTGGCTGTACTGTAATACAAGATTCTGATAGTTACCGATATCAGAAGACTGTTACTAGTAAAACCAATATCTGCTACTAAAACATTAGTTAATTAAAACATTAGTACATACTCTGTAGAAGGGCTCACAGCATCATACATCAAGTAATCTAGTTACATCCAACCAGATTTCTTCTGCATTGTCTACTTCATTCCTGATAATGTAGCATCAATTCTGCAGAAGCATTTCAAATTGTTGCCTACAACCCACTCATCAGAAGTAAGTTTCCTGGCCATTCCTCTTGAGTCCCATATTAAAAAGATGTGACCTAATGAAGGAATTCAGGTTCTGCCTTATTCAGATTTATCTCCACGGTCCCAAGGAAACCATTAAAACTCTGTAGAAAGCAGACAGGGGTGGGAGTGGAAACCAGATGTTTCTGTTAGCAAAAGGAAGGTGCTGTGAAGTACCAAGTGTTCTAAAATACATTTATTTAGATTTATAAACCAAAATTAATAAAGATGAGGAATTGATATATAGAGCAACTTGAAAAAAAGAACCTCCAAAAAACCTCCAAAAGCCATAGTCCCACAGAATCCTGCCAGGATGCTGACACATATAGCCCAGATGCACCAAGGAATACCCACTGTACCCAAGCTTCTTTGGTTACTGACAGAACTCGCATTCAGCCTATTTTTCCATTTATTCTGTTCTGGGACTTCTACCTGTTCCATACTTTTGGGAAAAAATCCACAGAATGTTAAGACATACCAACACATGTGGAGGATTAGCTCTTTTGCTTTTTTTCCTCTCATTAGTGCCCAACCCCTACACAATTCTGAATGCACGTGAAGAAAACTGCATGATACAGTTGAACATTTTCCTTCTTATGCTTTGGATGTATAACTTTTCTTGAAAATCAGGATGTTTTGCTTATTCTGCACTTTGGATCCTTGTTAGGATGCCATTTCTGTAACACTACAGTTGGACAAGAGGGAAGTCTCTGCTACACTGTGTTATCTTTTGGCCCACATATCACAGAATCATCAGAGTTGGAAGGGACCTCTAGAGATCATCTAGTCCAACTCCCCTGCTAAAGCAGCATTGCCTAGAGCACATTACTCAGGACTGCCTCCAGATTTTTGCATTTTCCTGAATAAACAAAACACACACACAAAGATAAAATAAATAGTTGTCCAAAAAAGAATTCTCACTAGGATTAAAGCTACTATGAACAGAGCCAATTTCACAATAGAGCGATCAATGCAACGTTCATGCGAGTTTGACATAAGCAAAAGTCACGTCATATAGCTGTGGAAATGAAAAGGCTTGGACTTGGCTCCATTAAACCTTCTCCTTATTAAACCACAGTAACTGTTGATTTCTGTGTTGTTTAACTAATATAGAGCCCTGTGTCAATATCATTGAAGGGAGGAGGGAAAAACAATCCTCTCCAGATTTAAAAGTTTTAGTCTAGATTTGATAGAAGCAAAATCTGCACAAGGCTTATGTAAAGATTTCACAAAGTCAGGATCTTCATGGGTAAATAACTACACAAAAGAGAAGAAATACAATAAGAATTTCATTAGTGATAGTGATCTGACACGGTATTTTGGATCAAAAGCCTAAGATCATGAAGCAATCTGGGAAGAAAGACACCTTTAGCTATGCTATTACAGACTAAAGTAATACTAAACTAAAGGCAGACTAAAGGCAGCAATAGGCTGCCTGATTTGTGCCTAATCAGTTTTCTGCAATGGGAAAAAAAAGATTCATTTGTTGCACATAACAACTTTAAGTTAAGCAACAACTGAATGTTGGTCTTCTATTTAGAAAGGCTTAACATCTATCATTGGAGATCTCTCAAATTTATTGCCCATGTTAAGATGCTGAATTCAGAGTTCAAGAGAGCTGTGAAAACTGCTTTTTCCATCTATTGATGTTGCCCTTTGGGGGCCTTCTCTCGTCTTTCGCTGTCAGTTTGAGACCCATATTTTCTTTTAGACATACTTTATCTTCCAGACCATCTTATCTTCTAAACAGGAGCGGGTGATATGTTCCACAATATGGGTTTTCTGCTACAGAATTATGCTAACATGTCTTCATCTTTGGATCACCTCTGAGGCACCTTGGTGTGAAAGGGTTAACTTCAGTTCCCTTACAGGGTTCCTCTCAGTGCTTTGTGTCAGACAGACTTTTCTGACAGTTATTTGGTGACTGCTTGTATTTTAACATACGACAAAGGTGATCTAATGTCTCGTGAAAAAGGTGGTATACATCATAGGTTCCTCATGTTGCCTCCCACACATAAGCACAATTCCCATTGTATTTTATGGAGATACTCTCTGCTAGTGTGGCTAATAGTATCTTGAGCTTCCTAAATATGAGTTTTACAGACAGACAGCACTTGGAGGGAACATCCAATAGTGAGGCTTATACACAACTTCCAAAAGTTAGCAGTCATCTATCCAAATTGAACAGAGACCCTTTATATGTTGTGTCAAAGTCATATCTGCTGACTCAGTTAACAAAAGCATGTTTTCACTTTTGCTAGCGCCTAGAGCAGCAAGAAAATAAACAATAAGCAAGAAGTTATTTTTATGAAAAAAGCATCCTCATGCTTCTGACTGTAAACCTTGAGGCACTGTACTTCTGAATAAGACAACAGGAAGTATATTTTTACACATTGACAAAAAATAACCACCCTCCAGTAGTTTAGCAAATGTATGCAGCCAAAGGTGCCCAACAAGACATAGATGAAGAGTCAAATGCACTAGTTTTTGTGAAGAGCAGAGAATACCTATCCATATAAATGACAGCACTAAAGGAGAAGATGCCTATGGAATGATGTTTTAATGTGACTTACAAGTGAGACCAAATAAAAGAAATGCCAGACAGTTACTTCAGAATATTAGATACATAACACCACAACTGCCTTACCACTAGCAGTTACTAGTAAAATCATTCTTCCAGATCCAAAACTGAACTTGCAGTCTTCATGTAGCTATGCATAACCCCAGTATGCCAAACTCATACTTACTGAGAGGTGCTACAACTTGGAAAAGGAATGAACTCTGAGGAAAGTTGGTGCTCAGATCCTCTGGGCATATTTTCAACTATATTAAGACTTCAGAATTTGTATTATTAAAGGTACACAGTAAGTATTAAAATAAAGGTAGAACTGAATTCAGATTATAGGTGCCCTTTGCAGGTACCTAAAGTCCTTTATCTTATCCCAGACATTCTTTCTTGCTGTAGAAGAAAAAGTAGGGTAAGGAGTTGCTTTGTGCACTGTATGCTCCCAGTTAACGTGGGGATACTGTTAGGATTTACCAAGTTCAAAGAATTTAACAACTCTACACCTCAGGTGGGAAAAAAAATCAACCTGATAGGAAGCTGGATCTCCTCCAACCCCAAGGTAGTGATCACATTGCACTTCTTTTGCATAAACAGCCCATCTAGCCAGGCTTTGTGTTAATAGATGAATTTCACACAACTTGGATTTTGGGCTTTAGATTGAGTCTAAAGAACAGCAATTAAAAATACATTTTCCAGTTTATAAATGAAGGTAGTCATCAGTAGTTAAAATAAACAAACACCTAAATGTAATTATCTTGCAATGTATATATTTTGTAATGTATATATTTTACAACGTGCATGTCAAGGAACAGAAATATCTCTTGATAAAATGCCAGTGAGTAGGCTGGGGGTGCAGAAGAAGTTGGGAGGGGACACAGCTGGGATAGCTGACCCTAACTGCCCAAAGGGATATTCTATACCATATGATATCATTCTCAGCAATAAAAACTGGGGGGGGAAGATGATGATTTGAGTTATAGCATTTGTCTTCCCAAATAACAGTTACACACAGTGAAGCTCTGGTTTCCTGGAAATGGCTGAACATCTACCTACTGATGAGAAATAGTGAATTAATTCCTTATTTTGCTTTGCTTGCACGTGCAGCTTTGTTTTACCTATTACACCGTCTTTATCAGAACCCTTCCAATTCTCTACCCCATCTCCCCCTGGGGGAGAGTGGGAGTGTGGCTGTGTGGTGCTTAGCTGCCTACCGGAGTTAAACCACAACACCTACCAAGAAGCAAAAGACCAGTGTTCAATTTCGAACGTACAGTGAAGTGTCTAATTGTCCCTCACAAACATGGTAACCTGTGCAATACTCATGTTGAGTGAAGGGTGGCAGCAACGCTGCATGGAGTCTGCCAAAAGTAGTTTTAAAATATATCAGAATGAACAACCGCAAGTTACCATAAGAAATGCAGTCATAAGATGTGAATGAGGGAGTGGTTTGGCTCAGTTCCATGTCTGAAATAGGAGCAAAGCTCCAAAAGACAGGTCAATATGATTTACTTTACTCCACGATACAAAATAATACAAAATACATATGACAAGTTACCCCCAAAATTCTGTTCAACTCAACTACATTTCATTTTTAGTTTTTTTTTTATCTTTGAAAATGGAGTGCAACACCAATATATTGCTTCAAAATTTAAAAAGAGGTCCCTCGTATTTTCAAAATATTTCCTTTATTGAATTCTTTTTTGCTGAAGCTGCATGTTGGTAAAACAAAGTAATTGCCTGAAAAGTTTTGATTAGCTCTTATCAAACACACCCTATCACATTCAGTATTTGTTTACATTTTAGCACTGTATGCATTTAAGCACTGGAACATCTGGAGTTTTAGAGAAAGCAGTATGTGTTAAGTTCTCTAAAGCAAGCCTAGTATATTCATACAGACACTATGCTACTGCAACTGCTCTATCACATAAATTACATATGACATCTTGGACTAACTCAAACAACAATCCTTTTGTGAACTGTCTGCTGGCACATGGCTAATTAACAATTAATTGCCTTCGACAAGATTTCTGCAGAGCAGATGATGTGCTATGCCAAGCAATAGCAACATCTCCATGTTTTAAGAGACCAAATATAAAAAACTCTCAAATTTTATGAGACTCAGTAAAAAGTACATCTGTACAGCTACGTGCCAGTCCTGGTTCATGGACTTCTTTGTCTTTCGCAGCTAAAAGAGGGAGTAGCTGTTAATGCAGACTCTCATCTAATCCACTGGAAAGGCAAATGGAGAAGATGGAAGAGTACCAGATTATATATAATTTTGTATCTGCTGGACAATTATTTTCCTCAATGACTTGTTAAAAGTGAGCAAAGAAAATCAATGATGGAAGAACCTTGCAGCAAAAAGACGGACATCCCATTTACGTGCGCAAAGCTCTGTGTCTAGAGGATCCAAGAACAGTAGGTAGATTTCTAATTTGCTGGTACAGATTTCAGAAGCCTGATAATGGATATGGTGGGAGGGCAAGAGAAGACACGTATGAATTGCTGCTGCACTCTTTCAGAAATAGATGGCATCTATTTGAGTGTTAGGATTCATGCACAGAACACAAAAAGGGCAGATTCTTAAGAGCGGGATAAAGCTTTTCAGAAACTCTTAAGAAAGTCATGAATGTTATTTTAACATGATGTTTAAAGCAGAGATGTGAAGAATATTATTTAGATGATTCAGAATATTTCTAATAGTTCCTGCTCCATGTCATCCTCTACTCCTATCCTATCTACAGGAAAGCTAAAACTGATTCTACAGTGTTTGACTACATTGAAAAGAGAAGCTTAAAATACACTTGTCTGAAATTCTTTTCCAAATGTCTGGCACTGAGTAGAATCATATTACCAGAAACATTGAACCTAATCCATAGAAAACCAAATGCATGAGAAGAAGAAATTTTGCAGAAGGTCATTTTATGCATAATTTGTGCCAAAGGCTTATGTTTGACTTCCTCATCATCCTAGTGTTTATAGGGCAAGTTATAGGCAACATATCACGCAGAGAGGAGACATTCCATATTCTCCAAGACATGTAGTTCTTCTGGCTTCATAACAGAAGGAAAAATGAGAAGTTTGGCTCTTTTCTCTTTGCAGTCTATAATATAAAGATAGGTGGTAGTAGAACTGCTCAGTGGAAGGAAGCAGAGAAGAATATAATTATGCTTTAGTTTAGGCACAACGTCTGGTGAATGTACTCCCCAAAATAGTATCCTTTTTCTTAAACTCCTTCTCTAAACTGATTGTCACTGAAAACACGGAGCCAAATGGACGTCTATTCGTTATCTTCTGTGGAAGTTCTTTCACTCAGAAAGCTCAGACAAGCATGACAGTACCTATCATTATTAGCAAGGTGCCTGTGCTACAAGTATAATCCTGATTTAACAAAGAGGGTTGAATCATCACTGAAGCTATGTGCATGCTTTACTCAACACCGTCTCAGAAATGGTTGTTGGCATGACATTGTCTAGTAGGTGATACTGTGATGAACACACTCAAAACTATATTGAACAGATCATTGCAGGAAATGCTTTGTGCTGTTGAAATAGAAAATAATTGGCCATTGATTTCTGGAGTGACGGAGCAATGGAAATATTAGAATGAATCATAGAATGGTTTAGGTTGGAAAGGACCTTGAAGATCATCGAGTTCCAACCCCCCTTCTATAGGCAGGGACACCTCTCACTAGACTAGGTTGCCCAAGGCCACATCCAACCTGGCCTTGAACACCTCCAGGGATGGGGCCTCAACAACCTCTCTGGGCAACCTATTCCAGTGCCTTACCACCCTCAAAGTGAAAAATTTCTTCCTAATGTTTAATCTGAACCTGCCCTCTTCCAGTTTAAAGCCATTCCCCCTCATCCTATCGCTCCATGCCCTAGTAAAAAGTCGTTCCCCAGCTCTCCTGAAGTAAAGTATTATTCCGATTCATTAAATCCATGAAATCTTTGAGAATGAGAATGTCAGAGAATGGATGGATCTTTTAAATATGTAATATATAAAAGGTTAAAAGTTTGGAATTTCACCTGACACAGAAAGGGCTAATGTCTTGCTAGCTTGCAATTCATCCTGGACTAAATTTGTAATTTTATTAGTTTCAGTAAAACTGTGCCCTGAATTAATATGTTCCAATATCTACAAGAATAAAAACTGATGTTTCTTTTCCTGTAGGAAAAACTCTTTATGTTGAGGAATGCTAGGTATCCATTTAAAAATACAGGATTTAAGTAAGTTTTTCTGAATATTGTTCTAGTCATTATTTCCTGATGACTAGAAGCATCTAGTTAACCAAAATAGGAATACTCATAAAACTGTGACCAGCAGCTTAAGGTCTCCTGACAAGAGCCTTGAACAAGGAACAGAGCATAGTGTCCCTCTTCTACAGCTGAGCTAGTCAACCCTTTGAGACAGAGTGATGGTTATAACTGCTTTCAATAAAGAGAAAACTTCTAGATGCGATACATTTACACAGGCAGAGATAGTTTCCAAAGCAGATGCTTTCTATTGTGCTGCTTGCATATTCAACTCAAAGGAATAATAATGTATATTCATTTGCTGCATGGCCAATAAATCTGCAACACAGACTGCACCTATTAAACACTGATTTTCTGAACTGTAACACAAATCGCTGTATACCAAATGTTACTATATACTGAAAAGCACACTGGGTTTTCTGCACTGACCTTTATTGCAGTACTATGATTGTGCCACAGGATATTAACCAGTGGAAGTGAAGTGACATCCTCCAAGCAAAACATTGATTTAATTTTGTGTTGATTGCTACATGACAGTGTTCATACTGTATACTCTCATGTATACATATTTTTTTTAACGCAGTGGCTCTACATGTTTTCTTGAGTTACTTGTTTCAGTGCTACTTTGCTAGCAGCATCCTGAAGTTCTAAGTACCCTTTTATGTTTGCAAATCAGAATCCTGGCCAGACACAGAAAACAACCCATCTATGAGTCCATTTGATTAAAACAAAATTTGGCTGCTGCCTAATGGCTTGCTCAGGAAGCGTTTGGGTTGCATTAAAATGAAGAGGCCAAAGAAAGTTCCTGAGCTGCATTCAAAATCTGATGTTAAAGGTCAAAATACCATAGTGAATGGCACCTAATCTGTATAACAGCAGAGCAGAAGCTTTCCCGAACTCCTCTGATCACCTTCAAAATTTACCACTCTACTTTATGCCCAGCTGAAGCAGATACAAATTACAGTTTCATATTAACACAAACTTGACATTCAAGAAAACTTATTTGAAGAAATGGTAGTAGCTAAATGCAATAAACTTAACATACACTTAAGTTCTGTGGTTCATATTATTTTTCCATAGATAGTTTTCTCTTAATGAGGACTATTGTTTTACAAGACATTATTCTAACATGACTCGTCAGGTAGGCAAAAATATCTGAAAATCTGTCCAAATCTATGATTTCCACTATATAAACATCTTCCTATTCTAATTCTTGACTGAAAGTTAATTCTTACTCTGCTTTTATAACTATGAAGGAAATAAAATAATTGACAGAAACAGTGCTAAACCTCCATTCTCAAATTTTGCAAAAAAATAGAAGATACTTAAACCTCCCGTGTTCCAAGTTCTACTTTAGATATTTCAGAAGATGTAGATACATCTTACATCTATGTTTGTATTAAATCAAAAAAGGGTCACATTATAATGTATTCTGCTTACGTTTACTTTCTTCATATCCCCCTCTTACATTTTCAGTCTCTAACATGTCCTTAAAACACCTTTTCCCAAATGGCTCCTCATCAACTGTTCTTCACCCTATCATATCCACCCCTCCAAACCCTATATAGCTGAGCTTTACTCGAATGTAAAGCATTTCCATGCAATTATAGTAGGGGGAAAATATAACGCTGTTTAGTTTATTTAAGGATTTGAGATGCTGGGATGTTCAAAAAGCAGCTGCTGATAAAATTCTCTTTCAATAACAATAATAGTCTTTCCTTTCTCACAATGCACCCCTAAAGTACGCAAAAACCATTGCCAGCAAACTCCATTCCAGTTCTAAACATGACACTGAAAACTAAACGGCAATAGTAGGACATAACGGCCATTTAAAAATAATCCCAAAGCTATAGTGTACTGCAGTCCTTATTGACATAAGAAGTCAAGCGATATGTTTCCCAATATTTTCTACAGCAATCCATTAAAAAACTTGCACAACTGAAACTCACATGACAAATTAAAAACCATCTTTCTTTCACTTTGAATATTTTATTAAGTTTTCACTAGGGTTTTGGGTTTTCTTTTCAAGTAATATCTTCTAAGATTTTTCAGCTCATTGTTTGGAACAAAATAGTTTGAATATCACTAAATTATTCAGAGATATATTAATATTTTTAAAGCTCATTTTAAGCAATGACAAAGATTTTCAGAAGTACCAGAACATTAAGACCTTCAGAAAGCTTTTTAAAACACTGAATTTCAAAAGCTGCATATGACGACTTCTGGAAAATCAGGTCCTTTCAAGAGTTAACAGTATGAGTATACCAGACCACTGCTCGTGTGTTGGCCTAATCATTCAGCCAGTCAGCTATCAACCCAAATATGATAGCCAGTGCAGAGGATATTCATTCATTCCACCTTCAAAAAAGACACATGCACTAATTTTCAAAAAACAAACAAACAAACAAACAAAAAAACCCCAAAAACCAAAACACCAACAAAACCCCCCAAAACCAAAAAACTTTTGATGACCTTCACAGAAAATGTATTAGAGTGTGATCAGGCTAAATCAACAGCTAAAAGTATTATTTTAAAAGTGATTAACATAGTATAACTTTACATAGTATAATACTAGTGGGTAAGTGTTTTAGGTTAGGGTTTTTTGTTTGTTTGGATTTCGTTGGTTTGGGTTCTTTGTTGTTGTGTTTTGTTTTGGTTTTTTTTTTTTGTTTGGTTGGTTTTGGTGGGGTTTTTTGGTGGTGTTTTTTTTGTTGTTGGTTTTTTTTTTTTTTTTTTTAAACAGGCACAATTCATAAAAACTGCCACCATAGTCAGCAGAAATAAGTCACAATCACCAGGTCAGCTTTCTCAGGCTGGATTGCCCTGTAAGTATTTTCCCTTCGGTTCAGTTTATGCTTGATAATGCCTCTCAGAGCACAATTTTTAATATTTGTTTGCAAGGCATAATAACCTAAATGTAATTAGATACATCTTTACTATTAAATATGTCTCTGGGCCATAATTCTTTCTATATTATTTAACATTATCTTACACCATTATTTCTATTTATTATTTAACATTATTTATTATTTAGTATTATTTAATGTATTCTTTAATATGAAAATAATTATACTTCTAAATATAATCCTTGAAATTTTTTTCTGCAATTTTAACTTGTGAGAAACGCGCTCACTGTATTGAATTTTAGTCTGGGGCAAATTCGGTGGAGCAAAGAATATTTATTACAGCGCTGGGAGTTACACAGGGGATTTCTCCTCCTGTGTCTCATTTTTCCCTTTACAACCGCTTGTTTTTATTTTGTATTCCTTATAATTATTCATGTTTCTTCTTGGAACATAGTTTGCATAATCAATGAGTTTTTGGAACGCGACCCACCCCCAAATACATAAACAATGAGTTCTGGGAATGCAACCCACCCCCAAAAACATAAACAATGAGTTCTGGGAATGCAACATGCCCCCCTCCCAGGCGCTATGCTTCTTCAGGGGTCTTCCTGATAGTCCATGGAGGGAGGGCCAAAGTCTTTATCACCATGTCCTTCTTGTGGCTTCTTCATTCTTTACACTTCCGTGGTTATCTTAGCTAACTACACCACCCTTTGTTCTGCAAATTTTCGGTAGTTCTAACTGTTGCTTTCGTCTGATATCCTATTTAAAACTATCCCTTTTCCAAACGAATAGCAAGCACACACCCATCTTAGCTGAAGCCATAGCGAGCACACATTCATTTTTAGCTGAAGCAAAATTTTTGCCAAATTACTTATTACAAACTCTAACATTATAATTATATTAATAAAATTTCTTGTTCAAGTTAACGTCAAGATTAAGGACAAAATCCTGTTACTTTGTATATTACTTTGCATATTGGCATGAAGGCAATATACAAACCACTTAAAAGGAAAGATGTTAGACATTTAAGATTAGGAAACATCTGAAATCTGCTCAAAACCTTGTACTTTTCATTAGAAGAGCAGCACTTCTCTTTGTCAGATGGATAATCAAGTTCCTACTGCAAAGAAGTCAAAGCCAAATCCAGGAGAAATTAAATGAAAGCTTGGATTTTAATTTTGCACTTAGTTCCTTCACTTGAGATTAGCTCAAAATATATTCACAAATACACACACCCCTCTCTATGTTTTATGTGCATGGGAAAGTATGTTAGTATACTAAGTTTTACATCTAGACATGATTAATTCTGTAGCTCATGGCTTAAAACAGGCCTCCCATTTACAGTGTCTTTTTTAATTAATGTTGACTGACAACTATTATATGACAACATTATTATATGACAACATCTTCCAGATCAGGCGGGGTATTTGCACCACTTTCTAACTGTAATATGTTACTATTTGTACACGGAGTATTTCTACTATTTCACACTATTTCTACAGGTGCTTTCTAAGGAATGTAAACACGGTATAAATAGGAAGTCCATTCTTCATCAACAAAATTTAGCTATCTTTATTTATGTTGTTAGCTTGGGAGCACTATGCCTAATTGCTGTAAGGAGTGATTCATAGAGCTGAACAAAATCTTGGCAGTTACAAAAGAAACAAAGCCAAACTTGCCTGTTTTCATTACCAGGTATGAACTCCAACCAGATGTGCTGTGATCTAACAAACCTGTCAAGGGAGTCCGTACAGACAGTAAATTCTGTGTCAAAACCAGGCACACCTCAGTGGCTGAAGCTAAGTTTTCACATCAGTGTTTGTATGCTATCAGATATCAAAATTAAACCAATTTAAAAACCTCACCTAGGTAGAAAACAAATGTAGAAACAGACTTCTTAACTTCATCAAGGGCAAATGAGGGAAGGGATAGCAGCAAGGATGCTCAGGAGAGAGAACTTCCCCACCCACAAGCATTCTTTACCAGGGTGAACCAGAAGTGCCTCAATGTTACTTCCCTGTTACCTTTTCTGAAGAGTCTAGTTAAATCTCCCACTGACTCGCAGCAGCTTAGAAAATTCATTCTATGACTGTTCTCTCAAAGGGTTGAAATCTACAATTTATAGCTAAATCTTTGTTACGTAATTTATTTTTACAAAGAAAAGCCTCCTACTGTCAAATTGTCGTGTGTTGACAGAATGGAAAGGTACACTTGATTTTAGGTGTGTGGTTTGCAGCAGTTAGTTAATTAAAAGTTAACAGCTATAAAAACAAGTTATAGCACTCCTCTTTCCATGAAAACTGCTTGCTGCAATACTAAAAGATATCACAGAAATGCTGGTAATGTAGCAGAAGTTACTTGCTACATGCTGCTATTTAACACTGCTCCAGCGATAGACCTTTCTAAACAGTAGCCTTCCTCCATCCCCCTTCTACACTTGAGTGGTCACTCTATTATCTAGAAAATGGGTTTCTCAGCAGGAGGTTTATGACAACAAAATGGGCCCTTGGCTCAGCAACCCAATGTTGTCAGAGCTGAATATCTGGCTGGAACAGGACTTGATATTCCTTAAAATAAGTTCATTAACTGTTTGACCTTTTCTACTTCCTAGGAAGATAAAAGTATCAATGCAAACCAAACACAACACTGGACCACCTAGGATGCCACTACATCCGTTTATACACAGAAATGTGTGTAAAAGTAGAAACCAGCCTCTTGCACACCGACCAGAAAGTACATCGCATGCAATGAAACCAACTAAAAGTCATTAACATTCTCAAACACTTTTCTGGTAGGTACACTGCTACGGAAATGCTCTTTGTCTGCTGAGTTACAGTGCAGACAGTCCCTTTGCCCAAACATCCTGCTGAATTCCCAAGCTGACAAGTTGCTTCTATGTTTATCACTTTTACGAGTAACAAAATTACTGGAAAACAGTAATAATTCTGCTTGTGCTCCAATACTGCACATTTTGTTGCTGCTGTTAATCTTAGTAACAGTCTAAACCGAGCAGCTACATATCCGTGGATTCTATTAACTAGAATGCAATAATGTCAGACTTCCCAGTGCTTTATGATCATAACAACATACTTCAACACATTTTCAGATCCAATTACATCACTGATATATGAAAAAAAAAAAAAATTACTTTCACCCTGCTTTCTTCAATTATTTTCCAAGGGCTTTTCATGAAGACCATCACAAATTTGTCAAGTACTCCAGAAACCAAATTACTCTGTGGCCTTGTTCTGTATAAATCCCATCTTTCCTTTGCATGTTCACTATCATTGCTCCCTAAGAAACCACTAACTGCAGCCACGGACCTCCAAGTCTAGAATCCATGCCTAGCTTTAAACATCTAAGTAATCCAAATGACATCTATTAAAAGCTAAACCCCAAAAGTCTCTATTACCCACAGACAACCATTCCTACTGTAGTGTCTGGAATCGCTGTGATAAAAGAAATAGAAAATGAGGTTTTACTCATAGCCAATCTGTGCCATTCTGTTCTCATTTCAAGCTGAGAAAGAGATTATTTGCTTTATCCCGTACCAGATATGCATGATTAAACATTTACACAACACCAGAAAGAGACTTCAGAATAACTTCTGGCATAACCATAACAAATCAAGTTTTTGAATATGTGTCAGTTCAAATGACAATCAAAGGGATCCTTGCATTAAAGTTCATTTGCATACAAATATTAAAGTCGTAATACATCCCGACTTTTCAGGTAACCGTAGCCTAAAGTTTTTGATCTACCTATGGCAAGTTTGTGTTGTGCAAATACTGTTGAGAAAAAAGGAAACTTTTTTTTTAAAAAATGTATTACTATTTATTTCAAATGCAATTAAACAGAGAGAAACTCAGACCAGAAGTTCGGAAGTTCAGATCTGGACTTTACATTGCAAAACAACTTTGAGAAGAGGTCAACTGAGTAAAGCTGTAGTCTCCTAAAGTGCTTGTGTCTCCAATGCAAGTGTAACAGTTACAATACCAATACAATACCAGGGAACAAAATGAGAACATGCTTATGTGTAAGAAAAAGTTAAAGAGATACTAACTCTGCTCCCAGACTGTGATTATAAAAATGCAAAAAACAATTTTGAAGTATCTTGAAAAGAAGAATAGACAGTAATTTGGCTGCACTATCAAAGCTGCAATTCTTGGAGGCATTCCTGGTGCTATAGGTTTCACTACAAGGAATGCTGTCAAAGCAGTTAATCAAAGCAGCCCTCCTGGATTAATAGTTTACAACTGGCAGGGTAAGCCCCCACCCAGTCACTGGCTCACTCGTACCCCAGCAGAAAGGGGGAGGAAACTGGAGGGGCAAAAGTAAGAAGGAAAAAACAAAACAAAACAACAACAAAAAAACAACCAAAACACGAACAAACCACAAACCACCCTCATAGGTTGAGATAAAGACAGTTTAATGCCTGAAGAAAAATATAAACAACCAGGGGGGGGACGACACGGACGTGACACCAAAAACCAAACACCACCAAAACCAAAGAAGTGATGCAAAAGAAACCCACTCGGCACTACCAGCCTGATGCCCAGCCACTCTACAAGCAATGGCTACTATAGTGAAAACACTGTTATGTTACCAATACCGTTATGGTCACAAATGTAGAACACAGCACTGTACAAGCTGCTATGAAGAAAACTAATTTCATCCCAACCAGACCCAGTACAATAATTTTATTATCATGCTTGCTGCTTACAAATTTTTTAATGTTTTGACAAGAAGAAATGAATGAAAGAATGCTTCATAGCTGTACAAAACTTACAAAGCTAAGAACAGTAAGAGCTTCCCACTAGAGCTACCAAAGGGAATGTAAGTACCTAACAAACTCACCATCATATTGAAAAGAAAAAAAACTTTTCAGAGATTCATTAATTCATACATCATATTTCTCTAGAGAAATACCTTCCTCAGCCATGAAATATTTACCTATGAATAACTGTTACTAAACACCAAGTATTATATTGCTATATAACCTCAATAAACTTCATTTGCATGCCAAAGAAATAATGGGTTTCTTCTCAAATGTTTCATTACTCTCAGAAATTACATTTTTTATAAACACATTTAAACTGACTTCACAATATTCTGGTTTATGGATAAACAGGGTAAAATATATTCTTTCAATCAGAAGAGGAAATAGCCAGAACAAACTTACTTCTCAAGCAGAAAATTGCTAGATCAAAAATGTCAAACAAGACCAACACTCAAAACATGATATGCAATTCAAGCATTGCTCATAAAGATCTTCTGATGAAGGATGGGGATTTATACCCTCTACTGATTTTCCCTGTTTTACTTTCAGTGGAAGCATCTTATTTGCATTTGGTTTGGCAAACAAAGAAAGCTCAAAATTGTTACACAAGAAATATGTTAACTGCTGCAATAATGGCTAGGTCAAGTGACTACTTTTATTGCTATTTTTGTGAACCCTCACACCGACCTTTACAACCTCTTTCTGACAGACGGGTTACCCAACATATTATGAAGCAGATACTTGGAAAGCAAAATGGCTAAAAGTGGACAGGCTATAGACAAGAAACAACAGCGTAGAGTAAAAGACATGTAAGAATAAATGTTATGAATGAAAACATCATTGTTGAAAATTAGCATATGATCAAATCATTTAGTTTGATGCTTCAGAAACTGTTACCTTCTTTATTCCAAAATATGAAGGCAAGAATTTTCTGTCCTATAATCTTCTGAAACATGTACAATGCTAATCCTACTAATGCTGAGCAGAACTTGATTTCTTTATAAATCCACACATTTGCCATGACACTCTCAGCCTATTCTGTATTTGAGTAGCTTGATGAGGTTTACAAGTGATTATTCCCTAGCCCAAAGTGTGTCAAGCTCAATTCTCCGTAGGACAATAGGACTATTTTTGTACAATAAAAAAATATTTTAACTATTTGTAATTTCATTTCATGGCGACATCTGCTGAAATCACAGTTAAGATCATTTGTGATTACATTGAGTTCTGTTGTTATTTGTTTATTTCGGTAATAGTCTTATGACTTAGCAAAACTTTAACACAGCACAATAACTTGAGATACACATCAATCCTTAAGAATAGACCCAGATATTTTATATATATATATGTAACATGTCTTTTTATATATATAAGCTGAAAACATAACAATATGTGGATAAAGTATGCCTAAAGAAGAAACGGAATTTGCTTTTTTTTAATTTTCTAAACATGATTGAATGTAACAATTGTTCAGTGAGGATTCACTAGGTATTGAGGCTATTAGAACACAGGTTTTCCACGTACCTGGTGGAGAAGTTATATCAAAACAAACTGCTTAGAAAAATTTAGCTAAGGTACAGTAAGCCAGTTGAGTTCTATAGCCTAGATGGTGAATACTTCATGAAAGACAGTGACCCTTGGCTACCTATAATAGAATGCAGTCTAGATCTGCAACACATCTGTTACGCTGCAGGAGAGATTTTTAATAATTCATCTGTAATTTCACATCATTACAGAAATATTTCTAAATTCTGTTGCTGGCAACAAAGAAAAATATTATAACCAGCATCATAACGTTCTTTGCAAGTTATAGTTTTCCTTGCAGACAGTAAGTAGTAGCTGTAATAACTAGTAGCTCACTGGAAGATAGAAAATGACGTATTCATATATCTTTTAAAGTACTATTTAGATAATGATAACAGCAAATTAGCAAAATATAACTTGGTAAGTACAATACCTATCAAAGATAAACATTTTGGGGAGAAAGAAGAAGATATATAAGATCGTGTTCAATTTCAGTCAAACAATACATCCACTGAATCTGGTGGTACTGCGAAGTTTTAACAAGAGAAATCAGACCACCATTGATTGCTTTGAAAATTCATGATACTCCCTTGTAGTAACATCAGAAAATGCAGGCAGAGATGCAATAAACTGTAATAAGGAAGAATAGCTACCACAAAAATACAGAGGTGAATCACAAGATACTATAAACCAAAGCCTGGTTAAATGTTAACTTAACATAGGGAACTAGCAGTCTCATTTCATACTGTCTATTTTGAACAGGTATATGTTGCTCTAAAGTATTCAGCATATTATGATTTCACCTGCAGCCTCTACTGGGAATCCCAAATAATCCTGACCTCAGCCTGGGCTTCAGTGAGCGGCTTTCTTCTTCCGTACTTCCAAAAAAAAAGTTTTTCTCTTTCCTGACTAAAAGAGAGCTTCCCTCCCTGTATTGTTTTTCTGAAACTGCTGGTGCTCCTTTTAAGCATCCACTGTTACAATAATATTACCAAGTCTTCAAATTGCGTGATGCAGGTTTATTTTGTACACTGTGAACTGAGAAAATAATACACCACCTCCTGAGTAATATCCAGACTTACACAGACCAACAATGTATTTATATGCAATGTTTTGCAAATTTCATTAACAGAATTTTTGTCTGAATGTGAGCATTTTGCTTAATTATTTTGTAAGTCTGTAGTCATTTTCATGGAGAGTTCTCCTTGTGCCCAAGGAAGAGCAGAATTTGCTTGCAGGAACTACTCTATCATAGTAGTAGGTATCCAGACTAACTTTTGCAGACATATGAAAGTTAACATTTCTTTTCCAGTTTTCTTCCACGTACATATTAGAAAAGTAGACTTGCCACTATATAGATGTATGCATATTTCAACATGGTTCAGTCATACCTTTGATTCTGAGCACCAGTACCCCAAACCACACAGAAATTCTCCAGAAGAACAAGGAGTAAAGAACATTGTGCAACTAGAAATCAAGACCACATTTAAATATAGACAAGGAAAAGAAATACTATATTCCACAGAAATCTTCTCTGGAAGAGCAAAGCAATATGCGGTTATTTGAAAAACAAATTATTTTAAGTATATACATGGACATGAAAAGATTTGCTACTCATAAAAGTTACCCACATTATGGAAATAAACACACACAGTAGCCTTATGGGGAAATTACACATATCTAGCACAAAACAAACATCCTGCAATATTCTTTGTGAAATAATCTGACCTTCGAATGCTGAAGACATGGCAATCAAAAGTCACAGCCTTTAAAAAAATAAATAAATAGAGAATATTAGAAATCAGGAATCACTGAGACAGGAAAAGACAAAAGTTTGTGAGAGTGCATTCACATAGACAAGGGAATAGCCTAGCCTAGAGAAACATTCAATTCCAGTGTTTTAAAAGCAGCATTAAGCCTTGCTACTTCTCTGTGATTAGAGAATGTGTATGTGGAAACTTCTATTGTCACAGTTAATATACATATCCAAAGACACTGTCTGCAGCAAACAAACAAACAAACAAGAATGATTAGACGCAATCACAGCCATCTATTCAGTGCTCCAAAATAAAACTTATTAGCTTTGTTCGTAACTTCCAGACTTTTGCTCCCATACCGGTGAACAGTTTGTTTTACACAGATGAGATACAGGAAGCAATCTACAATTATATTACTTGCACTCATTTCATTAAAAATTAATTGAGCCACAGAGTTCATAAATACCTGTTACAAAATTAAATACCTTGAAGGAAATGGCCTGAAGTTAAAGATTAAGTTATTATTTGTAAAGAAGTTAGAGGTATATTAATCTTTATAAATTTTTCTTCCCCACATCTCTCTTTTTTCTAAGAAGAGGAAATGGAGTAGCTTTATAGGGAGCCAGTACATCATGTTACTATGTGTTAGAGGTAGCTCTTGGGGGAAAAAAAAGAAAAAAGCTAGCTACCTGATGTGTAGTTATTTTTAGAAGCTGAACATATCATCAGAAAAGTCTGTTCCGCATTCCCAGAGCCAAGACGATATGTCACACTCGGATTGGATGCATTCCTGAAGCCTGTAGGCAGGGATCCACTAGTGACAGTGCATATCAGCAGTGAAACTGAACAGGAGGGCCATAGCGCAAACTATAAAATTACTCCAGGCAGCCAGAAAATGTACTAGAGAAAAGAAAATGTTCAAATGGCTTTCTTTGTATTCTTTCCTGTCCTTCTCACCAAGAAAGGCAGAATGGGAATATGCTACTAGTAGCTAGATCACTGGGATAAAAGAAGAGAAGCTTAACGTGACTTACTACAGGAACAAAAGCTTAAGCACAGTTTGTCTTCTTCGCACAAAGAGAAGCAAACTAGCTATCCTAGGGGACAGACAGCTAGCATCATTGAAAAGGCATCACATTAAAAGAAAATTAACTGTAACTACTGGAGGACCTTGCATTCACATTACAAACCATACACTCAAAATGGTGCCCAGAGTGCAGTTTCAACCTTGGTTTCACAAAGAGTAGAACTGCTTCGAGTGCAACAGTAACGCATTTGAGCGCTACTACCAAGACACCAACTATACCCTCAGGCTAAATATTTGCTCCTCAAAAATCCCTCCAATGCACTGACTTGCTTATGTAAATGCACCCGTAGTTCTCCTCCAGGACTTTTGGAAAGTTACTGTCTTCCTTCACCCCTGAGTTTTTTGCTTTGGATCTTAGTCCTGTTATGATCAAACCCTTTCTTTTAGTCTAGGAGGTTTCAACAGAGGGGAATTTGCTTCATAGCTCGAGCACCCGAGCTTGAGGTATACAGTTATTTTTGAAGAGAAATCGTCTCACTACCCTAGCAGGAGTTCAGCCTGACCTAGAGGGTAGAAGATGAGGCTATACAAATATGCATCCAGTGCAACCGTCTTCAAACAGCAAACTGCAAATAAACACACTGAAGTTGTACCATTTGTTGCAAAATGAAAATGAGAAACATATCTCATTTAGAATAAAATATTGATATTTAACAATAATTAACGACAGCACACAGAATGTGAAGAGAAATTGTTCAACTGTCTGTTCTACCCACAATGCTAGCAGTCGTAGATAAGATGCTCTGGAATTGCTTACTTATGAAAATAATCCTGATATAACTGGTAGCATGAATATATGGAGAAGTAACTCACATCAAATGTTACATTAATTGCTATAACCATGTATGAAGGATTAGGATAGAAGTAGAGAGACAGTGCCATTCCACATCAAAGACAACTATTCTTGTTTTCAAGCCTTGAAATAAAAGTATCTTCAGTATTAATAATCTAGTGGATTAAGCACAAGATGGGAGGCTAGCTACTGTTGCCTCCACTCCATAAAACCATACTAAATAAACTTTCTGGCCACATACCCCCAATAAGTAAGAATCAAAGTTTTGTTATCATAGTGAACTTCAATTTGGACAATATATGCTGAATTGTTCAGTTAACCAGTACTAAAAATCCCAGTGTATTTTCTGTTTATGAACAGAACTCTGTACAACAGACATTTTCCAAACTTGAAAAGTATCAACTCTAACATGAGCTAAAGATAAAGACATGTCTAGGCTTGTGACAAAAGGAGAACTAGCTGACAGATAGAGCTCAGAGGGTTGGGGTTAGTGGTGCCGAGTCTACTTGGAGGTCAGTAACAAGTGGTGTCCCTCAGGGGTTAGTACTGGGTCCAGTCCTGTTCAATGTATTTATCAATGACATGGATGAAGGGATAGAGTGTACCATCAGCAAGCTTGCTGATGACATGAAACTGGGAGGAGTGGCTGACATGCCAGAAGGCTGTGCTACCCTACAGCGTGACCTGGACAGGCTGGAGAGTTGGGCAAAGAGAAACCTTATGAAATTCAACAAGGGCAAGTGTAGGGTACTGCACCTGGGGAGGGATAACCCCATGCATCAGTACAGGTTGGGGGCTGACCTGCTGGAGAGCAGCTCTGTGGAAAGGGACCTGGGAGTCCTGGTGGACAACAGGATGACCATGAGCCAGCCATGTGCCCTGGTGGCCAAGAGGGCCAATGGCATCCTGGGGTGCATCAAGAAGAGTGTGGCCAGCAGGTTGAGGGAAGTCATCCTCCCCCTCTAGTCTGCCCTGGTGAGGCTGCATCTGGAGTACTGCGTCCAGTTCTGGGCTCCCCAGTTCAAGAAAGACAGGGATCTGCTGGAGAAGGTCCACCAAAGGGCTACAAAGACGATTAGAGGATTAGAATATCTTTCCTATGAGGAAAGGCTGAGGGACTTGAGTCTTTTTAGTCTAGAGAAAAGAAGATTGAGGGGGGATCTTATTAATGCTTATAAATACTTAAAGGGAGGGTGCCAGGGGGATGGGAACAGTCTTTTTTCAGTTGTGCCCAGTGATAGGACAAGAGGTAACGGGCACAAACTTGAACATAGGAAGTTCCATCTTAACATGAGGAGGAACTTCTTTACTTTGAGGGTGGCAGAGCACTGGCACAGGCTGCCCAGAGAGGTTGTGGAGTCTCCCACTCTGGAGACATTCAAAACCCACCTGGACGCCGTCCTGTGCAACTTGCTGTAGGCATGGGGGTTGGACTGGATGATCTCCAGAGGTCCCTTCCAACCCTGACCATTCTGTGACCTCCCTTTATTCTTTTTAATCTTCTTCCCACATCACATTCATATTTTTATGTCCTATTACTTTACTTCCTGAATGTGAAACCATCCTGACATCAATCCTTACTGTATGTGTGCCCCTAACCGTGCTTCTACTTCCTCATAAAATCCACTCTCAAATCCCGCATCAGTGTTCCTAGTCCCCAATTTGGTTCCTCAGCTCCAGCCATTGCTACACTAATATTTCAGCATTTCTAATTTAACATATACAGACTGGATTTTCTTCGGTTGATCTGACCACTATAATCACCCATATTATTACTTTCTCCTGCTGAGTCTGACAGGTCTCCTGCGATACAAATACCCTCAATGTTCTAATTTCACTCTTTATCGTGTCTTTGTCCAGGTTGTACAAGCCTTTCCACATGTTGTCTTTCCATTTCTTTGCTGCTAGTTTATTGCATATGATTAACTAATGTAATCTATTGATTTCTGTCTCTGATTGAGACTGTCTTAAGTGTAATTAATGTCTACAGCTTATACACTAGCAGGTTTGCTGTTTTGATACAAGCAGCCAGAACCTCACATCCCCTCACTTACCTCAGTGATTCACACCCATCTTTGAGCCACTAAAAAGTTACACACGTGGGAGTGTGTAGCTCTGTGTACTACATTCTATCCTTTGCTCTTCCATTCGTTTTCAAGACATTAGCAAAAGCATAACATATAAAACATAGCTTTTTACCTCAAAGTTAAATTTGTTTGAATTTAGCAAATTGGTTTAAATCTATTGAGAAAATAATTGACAGGCAGACTCGTATCTACCATGATGGTACACACCTGCTCTCCTTTGGAAACCAGACTGAAAAACTACCAAGATCATAATGCCTGTCAGAGGCAGTTGCCAAGTCGCCACTCTTCTTCCATTGCAACTATCTGTAGTATGCTCTTTGCTTGCCACGGACTGCTCTTAGGATACACAGGTAGAAGCGGAAACTTTAAAGGAATTAATTTTGGGAGTCACTGCAGGCTCCTCAAAGGAAGCAGAGTAAAAGGAAACAAAGCCCATACAGGGAAAAGTAATAGATCTGCATTAGCATTGCACAAGCACAGACAGTGGGTTAGCTGGAGGACTTGGAAAGGAGCGTCTCTCCAGACTGCAAGATCAGATACTGTGAGGGTCATTGGACTGCACAGTGACCCTCTGTTCCCCTGATTTTAGCATTGGAGCCCCCTTGAAGTAGATGAAATAGTTGCAGTGTTGGAAGCAAAGCAGTTAACTAAAGAGCAGTTAATGGGTACTAAGAGTAGGAATGTAAATTGCAGACCCATTTATTGAAGCCAACCTATAGATAAGGACAGTACTGTCCCATTCAGACAGCATACCAAACAATAATAGACAAGAACAGCAAAAAGTAATTTCCTGACTGTCCTCCAAATTAGGGTAGTTCACTTTGTGTGCTGATAGGAGTAACTACTTCTGCTCACCTCTGGTTCTAGGTCAGTTGCTCGTGCGCAGCACAGTTGTCAGTGTGTTTAAAAAAAAAAAAACAATCATACCACAACACTTCCAAATACCAGTAGGTTTTGTTAAGTGTCTGTTCATGTTTAGATCTCAGTTAATGACCTATTTATTATGCAGCCTTGCTGGACAGGATCATCTCCCATTTATACCTAAGAAATGAATGCCAAACCACTTGTTAGAGGTATTGTGCATTTTTTAATTATCGGAGTCTCTCAAACTCCAAAAACATTATGAATAACAAAAGATCTCTCTCACTCACAAAAAGATAGGCAGTCCTTGGCAGTCCTCGCCATCATTTATGGCAGCAGCAGAATTCCAGTAACCATGCTTAGAAAACTGCGCGCTGAATTTAGCAAGGAGTTCAAGTATTGCTCAAAACTACTATAAAAATAGAGAATTTGTTAGCCTCACTTATACACCCAATGAAACCTCAGTGGGTCTTCCTAGAAGAGGACTTTACCTGAACTTCAGCAGCATAAAATGCCCAGAATTGCTCCTCCATCCTTCTTTGATATTTGTGGTGGGGTATCAGCCTAGGAGATTCAGCGTTTTCAGTTTCAGTGCTGCAGAGTGATGACCCATTGTTTATCTAGTCAGACTCGGATCTTTGTTTGGTTTTGATGAATTACATAATAACTACAATCAAAAGTTGAGGATGTTTCACAGACAAGAAAACACAGGCGAAAGCTTTTGTGTAGCAGTAAGCTCCGGTAATTAAGTATCACACGTTCTTCCCTTTATTTGGCAAAGCTGCACATAGAATATCAATTGAAATTCCCAAAGTAACCACCACAGGATCCACTCCTTCTCTTTCGACCAAGTTGACCTAATTTGACTCATTTCTTGGCACAGATCTACCAATATAACCTCAACAGGGCAATCAAAGCTACAGTGCAAATGGAAGACAAAGAAGCATATGCATTACACAGGAATGCGTACTAAATCCAAACACATACGAGGCACGCACTTGTCTTTTTTTTCTCAGCTGAATTACGGGAGAAGCTTACTTACACAGTTCATAGGAGTTATACTTGCTGGTCAAGATAAACGTGCCTGAGGAGTCGCTTGCCTAACGTAAAGCCGAGCAGAGTTTTGGGAAGCGTTGCTTTCACCATTTTCTTTTGTGCACTAATTGGCCCTTCCCCCACCACACTCCTCAGGTGAACTACTCTGAGGTAAAATACCCTCTCAGCCCTACCATGAGGGGACCTCACCGGGGTTGCCACTGCAAACCGCCCGGCTCAGCTGCGATAAACTAACGACACAATCAGGAGAACTCATATTTGGTATATTCAGAGGCGTAAAAGGTGCAGCTGCCTGTGCGGGGCCGCCGCCGCCCTGAGGAGAGGCACCTGGAACCTTCCAGAGCGCGCCTCAGCGGCATCCTGAGGGCTGTACACGGCGCTGCCGGGAGAGCCGAGCGAGAGAGAGGGAGAAAATGCAAATTCTCAGGAAAACATTGTTCAGGTATGTGTTGTGTACAATAACAGAAGGAAAAAAAAAGGGGGGGGTTATACTGAAAGAGTACCGGGGAAAACGCTCACCTTAGGTCTCTCGGCATGAAAGACTGCTGTCATTGCTGGTTGCAGTGTTTCCCTAGCGCCAAATCCAGAGGTAATTTCCTGAAAGTAGGCCTAGGAAGAAGAGCATTTCCTTGTGCCTGATAGGCATTTACAAGTATTTCTTTGTGGTAAAACTTTCTGTTAGCTCTTTCAGTCCTTTTTATCTTGGTGGTTGTCTGTCTGCAAACTTGCCGCTGCCCGCCCGCTCTCCCCCCGTGAAATGGCGGGCTGGGGTCTTCTTCCCGTGGTGGCCCGAGGGCGGGGAAGGAGGGACAGGAGGCAACAACTGCAGATTTTATCTTCTCCTTGCTTTGGCTTTTAAGGACATGTGTTGTGCCTTAAGGGTAATAAGGAGTTGGCCATGTGTTCCCATTTGATGGTCCCCCCTGGTGCTCCATTATCAGGACTTTGATTGCAATTCCACCAATTAACCTCAAGAATGAGGGGAAATGGGATGAAGGGTTGGTGGTTTTGGTTTTAATTCTCCTGAAGCCATAACGTGCAAACTCTGGTAGCCATTAACAGTTGAGTTTTTCCTCTGTGTTCTTGCAATTTAACAAGTTTGCAGCATAGCAGTTTTGAGCAACCTTGCTGTATGATCAGACCATGGATAAAGTACGTCCTTTAAAAGGGCTTCCCAGTGCAACCTCTTTTGCTGTGGTCTTTATTAAATATAACCTGCATAGTCTGTGCCCTGGCCATATCGAGGCATTCCTGGAGCGTGCTCTTTACCCAAATGATGCCTTGAAAGAGCATTCGAGAGGGAGAAGGTTTCCCAGATCCTTTCTGGCAGTGGTACTTGTTCCCAACTGCTTTTCCATGCCGCTTCCGAGCTGTTGGTTAGGGACCAGAGGGCGAGCAGCCCTGCTGCAGACAGGCAGCAGGTCCAGGGCACGCAGGAGGCATTGGGCTAACTGCTCAGGGTGGAGGGCTGGGGGTCTGTGGAGGAACGGTGGAGTACGGCTGATTCCTGATATCGGTTTACCAGCAGACAAAGGTAAAAGTCTAAATAATCTAAACTATCGAACCTTTTTCAAACAATAGAACTTGGCTGCTGCTGAAGTTGTCGGCTTTTAGCATAGCTGTACAGTTGGCACGGAAAACATAGTTAACACAAATTAGTCTATCTGAGAGGAAAGCAGGTAATTTTTCTTTTTTGGTGCCCGTAGAAAGACTTCTGTACCAGACCAGTGATGCAGGCTCCCTCTGGTGGCTAATTTCCATAAATTTCCCCGAAAAAGATTGTGTCGTCCAACTGGTTGGAATTAGCCTGATGAGGTAGCACCCTACGTTTGAGAGCACGTAGGTTTAGGAAGCTGTAAGTTTTCTGTAAGACACTACTTTTATAATAAATGCTTTTATTATGAGTAACTTTAAGGACTCGGGAGTTGTACAGGCTTTATGTTGTTGCTATGCAAACTGAAAGCATACAGAAGTGTTCAGGTTTTAAACTAAAGCCTTTTAAAATAAGTATATCAACTATGAAATAATGTCACTTCATAATGTTAAAAAAATGCTGAATTTTAATTCCATCCCTGCTGTATTCAGAAAATTACCATCCTTGTAATTACTTCAAAGTAGCTATTTACTTATGGAGATATAGGAATAAAATCAGGTTTAGAATATAAGATTAAAAGATTTTAAAAACAAAAAGCATAAATACTTGCAAAAGCTCATCTTGGACATGCATCCATGTTGACCACATGTCATGTAGCTCAAGATCTCTAAATTAAAAAAACAAAACAAAACCATAACACACACACACCCCCTGCCAAAAAAAAAAAAAAAAAAGCCCCAAAGCAGAAACCCAGATGATTGTATAACTAACATGATTACACAGCTTCGAGCAGTTGTGCTAGGCTATTCAGCCTTAATCCCGTGTGGGCGTATGCAAGACCTACCAGATTTTGACTTAAGTAGTTAAAATTTCATAAATGGCTAAATATAGCCTCCTAGTTAGGAAATGCTATTTGTATTAGAACCTTCTAGCAGGTCAGAAGCAAGCATTTAGTTGAAATAGGTAACTTTAGTACATCAGGTACGTTTTACTCCAGACTGCAATTAACACTGGTGAAGTCTAACTTAGTCTGACAGCTCCTGGTGCCTACACTGACAGAACTGAGGTGTGAGGAGGAAATGGTGTTTGTTACTGTCATCAAAATGTTGTGTTATTGATATAAATCTTACCAGAACTGCAAAAGCAATGAGGACTTTGATAGTACCCAATTTTGGCTGCAAATATTTTGTTACAGCAGAACAAACTCTGGTTTTGCATATGTTTCAACATTTTTTTGCTTCAAGTTTTCATTTCAGCAAATATTAAAGAACTGTCCCTGAGTCTTTGTAGGGAATGCCTCTTCGTTCTGAGGTAACTGTTTGTAAAGCTTAAGCCCTTTTTCAGTCTAGTACTTCAGTGTTACAAACTGTTAAAAGTTATTTCAGGATTATTTCTCTGCTTCTTGTCCCTTTCCCTTAAAAGGTGTTGGAATTGTCAGAATATTATTAAAGCAAGTTGTGCCTTTAAGAAATGTTCTGTCAGTTTGGTTTATATTTTAGGCCAATCTCTCTAGAATCCTTACCTAACCTTTAACGGTACTGGTGAAAGGGGAGGGGAGGGAATGGTTGCTAGGATACTTGCAAAAAGGCAAATTAGCTGCACTAGAAATAAAACAAAAGGATTAAAAATCTCTAACCTTTTGAGTTAAACACCCAGTTTCAACAACTGCCAAAATTTCATGGTTCTTCTCTTTGAGACAAAGAAACGCAAAATATTAATAGAACCCAAATTTCAGAGGCATATGGGATTTTAAAGCATTGCCCTAGTGAATCAGGTCTAAGATATGCCAAACTGTATGGTAAGTTTCTCTTGTTTTCAAAAGACTTGATCATTATTTATGAGTCCCTTGATACTTTCATTTTTCCACGCATGTTTGGATGTGGAGCTTTGGGGTTCTAGGTTTTCCATAAAACACTGAGCTCCCAGCTGAACAAAGCTGAGTCCCTGAAACCAAGCAGAATTTAAGGCTTCAATGAAAGACTTTTTGACAGTGTGGTTTAATTTTCATTTTATGTAAGTTTAGTTCTGCTGAGCTTTTCTCCATTTATAGCTTTGGCAGCAAACATTTAACAAGAAAAATAAAGCTGAAAATCTAGATGCTTTTCCTTCACTAAAATATACATACATTGTCTTGATTCAAACTCTGACAAGAAATCAATCCTTGAATGTTTTATGCATCTTTAATGTAATAAAATTCCTGCTTATTTCAAGAAAATATCTTTTTGCATGTTCAAATCCATTGCAACAGAAAGTTCTCTAATTGTCACTGCTATACATTAAGTCTGAGGTAGAGCAAGCACTCATAGAAAGCTATTAGAAATTATGAAGCAGTTCATTTTTAGGGCTCCCTATTCCACTGAGGCGTGCAGGTTTTGATCAGATTAATGCAATGAATGAAGCCATCATTACTCTGTATAGTGATTATCACCATCTGGCCCCTACAAACTTTGCATGCAGGCATCCTTTGCGGACTAGCAAATACATAGGCATTAATGGCTCTTCCTTCTTTCCTTTTTACCCTGAATAATGCCTGAAGCATAGCCCTTGCCTTTATTATGGATGTGGGAGATCTTCTGGAACGCAAGACAGCTTGGGCATTTTCTGTGTTTAGGTCCAGAGAGATGACTACACAATATTTACTCTGAAGATGTTAATGGACAGCTAGAGGAAACAGAAGACAGAGTAGTGTTAAGCTTCAGCAAGTCAATATTCTTCATGAAAATGTAGCAGGAAGAGCTCCTTGCTGTTAAGTCACAGATGGGAGGAATTGCTGGCCTCAATGCATGATTAAAGAGAGATGAATGCATGCCAGCTGTCTACACTGCAGATGCTATAAAATAAAATGCACCTCTGTTTCTTCACGTTGTCAGAAATTGTCAGAATTCACTTTCCTGAGTAGCTAGGGATAACTTTAAAAACTTAAAGGGAAGAAGAATACTGCCAGTTTCATAATCAATTCCCATGACTACTTACTCTTCCGTTCTGGTGTCTGATGCCAGTTAGAATTGGTTACGCACCCCTTCTGATGCCACATAAGTCACAGATGAAAGCTTAGGAGAAGGAATTGAAGATTATGATATTGCTCTGGCTTGACTATTTCCTCTCTCCAGCTGAGTCAATACACAATATTTCACATAAGAAAGATGTATATCAGGAGCTTTCCCTGATGTAACTATTTTCTTATTTAGCTCTTTGACTCTTTTTCAGCCATAGATATTTCTTCCTCTTCTCTTTACCCTTATGTGAGTTGCAAGAATAAGCCTGCAGGTTTGGTTAATTTTTTTTTCTTTAAACTAAAAAAAACCCCAAAGCATAATCATTGCCTGCATAAATGGAACTGGGCTATTCACAATCTGAGATGGCAAATTGGTAGGAATCCAAATGCAGCTGCATAAAGACAGCAAACAGCAAATTGGAATGGAAACACATTTGGATAATTACAAACATGCCAAATCAGGGAATGTAAATCTGTGTAAAAAAAAAAAAAAAAAAAAGTAATAGAGTTGCCTTTCTGCAGTACCTGCTGAATTAAACATGCAGAGGCTGTAATATTACAAAGCTCAAGATTTACAGAGGAAAGTGGGTTGTATGAAATAAGAACTACTGTGGTCTTACAGGTAGGTCATTTTATAATAATTCCAGAAAAAACAGTGTCAGGGCACTACAGGGCCTTGCTGCTCCCTAAAGGATGGGAAGCAAAACTATGCCCCATGTGAAGGGAGGCTCACTAGCTAGGGCCCTGTCCCACAGTACCCAAGTAAGGCAAGCAGACATACCCAGAGATGACAGTCAGGGTCAGCCAGAAGCCCAGATCTTCAGAAAGTCCATGGTGATGAAGTGTGTTCAGGGTCAGACCAGGAACACAAATTCCCAAGTCAGGGTCGTAATCAGATCTAATGATGCTGGGTAAGCAGGATCAGACATAAGCAGTAATTACCAGGTACATCCATAGCAAAGTAGGCAGGTCCTAGGTCAAGCTAAGAAGTCAGTCTGCAGGTCAGGGTTTATATCCGGAACATCTATTGCTAGGCACAGCTACAACAGAGCTGAAGACAAACACTCCTACAGCATAGCTCAGGGTGAGACTAAGAGCCAGGCCTGAGTCTAAATGGAGCTCCCGGGCCCGTGGACGAGGGGTGTGACCAGAGGCCTCTGGTGAGGCTGGTTAAGGCATAATCAAACTGAATCTGAGCTCTGGGTCATTCAGTATTATTAAATTCATATTATCTTAGAAGTAAGCGTGAATGCTGAAGAAAAATAAACATACTTGGGCACTAGGAATACTACGGTCATGATCATTCAAATGCCAGTGACATAGTGGGACTGAAACTCGGCTAAGAGTACAATTTCAATATAGCAGATGTTGTGGACACAACCCTATTTTAACAATGTGGAATTGCAGATAACAGGGGTTAAAATAAATCAAATCTATATGCGTTTACACACTCCCAGATGAATGACATTTTCATCAGAACAGAATCGGGTATTGTAATTCTGCCACCACCTAAACTTGAATTTCAGAACTAGCAAAAGCTTTCCAGAATTACTGAAATTACTGTATTTCTTATTCTGCTTGAACTTTTGGTTAATGCATGCAGCCTTATTTTATTTTATTTTTTAATTTATTTTTTAAAATTTTTAAAATTAAAGCTTAAGATACTTAACAAATACTTTGTTAACTTAACCTCAAGAACTCAACAATCTTAGGTAAAATATTAAGGCTATTTAGAAACTAGTTTGTGTAAAGCTAAATTTCATTAAATTTTCTATTCTAAAATGCACAAAATGCCTTTTTCTTAAAGAGGGTATATATGATAATCTGCACAAAATGTTGGTTCCTGAAATACTTTGGCTGTTTAATTATTTTTTTTTTTCTTATTTTATTTAACATGCATTTTGGAAGGCATTAAATAGAATACATGTACTTTACAGGGCAATTAGACTTTTGATATGCCAGACATTTTTTTTGGTAATATTAATAATTCAAGTCATCATAGTACTTGATTAAGCCTCTATGAATTTCAAGTAATTTATTAGGTAACTGGAGTAGTTCTTCAGAATATCTATTTCTGTCTTTGAATCATACGATCGAAATGATTGGTGTCTCTCTTGTTCAGTCAAAAAGGTTGAAAGACAGCAAATGAACTTGAATTAATTTAGCCTTACCTAAATATGTGGGTCCTCTCATGCAGAAAAGAGAAAAGTTGAAAATATAGTAGGCATGGCCATAGATAAACTTTCAGTAATCATTTGTGTTTAGTAGAAATAATTTCAAAATCAGACATGGTTTGGGGGGAAAAAAAATGCATTTACAGTGTGAACCTATTTTCCAGAATTGAATTCTTGATGCTACAGTTTTATGATACTCTATCGTTACAGTGAAATCCAACGTAACTATGTTGTTGTTCCGTATACAAATGTGAAATATGATTTGGGAGGATCTAGCAGTTTGCAGCCAGATAATGGATGAGAAAAGTAGTCAGTATGAATGAGAAAACAATAAGCCTACTAGTAAACATAACTTGGGAACCTGTTTTTTTCCTGTTGAAACTTCTTCAGTTTTTAATCACACTATAAAACTTCTCCGAGCAGTTTTATTAGTGAACCTATTGAACCATACGGGAGGTAGATTGCAGTCAGGCTGAATATGTATGTTCAGAGGTATAATCATTCCCACTGATTATTTGCTGTGGTATTCTTGATTTCCATGTTTAACCATTTTCTTGGTACAGATTTAGGTTTAATGGAAGATGACGAGTGAAACTAATTTACACCTAAATAGTTTGCTATAAGGTCATTGCTTTCTATTACCTAAAAATGGCACGCAATGCAGATATTAAGACTCACTTAATTTGCAAACCACAGGCTAAGAATTTTAAGTAGGCCTCATGAGAAAGCTTTGACATGTTAATAATATGAGTATATCCTGCCACAAGAAAGTTGTAGCAGTTTTCAGGTTGTTGAAATTCTGGGGACTCAGGCTTAAGTGTAATAATGTAACACCAGAGTTTCTCTGAGGAGTGGGTACTTTTGTAGCCAGGAAACAGCATATGCAGAAACTATGACTTAAACCATTAAAAAGATGGTACAGTGATACCACCACTGTACACTATCAAGTGCTTTTCTTTTGTAATCAGAATGTAGTGCAAAGGAACTGCTTTGCTTATATTGTTAAAGGTTTCAGTGACTATTGGCAGAAATTTTTTAAGAGATGCTAATAAAACATTTTCTTTAGATCCGGCAATGCGCAGTCTAGAGTCACGGTGAGTAGGGGGAATGCTTGCTGTGATTTTAGAATTTATATCATCATTTTAAAAAATATCTCATACAAATTTTTTGAAAGGGCCAATGATGGTACTTCCACTGAGATACTTTCCCATTCCTCAGAACACAGCTAAGCTACTAAACATGTAACATCTGTAGAAATGGGGAAAAATTAGTATTAATCTGGCCTCACATGTTTCCAGCAGGAATTAGTTTCATTTTTACCCTGTTTAAGAACTGGCATTAGAACTTCACAAAGAAGGTCTGAAAAAGGCCTGTAACATGAAAACTTCTGGGTTTTTTTTTCTCTTGTCTGTCCAAATAGAAGTTTTCTCTACATTTATTTTTTTTTTCTGAAACAGGAGGACTGTAGTACGCAAATGCATTCAGGCTATCACCTCACTTGCTGCTTTGTTAGTAGTGCATATCCTGTCTGCTTTGAAGAAAAATGAAACCCGCACATTGAGCAGTCTGATTCAACTGTTTTGTTGGTATGCTTGTAACTGCCAACACCTGCTGAGATTCAGTTCCCCTGTGCTCCCAATACCTCTGCTGAATTCCCCTGTCAGGTTTATCACAGGACATGTTTCTGTGCTGAAGTACTCCTTACTAAAATATCACGCTTACGTGATGTTTCTTATCTCACTGTAAGCACACAACAGCGCCAGAATAAGAAGATAAATACCTTAACGCCTCTTGTTTGAGAGATGGAACTACACAAGCAAAATCTAAAATAAGTTTTTCAGAGGTACAGTTAAGAAGCGGAGTGTATAAGAATCAAAATTTCTATTGAGCTCATTCCAGAGACTTTTAAAAACATCCTTCTTTCCTTAACAACATGTTTAACTTGTTCCTCCCTTATGTATTTGTTGAAGAGTTTGCATAATGCAGTGTTACTAGAAACTTTCTGTTTATCTGAATTAAGAACCAATCAAAAGTCTCTCTAGAATAGTTTCTGAGTGAAACTGAGAGGACTAAGTGTCTGAATAATAACTTCCAAAAAAGAGGATACGGCCAGTTGCTTTGGAAGAAAAGTCCATTCAGTTGCCAGAGGACTTGGAGAAGTTAAGACCACCCGGAAGGCAGGTAGCCTGCCAAATCAAAACCGAAAGTACATCATGCATAAAGGGCTGTGGTTTGCTTTGAGGACTCTCAGGACTGCTGCGATTTTACTTTTTATGCTTCAGTATTTAGAACCAAAGGAGACCTTGCAAAGTGAGATTTGATTTTATGATTCCTTAATCCCACTGGTATGAAAAAGTAATGGACATAAATAGCAGAAGCACAGATGAGGTGAGAAGTACCTCCATTGTGAAACTCAGTTAGGCACTGAGAGTTTGCAGTTACCATAATATCAAGGAGGCTGAGCTTTCCCTCTCCAGTGAACACTTACCGTTCACAGCATTCAACTGAAACAGAAGCAGGTGGAATAAGAGGTAATAGTGAGAACAGAAGCAGCGTTGTATCAGAACAGGGTGATTATGGCATCGCTACTGCCATTCAGTAAAAGGTTTGAAAACTGCCAGATTAAGTCTACCCAGTTGAGAGTTGTGCTTAGGGTTTTTGCATTTGTAATCCCTAAATTTCCAGCTATGTCATTTCTCAGCCTCTAATTCCCCTGAACTGGACACTCATTCAAACAAGGCAAAGCAAATTACAAATATTTTCTATTCTTTACAGACATTTGCATCCAGTCTTTGAAACCACCTATATTATTTGTATGTGTCAATAAATAGGGGACTAGCACTATCAGAAACGTTGCAAGATAAATAGTTGTGGGAACAGTGGCCATTCTATGTTTGGGATCATCTTCAGAGTTCCCATTCTGTTAAAATGAATTTTTAAATTGAGGAATATAAGAACATAGTTCACACTTGCACTTTGAGATGTGCTAATCTGATAAAATGTTCTGTTATGTTTATAAATGAGCATTCATTTTAAAAATGTTTACTGCTTTACAGGTATAACTAAGGCAGCAGCTTCCATTGGTGTACTGTGCTAGTAAAAACAGGGTTAGCAGAGGCTGGCTCTTCAAAGAGTTGTTGATTATGCAGCAGCACCTGCTTAGTAGCACAAACCTGCCAAATGCCAGTGACAATTTATGTCATGTGCTTGAATCTTAATTATTTAAATTTGTGTTGGAATAAGAACAGTAACTAGTGATGAGAATACCACTCGAAATGCAATTGTTATTGATTTGTAGGGTGCTGGTAATAACTCAGATTAACAAGTTATTTTCTAATAACTAAAAATGTAACTGCATATTAACTCGGAGCACCATAAGGTCATGGCAACAAAATACATTATTCTGATGAATGACTCTAGCCTTCACCATCTGCACCGTACCTCAGTCAATCATATTAGGAGCAAGCCCAGGCATGCACCAAGGTAAAATTGTAATTCTTTCCAAAAATATACCTGGAAGTTTTCCAAGAATGAAAACATTCCTACCCCAAGTTTGTTATTTGAATGCTGTATTTATATTGTGAAATGTTAAAATAATAGATTTTTTGGCCAGAGTATGAAAATGTATTCTGAAAACCTAAGTGGGTAGCACAGCTATATTTTTTTTTTTTTCACTCCTGGTAATTATGCATCAAAGTGAATAACTGATGGTTGAGTTATAGACCAGCTTTAGGAAAAAAAAATATCTATTCCAGTTAAAACATACAAATATAAGAGAGGTTGAACTTCATGAATTTGTCACAGATTGGGCGATAAGTCACTGGCAAGTTGTTCCTTTATTTGAGTATGATTTTTTGCAACCCCAAATTTAGTTTTTCATTAATACATATTTTTTTTTTATGCAGTAGTAGGTTCCAGTATAATATTTCTGAATGCAGAGAAACACTGACCACCCTACAAAGACCAAGAAGGATGGAAAGATTAAACCTCTATGTGAAGTAGATGGGATATAACTTTTAAAAATATTTAAAAACTTGTTGGGGTGTTGGTGTAATCTTTTTTCCAAGCACATACACAAATCTCCTTCCAATTTTTCAGTTCCTGATGACCTGACCTGTCACATTGGTTTTTTTTTCCTCTAGTCCTGATTCCAAATTCTTACCTTTTAGTCTGAGAATTCAGTAAAATAATCATTCAATAAAATATAGAAATACTTTCCCATTCATCAGGCATTTTTTGTAAGATATATAGAAGTATAAGTTTGAAGAGAAGATGAGCAAAAGAGAAGTATAGCTCAAGTGGAGCAGAGATTGTATTCATAAACTGATGCAGATAGAAGAATCAGCATCTATACCATTTCCAGAGGTGATCATAACTTTGATCACTGCATTTCACGCAGTGGTGCTCTGCAGGGTTTAGAGGTCAATGAGCAGCACAATAATTGAAAAAGCGATTGTCCAGTCTGTTTTCTATGAAGTGGAGTATCAGAGGTGCTAAAGAGAAGGTCCCGAGTTACAGTACCATATAAGAACCTGTGTTTTTTGTTTGTGCATAATTTTTCCAGAAAAGATAATTTTGTCATGAAAGAAAAGTGTACTATTTCCTTCTGCACATTGGGTTTTGAGCTTGATAAAACAAATATTTGGGGGATATATCTCTATTTTTGCCAGCCACAAATTTAATCTTCATGACAGTGACACTGATTGTGTCTCATGTTTCTGGTTTTTCCACTTCTTTGACTAGAAAGGCTTGATATTTTCTGCTGACAGAAATACTCCTTTGAAAAATTCATTTCTGAATCATTCAAATTTAGAAATTTTTGAATCATGTCATGTCAGTATGCTTCATGAAATTAGTCAAGCCACGTGTAAGCTATTTACAACTCCCATCCTTTTTGGTTTTTAATGGTTTGTCAGTAATAAGCAACAGAAATTAACATTTTAGAAGTTTGCCAGAATTGTTCCTACCGTGGTGAGCCTGAACCTGAGATAAGTTCTAGTCCTGGAAAGTTATTTTGACTTAGGTAATGTTGACTACAGTCCAGGTACTAACCAGTGGCAGAACTGGCTGGCGTTGGCAAAACTGAATCCCATGATACCTGTAGCCAAGGAAAAGCAGTCCAACTTGTCACACCGCTATACTGCCTCTACAGAATGCTTTTTCTCACTATATTTCAAGATGATTTACAGGGGAGAGTACTGCTCTCATTCACTTTGAAAAGACAGTAAAGCTTAGATATGTATTGTGCTCAGATATATGGATAACTTTCTCAGGAAGATATGCTAGTAAACCCTGAGACCCCCTAAAAACTTCACGAGCAGCGATTACTACCTACTTTGTATTAAAGATACTGTCCAAGCTAGAAAATCACATCAGAAATGTAGGAAGCATCAGTAGGTTGGAGCTACTTAACAAAATAACTAACTTAGTTGCAAAAATGGAAGTAGACTTGCTTTGTGCAAACTTTATTTTAAAATGTTACCTTGCCTTTATTAAAGCAGGTGCTAATTATCGTTATTTAGTGCAAAACTAGGTACTTTGGATAAAACTAAGTTAAAAAAAAAAGTCACTTAGATCTAACAGCTGAATATTTTTCATGAACACTCGATAAAAAAAGCCCCCCAAATCAAGCTATTATTTGAAAACTGAAAATGTTTGATTCTTCAATTGCATAAATTATTTTATGCTGAGGGAAGATTTAAATTAACTGCAGATTACCCTAAAAATCATTGACAGGCTATGACCGTTCCATTAACCAAACTGTTGTGCTGTTTATTTTAGACAATCTGTTTAATTTTCCTTTGCTTTCATTTTGATGTATTGAAGATCACAACCCTCCAATATGTGCAATTTAAGTTTTCTTTGCTGATGACAAGTTTAAATTGAAAATAGTTTTGCAAAATTATGGGTATCAGTAGAAATAGAACAGAACAATGTAATTATCTACAGAGAAAATCATTGAAACTACATAACAAATGAAATTAAAAATCAGCTGCAAAAGCAGACATGCCTTTTGAGCTTTGCAGAGCTGCTAGCATCACAAATTTTTAATTCATTATTAACATTTTTGTTATCAGTCCTTATGTATTTTGTGACCCTTGAGCATAGCAATGGAGCTTTGAGAGTTTGAGAACCTTGGAGCAACAGTAAGTCTGTATCTTTTCTTTTTGATTAACTGATAGAGAGCTATATTCCCATTCAGTTGTGCCCTTTGGACAATCAGTTTTATAGGACCACTACATAAATTCACAGAAGGCAGCTTTTGCAAACTGCATGTAGCAGATCCATAAATATGGTAGGGAAGTGTCTCAAGCCATCATGGGTGGAAATTTTTTGAAAGCAATTAGAGTTTCTATTTACAGTTATGGGATTGTATAATTAGAGCAATATTTTTTTTTTCCTTATGGAAATGAACACACAGAAAACAAACCAAATAAAAAAAAATGGCTCCTCATAGGAGTAAGAAAAATTTTAAAATATCTGGTTTTGACCCTACATAGTTCATGTCAGTAAAATATTTTCTAAGAATGGGAAATAAGGAAATTAAGGGAATTGTGCACTCCCTTCACGGTGTTTACAGAATTTGCCAAGGATAGTTGCAAATCCCTCTACCTGAGAGGAATTATCCATGCATATTACATGTATGTACACCCTAATCTTCAGGCTAGAGTGCATTCTAAAGAGCTAGGGACAAAAAAAAAAAAAACCAAACATGCTAGAAATAATTCAGTAACATTACTGTACTCTGTAGAAATATACACTGCATTTGGGGTCAGAAAACTGGCAGATTTCACCTCCCAGCTGAAAGCCCTACCAGAAAGGTTGGAAGTGCCTTCTGCACTTGCTTATGGATAAGATAGTCTTAAGTATTTTACACAACGTGAGACCACTCCAGCAGAAAGCATTTCAGGGGTTTCTCCTCTCAACATCCACAGCCTGCTTCGTAACCAGAAAAGGTATGAATTACAGCACCAGCAATGGGAGGCTGTGGTGGAATTTCAGTATTCACATTTGTGAAGAATATACTTATTCCTGTCTTACTCAGTAACTCTATACTATTTTCTTTTTCTTTTTTTTTTTTTTCCTTTCCTTTTGTGGTGGAGAGAGTACAACCTGCTTTTTTTTGCCAAAATTTATTAGGAAATTTAAATCTGGAAAGAGTATTAGAATAAGTATTTTTTTTTCTTACTAACATTACCATCGCCCCCAAAATGCTTCTTCTAGCTCCATTTTTACTTTTGAGATTTTTTTGGCCGTGTTTTGGGTATTGCTGCTTAGTATAGGGTGTGCAAAGAGTTACAATGGTTCTTGACCTTTCTAGTAGGCATTTAGCTGCTTCAAGGCTCTGTAGTATAGCAGCCATCTTCGGTTTCCTGTATTTTCAGGCAAAAAAATGGCAGCGTTGCTTTTGACTGAGACACAGCTCCTTCTGTCCAATATATCTGTCATGCCTGAATAGAAAGAACTACATGGGATAGTAAAAGACAGCGGTTGTGATGAACTTTATGTGGATTGGTGGGTGTCACCATTTTCTTCCATTCAGTTAATTTGGATGTCTCCTTGGCCCAGCAGTGAGCAAGATTGTTGGAGAAATATAGCTCATGAAATTGGGAATACAATGTCAGACAAAATACCGGAAATGCTACTTCTGTTAGCAGTTCACAGTGCTCCCCAGTCTGCACTATAAACTTGCTGCACTGTAAAGAATAGCAATGGCTGTAGCTTGCACTAGAAAATGTGGATCCCCACGAAGCAAGTACATAGACTTCTGATGAATTGTCACTACACTGAGCCTTGTAACCTTCTTGTAACTCCCTCCTTTGTGGGTATTATGCAATACTAAACTTTACAGTTTTTTTCTTTCTCAGCATGTTCAATAGCCTTTGAATATGAAAGCCCTCATGGTTGTGTTACTGGAGTCAGGAAGAAAGGCGCAAAGAGTTTTCCCTGATTACTTTACTTCTGATACTTACTACTGAGATTACTTTACTTCCGAGTTTATCTATAAAACTATGCACTTTGCATGTAATTGTAGAGCATATACTTTTAAGATCTAAGGAAGAACTAAACACCAAAAAGTTCAAGAAAATAGGTTTGGTTTTGTGTTGTTGTTTTTTTTTTTTGTTTTGTTTTCTTTTTTTTTTTTTTTTTTAAAGAGTTCCTTCTTAGTTTCCTTAGTATGATCCACACATATGTTCTTAAAAGTTACAAAGACTGTAGTCCAGCAACAACACCGTCATGAATCAGGGACAACAGAATGCTAACCTCAATCCTATGGTTGTTTTTTTTCAAGTGCGTGTGTATATATATAAAATCATATATATATATAGGGTCCCAGTCTTGTCTATTTCTAGAGGACCATCAGAAACATCTGCCTCAGTTTAGCAATGAAAAACAAGTGTGATTCAAGTGAGCTCTAAGAGAGGTCTTATTCTTTAGGGAAATCAGATTGGGTATGGGCTTGAATAAATTCAGATTTAAACTCCATCAGCCTGTGGGAGTTTGTGAATAGCTCATCATGTATTCAAGACACACTGTTAGGTACAAATGCCAACCAACAGAGCTGCAGTACAGAGGTCAGATTCTTTTTCCATCTTAAAGCAGTGATCTCCTTTCTAAAAACGTACTAAAAAAGATTCTGGAAAGACTGAGTACTTTATTTTTTTATTTTCTCATCTAATTGTTGGGTTCTTTTCTTCTTTCATTTAAAATACTGTCAGAATGCCAAGGCTATAAACAAGGAAAAAGAAACTGTTCACAAGCAGAATTGAAATGATGGAGAAAAATTCTAGTTTATCTGTTTTGACAGATAATAGCTCGCTGCTGTGATCTATCATTAGGCTACTTTTTCCCTTCTAACTGGGTGAAATTAATTTTGCTATTTCTTTTGGAAGCCTACATGCAGGGAGGCTGAACTTTCCCACAGGAAAAAGTGCATGTTGTTTAGTTGCACGTTAATCAAGATTTTAGCACTAGCAGTACCCAACACTGCCAGTCGCCTGTACCGTGCTTTTACATATGAGGCAGGTTAAGCAGCTCTCAGTGCTGCAGTTGACAGCAGGAAAGCTGGGGTAGATTTCAGAACAAAAGAAGAAAAATTAGCCTGATTTATTTATGCATTGAGCATGCTCCACTAGCATTGTGCATCATGTGATTCCTTGTTTCTAAGGAAACAACTGTGATGCTGAGCACATTCTCTTCAATCATGAACTGCAGGATTTTTTTGTCCTCAGTGGATTTTTTAAAGACATAAATCTGAAAGAATTTGCTGCACTTGATTGGCATTGATTTGTATTTACAAATATATAATTCTTAACATATGAATAGTAGAAGGGATTATAAATCTGTGCTGAAATTAACTACAACAAATATATAGCACAGTCAATTTAATTATATTTGGGATGGAATTGCCCCAGTTTAAAAGGGAGCAAAGATGTTATACAATTGCTGTCCCTAGATGGTGCTTTTACTTTGATTCTTTGAAGGGATAATTTGCATTATGGCTGATTTATCACTTAAAAAAAAATAATCAGAGAGTGACTATTCAAATAATTCTGCTTTCATCAGCAGCTGCTTCCAGCAAACATGTCTAGATCACCTAGATACTGCACCTAGGGTAGCAATGTGCTAATGTTGAAAAGATGGGCACAAACTTGATAGAAAGGAGGATGGTGCTTTTATGTGTCAGTTAGTGTGAATTGCTAAAATTAAGAAGAAAGGATTTACAGTAGCTACAGAAAGTGTTTCAGTACAATGATAAGGGCATTCTTGAAGGATACTCTTTCCCTGTTTGCTAGTAAGCTAACCACTAACTAAGCAACAGTAAAGTCTTCAGGCTGGGAGTCTAACCCAAAGGGTGACTTTTATGGTGTTAAAACTTGTTTAAATATGATTGTAGTGTTGTACTAATTAAGTTGGGTAAGTTGCCTATTGAGTTATTCTAAGCCATGGACTGTGGTTTTTCATGTTTCCAGCATGCTTCGTTTTTTGCTTTGTGTGAGCATCACGAGTACAATAAATAACATTATTTAATTCTCCACAGAGTATCAAATTAAGTTGTAATTAAGGTGAAGAAATCCACTGAAAAAAACAAAGTGCAAATAAACCTTAATAAATCTATAAAACTGGAAAGAGACAAATATAGATATTTTATAGTTTCTATTGTTAGCATTTGCAGGAGGGCTCCGAGATATATATCCAGGCACTTACTCTTTTTAACAGAGGATATGCTTAGATTCAGGTCACCAAAGCACCAAGACAGAAGTAGGATGTAACCAAACAACTAGGAATTTTTCTGTGCAGAGGCAGACAGAAGCTAGGATGCCTTTTGCCACACATTCCTTCTCAACATAACTGTTTCGGCTTAAAGAAGTTTCTGCCCAAACAATGTTTTTGTTCAGCAAGCATAGCCCGAACAAAGTTCTGACAGCTGTTCGTGTGGCCCTAGAAGTAAGATACTCCTAATAGTCACTATCATCTGACAGAAAATCTGGTCAGAGCACTAAACCAGTACTTTGATATTACCAGTAGATGTGGTCAGCAAGTACCAGTATTAGGTGTAATAGCTACCATAACTTATGAGAGATATGGAGTTAAATTAACATATTCAGATCTAGATGTAGCCTTGACTCTCCTGTAAAGTTAACCCCAAAGGAAAAGTGTACTCTATTTTCCTAATTCAGCCGTAAGAGAAGTGTTAATGAGTGAGTGGAGAGCCACATCTGATTGGATGGCTAGCACTCAGAATTAAATGCAAAAAGAAATTATTGGTACAGATTAGAAATCTTCAGGCCTTTGACTCATCTCAAACTGGCAACAGAATGATCAGAAGAGTGGGCGATCACCTCATTTGCAAAAACAGTCTAGCATCTCCATGTGAAGAGACAGATAAAATCCAGCAGTTTAATTTCCGCTCAGCCTGAGCTTCATCGAAGCCATCTGGATTTCACCAAACTCTACAATACTTGGACAGGATACAGGGGGTGACCACACTGAAAAGGTGGTTTGAGGCTTTGTATGTAGCGTAGTGTAAAGAAGACTGACTTCTATTTTAGCTGTAAAATCAGGAATGTCTCTTAAAGGAGTCTCATACAATTACCATGACTAGAACACTTCTAATAACCCATTACAATATACGGACAAGAATTGGTTGGAACTCATTAATCAGGCTGATGACATGCATTTACTGCTGTAGTGCCGTATCTACCCAAAGACTGTTTAGCTCTGTGCTTAACATCTATACCAAAAAATACCCGTTTAGATTTACAGGAGATGTGTTTTTTCCTAATTTTAGCAGAAGGGGTTTTTACTGACTCTGAAATTGCTTTTCTTTTCCCCCTTTCCTTTTGTCTTTAGGAGAATACTTCCTGGTACCGTGTTTTATAGCAGCAGGGACTTTAATAGGCTAAGCTGGTTATGTTTGCACACTTAATGAAAAGGAACTTAATTTCTTCTGGCATGTTAAAAATCAAGCAAGACACTGCGCAACTTGTAGGCATATTTAGTTTGTATTTTTCAATACTTGTAGCCTCTAGCCTTACGTTCTCTCTTTTTTTTATTACACTAGGGAAAATGAATGCTGCACAAGAGACTATTAAATAAGTTAATATCTGTCAAGGCTTAGAGTGAATTTCCATTTTTGTAAGTGGCATTGTTATTGTATATCACATTTGACTGCAAATGCTTCCTGGCTTATCTCCAATTTGAAAGCTGATATTGCAGTCGATATTAACTGGCCCCTATTAACTAGCAGTCAGGAAAGAGGAGAATTATGCCTGTGCTTTAGGAAGGGGTGTTTAAGTCACAGGACTTAAGAATGTAAATTACTTTAAACACACACTTCATTTGTCATTCTGAGTAAAGATGTTTGCTTGAGTCAGGATCCAAGTGGGACATCTAGTTAAATATCTTTCTACTCTGAGAAAAGAATCCCTCAACGTATTCATTGTCTATTTTAAAGCCTGTGTGATGAAGATTATAAAGTCTTTTACAGAGAGATTCTTGCTTTATTGTATTCTGCTTATAAGCAAAGAAACACCCACAGAACTAGAATACCCCTGTGGAGGTTTACAAACAAATATATTAGCCTAGCCTTGTTCATCTGCTTTTACCGGTGGTTGAAAGTGAGAATAAGCCTTAGCAGTAGAGACACCCCCAATTTCAAGTGGCAAAACGCTTGAAAAACCTCACGCTAAATTTTCAAGTTGAAACTATCAACGGATTGTTTCATCAGACTACATATTAAAAAGGAAGTAAACAGGTTGAATTTCTGTTTTTCCAGGGATTAAGAACGCTCTAAGACCAAACCCAAGGCCAGAGTCCATCCCTTTGTGTTGAGTTGCAGATTCTCTTCGTTGGTTAATCCCTTAGAAAGGGTAGGGTTGATGGGCTTTTGCTATGAATTCTTTTCGATTTCTTGCAATTTAAAATAGAATAAAAATAGATAAACATTGCTAATTACATTTATATTATGCATTTAAAAATTAATTGAAAGACACAAATGGTTTTATGCAGTGGTATGGAAATCAGAAAACTCTTCAAAGTTTGAAACCCTCTTACAGCCTTTTATCCTGCTTACAAACTCAAAAATATATACTTGCAGGTTGATAACTCCATAGAACACCTGGAGGTTTTAAAGATAAAGTGTTTCTGCTCAAAACTGATTTTGTGGGGAAAATTTAAACATTAAAATTTAAACACCTGTCTGTGTATGGTGTAATATTAAAAAATATTTTATTTCCTTTAGAATATCTTATTCATGGACGTAACAATAAAGACTGAACTTGATAAGTCTAAAAGTCTCTTCCTTCTAGGACATATATTTTGTTTCGTCTTGTCCCTTCCTTCTGATGTCCAGCTAACTGTACTTAATTTATAGTCAGCAAGAACAAAACACTATGCTGAGTATCTGTAATCAAAAATGAGCCTTATTAAGCAACAAGCAAATAACTGCTGCAAGAATAAACATTCTGAAATGTATCTGCACTTAGAAGCTCTGATCAGTTTCATTAAGTACTGAATTGTCCCTTTTTCAGTACTGAAGACAATAGAATTAGTCCAGCTTTGCAGTATCACCACCAGCAAACTATTCTCATTTTAGTTTTGCAAAAACCCTCTGTCAAAAATATTATCCTGTTGAGTGTTATGTTGACTACCCACTTTTGAAAATTATACTGAATCTGGATCAATTTTACGACATAGAAAGAATGTGGACAAAATGGCAGGAAAACAGTGCTCCAAAGCAATCTTCCCTGTAAAAGTCTACAACATTCGGACATTGATCTTGCCAGAAAGCTGCTAATCCATTTTTGTGTGTGTGTTTAACGCTTTTTTTCTTAAGCCCAAATATATTTTAAAAAATCATTGCTCATCTTTAGTCCTTACAGCACTTTCCTGTTTGGAAACATTCCAAACTACTTTTTTTTTAAACATATTTTCTGTTTTCCTTATAGCTTTCAAATAAGCCAAACTCCAAACATTCCAGATTTTCTGCTTTATTTTCTCTTGTACATTGCCTATGATGAGGATGCCTAGAACTGATGATGAATTGCCAGAAAGCCCCAGGAAAGCACCAAGCAGGGGCTTTGAATACTTACCAGTCCCACTCAAATCAAATATACTGCAAGACACGAACTGCTTAGTTCTCCTGTAAGCGTTAGTCCTGCTGTATTCCAGATAAGAATAGAAATGCTCAGATTGCCTTGTTTTCATTGAATACTGAAAGAAACATTTATAGGATGTCTTATTCTTCATATTGTCACTATTCTGTTTTCTTATGTGTGTATATGTTCTCTTAAGATGTGTTTTAATCATAATAGATAAGCTTTCCTTCCATTATTTGCAACTTTTGCTCTAAGACTTCTTAGAAAGAGGCTTCATTTTTAAATAAAAATAAATAAATAGAGGAGGAGGAGAACATTTTACTGTTCATACAAAAAGATTCATTTTTGCAGTTCCAGCTATTTAGGAAAAGTAAGTTCGAGACTCCTCCTTTTTTTCAGAATTTTCTCCCAACAGTGAGGTTTTTCATATTTGTTTTTGCTAAATTACCCTTCTTGGTGTGTATATTAATTACAGATCAGGGCTGCTCAGTCTGCTTGTCTGGACAGGCTGCAAAAGAACCAATAGAAATCAACCTGAAGACAGTAAGTTGAGCACTCCAGCAATTTAGGAAAGGCCAACAGATAATAAGAGGGAGTGAACATGAAAGCTAACAACCACCGTGCTTGTTGTTGGAAACTGAAATATAGGAAAATAAAAATAAAAAGACATTTATTGTATAGAATTAAATTTGTCAAAATGAATAGTGACAAAAGCTAAGACAGATAACTATTACCAAAGCTAATTCACTTATTTAACCAAAGTGCATCCTGAAATCTTTCTTTGTAAGCAATAGCACTCTTATCAAATACTGTAAGTATAGGTCTAATTTATACAAGTTACTGATTTAATGTTATTTGAAACTCAAATTCTGGTAGCAAACTATACTAATTCCTTTCATATGACACTTCTAGTGACATCTTAAATCTTAATGTTGTGTGGGATTTCTGAGCTGCTGAATGGTCTTCAGGACATGCATGCCTCTAGGTACTAGAAATCTTTGTGCACCAATTTCCCTCCATACTTCACGTTTTATGAGTGTTAATTAGTTTTCAGGTGAACTCAAGAGCCCATTCATTGCTGTATCTAGGCCATAAAATTTCAGACCCTGGCCAACCCATAATGATTTAAGACCTATGTAATTGCAATTTTATTTATTTATTTAGAATGGATAGATTGGAAGAATGTGAGGATATACCATGGTGGAAGTTTCTGCATTCAGGAGGCAAAAGTAGTGAGGGCATAATTTCTGGGGACAAAAGCCAGATCCCTGCAGCGCGCTCAGCCTGCTTTTCAGACTTTGCACACGCTGTTCCCAGCAATCTCAGTGTGGTAGGACTTACCAAGGGACTTTTAAATTTAAGAGTCATTTTCAACAGCAGCCCAGCCTAGTCCCTGAAAAAAAGGGCCTGGTGTGAAGTTCAGGAAGCAACCAAGTGCTGAACAGAGAGGCACAGAGGCAAGGAGGAGCTGTGAGTTCTGAGGTGAGCCATGGGGAAAAATGAGGCTCCTCAAGCAAGAGTGGAGAATGGAAATAGAGCAGGCACTTCAGAGATAACAAGAAGGTGGTGGGATTGACAGCAAGGAGAGGAAGATAAGCTTTTCATGGTCTTTTGCAGCTTTTCTAGTTTTCCAAGTATGTTTTTCAGAGTTGAACTCCATGTCAACAGACTTCAAGAATATCTTGTTGTGGTATACGCATCAGTGGTGCAGTTAACTATCATTCACTGTTCTTTTGCCATTGCCCTTACAACCTCAATATACACACAGCTTTTTTTTTTTTTTTTTCCCACCAAAAATATCCCATCTGAGGGGAAAAAAAAAAATCTAATACCTCAAAAAACCAAAACAAGAATCCCAAACCCACTGAACAAAACAGCCTGAAAAATTCTTACATTCCTCTTACATCTGCTTCCACAGGCTAGTCCCCAAAGAAAAAGATATAGCACAAATTAAATCTGAATTTTGGAGCAGGCTTTTGATCAACTAATTTTGGAACCTCTGGGACACGCTAAAAATTATCATTTCATTTTTGTTTAGAGACCAGCAGCTGACTATTTTGCTGCTTCTTGGCTTTGTCATCTCTTGCATTTTGTTAGGACCAATTATAACATAACTGGTAGTGTAAACAGGGTAACATGATTGTTTATTAATGAAGAGAGTGGTTTTATTGCTGAAAGAAGAAAAAAAAGTTTATTTAAATTCTAGCTATCATCACTATCTATCTTTTTCAAAGGGAAAGCAGCCCAGAATATCAAGATAAAGGGGACTTCATATCTCCATGGCATCATTTCACTAACATTTGTAAAAACGAATGAACAGGTTAACAGAGCTTTCTCTAACTTCACCCAAATTGATTGAACTGATTCACTGTTTTATTTCCTTGAGCATATAGCCAATAATTAAGGAAGATTTAGCTAAATCCAGAATTGTTAAGACTACTGGGAAATATTTTGAGAAAGCAAGCTGCACATCTGTCATTACCCATAATTTGGAACCCCTGAGTCAGATTTAATCTTAACTAATTTTTTTTTTAATATAGCACTGTTTATCAAAAGATAAAACTTGTCCAAAATATAAGCTGAAGCTTAATGAACTCTTCTTATAGTCACTTCTGAATCGTCACTTCTTTTTGTATTATGGTAGTGAGTAACAGCTTTGAATGGGGCCCTGCAGCATAAAACACCAAGACTTTAATATTGTTCATCAGGAGATTCATGTCACTCTGGAAGAAGTTACCAATTGGAGCTTTTGTTATCCAGTACAATCACTGTAGTAGGAAACTAGTAGACTTGAAATATGTTGGTCTGTGTGATCATACCTAATGGGGAAACAGGATCCAGAAAAATCTCAGTTCTAGAATTCCCCCATTACTAACAACATTCTGATTTTCTTACTGTGGTTGGCTGGAGTCCTTAAGCATTGAAATTTGCTCCTGTCTGTCTCTTTGCCAGACTATTGTGACCTGTTGCATCTGCTAAATTAATATTAGAACTATCACAAATGAAGTGTGGTCAAAAACACCATCTTAAATATACCTGGTGATTAATTGTTTGCCATCAGCTATTGCTATCAAGAGTGCCTTAGGTGTTATCTATTATGTACTAGTTACCTTAACTATGAGTCTCTATTACTTTTTATAATTAGTATCTCTTATTAGTAATTTTAATAATTCATCTGCTTTGGAGGGTGAGGATAGGCTTTAAATCTCAATTCCCTCCACATCCAGGTGTCCATAACCTTCTGTCTGCTGCTGGATTTTAATGCCACTGTAGTTTTAGAGGAAACTTTTCTGGTATTTTGGATTTAGAGCTTTTCTTGGGGGTTGGAACTAGGTGATCTTTAAGGTCCCTTCTAACCCAAACCATCTCAAACCAGATTAAATCTATAATCTCAAACATAATTTATAAATTTGCTTTACATTTAAAAAAAATTGTATTTTAAAAATGATCGCTCTTTCAAGACTTCTGTATTATCTAGATCTAAATCTGGACATTAAAAACTTAATTTGAAATGAAAGTCATATGTAAGTCAAATGGAAGCACAGGAATGCAAATCAGTTTCTATTCCAAACTTTCAGAACCCAAGGATAAGAAAGTAAAACATGAGGTTTTGCTTTGGGACCTCTTTTGAAGCATCACTGGAGTAACTTAGTGGAATAAACCTAAATACTTATGCTTTTTCTGAAACATATGTATGCCTTCAGAAACTGAATTATGTTTCAAAAGTTTGGAAAAATATGCTTTTGACACGTAACTACTAGAAATCCGGAACGCTATCTCTTTAAGTATAAAAAGTATAAAGGCCAAGGTCTCAAGCAGAAAGGAACTACCAAAATGCACTTTGCTGATGACAATTAGCATAAAGCATTGCAGAGATGGCTCTTGTCCAGAATTTCAGGAACACCTGAAGACGGCTATATTCTGGCTACAGATGTGTCATACAGAATGAAATAGATACTCCTGAGAAGCTTGTTAATTTATTTAGAAATAGTAACATTTCTCCAGACTATTTCCAGTACAACTTCTCAAAGCTAGTGATTAGGCAGAATGCCTTTTATTAGATTTTTTGATGGTCTAGGGTGACACTATGTGGCTAATCCGAGCACTAAAATATCAATTCCAAGTTATCTCTTGGAATAACTCAGAATGAATCTGATCTAATCTCTTAATTCTAATGTTAAACCCGCAAGGTTAGAGCATATCAGGTTTTATGAATAAGTCATATGAAGTAGTGAGCATATCTGAACATTTTATTCTTAACTGTAGCCTTCGCAGAGAATCACTTGACATAAATACATGCAACAATGAAAGACGTGCTCACACTGAAAGTATATATACTCTGCCTTAAAAGAGATAGAAGAGTTAGCCTCCGGTTTAACCCTTTCAGAAAGAGAGAAAAATATTTGTAGAATTTCTTTGATACTGTCCTCATCTGTGTTTTCCTAAGGCTATTAGGAAACAAACAGCAGACAATATTCCTAATCCAACATCTTGATCTCTTTCCTGGTAGTTTGAACTTCATTTTGTTTTCTTTGTCACCCCCAACCCCACTTTCCCCCTTCCTGGAATGACTGCTTCTGAATCATCCATGTATATACTCACAGTTTAATTCTGCAAATAATGCCAGACCTGTATATTTGCATGGATACTTGTCAAACTTCTTTATCCCTACGGTTCATATTTGTGAACACAATTCCACAGATTTCAACAAAGCTTCACCAGTTTTACCTCTTAACAATTCAAAGTCATCAGCTTATGATGTCCTTTCCTTGTCCAAGGAAAACTCCCTTTATATGAGTCGTCATTGAATGCAGAGCGGCAGCCATAAGCTTTTAATACTTTAAATATACCAGTTCCTGTTTAAAGCTTTTCAGCATGTACCAGCACATCATCTGGGAAAAACAGTCCGAGTGTGACTTATTGTGCGGCACCCTTCAAGTGAGCATCTCAACCTGACAGATAATCATCACTTTAAATCGCCTCAGACCTTGTCTTGCTATGAAAGCAACTCTTGTCCTTCAGATGCAACTCCACTTTAAGGTATCCACTGTTAAAATTTAGGGTCAAAACCAGTTTGAGCCTGCTACAATGGCCAGGTATCACCTATTGCAGCAATGAGTAAGGACTTTCAACATTAGCTCAAGCAGTTTCATATAATCTACATAATTAGATCCCGCTCTTCCTTCCTCCCCACCTCCGTCTCTTGATTTATACTATGAGTGAGGCAATTTTAATAGTGTTTATTCTTTGATGCAATTTCCCCAAAGGCTTGCCCAGCTCTCTTCCCAATTTTCCATAGTGTTTCCCTCAGAACCAACATAAGTCTGTTTTGGATTTAGAGACCAGATTGTCCCCTCAGCTGCTGTACTTGTCCCATATTTAAACCCACAGCTGGAACAAATCTAATACTTCTGGGAATGGACCTTCCTTGTCTCTTCAGAAGTTTTTTGTATGATGCAGTTTGTGACTACAGTTCCCCGTCTCATTTTTTTCACCTTGTCAAAGACGCTGAGCAACCATAACTATCTCTCCTTCAAAGCCATGAAAGTTTTGCTGGTTAAGGATCACCAGAGGTGTTGACTCTCAAACCAGCTTTCAGTCACTTCTTTAGTTATCACTGCTGCTGTTAGAATTTCTATCCCTAGATAATATTTTTACAGCAAAACAGTTCCTTTCCAAATGATTTATTTATCCAAAGGGAATTTCTACAGTTAGTTTGCTACACGCCTTTCCTTGCATTTATTACATAGTTACATAGTAAAAGCCAACCTGACTATTTTGGTTGTCTATAACTATCACTTGAATTTTAACATTCACCCCCAAAAATAGAACTTACAAGTTGTAAGTCAACATCATATTACAATCACATTTAAGACAACCTAGCTGTTTCTAATGGGAGCTAGGGGAGGGGACAGGGAGAAGTATTGCCTAACTTTTTTGAAATAGGTCTGGTCTTGTATTTTTCTTAGTTGAGCCAAGGGATTTCTATGTATGTCATTGATCCAAGGCATAAGGAAAAAGTAGACCTCTAAAGTTTATCCCCTAAAGCTTAGCTTTCAAATCTCTGGCAGATGGGCTTTCACTAAGACAGGAAAAGATAGTCCAAATGCTATCTTAAAACAGGAAGGATTCTTTCTATCCAGTTCCCGTCAGTAGTAGCACTCCATTATGTTCCCCATTATTGTTCTAGAAATTGAGGTGATCCTGCTTAGTAGTCAGTCAGCCAGCTAGAATTTTCATTTAATCCATTTCTGTAGTCAAGGAAATGTACTTTACAGAGCTTAATAGTGTTCAGTTTCCATCTTCCCCACAAACGGACATTATTGCTATTGTAAGGCTAAGTAAATTGATCAATAGTCAGTTTCTCTTTCAAGTCATTATCATCTGGTTGACAGCCTCTGCTAGAATTTTTCTTCTCACCATCTACAGCCAATCCATGTACTCACCACCTACATTGATGGCAGTCTGCTCAACGGCATTTCAAGTCCTAGAACTAAATGTAGCTAATTCAGGCTTTTTTCTGGATGCACGTTGCACTGCATTTTTAGAGCTTCAAATTTAAGCTGTATGCTAGAAGCCAAACCATTTGTTATCCTAAATTTTCACATGGACTATATCACTAATGAGATATGTACCCTATTGAGTTTTCCCCTAGAAGGAAGCTGTATTGTCCCTCTGCTTCCTTGTCACAATGGTTTCAGCCAACTATTCCACAGAGTAACCATATTGCTTTTTTAAAGGTATGAAATCAGAACTGTAGCTATTAAATAAAACTTTGACAATCTGTATAACTAGTGGGTAGATTTGAAGGTCTGCATTTAAAAATATGATAAGAAAATACAATGAAAAGATGATCAGAAGAGAGCCAATCTGTTTAAATGATTAGAAATTAATTTAGACCTGCTGGAGGGTATGTTATTCCCCTACTTTGAAAGAGATCAGAAGGGTTCCTACTCAGAGCTCGTAGCTCCATTTATATGATATGTAGAAGCATTGCATTCTTGTACCTGGGGCACAAAATTCTGGCTACAGGAACTCAATTTAGAAGTCTTGGGTCCCATACGCTGTGCAAGCCAGTAAAGAATTCTACACCTTGACAAAGAACCTTTGCCTCCACAACTTGCAGCTTCCCAAACTTCTCAGTCCATCCTCCTTGTCATGCCTCTGACTGTTCTTCTGTCATCTGTCCTATGCATTTCCTGGAGGAGTAACAGAATTCCCTCCTCTGGAGAAGTGTTTGTAATACGTACTATGCTTATCTATGCTACCGGCAGATCCAGTGCTCCTGCAGAAGACTGGGTCATACACAGGAATTGCTGGATCTGAAAAAGATCAGTCTTTCAGCTCTATAAAAATAAGAATGAAGTGATGAACTTACTTGTTTGTCTTTTCTATCCTCAAGATGGATAATTTAATGAATTTTTATGGAGAAAAGGTTTAAGTATTATTTCTAAAGATTTAAAATTATATTACTCAGTCATTGGACTATTATCAAGCTTTTCTACAGCCATATTTAAGCCAGATGGAAAAAAAAGAATCCCCCAAAAAGAAGAAAATCAAAGAAATTTCTATCACCATCTGCACTGCTATTGAGCATGCTTTGCTTGAGTTTTTTTTAAAACAAACAACCCCCACAGCCCCCTTCTGAATAGGTGTATAATCTAATGGTCTAATTCTTCCTTGTTTTATTTTTATAATCCAGCTGCCAAAACCAAAAATGCCAACAACAGCAATTTAAAAAGAAAAAAAAAAAAAAAACCAACTAAAACCCAACGAAACACAGGTAAAAGGAAAGGAAAAAAAATTAAAAGTTATCAGAAAACAAAAGCAATTCTTAGAAATAGTTTTCCCTTTCAATCAGAATAACTTAAAATATAAGGGGCTGCTTCAAAACTCAGCAGTTTTCTGGGAATTATTGAAGCTTGAAGAGAGTGTTTCAAGCGATAATCTGCTATTTTCATGGTGGTAGAGGACTGAAGAAAATGATGTTAATGAGATTCCATTCTAATGTTGTATGTCTTTTATAGCTGTATTTTAATCTATACTGAGGGCATTGAGAATGGGTGAATGAACACAATTTCTATTCCATAGAAATAAAAATTCATTTTGAAGATGAAGTTTAGATAATTTGAAATTACTTATTCTCCATATAAAAGTGCTGATGTGGTGGAAGTAACTGTTATGTGTAGGGTATCCATTAAACCTGCAGAGGAAAAAACAGCTATATTTGCACTTTGGTGACAATATGCAGTAGTGTGGTGCAGTGTGGGCTGTAGGATATGTGGAGAGTTGAGCCCTACTGATTTTATACTCTTGCCCTCTATTGTTATACATAACACGTTCTTCAGATCTGAGTTGTATCAACTGTATTTTCAACTCAATTTGAAAGAGAGTATTTCTTATAGCATGGACCATTAACATTGTCGAGAATGCTCTCTCCCCACATTGCTGCTGCAATCAGAGGATTGCGTCTGCATCATGAAAACTGAGTATGGGGAATCATTACAATTATTATCACATGCATTACCATAGTCCCTAGATCCTAGAGCATTCAGGCTGTGTTATACTGTACACTACTTAAAACAAAAGCAGCTTACGAATTTTCAAATTACATCACTCAGGCATTGTTCTTCCAATGCAGCATAACGTTTTTCTCCTGTCACCCTCAAAGACAAAGCACAGGCTTTCTATAACATAAGAAAATCCAAATCTTGAGATTCTAAAAAGCCTGTTCTAATTCATATTCTGTCCAGTGTCTCTTCTGTCATCCCTCTGCGGCAACCGTTTCTCTGTATAGATGTGTTATGGAGGTTAATGGATATTTTACAAATCTGACAGGTTTACAAGCCTTTGTGTGACACTGTACATGTACAATATCACTTTTTTCAATGAGAAACCTCTGAGGGTTTGTCAGAGATTGTAGGGACAAGAACAGATCACCATAGTTTTTGGAAATGTAACACTGCTATTTGTTTTTTCAGCTTTCCATATCAAAAAGCGCATCTGTGTACTCTGACTGGAAATTAGCTATTTTTTATTCAAAAACCTGTTCCTGGCATTTCCCTATGTCTGAAACCAAAATATATTAATCTTGTGGCAATAATTCATTGCATTGCTGTAGGATTACCTCAACCTTTAATGCCACAAGAAGCACATAAAAATGAGTTGCATACTCTCTTAATTTCAGTATTATAATATGAAAAATAGATCGAAAAACCTAACACAGAAGTTACTCTAAGAAACAGAATATGATGTGATAGATTGAATTTGAAAATTATCACTGCAAGGGGAAATGGAGATCCTCTATGTAAGAGGAGGTTCTAAAAAAAAAAAAAAAAAAAAAAAAAAAACAACAACAAAACCAAAACCACCAAAACAAACAAACAATCAAAAAACCTCCAGTGTCTTAAAGCTAAAACAACACATTAGTGTCCTTTCTCTGCATGAACAGATTTTACAATATTTAACAGCAATACTACACATGCTACTGCTTTCATCGTCATTTCTTCAGATAGGTAGATTAAGGTTAAGCACAAGAATGAGCAGTAAGAGAGTCTGATGGAGTTTAGTTTTTTCAATAGATTTTAAGATGTATCAGAAGGATCTTTCAGATTTGATTGATTTCCAGTGTAGGCAATTCCTATCTTAATTCTGCCTCCTTATTTAGACAGCAATACATGATAAGATTAATTTATGCCTTGCTTATAATCAAGGATTGTTTTAATCACAGAACATGGCTTCTCACACTGAGATACTCTGTGCTTCCACTTCAGTGGAGATATCCTAAAAAGCAGACAACTACAAAATTAACATACAAGTCCATAGTTCTTGCACCCTTAATTTGCCTTCTGTCTATCAAGCAACGCACAAAATTACCGATAGCCACTGATAGCACTAATGAGAAAGCTTATGCTTGGATGAACTCACAGCAGGGAAGAGATGGCTACTGAAATAAGTAAGAGATGTCTGTGGTTGACCAGTTGAAATGTGAAATAAAAAGTGATAGTAACCGCGAGATACTGAAAACTAGAGAACAATGTATTAAAATGCAGAACGCAGTAGTTTTTCATTAATTTTAGAAATTACTTCAGTTATAGGTCTCCAAGTGAAATTTCAAAACATAACCAATTAGAACAGAAGTGAGAAGCAATGCCAACAAATTAAATTGTATTCCAAAGCACTGAAATCATTTGTGTGGATCTGGACTAGGAGGTTGTAAATGCCCCTCGTGGCCATCAAAGTTAATGACTATTTTGGGATGAGACAGTAAAAGCGGTATTTCCTCAGTGGAGCCCAAATCTTAAGAAAGTTTCTGAAGTCTCTAATGACAAGCAGCAGAATAAGAGACGAGCAAAAAGAGCAAGAATATGATAGCCTATAAATCAAAGCAAGAGTGGGAGGGGTGTCTATTGATGCAGTAGACCACACTTACTAACTTCACCAGGAACACTACATTAGTCTCTTCCAAACTCACTTTGTAACACACTGCAGGTCAAAACAATCTTGAGAGACATAATATTTGAACAGAAATTAATTACTCCACCGAGCCTTTCCAAGAAATAAAATGTTGTACACTTTCCTTTACCATATTCTCAACTCATTAACTTTACCTTGTCAGCAAACCAGTGCATAGCTGTTCAAGCTGATTTGTCCCATAACACCATCTCACAGCAGAATTCTTCTCCCCTGCTTCCCTCATGAAGTATTCTCCTCTGTTAATGTGCTTGTCTGCTATTACATCAATGCTTCATCTCGAGTAGCTCACACACCTGCAGCTACTACGTCTATTCAAGCTGACCTTCAATTTTTGGTGGGTTTGACGCTCATTATATCTGCAAATTAGATAAATCTGTGATACTTAGTAGTGGAAATACTATAGCTCAGAGCTTTGATTTTAATAATTGCTCAGATACATAGGGCTGTTAACAACATTAAACTTTCCGGATACCTAGTACTTTTGCAGAATAGGACTTAAAAAGATTTCCTTTTTGCACCAGCTGTTTTTGGTGGTTTGCAAATGCCAGCAGTCCTCTCATTACAAGATTTCAAACACTTGTACTTTTTGGCTTAGCCTGTAGTTCAGCTTCAGCCACTCAAATCTTGAAAAAGTTCCTAATAGATGTTAGCTACATTTTTCTTCTAAAAAAAATGAACCTTTTTTATGTGAGAAGACTGTTGTTTATACTAGAAGAAAAATCTGCTTTTCAATTTTGCAAGCTTAATAACCATGGTAAAACTGTATGTATTGTAAGGAAGGACAAGTGCACTAGTTTCGTTCTTAGTTTGGTATGACTGCTTGCAAGTAGTCTTTGAAATTAGAAACTCCATGAAGATGTTATTAAAAAAAGACTTCTCAGAAATAAAAAAAAAGGAGAGAGAACTATGTTTTAAAGAAAATTAATTTTCAAATAAAGCTTAGAGTTTTGATTTTTTTTTAAGAAAACATGCATATTATTTTAGTAACTATATAGAATTTTGTTACTATTTACTAATATCATCTCAATTGAATTTTTCACAAGGTGTTCTTCGTGTGACATTTTCAAAGCTCATTTTCATAGGGCCATAGTAATGAGAACAAATGGAGTGAGTTGTACTGACTTTTCTGCCATGCTGACACGATTTAGTTGCAGCCTTAAGAACAAATACAATATTTTGTTAAAGCTGCTACCATGGTAAAAGCAGGATTTCTTCTCCTCTCCTTTGTGATAATGCCTGCAGAGTCTTAACATGAAAAGTACATGTTTTGTGAGCCCAAGGTAATTCAGTGACTAGTTGCTATTATCTATTATTATTTTTCTACTTTAATAACATATTGTCAATGATGTTTTGTGGAACTAATTTATAAGGAGAGATCATTCAGTATGATGTTTAACTGAGTTCCTCACCAAATCCAAGATCGCTGGGGAACCTGGAGAAAGTTTCTTTTGACTTTTTTTATAAAGATGCTGTTTGTACAATGTAGCATGTGCATTACATGAAATACTGAACAAAGGAATCTCAAATTGTAACTACAGTTTCATCCCACCTCAGGATTCAAGAATACAAATGACCACTTAAATACGGCAAGACTGCTGGGGTTCTCCATTGACAAAGAATGTAAATCTTAAGCAAATGTTTTATTGACTATAACTGGGCAGCAAAGTATTCCACTGGTGTACGGCAATTCAAAATTGTATCAGCTATTATTTTTAGTGACTGAAGGGATGGCAGATTTCCACTCTGCTGTACTAGCTCACTGTTAGCATAAGGATGCTCTGTCAGTGGCATATGACAGATAAGCCTGCAGATTTTCAAGAACAAAATGTACTGGCAGCATCAGATGGGCAGGAACACCGAGAAGACAAAATGCTTTGTCATTATTAGGTAGTGCTTCTATCCTTAAACATGAAAATGAAAAGAAAGGCAATTGAATCATCTCTACAACATACTCATCCAATGTGGTTTTTCTCTGTGTTTTCTCATACAGTGAAAATACAATTTATATCCAGGAGTCATGGGATATCGGAGGCTATTGACATTAATACAAGGAAATAGGTAAAAAGGCATATTTCACTAAGACCATTTTTATCACCTCAGGCTAATAGGTAATAGCACAGAAAATGTAATAGAAAAATACTGAAAATATCCATATCCTCACAAGTGGCGAAAATAAAATAATAAAACCAACTAGAAGTGATTTTAATTCTTGATGGTAGATTAAACTCCACCAAAAAGGAACATATGTATATCAGAAATGGCTTCCCTAGATATAGCCAACATTGTACATCCTACAGCTCTGTAAAGAGGTCAGTCTCCCCAGCCTCACTCATACTTTCAGTAAGAATGTCAGCTAATGTGAAGCGTGATGGTATTTTGTCAGATGCAAGCATCTGTCTGGCAGAACATCACCTTGCTTTACAGCAGCCACTGAGCAGATGCTAGTGACTCTGCATTTTTGCTTCTGAAACCATAATTCTCTATGATGGCTTGGTACCTTAGTGGTAAGACAGAAAGACAGTCAAAAGCACCGACTGCTCTGTCTGGGGGGGTTGGGAGCTCTAGAGACATCTGTTCAATCCCCTTTGTTGTAGGCTTGGTAGAACAGTCCTTTTAATCTGAAACAATTGTGGCTCGATTCTCTGATCAGTTGCTGCTGCTGCTTCTCTGCCACAGCACTAGCCCCCACCAAATCAGATGGTGACACCAGTCATGGAACTGGCTAGAAAGCAACTGAAATTATCCAGCAACAATAAAAAAAAATAAGATAGCAGTCTGTTCCAGACCATGTAACTACATAAACACTAGTGCTGGCACATAAGACAGTGCATGATGCTGTTTGGTGGAACAGCAAGTTTATCATAGGTAGCCGTGTAATAGTGTTAAGCATTTGGCATGTTCATTTGTGACAGAAAGCATTCTATTTGATTCAGTTACTTCCCGAACATAAAGCACTATTTATGTGCACAATGACAGGCAGCAGTGTTCTATAATTCCTGCAATCATTGTCTTTTATAGAAGAATTCCAAAATAGGTCAAATTAACAATTAATTATATATATGCAAAGTAAGCATAAGAAAGCTTTCCTCGTTGACATGCTTTGATGAGAAAGTATTGGTAACTTGCTCATGTGATTTGCCATCAAGTAATGTTTATCTTATTTTCTTTAATCGTATTAGAAAAAAATTTAAAATGCCTCCTGTGAAACTTTAATCTGAAATAATTTTTAATAACCCACTGATGAAAGCACTAGCAGGCTTTACAAATACATTTAGGGTCATCTTAAAGAGATGCCATAAATGTTCTATAAAGTTTTTTCAAGAAAGCTTGATAACTTGTTTTTCTATTTTCATAATCATTGACTACCTTGTAAAAACTAAAGTAATTTCATTGGCTATGCACCAACACTGCTTATACCAGCTCAAGTCCTAATGATTCTTAAGTGCACACACGTAAGGGGTAGAGGGAGGTGCTTTGTAATTTGCTTGAAAAATGAACAAATCCATCACAGACAGAATTAAGTGAAGTACGTTCCCTCACTTGGAATTTAACACTTCGGTTGGTACCAGGGAAACATGGTCTCCCAGATACACAGATAAGGTATATTTGAACATATGGGAGAAAATGTTGTTGTAAATATTTCCTTTGATTTGTGTTTTTCAAGTCTGCTTTGTTTAATAAATAAGTTGCTTAATCACACTTCTCTTCAGTTTCCATCAGGTTAGATCATAATATGCCTGTTAGAACCTGTTTGTAGAAAGAAAAACAAAATCAGATATTTTTCTGTCTTATTCAGTACCTTTTATATCAATGCGTTGGTGAACAAAACTGTGCATTACCTGAACACACTTCATTTACTGATAAAATCAGAAATATGGATTTGTAGTTTATAATCCAGGGCAATTTACATGTGCAAACTAGTCCTGATCTGGCCACGAATAGATTCTATTGTGTACTTGTTTTATTACGTTTTATTATGTCAATGTCTCACACTGCTGCAGGAATACAAACATAAATATCTATTGCTTACCTTTTTGTGGTTCCTCAAAAGCATCTATGACAATTACTGTAATACCAACAGGACATTTGAAGGGTTGAACCCTGGTTCTCTTGCAGCCTTTGTACATGGTACGCTACTACACTGAAGTGTACCAATAACACAAATTGTGTCCTTTATTTTTGTATCATGGAATGATACAAAAAATGAAGTTGGAAAGGCATGCTGGAGGTCATCTACTTTTGGTCAAACTTCTGATCAGAGAGACGTCAGGTTTGGGGTAACAGTTGAGCAAGAATTTTGTAAATCTGTGTTTTCCAGCTGGAGGTCTAGACTTCACTTTGCGAACCTCAGCCTATTTGTGAACTTGGACTTTAGTTGGAAAAGACTGGTAGACAAAGAATTCTATTTGAGTATTTCTTGTATTAGAACTCAATGCCTAGATCAAGCCAATAATAAGCAATCAGGATTTTATTTCATTTCAGTATAGCGAATTATATATGCACCTGCATTTCCTTCCTCTTTCTTCCTACTTTTCTCTTTTTGCCTCTCCTTCATCCAGTATTTATGAAGCATTTCCCCCATACCTTATCAGTACAGCATCTCATAACAAATACATATAGTGGCATTTAGTGTAGCATCAGAATACATGATCAGCTCCTGATTTTTCTATCTAGGCACGCATGAGTACTCCCGTCTTCTTAGCAGTATATTTAGTATGGGTAAAGGAATAATAGCAAGAATAAAACCAGGCATTCTTCTTTTGAATCAGGATATCAGTCTTAGTTCGCTGTGATGGACTACAAACTTCAAATACTATGTGCCTTTCTGAATCTTCAATTTGATGCAAAGAATAGGAAGTTAGCGTAGTGGGGAATTTAATCCCCGTTATTCTTCTAAATTTACATGTACAGCTCACATCCATGCAGTGCTCAGAAAGTATTTCACAAACCCTCTTGAAAAGGTGCAACTAATAAAATAGATCTCTGAGGCTGACAGGAAATTAATATACACACAGTGCTTAAAATATACTGAACAATCCCAGTCCTCTTTCTTATGAACACCTCAACACATGCATATGTTTTTGCAGAGATGAAGAGTCCTGACAAAAGCACTTGGACTGAGGCTGTGAATAAAGTTATGTGCCTAATTGGTGACAGAAAATTAAAAAGATTTTCAGATTGTTACATAAACTGAGCTGACAAAATCAAAGCAGAAAACAGTTTAATTCCAAAGCAGTTGTAAAGCTCAATTAATCCAAGAAATGTGCTAACTAACAACTGTTTTCCATAGGGGGGGTTTCAAATTTACTGTGTTGAATACATTTTTATATATTGGTAACTTTTCTCCCAGTGTAGTACCGTTTCATTGTCATTTTGGCCACTATCAAATATTTCTTGTCATACAGAATTTGTGGGTAAAAACTTGAAATCTAGTTGAGAAGACAGGAAAATCTGTCATTTGAAAAAAATTACCTTTAAAAATGAGATCATATGACAGTTACTCACCTCACACCTTGTGTGAGAAGTTCAGCTTGTTATGTCTGTTAGCCTAACTTCTAAACCTTGCACTTGCTAGTGCAAATAATACTGTATGATTGCAGGCTGTATCGCAATTTATGGAACAACTGCATCAGCCTAAGCTGAAAAAAAAGGAGGAACTTCTGGGCTGAGAGTCTGAGCACCAGGATGGGAATTCCCTCATTTTTCCCTGGTACTGCATATGCACAGTTTTTAAGGTTTTAAGTAGCAGGACATGAGTCCTGGACTGAACTCCCCAGTTCTAGAAGGTTTCCAAGATCATTTTTCTGATTGTCACAGAAGGAGAAAGAGATGAAAAATATATATAAATGGAGGGATAGATCATATGGGTCAAAGTGGCAGGAAAACAGACTCCAGTGTCTGTTGGTCTTAGGACCAAGATTAAACTAATTGTTTTATATGCGACTTCACAGGGGCTTCATCCATTTTACTTATTCTGTATTGACTTCACTGCAGCATTTGCATCAGCCATTCCCACCACCATAGCAGGGACCAAGTTCTCTTTCTAGGCATTACACTGACCCATAGCCAGACAGCAATTAAAAGCACTCTGGGCTGACTCATGGCCTGGGTGTAATGAAAGTGTAACCCCTGACTGGTGAGCAGGCTTCTTACTGCCAATCCAGAAGATCTACATACACCTTTACATCAAAATATCTCAGTGGGAATGCAGAGCTAGATCTAATGACTTCAGGTGAAAATAAAGAAAGCTGTTACGTTCAGACCATTATTGTTCATGCTGCTTTGTGAATTTATTTCTTTAAATTTTCCACTTGTGCTCCTGCCAAGAGAGATCTATTAGACAGAAAGCAGCAAGAGTAAAACTTTATCATTTTGTTTCAAACTATAAAATAATTTACATCACATATTTTACTTACTTTTCTCTTTTTTTTTTTTTTTTTGAAACCACAAACATTCCAGCATCACACTGTAGGAATAAGAATAACAATAGAAAGCATAACCTTTTGCATAGTATTAAATGAACAGACAGAGTAAGTTCTTTATTTACAATTATTGTCTAGATAAAAAAATTCATAAAAACAGATGAATGAACATATATTAATAACCCCTAGTGGGATGGATTGCCAATGTACCACTGTATTGTTGTCCACAAATCTCATGCTGCTAAGTACAGTACGTAGAGAGCGAGCATTTATATATTGCAGGGAATTTTAACAAACTGATCATTTTGGTTTTTGATCCATTGTTCCCATCACAGAGAGGTCAAGCAATAAAAGAAAGGAATTGTGATGCACGACTTGTAGTTGAAAGGTCATAGCTATTCTGCTTTTAAAAAAAAAAATCTATCATTTATCATATACATAAAGCACAGTCTCTGCTCACAAAAGCCCAAGTTTTCTATGCATCTCAGTTTATATATGTTTTACTATATATATACAGAATGCAGTGTTCATTTTCTTAACAGTTTTCAAGTCTGCAAATGGTACCTTAGGGAGGGCTACTCCTACAGGAAAATTTAAAAAAAAATGAAACCAAGAAAAAATATGACGAGTGTTTGAAAATAAAAAGGCAAACAGTCAGTGTTAAGATGCTGAAAGTAAATTGTTCCAGTATTAATAGCTTCTGTAGATGTTCAAGTCCAAAGCTAGAGGCTTCCCTGTAAATAGATAACACTTTTTTTCTTCTGAATATGATGTCCCAAATAGGCCATAGAAACCCAATACATGTTATACAAAGGTTAATCACCATATTTACAAAGCAAAGAACAATCCTGACTGAGTTTCAATCACTTTGTTGCTAGGAGTTAGCTAAAATAATTATGTTTTCATGCTAGCTTTTTACTGTTAAGAAACGGGTCACACTATCTGTTGAAAAGAGAGTTGTATATGCCTTCAAAGACCTGTTCTGTTGTTCAGTGAAAAGTATGGATCAGATAGCGAACTAAGAGTTTGAGCCAAAAACATTCAAGGTTCTACACAAAAGTCCGGAAGCTGGCAATTCAAGCTGATTAGAGCTTTACCTGGCTGAATAGTCTTGATGCACCCTGAAAACACTTTAGTTCAGTCTGCAGTTTGGCCATAAGTCTAATCTTGTTTTGGAGAGTTCTGGCTTGGTTTAGTTCTTGTGACTGCAGAGATGCACCACTTCATGAGCCAACTTTAAGACAACCAGTATTACCTTAACAAATCAATTTATCAAGCTAGTTTGAGAGTGTTTTTCAACACACCTGGCATAATCAATTCTGTAATTCAAAACGTCTTTTGCACTGTACAGTTATGGAAAAGATCATATGCTGAAAAGTCTCCAAGCAAACTTTATATTAAATACAAAAATTATTTATGAAAAATCTGTGATCCACAAAGTGCTTAGCATTCAAGTGGTTGACATAGCAATTACATAAGCTCATAAATTTTAAGTTATCAGGGCTGTTACCATCTTGAAAAGTGTTTTTCACCCTCCATACTGCAGGTTTTCAAAATAGCTTTCTTCGTAGAAAGCTCAAGGTAAAAATAATGTATTACTGTGATACAGTATAACTTGTGACTACAGGAAGACAAGCTTGGTTAAAAAAAAAAAAAATCACACAAAGCACATCTCAATATACAATTAATAAAGTTTCATTCAGACCTAATAGTGCACAAATTATATTTTTCTTTAAAAAAAAAAAATAAATCAAAGCAACAACCTACAGTGATTTTCATCCAAAATGCCAACAGCCCATACTTTGCAAGTAATAAGGAAATAAATGCCTAAATTACTAACTGAAAAGGATTAACACAATATATCACAATATTTTAACATTAGTTTTATCTCCATATAGACAAACCAAATATAACTTATTTTAAATTATATTTATAAACTCAACTCAGTTTCATATAATATCTCTCTAAAAATATTTTTGGAAGCCATTGCCATATGTTTAAAGAATGAAATAGCCTCCATTATTGTATGCTGCACCAAAACAAATTCAAGCAGATTACCAGAGGGGAAAAAAAAAAAAAAGAGAGAACCTGATCATTTTGATTTTTATTTGAAACAAAGGAAGCCTGTTTTACCTCCCTGTATATAGGATCACAATGCTACATCCAATGTGTTATATTTTGGCTTCTTTTGTTATTCACTAGCAGTATCTACATTATTTAACAAAAAAAAAAAAATCAGGCAGAAATCAGAACACGGTTGTAATAAAATATCCAGGGTGTGATATTACAGACGTTTTCAATGAGCTGAGCTGAGCCATTTTTATACTACTTCGGCAGGAAGTGCTTTCTTAACCCTACAAATAGTTAAGGATATTATCTACAGGTTTGTAAACAAATTACATTCTTTTTTAGGACATAAATAAGTTAAAATAGTCAGAGCAATTTGAGCAGAAACAAGGCAACATGCCAACAAAGAAACTTTATATATATATAACTATATATATAGAGATAGATATATACATATATATAATTAATTATGTATATACTTATATGTATATATCTCTATATATAGTCTCATAAATGTTTAAGTTCCTCTGTCCAACTGGTGCAAATCTACTGTGCAAGTTAAGCTTTGCAACTTCAAAAAAGTTATTTAAATTAATCTATACAATTGAGTCCATGCCACACAAGCATTTCAAAAAACTCACAGACCAGTGAATTGGATAAATAGCCTCAGAAAGAAGTCCTCTGCAGTTCCTGCTTAAGGAGGAAAAAAAAAAAAAAAAAAAAGGAAATAAAAAGAAACAAAAAGAGAGAAAGAAGGGCCAGAAGTGTACAGTACATTCATGCAGGAGGAATTTTTTTTTGTTTTTGTTTTTCTGAAAGGGAACAAGGGGGGGGTGGGTATGTAAATCAGCCATTCATTCTTTCCCCAAAACCATTGTGATCAACAATTCATTCACTTGTCTCAGAGTGAATAAGAGTTCAAACAGCTTTTCAGCCAGCAATGTTTTTAATATATATATTTATCTATTTCGGTTGCTGTGGGTTTTTTTATTTTATTTTATTTTAATTTATTTTTTTGCAGTGACCTTTTCAGCTAAAGTGATGTCTCCAGGCTATGTATTGGGCTTCCTGGACTAGAAGAGGTAGCTGATTTACTTGTATCAGTTGTAAGATTTATTCCACTGTCGATAGCACTGTTGTTCTTGTTCAGCGAAGACGGTGGACTCGAGTTTTTCTTGAGAGCAGGGTCTTCTTCTAGGTCTGTGTCATCAATGAGCGGGATGTGGGGCTGGGAATCTTCTATCCTAAATTCAGGATGAGTCATAAAGTTGTGAATAGAGGTTCTAGATTCTGGTTTTTCTAAACCTTCATAGAGAGAGCTACGGAATGCCTTCACGACGCGGATCTGGGGGGAGAAAAGGAAAGAGGCGTCAGAGGTAGCACCTTCAAAGGGCAACACTGTGTTAGAGAATACTTTGTGAAAAATGTAGCATATGGTTAGGGCAGTGCAGGCAGCTGAAGTCCATAGTCTCTGGATGTTATATGCATAAACGAGTGGCTCAGTTATGTGCATTTTGAATATCTGTATCAACTGCAATATTAAAATAAATCAAGTTTAAAGCCATCAAAGAACTGATGGGAAGTACTGGTTAAAGAAAGCGAACATCCACTCGTGTGGTACATCCCTAGTAAAAGACAAGCCATGTTAATTGTAATGCAAATGTAAAACCATGCATGTTGATAGTTTTGCAGTGAGTAAGTAGGAAGGCTTTTTTAATTAAAAAAGTCTCTTTTGTATTGTTAAAAAACCATTACACATAACATATCACACTTCACAAACAGAAAAGCACAGAACACAGACACAGTTGGATGGGTACGTATGAGACACACACAGGAGCCAAGTGTAAAAACTATAAGTAATATCAATGTTTTAAAGCAAAATCTAAATGAATGCAGCCAAGAGCACAAAAAGCCAAGCAGACAAAGTACTAAGCGTAATCATGCTACCACGGGGGGGGGTTGAGGGGGGGTGGGGGCGGAATCACAGTTACCACATGAACAGAGATAACTTGCACACAACAACTACACTTGGAAGCCTGGATAATGTGAACATAGTATTGTTGAACCAACTTTTATTTTTCCTTCATGCATATGTGAGGTAAACACTCGAGTATAGACCCACTGTTCTAGCCATTTAACTTTTTAATATATATAAAACATGTAATAAAATAATGTATTGATTGTTGGGTTGAATTGAATTACATGGTTAAACAGCAAGCTCTTTCATTTTCCGTGTCTCAGTTGTAAAACTGTAAAGTTAAATGCTGAAAGCGACACAATTTATGCCATATATGCAGTTTTAAACTAGGTCAGCTGACTTATGCTGGGGTCAATCTAATGTCATTAACCACCTGACAGTAAAAACACAGGTGAAAATAAACTACAAGACTCAGCCATTAGACTGTCAGGAACAGTGCAAATTGCTTTCCCAGTAGGAAATGAGAGGAAGAGAGTGAGGAGCATTGCAGAGTGGGGACACTAAGTCCTCGGTGGGTGGGCAAAGGGAGGAATGCTGTCTATATCCCAGTGACCTACCAGTTCTGAAAAGAAGTGAAGGGTTGTGCTGCTTTACTGGTGAAAAAAACATAACTTTCTGGAAGGGTGTGGAGGGGCAGAGAGGAAAAAACAGAATGGCAAAACGTGATCTGTTGGCAAATGTTTTATGACTAAGTATGAGTTCTATCCTTCTACTTCCATGTAGTCCATGAGCGAATTTTTAGCATTTCTCAGAGGGGAGACCAAAACACAGGCAGAGGCAGGAAAGGTGCAAGCAGGCATTGTGAAAGCTTCTCCACACACGTTTGAAATGGTTTGGTGGTTGGTATGTGTATCTTTTTACATGTATAATATGCTGCACGTTATTGGTTGGCCCAGTACACCACTAATTTGTAAAGCCTTAATTCCTCTTTTAATTAGCAGACTGCATTTTAGTAATGGCATGGGGTCACAGTGTTACAGCTGTGGGATCTAGCTGATCCTGTGGTTGGAGTTGTCCAAGTTGTACAGAATTTCAGCACATTTGAGAAAAAGGCTGACTTGTATTTTCATCTCTTTGACCTTTGTCATTGTTTATGTTGTCTAAATTTGGATTTTCATCATCTTTCAAAAACCCTAATAACAGAAGTAAGTTATGCCATCTTCAGATACATGGCCTCTGGTCAGTCAAAATACTCTCCCTTCTCTGTATACGTACATTTGGTAACAGCAGGGCACAGTAGAAAAAGTGGTTCATGTTACTACTTATGCTTAGAATAAGAGGATTGGAATGGTACAGAATGGCTTGTCCACATCTTGGAATATGAGAAGATACTACAATCATATAGTGTACCTAACGCCTCCTTGACAGAGCACTTGGAATCATAAACCAGGGTTTTACAAGAGCCGAATCTCTCGTTGTCCTGTGCTATGTGATGGTTCTGTATAGCGAACAAATAGACTGGGGTAAGAAATTCATTTGCATTACTAAAGATAGGATTTGAACTCATGGAGAAGAGGTGACATATTAATGCCCTCATTATCGATGCCTTTCTGTCTTGTATTTTAAAGTGCAAGGAATTAGTCTAAACAATGAAAAAAGAATATATTTTCTCAAGGCAATCTTGCTACATTGTCCTATTTTAAATCAGGAAAATTTTTCTAACGTGCTTACTTTATAGTATGGGCTGATACAGTGACATTTTCTGCAAAGCTATCTATTATTTCTGCTATCTAAATAAAAATAAGTCATCTCATTTCTGTTTGCTATATCTTACTAAAAAAATAATTTCATTCTCTTGAATACAGCCACTTCTTATTGCATAGATTAAGTTCTATTTGCCAGCTGGATTCTTTTTAATAAAGTAAATTTTTACTAAAATAAAAAGGTTTGCAATTTGATATTATACTTGAACAGATGCAGCAGAATCCAATGAAAGTAAAGCTTTTCTTCACATTGTACAATATGTATTTATGCCTCTACGGGTTAGCAAGGGAGGAACTGATTTCAATTTATAAGGCTCCAAGTTCCATAGTAGGGAAAGCATCTATATTGCATTTAATACCAAAGTTTGGCATCTAATTTGCATTTAATACCAAGCTTTTAGTCAATCTAACTAGCTGACTAACATCTTACACAGCTGAGGGAAAACTATAGATTTAGGTTGTATTTGAAAGCCAGTTACGAAAACCTCCCTGCTATGACCTGGATTTTGTACTCTGCAGTGACTGCTTGAACTAATGATCCATTGAAAGAACACACTACACTACCATCTTTTGCTTAGATGTGTTTACACAACAATCTGAAGATATAATTTCAGAATGTACAATCAGCCAGCAGCTGTATCACTTTGTGTGAAGGTCTGTGGCAAAGTTTTGGCATGGACTGCAGGAACATTTACGTGTTACTAGAATAGCTTCTAATTGTTGTTAGTGATTTTTGCTGGAAATATTAGCTTAGAACTAATTCAGATCTGCTGATACCTAAAGTAGTTAATCTTCTGAACACAATGATAATGTAAAGGCTGAACTTGGGCAAATCCCTAAAGCTGAGAATACATAAAGTTAGATTTCTAATAAGTTTTCTTCACTAAGGAGCCATAGAAAACTACCTTCTTTTCTTAAAATTTCTCTACAGTTTCAGAAATGTATATATGTTTTCCATTAATTTTTCACTTAAGGAGAAACTCCACCCCCAACTTTAAATTTTGTGTATTTAGCTTGGCTAAATAAAAAATTAAAAAAAAAATTTTTTTGAGTGTCACTCGTCATTCAGTGACACAATTTCTGCATTACAATATAATTCAAAATCTTGTTCATAGTCTGTCCCCCAATGCATCAAATTATTGCTTACAGGAACATAACTTGCTTCCTCCATTACATTAGTGGAAACACAGGTGGAGTGTTTGTTGGCTACAAATGGTGGCATTTTAATTTATGTATAATAGTACTTCCGTATTTAAGCTAAGAACTGAAAAAATATTTACCCAGAGTTACATGGCCCAACAGCAACAAATTCTTTTAATACATGCTTATGTTCAAGATTTGAACTAATATCTGGTGTAAAAATATTTAGGGGCTCTGCTGAAACAAAGCCCACACTACTTTCTTGAAGATAAAATAAAGCAGATGAACCACATTTTATAATGTTATTATGGTTGTATAGCATGTAAAAGCAGGGACATACCCATGATGGATAGAACCTAGAAAGTGTTGGTTTATAATGAACTATGTAGAGTTCATGTAATGATATTTCTTTATGATACTGACAATGCCAAGGGAAGACAAACAGTGTGATACAGCTCCCTTTTCTCACAGTAATGGAGACAACAGAAAAAAATGAACTGCTTTTAAACAAAAGACTGTGGGGACAACACTTCAGGACATTTTTGACATTGCTCTAAGTTTCCACTTCTTTCTTCTCTGTAGCTGTAATAGAAAAAGCTCTTCAGTTTCATCCCACCTTGAAAGTTAGATTTATTATACTGCATCAGGCAAGAAAAATAAAAAGAAATAGAATTTTAGATACTACAATTTTTTCCCATCAGAAGAAAAAGATGAAGTTCAGAATCTCACTCCTAAGTACAACAATCTAGGCAAAATACACAAGGCCTGATAAGCATCAACAGATGTTTTATGGTTGGTAGTGTGTGGGCTTATACTCGAATGTTTACCTGGCTTCATATAAGCCAAGTATCTTGAGTTTGGTTCACATTCATTTCAGGCTCAAGGTTAAAGACTCACAACCTCTTTTTATTTCACTCTCTCCTGCTGAACCCTTTTGTCCAATGTTCTCTAGCCCTCTGGGAAAACAAACACATTTAATATTCAGACAGTAGAGAGTAGGGCACTGCAAAAGCAAATAAATTCAATACTGAAAGATCAGTAAGGTGATTAGTATAAAATTATAAACAAGAGGTCAATTTTGCAAAGAGATGCCAACTCTTATGTGTAACTGATACTATTCTATATCAAGACTGTAGCTATACAAAGGTAAATGAGTTTGGTCAAGTACTATTGCGTATATAAAGCTTTGAAATAGAAGGCATATGTTCACTGTATTTGTTTTTGTTTATTTTTTAATCCTCACAGTTTTAGGTCAGTAAAATCAGATTAGGTATCGACAGGAGGAGATGCTATATGTATTGTAGTCACCTGTAAATGTTGTGGCTAGTGTGTTCTGGATTGTATGATGCAGAAGTTGAGCAAATTCAAAGATAAAATTAAAAAAACCAACCCAACAATAAGTTTTAGAAAAATTATAATTTCTAGGTTTCTGCTTTAATGAGTGAAACGGATGCATAACATCATCTGTGCTACTCTCTTTCTACATAAATATACAGTAAATCCTGTAACTGCTGCTGAAAAGTCAAACCACATGTAGCAAGAAGAAAATAGAATACCTACATATTCTGTGAAATCGTCAGGCCTGATTCTCATTTCATAAAAGGTTCACATGGCTATTATTCCACTGAATTTAGAGCATGAGATCAGAACCATTTGTAGGTCCTTCCATTTTCCATAGCATATCTCCTGTATTATAGGATTGTTGCAAAGTTATGGAATTCGACATTTTTGTACCAGATTTGGCAAAGTTTAAATATATTCTACAACTCTTTTAAAGAATGTATTTCTGTGGTAGGGATCTAAAACTTTTTGCCGTGCCATATTTCCAGTTGATGACTTGGTTTTATATTTAGACTTTTAACCTAGTTAGTTTCCCTACAGGGAAGATATACAGAAGTTGACTTTGATCTTACATATAAATCAGATTAGGTATTTTACGCATCCCAGCAGGATTGTGAAATTTTGGTTCTAACCAGTGGAAACTTCTAAGCTTAGTATGGTATCTCTATCAGGTGATGGTTTAACAATGTTCCGAAATGGTGCAACTTTTATAAACATAACTTTAGATATGGACTTCGATAAAAGTCATGTTCTGCTTGTTCCATTTCCTCCTGTGATAGTTATACCATGTTGCCACAGAAAGCAACAGACTTTTCACTAAGGCTAGTACGCCCACTTGGTCTAGGATCTGAATATATATCAATATTGGACAGTAATCTTTGCCTTAACATTTCTTAAAATAGAATATTTTTTAAAGGAATTTGATGCCATTTTTCTTCATGAGAAAATTTGATCCAAACTTAAGATTTTATCTTAAGTTTTAGTTGTAAAGTCAGTCCAGCTGAATGATGATTACATTTATAGGAAACTAAATATGTAAGAACATGGAAAAGCAAAAGCTGCTGGAACAGTGAATAATTTTTCTTGATACAAAAAAAATCTGATTTTCATACACAACAGAGTGCAAATGGCTAAACTAAGCTCTCTCTTTGAAATTATCTATTAGTAAATGGACTATAATATGCCATAGCATTAAGCTTGCTGAATGTCTTTTGTTAATTTGCCACAATTTGCAGACGCTTATGCCCTTGTGCCACTCCAAAGCAAATGTTGCTTCTACCCATAAACGACAGTTTTGTGGCAAGCCTGATAAATTTCCATGCAAATCAGCCCCACTTTTGAAGATCGTAGCACCCTCCGAAAAGTGAACCAGAGCAAAAATACAGCCTTAAGGGTGCTATGCTCTTCTTTTGCTTGAAAACACTTTAAAAACCAACCAACCAACAAAAAACCCAAAAACCTTCAGAAAGCTGTATGATGGAAAAATACTTCTGAGAATATTATGTGATTGTTTGCTATTTGGTAATATTTTAATTGGCTACTATAAAAACTGGAGTCATCACTGTGTATTTTTTCCTGTGTCATCCTTACAAGTGGCTTGTTTGAGGCCACTGTTGCTAGAGTTGATATAATAAAAAGTTGTAAGTGATTCCATAAAATATTAACTTCTAAAAATCTCAGACAAAAATTACAGACCTCAAAAGAACAAAGAAAAAGGAACTTGCAAATACAGAAACTACAGCATATTCATGATCTGGGAGGTTGCCTTTTGGTGGGGTTTGGTTTTGTTTGTTTGTTGTTCCCCCAAGTTTCCTATACTTAACAATATTTTTTAATTATAACCTTTTTTAAAGAAAGGATTTTTTTTGTTAATGGACCTACAGTTGCTGGCTGCTTCCACTTAGGAACAGTATTAACTATATATAAGAATGGGAAGAAGGAGGAGGAGCAAGTACAAAAGGCATATTCAATGTGCATCTTTCTTGGAAAATTTGAAACCATGTTCTTTTGAAAGAATTACCCACCGATAATATAAACAAATCTGAGAACCAGATACAAACTGATTAGGGTAAAGGATAAATTGTTTACTTTGTGTACAGTTAGATCTACTCGTCCTCTACCTAATTAACCAATGTAGTAGCAAAGGCTCTAAGCACATACTTAATTTTAAGCACAAGCTAACATTTTGTGTTACTATTTCTGAGCTTCAAAAGTAAAAAAGATGCTCCACTGCCCTACTGGATCTGATTTTGTTTTCCCAAAATAAAATGTAGAAAGAAATGCATATAAAATAGATATCTACCAATGCTGGTAAGGGACAGCCTGCTATCTAAAACCACTTTTACCTCTGTAGTGTAACAGCTTTCCAATGATAGAAGGTTGTGTGCATATATGTGCGCATGTGTGTTCATGCACAGGATACAATAAAACCTGAAAACTTGGCCAAGACCACGTTACATACAGAGCCTTATTTTTCCCATGTTTTCATTTTCTGTAGCTTAAATGTGTGCATATTAAATATGTGTGCATATTTAGTTTGCATTTAAATTTTTTTTTCTATTTTTATGAGAATATGTAAAGTCCCAGGTTTCAATTTGCAGAAATTTTCACTATGTTTATTTAAAGCTGTATCATTTTTCAAAAGAGGTAAGAAAGTCATAATGTGTACCTCATTGTTAGCAATTAATGCTGACATCCAGAAATGTGTAACTTCTTACTGGCAAAAATACCATGACAGCTAAAAAAATACCAGCATAACTAGGGAAACTTTAGTAACGTCGTAAATATTCCTGTGTATAAATTGCTTTTAATTAACGTAGTCCACAACCCTATGAAATATTTGAATGTGCCATATTTCTGAATAGCTGAAAATTTCAGGTAATAACTTGCTAATCTGTCTCACAAACTACTATAGAAGTGGCTGCATTTGACAGGCAGATTTCTTTTTAAGGGTGCACTAACCTTTGAATCAAACATTTATCTGCCCCCAAATACTAGAAAAAGTACATTTTTTAAAAAAATTCCAAAACACTATTATAAATCTGCTGAAGAAATAACACAGATTGGTGAGGTGTCACAATGAACTATATATTGAAAAGCTATACAATTAGTAAAGAACTGCATAAATACTCTGTTAAATTAAACTTACGTATTCTTACTGATAGAGCACCATGTGATGCTTGTATTTTTTATCAAGTATTGATATCTGAACTTCTGCATTTTCGGCACCCAAAATGACACCCGAAATATCCTGATTGTTGCAACATGCTGAGCACCATTTTGCTGAAAATGAATCTTCCTGACAGTATCTCATATTGGGCCCTTTCAAGTATTAGACCCTTTTGTCTTTGCTCTACCCTTAACGTTTTCCCTTGATACTCCCCATAATATATCTTCATGTGGAATATTTTTAAGATTCCTGAAAAGAGGGAAAGGCTTCAAAATCAGAGGTACAATTATCCCATTATTCCCTCCCACCACATAGGAAGAAGGTAATAATTTAGGGTTTAATTCATTCTGAGCAGCTAAGAAGAAAGAAGTCAGTCCTGTCCCACCACATACATTTTAAGCAAGGAGCTGAAAAGTAGACCTAGGTGTGCCTTTTGCAACTGAAGTTTTCTCAGAAAATGCCAATTCAATGCCAAAAACATACTTCATTTCTATGAAATTTGGATTAGGAAAGGTTTTCCAGGCTCTGGGAAACGAACAACCAACTGCAAGTAACCAATTTAAAAATAAAAGCAAAATTTTTTTGCTTTGCTTTTTCACTGTCGCTCATTAGGTCTGTGTCATTGTATTAATATATCAAAATATTCCCTAAGGGTTATAATTTGAAGCACACACTGGTTTGATACTAAACAGACCTTATATTGCAGTAATAAAATACTAACAGTGCAGAATAATAACGACTTTAAAAAGCCCAAACTCTAATTGTCCTCTGCTATGGAGATATATATCTCTGGTTAGCTTAAGAAAGCAATCATATGTTTTTTATTTTACTGAAGAAATATGGTCATAACTGATGAGCTCCATAGACCTGTTTTATTTTTCCAAATAAACAGCGACACCAAAGACTGTAGCAGATTATGCTTCCTCTTGTTAATTAACTGCAGCCCATAGCCTAGTAAGGCCTTTGTCAAGACACAAGACTATTCAATTCTTAGCTGCTTTGCTCCAATGGAGAGAAGAGAGGGAAGATAAATTGTCTATTTTAATTTTATTAGATCTATCCTTTCCGACTGCTGGCTACAGGATGTTATCGAAACATTTACGGCAGCAGAATGAGTTGCTCTCCGTTTTCTGCTCAAATGTAGATATGTTATGGGAAATTGTTCCCTGGATGAAAGGCTGGTTTGTGTGTGGTGGTGTGTGTCCTGCTCAGTGTAGAAATGAGGGAAGTTGGGCTCTGAGTTCTCGGAAGCAGGTTACAGTGCCCGTGGCACAGCAGTGGCACGCAGCTCAGTGTCTTTGCTTCTCTGCCCTGAAATGGTTGGTCCTGCTAGAGTAAAAGTTAGCAGGCCAAACTTCCACCGAGAAAGGGCAGGAAAAGATCAAAAATTTCTTCAGGGAGCAACTGCCAAAGTTGGAACCTTAATGGCTCTTTGGGTTCTTAGCAAAAGCAAAGTTTCTCCTCTGACTTTTAATTCCAACAAAACTTCTAACGCGTGTCTAAAATTTTATGCTTCGTGTTCAAATACTGAGGGGGTTTGCACTCAGGCCGAATGGAAAGGTCAAGCTTCGATGTTTTTCTCCAGGAATTCTGGTATTCTATTTCCTTCTTTTGTCTGCCTTGTGTCTGTCTGCCTTCCCTCTCTCTCTTGGCCAGCCGGACAAGACTGGCTTCTTGTCTGTTTGGCCAACCTGTCACTAAAACTTGCATAAGGAATATACTGCATTATTTTGTAAAGTAAGTTACAGGCTTGTAAACTGAGTTCCATAAATGTAAACATTCTTTTAACACTGGCTATGCTGAAAACCAAAATAGCTATTTACAGTCCCAAATAAATAACAATATAAAACCAAAGTTAGATCTGTAAGAGTCCTCCTGAGCAACTGGAATTTTACTGTTATTGAAGCAGCCCTTTCTTATTAGCCGCTTCAAAGTTTTTATTCACTTCACTACCTCTTCACTAGATGCTTTGTTTGCATGTGAAGGAAAGCTGTGTCAGGATTTCAGTGTTTAGAAACCCGCTTCTTCTAACAAAGAAATTTGTCACCACGTTTATTTTGTTGTCCTTTAATTTGCCTAGCTCTCTCATTCCTTAATGCTTGCCTCCCAGTGAATTTAGAGATAACACATCTATCCTTTCACCATTCTTGTAAACCTTAATCCCTTAGCCCCGTATCATAAAAGAGATTCTCTATTTCATTGTTCCTTCCTGTACTTGTGCTACATCTTTCTTGGACATGAGTGACCTATATTACACACAGTCTTCCAGATGGAATGATCTTGTATCTGACAAGCTGTATTGCTTAAGATAAGATGTTTGTAGAATCATTTAAAGTGCATATTTTATAAGCAGTACAAAATGTATCCAATGAGATTGAGAAAACATCACACAGAAGCCTCAAATAAAATCAAAATTTCCCTACACCGGGTAAAAAAATGACTAGAAATTCTTGTCCTAACAGTAAGTTAACAAAGCTTGCGATGAATCGTGGAGAGTATCTACTGTACACAAAGTAGTCGTTGTTTTGTGTCTCTGGGTATGTGTAAACTAATAAAGATAACAGGACAAAATGGGAAAGGGCAAAGTAGCTTAGTCTCAAATGACTGCTACTTAAGTTGGCATCTCTGTAGGTCTGATGCATTAAGAATACACACTCACGCCCAGCCGCAGCAGCAGATGTGCTGGTAGGAGAGGAAAGAGCATTGGATAACGATACGTGACTAGGGCTAGAAATATTGGTTACATCCTGGGTCTGGCTTGTGACGGAGGACTGTCTCCTTAGAGCCCCCTGAAAGGAAGTGCCACTCTTGAAAGTATTGACTACTTCGATCTGTAATGGAGGAAAGAATGAGACAAGTTGCTTAAAGTATGGATACAGTTGCATAACTGACAGGAATAATAATGAAAAACAATAAATCAACCGTGCACACAGTTTTACTTCAATTGTAATAAATACTTTTAAGTGTTTAACGTTTTTAGATATGAAATGATCCAAATTTTCTGCCTGGATAAAATGAAACCGCTCCATAGGAGGCAGTGGAGCTGCATCAGTTTAAACAACTAGAAGATTTGAAATAACAATTTTTAAAATTGAAAACATTTTATTTATATGTAAATAAAGTAAATGAACCTGGAATACTTGATATAACTGATCTCTGCTTTTTTTCCTACTGAGAATAAAATTACTTTTTTATTACTCTCTAAGTGTTCTTCCAGAGGGAGGAAAATTCAATCACTTCATTGGAATTGGGGGGGGGGCATGGGGATGACACCCAACCAAACCAAAAACACCTTTAAAACATTGAAACTACAATGCCATTTTGTCTACAAAAACAGGGCTATCAATATCACAGTATCACAGTATGCTAGGGATTGGAAGGGACCTCAAAAGATCATCTAGTCCAATCCCCCAATATACTAGCTTGACAAAATAGAAAGCGTTCCAATATTTTATCTGACTTTTTCTATAATGAAAGTTTATATAAATTAAGCATAGTGATAATGAATATTGGTCTCTTATAACTACAGATTTAAAAAGATTAATATTTTATCTTTGTACGGCACACTTAAAATCACACAGAAAATGATGTGGAACTGGATTGACTGTTACAGCAATTGACATTTCAATTTTCTACTTATTATTTGCATATGTCTGTTGTATACACTGTTTGATATATCCATCCTGATACATTCCTGAGTGCTTTATTCATCACCACAGAAGGTGAGTTAAAAAAAAAGAGCTGAGTATTTCAAGGCATTCTTTGTCATCAGTATAACCCAATAAAAAGCAGGCTGTGTGCACAAAGGTAAAGCCAGGAATTGGCAGTAAATAATATCAAGGAGTAAATAAATATATGCTACAAATCCCTACCCAGCAAAATGTCCTCTTTGTTACATTAGTACAATCACAACATGACAAAGCAGCAGTAGTAGTATCAAATAGAAGAATTTCAACCAACTACTTATTTGAAGTAACACACTGTTACCATATTTGTATCTTGCAACCCATATTTCTGAAGATACGCAGCCTAGAAAGTAGTTGGGAGAAGGTAAAGTGGTATATTTATGAATTAAAACAGCACAGATCTTGGTGCAAGCCCTCCTAAATTTTCCAAGTTGAAAGCACTATAATAATAATTGGCTAACATTTTCTGCTGTGGTCAGTCTTGGGAATAAAAAAAAAATCATATGGCTTCATCTTTAATAGTATGGATCTATTCCCTCCCATAATCTTATTTTTGGTCATCATTGTTTATTTTCCTGCATGTTTTTATGGGAATAATCATATCATAGCCAGCTGTAAAAGGGATCAAAGGTTACTGCTGTAAAATTTTCACACTGAGCTTTTACTATACAAACATGAAACAGCTGATTTGTTCACTGACCCACTGTTTGACAGTCCTGTTTACAACATCCATTTAAATATGCACACTAATAGATGTACAGCATTAAGCAGTCATCACAACATTTTACAGCTCTGCTCTCAGTGTTTTCTGCAGCAGACTTATTTTGAATTACATGTCCAACACAAACATCACAGAAAAAAAAAAATGAGGTGAGTTAGCATATGGAATAGGGGTACAAGTGAATCATTAGCTAAGGTTCACATTGGCATCTAGAAAAAAACATACGGCTCAAACCATTGGTTATATATGAAGGCATACTAAATACTCACCTGAAATGTTCACTGTACAAAAGTAGAATTAAATACAGATCTTGGGTTTTCATGATCTAACACAGGTGACAGAGCACTCTTCAAAAGAGACCATTGAAAAAAAGGATTTGAAAGACTCTTACTGAGAGCATGAAGTGCCTATCACCACAGAAGACACATGATAAATCTTAAGCCAAAAGGCATCTCTAGATGTACAAACGTCTTCCTAACAAACTGAAAGGAAAGACCTTGGTATAAGAGTGAGAAGATAAGGGAAGATCTGTATTTAATAGTTTCTCCAGGGAACAAGAATTACGGGCGTGTAATTTACTCATTCTCCTGAAGAAAGTAACGACAGATCTTCATGAATATAATTCATAGGGGGGAGGATGACAACCTTTTCAGAATCTTATAATCTGAACATACAGGGCTGTGTTCTGCCTGAAGCCAAGAAAGAAGAGAAGAAATTGGCCCAAAAGTTTATCTTCCAAAACCAGAAAAGAATAAAGAAAAGAGAGTTCATAGAAAAAATTAAATTAATAATGCATTTAACATTAAGATGTGATTTTTTTAATGACGAATGCATTTGTTTAGAACAATTCAAGTTGCTAAAAAGGAGAAAGTAAATGATAAGACATACCACGAAAAGTTTGAAAAATTTACAACAAAACATAGGATGCAATCGTGTTTTGATTATAGGCCTTCAGGTAGAGGAAAAAAATACTGTCCTACATTTGAAGCTCATTTGTAAGGTTGGAATTTTTCACCTCTCTTTTTTTTGTATTTTCTACACTCTAGAAGATCCATATTTTTGAGGTACATACAGCTAATAACAATATCAGTGATTAGTAGTTAAACGAAAAAAGAAAAAAGGATCTTGTAGTAGCAGAATAGTCCTGGCAGAACATTTTTCTGATGTTTAACAGGGAACAGATTTTCAGCAAGCATTTTTGTGGTCATAAATGAGACCCAGGTCTCATTCACCTTATCTCCAAAGAGGATATTATTTTAAAAACAAACAAATAAACAAAAAAGACAAAAAGCCTTTTCTGCATAAAATAAAACAGCCATAAAATGAGGTGCTAGCTTTTTATCTAACTTGAAACCCACTTGCCAGGAGTGACTTTCATTGCTATAGGGTTTGCACTGGTTTGAGAGAAAAGTCTGAATGAAGAGAGGAAGGGAAAGAAAATGCAGTACAGCACCTCTATGTATTTTTTAGTATCTAATGAGGAATCATCTCTTTTCAGTAACAGTTAACATGGCAGCTGTATATTTTTCAGTTTTTGCTTTTAATTCTCAAAACATTTCTAGACAGTTATTTCCGACCTTAAGCAGATAAAGCAAATTGAATTATAGGATGAATGAAGCAGAAGAGGAAAGAATCAGGCCCAGCGTTCTAAAAATCTAACATGTAGCTTGAAAAGCTTCAAACCTCTGCATTTCACAATTTTTCCATATTAAAAATGTGAGGTAACTAGAGAAACTTTTCAATATACAATTAAAAAAGATGCAATGACTTTCAGTTGTTACTCAGATTACACAGTTTTGCCTGAAGGTGAACTTGCTGAACTTTCCAAAGGCTATTAGATCTGCCAAGATGGTATGATCAGTCTTCTCTCAACTCTTTTATTCCCTCAGAATGAAGGATTCCTGAGAACTGCAACAAAGCCTTGGAAAAAAAATGCTGAAAACTAGCAGAAGTTGAAAAGCCCTGTTTTTTATGCAATTTGAGACCACCTTTATATCTTTCTGAAACTTGCGTAACTAGGATGAGTCATTTGTGAAACTTCATACATTAGTGGTCTTCTGAGAGAGCTATCCCATAAGGAAACACTTCCATTCAGGGAAGGAGAACATACATCCATCCAGAGAAGCCCTACAGTATATTTATAAGACAACGAAATATCTAAATGAACAAAAGGAGACAAAAAAAAGAAAATCAGAAGCAGATAGCCAGTCTCTTTGACTTGGTTATGTGCATTTTTCGTACACCTTTAAAGTAAATTCATGTATGTCTTCATCGAAATATGTTTCAGTATGAAGAATCAACAGTGGAAATCCTTTCTCTGGTGTCTACATTTGAAACCTCTGTTTTGAGAGAGGGCGCAAAAAAGAAAAAAAAGTCTTTAAAAATGTCTTTAGTACTGCAAAGTTTTTGTCAGTTTGGATGAGTTTTTAATGGGAGCATTACAAGGGAGATCTGTCAGTTATCTGAAAAAAACCCACTATCGCAGATTCTTTGTAACTGTTTTAGGACTGAAGGCTTTTGTTGAGTGCTGTGACTGTCTGTCCAATAATGACTGAATAGAAAATAAGCTAAAATAATCTAATATACAGCACAAGCGTATGATAGTGCAAACTGGTCTTGTTAGAATTTGAACGATCAATCTAGTCGTAAGAGAGTCTAGAGTTTATTCCTAATCTTACTGTCATCCTCTTATATATATAAAGTGAGGGGATGCTCTACCTTCTTCTTCCGTATCTCCAGAAGTGCATTAGACATCAGAGGATTCTTGCAAATCCTCCAGCTCCCCAAGGATGCTACAGACATCCTGATCTTCTTCCATCAACTCTTCTTTAGCTGGCTTCCTGAGAAATGTAGTACAAGCGTATGAATTCATTGGGATGGGCCACAACACATAGCGCATCAAAATGCACTCAACTCAAGGTCCATCCAACAATGGATCTAACTTGACCTGCTTGTAAGTTCATTACTCTCCAGTAGACACCTTGGAACTCTTTTTGAATCTGTTGGCCCATTTCCTTTTTTCATTATCATTCCACAAATGTGAAATGGATGTAAAAATCAAAGTCACTGAATAAACAAAATGAGAAAAAAAAATCACAAGAGGCCTCTTGGCAGGAGAGAAACAATACATCCTACCGAAGATACTTCTACAACTAAGAGCAGAAAGGAAACTAAGATGGATGTTAGCAGAGAAATATAATTAACGTTCATTTTGTTTTAAGTAGTATAAAAGCATAATAATTTATCTGTGAATTAAATGGACAAAGATATGCAGAAGAACTAAAAGCTACCTCTCAGACTAGAAAAAGAACTGAAAGGATGTAATTTGCTTTTTTGTGCTTGTAGCTGTTTACACTCACCACAACCAGAAAGACATCCTGACAGAAATGCCAACAGACAACACTCCTCCTATAGCCATCAGGAAGAAAAGAATGCACATTTAGAGTTCATCTCTTCATAAAGATCATGATTTCCTGGGCACCTGTTTGTCACCTTTATACTGTTGCAATTTGAATTTTCTCTAATGATGAGTGCTCCTGACTCAACAGAGTCAAGACCCACAACCCCAAAGCTGAAGATCCGTATTTAATTACTTACCACAGAACCTTGGGAATTCACCCAAACCCAATTTCCACCCTCTTCCTTTTTTGCTCTGTGGATGCACTAGAGAGACCTAACTATCCTAGTTTCAGTTAACTGCTTTCCCGCATTTTTATCAAAAATGCAGGGCTGCACTTTTTTCTCCAGAAAAAAAAATGTATTAATTTGTAGATGGAAATAGGGAGAAAGGACTGTTTATCTTGAATGAAGACAAAAATCAAAATCTTTCGAGAGAAAAATGTTCTTTAAAAGAGTCTTTAAAGAAAAAAATATTTTTCTTGATTATTCACCTCTTTTTCTTGTGAGCATCATGTAAAACATTCACATCTGATATGGCAAGTACCTATCTGTCTTTCATGCTGCTCTCTTCTGCAAGCTGGCACAAATACTTGATCTTAGAAAGATCAAGTAGAGAGCACTAGAATGCTATAAAACATGCTACTTCACTGCAATGAAAAAGGCGAAATAGTTCAAACAATTTTTTTGTCAATACAGGAAAAATTTTACTAGATAACCTAATCTGTACTATATTTAGCACCATGATTCAGTGCAAATATTTAGTATATTAAAAAATGCCATGGATTGTTCTATTTAGCAAAAGTTTAGGCTTTTTAAAAATAAAAAGGTAGATATTTCTACAAAGTCATCCATAGTAGCCAACACATACATTTCAATATTTAATGGTACTTTATAGTTTACACTCAACAATTAAAATGATTCTGTTATTGCAGAAGTGGCAGCAACAATATATTTTTGACAAAATAAAACAGTATGCTATAGAAAGCCTTCATAACATTTTGCTAGCCATTGTCACAGGCAGCATCTTCCAAGTAGCACTATTTTATGAGCCGTTATCACTGAAGTAGAAAGAGAACGTCCATTCACAGTAGTCTCAAAAAAAAGTATTCCTATTTTTGCATCTTACCATTTCATAATCTTTTCGCTTTTTCTCTTCTGCTATACACCCTCTCCCCCTTTGTTCAGTTCACCTATTTTACTATTTCATGTGTTCCTCCTTTGAAATGCAATGAACAAGTACCATCATTCACATACGCAAACTCTCTGTGGCTTTCCTTATAACATTATCTTGCCTCGATCAAAGATTAAGAATTTTTTTTTCTAGACCATGTGGGCGTTTATTTTTAGCATACCTGGGTTTGGATTCTGTTGAGCCCTCTGAACCAGAGAATTTGTCCACGTCGAAGTTCTCTCTCTGCATGATCAATTTCTTCAACATCCTCATTGAGTTCTTCTTCAGGGACCTCCTCCTTCTCAGTGAGCCTCCCTGCCTCCTTTAAAAACTTTAGCCTACTTGTTGGGATGGTTGCAATTACCTAAAATTACAAAAAAATACTGAAAACATAAACCTCATTCAATAACAACAGTATAATAATCTGCTAATTACAAAAGAACGCTGATATTTTAATGAGATCTATAAACCTTTTGAAAAACTAAGATAAGTATATTCATAATAGTACTTTACTCCATTTTAGTCCAAAAGTACTTAGTTTACTCTGTAAACAATCAGCATTACTTGCATCATCAAATCACATTGGGAATAGACAGCTATGGAGCAAGTTTAAGGCTGGAAAAAATGTTGTCCTTTCTCAAAAAACCAAAAGAGGATCTAAGTATTTAAATGTAATGATTTAAAAAAAACTTAGCAAGACTGATACTTCTGCAATGAGAGTTTGGGTATTTCTAATGACTGGTAACAATCTAATGTACGTTAATGTCAGCTGAAAATTAGTTGCATCTCATGCTTATAACTCTTACTACACTATGTTGGTTCATGTGTTCAGCTTCCCTTTGTTTTGGCAAGTTGAAATGCTTTTCTCAGCCTTTATCGAAAATGAGGTTTCTGAAAGGTGTGAGTTTGACTATCTCCCTGTTTGACTTTGTACAGGGCTATCTCTTACTCTGTGTCCTTATTACTAATAAATGCTGATAAACTCAGCCCCTCTTCTTATTATGTTTGTCCACCAAAGTCGTCCTTGGAAGTAATTAATACAGGAGATGATTAATAATCTTAAAAATTTTCAAATACTGTAGTTACAAAATATTATAACACAATTATTTTAAGTACTTTTCAGTGTTACCCTCTTGGGGTCACTTTCTCTTTGTTCTGATTTTTTTTGCCAGCTTGAATAAAAATATGAGCAGACGGATATTTAAACAAGATATTACCTGGAACATATTGAACACTTAAAAAGAAAATCTCCTATAAAGTTAACTATTAGACATATTTAGTAACAAAGTTTTGCAATTTTCTTTCTTTCTTTGTCTGTCTTTCAGCAGTGAGCAATCACATCTCTGAAGCCCAAATGTGTGAAAGATGGAGATAGAATCAGACAGTTGCAGGAAAGTTGGTGAGGATATATCTTAAATTTTCAGAAAACTTGAATGGATATAGTGAAGAAACATGAAAAGGTACCAAATATTTTTAGGATGAAATTAAACTGGTTTGCTGAGGGTTTTCCTGAACTTCACGATCCACAACTCCACCTTTATTATATTATTTTTAAAAGAAATGTAAAAAAAAAACCAGTTTCTACACTACTACAGAACCTGTTTAAAATGCATTTTGGGGTTTGAAAAATATGATGTAAACTTGGAAAATTAAAGAATTGGTGTGACGTGAGCAAAGACAGAACAGGAGAAAAAAAGAAAGGGTAAGCGCTAGTCATTTAAATACTTACTGAAACTGCTTCAGCTTCCCAGCTTTCAAACCACTATAACGCCAGCACTCTTACAGAAAGAAGCTACTTGAGATTGTTTGGTATCTGATGAAACTGATGGTGAAGAAGTACTTGCACGACAGTACCCAGAGAAACAAGTGTATTTGGTAGTGATTCTGTGTGATAGAAGACACCTCTCCTTCATGACCTCTTTGAGCCAGGCTGATAGATTCTGCTCTAATTCTTTTCTTAGGATGTTTACATGTCTTTTTGTTTCTTAATTTGTTTTCCATGTCTGCAGACATGTGCCCAGTTCCGGTAATGGCAGACTCAACAGACTGGATGTAGATTAAGGAACTAAATATTATTCCCAGGAAAACTACCATGGTTTTCAAAAGTGATCAATAATTCTGGGAATGTAACACGAAATATTTTAAGAAAGACCTGGTTTTCAGACGTGATGAGGGTCACCTTTTAGAAAACTCTCCCTCAAAGCATCTCAGATTGGCTTCCTAGAAATATCACCTTAAATCACTTTTAAAAGTGCCAACTTTAACATCTAAACTTGAAAATCTTGAATGGTTTTAGTGGTTCACAAAAACAGCAGGTTCAGGAGACTGTGATAAAAGAACAGGATAATAAATTTGTTTTGTGCTGAATTAGAATTAGTCATAGCAGGAGAAAAAAGGCTGAGAAGAAAGAGAAGCACCTCTTCTAAAGGAAAAGAAGTCTCTTACTGTAGAGCTCCATAAAGAGAAGACTTCCCACAGACTGTATATCATGTAAATATGTAAATAATGCATTTTCTTGGTTTGTGTTTTTCTTTTCTGGTCACTAAATACTGACCATAAGAAAGATTTTTTTTCCTCTGTATTTGCTTTATGTGAAATTGCAGTCTTTCAGTGATAAAATAGTTATGGTATTCCAATACCAGCTTTAATTTAATGGCTGAACTTTTGCAATAAGGCTTGGGCGACTATTCCCATCTTTAAATTGAAGACAGATATTATTCTTAGTTTTCAATGGTTATATAATAACCATGTATAACAAAATTTAGAAGCCAAATAGTACATTGACCAAAGGCTGTGGGAAATCTTTCACAGCTGAATGATCTCATAAAACTGTTAGGATTTTTCTCCCTGCTTTTCTTTCCCCCTCCCAAAGTTGGTATTTTCCCATCAGTTGAAAACAAATCTTTTCTTTCCAAGAATTATCAAACTGATTTTAGGTTTTTTCCCTGCAAGGCCTTAAATCAAATCCAGTCGTTAGGTATTAACTACATTAGAACAATCTAATAGTGGTGTTTTTCAGCAACATATGCATTACAAGCTCTCATGACTCGGAGCTTATTTCTTCAAAAAAAAATCTGAGGCCCAACTGTCCACAAAGATATTTTTTTCCATAAGAGGACAAATAATCAGTTTTGAAAGCTAGCATCTATTCATTACAATTCCATCAGAACCATTTCAGTATTCAGTTGCAGTCGGCAATTCCTTGCCTGTTTCTTCATAGTGGCAAACTAGTTGATCTATATCTACCGTTACATGTGAGAGGCAAAATGTAACTTCACATTTTTCTTTTTTTTTTTTTTACTGTATCAGGTGGCATCAACTTAGATAACAACTTATTCAAAGATGAAAAAAATTAACATTATTATTAACTTTGCAATATGCATTTGTACATAAAAGAATAGCAGCAAAATTTTAAAACATGAATTAAATCGCACTTTTCTGCAACTATTATAGGAAAATAACCTTTTTCTTTCATCCTCTCTTCCATCCTTCCCACACAGAGGTAGGTGGATGGAGGATCACTGCGGGTGTATATCAAATGCACTGGACTTAGTCCTATGCCTGTAACAAGGCTACCATGGATTGATAGAACGGCAGTTTCAGCAAGGCAATGAGTAGGTTGACACAGAACCGGAACAACTTCGCACTTTCAAAAAATTTGCCATGGCTGAACATACACATGCTACATTGGGTTCTCTATTGCAGGGAAGGTTACAGTGCGTTTGCCCTTACTATACTTTTTTTGTGACTAGAGGACTAGGTTATGAATAAAATGTCTTTCACAAAAAAGCCTAACTGAAGAAGACCTCAGTGATAGCACGCCCTGTTTAGGGAAAGAAATGATACGAAAATTAACAAAAATCAAAAGGAACACTGGGATAAATTATCCTTACTGCTATATCTATTCTTGAGAGCACCCTGTATTTAAATGTGTGCTAAATATGGCATTGTGAGAGATCAAGGAAACAACAATATAATAGGATTATGAACAATATCAAATCTGTGATTGGTTTAGAAAAACAAAAGAAAGAAATCTGCATATTCCTGAATGCTTACCTGACCCCATACAAGTTCTCCTAATCCAATAAATACACACCACATCCACTGGTCAAGCTGCAGGGGAGAACAGCTAAATGGTTTTCCTCCAAACTGGACAATTACTATCTGCAAAGAAAAGCAGAGAAGAAAGGGGTAAATATTTTCTGGGTAAAAAAAAACAGAACAAAACACTTCCCCAAAAAACCCCAAACCTCACAAAAAAACCCCAACAACTTTAAGTCATATTTTACTTGAAATTTTACTTTGTCTTTCTACATATTACAGCTCTGCTGGTTTGATTCCAAGATATTTTACCAGTAGAATAGTCAAACATATTATTAACAATCTATTGTTTAGTGGACTGAATCTAAAGAGCACCCAAAATCAAAATACTATCTTGTATTCCAAATACGTCATTTGACACTCTTAGGTGGCGCTAAGTCAAGCTGCCAGAAGCACATTTTTGGAAGCCATCCAGCAAAAGCTGCAGGATCTCGGTCACTAAAAATCAAACCAAACAAACGTATGCTCCCTGAATTAAAGTTCAGAAAAAGCCATATCCGTTCAGACTAAGGCTTCCTTAGCCTCCTAGCTAACAGTCATATATGAATGTCCAGGAAGAAAGAGACCAGGACTGTCCCCATGTACCCTCACAGCTTCTGGGTATTCACAGCTGGGGATATGTTGATGTAATTTATTTTGGAATGTCCATTGCATGAGAGATTTTTCCTACTAATTAACATTTTATTGTACACTTATAGACGTGTTATCCTGGACAGACTGATTATTTACCAAAATCCAGTCCTGTTGGAGAAATATAGGGTGGGAAAAGCACACACCTTGCAGAAGGATAACCAACACACAAAGAATGTGAACGAGTTTCTAAGCCTGGTTAGAGTGAGAAAGTTTTGCTAACTGAAAATCAGCTATTATTGATACTTTTTGTATCAAACCAGGGATCTGAAAACACAAGCCAGAGATTTAAAACTGTCAAAGGCTGCAAAACAGAAGTTCCAAGTAATTTGTCCAGTCTAAGATACAAAATGACACTAATACATAAAGTGGTTGCTTTCCTGTGTGAGTAAATGAACACATACTATGAGCACAAACTCATTCCACATGAAGTTGCAAATACACAGGAAGAAGGAAGGGGACAGAAAATGGAAGGCAGTGGATAGTAAGTGGGGAAAATGATTGGAGAGAGTAAGGATAAAGGAGGACAAAAAACCACAAAAATTGTGAATATGATCCTAAAATTATAAGAAAGAAATTACAACTCCACATTGAGAAATTTCTAAATGCTATATGGTAGGTATAGCATATTTTAATCCTTTTTCCTGCACTGTGAAAATTGTTTATTTATTCTGAAAGCAGAGAAAGGAATTAAAAAAATAAAAGAAAGCTATTGCTTGTCTGAGGATAGGAATAATGACTACCCTTTTACTTCTCAAGCTGTTGTACCTCTCACAGAAGCACTTTCTGATCCTTATCGAGGATGCATTGTAATAGTCTCCCTATTTTTTACTTTGAAAATATGGCCACTGATGATGGCTTTTTTCTTTTTGGAAGGGTTCAGGAGGAAAAGTACACTAACTAGTAGTTAATGGAAATATTGCACTCAAAATATCAAATTCAATTAGTCTGTACTTCACAGAAAGCGTAGTAAATACATATGGAACTAAGAAATTTTTAAATGTGAAATAAAAACACTTCTGTAATCTCCCATATCTATGTAATCCAAGCTCCTGGAGACAATCATCTTCTCTTTAGAATAAAATGCTTGACTCACACCCCCAGCTATTAAAACACACAGCCAAAATAATAAATACTTTTCTGACATTGCTTCAGCAAGCAACATTATGCAAAGCTATATTTCCACAATGTAATAAACAAAGTGGAAAATTAATAGATTAACCTTCTGCTGTCCCAAGAAAAATTACCTGATTTTTGACATAGAACTGGAACTTCTTTTCACTTCCAAAAATTTGCCATGGCTGAACGTACACATGCTACATTCGGTACTCTATTGCAGGGAAAGTTACAGTGCATTTGCCCTTACTTAAAAGCAAGCAAATGCCACTCTTATGCTACAATGTCCTTTTTGATTTACTGTCAGAGTGCAAACCTAGCGTTTTGAACTGTGCACTTAAGTATTTCAGCTGCTAGGAAAGCTGGGAAGAGTGAGTAAAATCAGCAGCTGATTCAGAAATGTGGCTACCAGCTAGATGACACTTTTCCTTCAGCCAGACAACAGAGTACAGTAATGCCTGGAACTAAGAAAACGTCCTCAAACATTGTCCTTGATTAAAAAAAAAAAGAAAAAAAAAAGAGATGATTGTGAATTGGTCAGGCCTCTCCTAAAGGCATTTCGGTTCATAGTAGTTAAAACCAAGTTTTTGAACTAGCCGTTAAAGACCATCACTATCACCAGTCACTGGTGTCCTTTCTCCCATACTTAGTTTATCGGGTGGCTCCCCTTTCCCATTTCAAACCACTGTAGCCCAGATTCAAATAGATCCTCCTTACTCCTTCCATGAGAAAGGTCCTAATACTGATAGCTTCCAGGATGCCATTGCAGAATTGAGTAATAATGTGAAAATAAAAATAGCTCAAAACTCTAAGCAATTGTGAGGGCTGCAGTAGACTTCTAAAAAGTAATGTCAAATGGTATCAAGTACAGGACAGATGCCAGCAAATGGATGGATACAGGAGCAGAAGGAGGAATCGGAGTTCTTGCAGAAGAAAAATTACAACTGTTTGGGAAAAGTGTGTATTTTTGCAATTATGTTCACATATGACTGGGACAGCAAACTCACAAGACGGACATGAAGAATTACTACTAAGAACATTGAGTAGCATTCAGCAGTGGCATTTAACCTGAGAAGAAATCAGCATTAGCTATTTGAAGGCCAATCTGCCTATTCATGGAGTAGTAAATTAATGTAAAATGTTTAGTTACTATTGTTTGGTATACTATTAAATAATTTCTTCAAAAAACCCCAGTTACAATATCAAGAAATCGTGATGGCTGTTATTATTGTACATCTTCAGATTAATTTAAGATTTGACCTAGTTTTAATTATCAAAATTTATGCTGTATTAGTATGGCTACATAACATTTTCCATTATTGACACTTGTATTGATTGAGAAAATACATGAAACCAGGTGGTATACTATTAAGTGTGCCACCTATAGCATTTAGATTTAAAAAAACCCAACAAACCATACACAGAAGAAAAACTTAAGGTAAATTTCTGATGCATAGTTACTAATTCTTGCCCAAATCATTACCTGAATAGCAAATGTACCCAATACAATAGTGCAAAAAATAGGATTTCTGAAGATGCCATCAAAGACATTTCTTTCGCCATGGATTTTCCGTGCGTTGATTTCATTGAAAAGCTGCATCATGACAAAGGTATTGAAGATAATGGTGTAATGCTCTGAAGGAGGAGAGTGAAGCGGTGCATTCCTCCCACTGTCGATCTTGAACATTTTCTCACCTAGGTATAAGACAAAAATAAAGGTTTCCACTAGAATAAATTAATCAAACTTAAATTCATATTTCCGTTGATTGCTTAGCTAGTTGCCTCCTGTGCTCTGCTTTATCAGCTTTCTTTCTGCACTTACTATAATATAGGCAGAATTTATAACACCAGTGAGCAAAAGACACCTAAAGTTCCTGAGCAAGAAGATTCTCAAATTATGAGTTTTATCTAATAACTCAGTATACCTATGCAAATAGTTTTCAGTAGTACTTTTCCTCTCACCAAGTAGTAATTATTCTAAGTCAATTCTTTCTGATGTACCGAGCACTTTAGACTATTGACAGTATGTTTGCAATCTTCTACAAGAGGAACCACTCTTCAGCAGTTTTTACCCATTTGCTAATCCAGTATGGCATATCTCTTGACAAGCATTCATGGATATTAATGATAAAAAACACAGACGTTCCTGGTTTAAAATAGATTTGGTTTTGATCATTCTGCTAGTCTGCTTTGACACCATACCACCAGGCATTGCTCTTTATTTTGATAATTTGACTATCACTTTTAGATCTGACCAATAAAGAAAGCAAGAGACAACCTATGATGAGTAACTGTAAAAATGAGCTAAGTTTTGAAAAGATAGCTGCACATGAGAGACCTCTTTTCGTACAGAATCATAGAATGGTTTGGGTTGGAAGGGACCTTTAAAGATCATGTAATCCAGTCCCCTTCCTATGGGGCAAGGACATCTTTCAGTATATCATGTTGCTTAAAGCCCCATCCAACCTGACCTTGGACACTTCCAGTATGGAGCATCCACAGTTTCTCTGGGCAACCTGTTACTGTGTCTTATCACTCTCATTGTAAAAAAATTTCTTCCTTATGTCCCTCTTTCAGTTTAAAAACCACTGCTCCTTGTCCTGTCACCACAGGCCTTGGGAAAAAGTCTCTCTCTCTGTCTTTCTTATAAGCCCTCTCTTCATATTGAAAGGCTGCAATGAGGTCTCCCCAGAGACTTCTCTTCCCAGGCTGAACAACCCCAAGAAACCCAAGTCGCTCAGCCTTTCTTCACAAGAGAGCTGTTCCAGCTTTCTGATCACTTCTGTGGCTCCTTGTCTGGACCTGCCCCAAACGGTCCATGTCTTTCTTGTACTGGTGGCCCCAGAGCTGGACACAGTACTCCAGGTGGGGTCTCACCAGAGCAGAGTAGAGGGGGGAGAATCACCTCTCGACCTACTGGCCATGTTTCATTTTATGTAGCCCAGGATACGACTGGCTTTCTGGGCTGCAAGTGCACATTGCCAGCTCATGTCCAATTTTTCATCCACTTTCTTACAAGCAAAGTTTACAGGTAACATACAGTTATTGAAAGAAGCATTGTAAGTAAGGATGGGGCATTCACATGAAAGTGTAAATAACGAATGAAATAAGACTAAACAAGATTATCACAATACTACTCATTTTAATAACCAGTGTTTTGTTAATAAAAGCAAATTAATTTTTTTTTTCTGCTATCTCACCACCATTATATTCAGAATTTCTGAAGAAAGAAGGAGAAAGGTTTCCTCAAGTTTTCTCCTAGGTCATTAATTCCATCAACTAAGTTAACAGTGAGTGGTTTTTTGCCTTGGGATATCTGAGCAGTTCAAGTCACTAGGAATAATAAGCAAGTTTCCAATTTGGCTTACAGTCTTTTGACGGAAAGTAGATTATGATATCACAAATATATCAGTAACACAACATGAGGCCACAAAACTGAGATGTGAGACACCAGAGATTCTTAAGAAGATTATGTATCTCCAGAGAGGTAACTTAAGTATTGGAAAACATTCCCCTTACTACATCTAAACAATAAAGGGAAAAATTAATTAGATACGCACATATGCATGCACACACATATATACACACACACCCTACATCTAATTGCTTTCATTTAATACACACACAAACACAAATATATGAATAATACTTTCCTCAGTGAGAGTACCTGTCCTTAAGTCTCTATTATTGCATTCCATCACTTAATTGGCAAAGCAGAACATGCTGCTATTGTGGCATGGCAGTGGTTAATCTGATAACTAATTTTTATTTCTATACATGTTCCAAAAGGCGTTATAGTACATCAATTTTAAGTTTATTATGCCTAGCTGCTGCGGTTAAGATTTTTTTTATACTACCATTTCACAGAACTAGACAATGACTTCTGGATTTCTGATGTGTCTGATGTCTCACAGGCATTACTGTATGTTCAAACACAATGTATTTTATTGCCACATCATAGAAAAAAAATAGAAAAACTTGATGTACTAGTCTGTCCAGAAACCTACTACAAAAAAAAAAGTACTACAAAAAAAAAGTTCATCAAAATAGAAATAATTCTCATTATTTTGGAATTTATTTATCAAAACACTGAGTTTAGAACATCATCTCCCTGCAAAGCTGAGCCTCATGGAGTTTAGAAAGAAAAAGACTATATTTCCTAGGCTTATCAGAAAATTGGTTGGGCTGTGTCCTTCAAAGTATGCATGGGTTTTCCAGAGACACAAAGAAGTCATTAGAAGAAGGTGAAAAAGCCTGGTTTTCTTTTCATTGGGGCTCAGTATAAAGTATTTTAAACCATAAAACTCATCAAAAAGCCATTAAAACTCCCTATAAAGTTCACAGAAGTTCTCGTTCCAAGATTCATATCACGTGAATTACCATGACCTTCTACACCTGTTTCAGAGGATCTGAAATTACAATTTCCTTAGACTCAATAGACATTCTCAAAACACACTGTAAGCCTAACGATATTACAGACCATCTCTCTTCAAAACCTGGCAATTAGTTTGGTCTAAATAGCTCCAGCATAAACAAATCATCACCTCCTTTGAGTATTCCAAATAAGCTGCCAGTTGTCGGTAGGATGGAGCAAGACTTTCACAACGGAGTTCAAAAAACTCCTAAGAATCATAAATCTACATTTACAGCTTATATGGAAGTCTCTCTATAAAGAAAAAATCTGAAAGACAACACATGTAATTTAACAGTGATGACATAGCGACAAGAACACAATACCCAATTGATAGAATTATCAGTCCTTTGAGCAAGTTCACTTATTATTGTGGAGCAATAGAACCTATTATTAGCCCCTGCTATTGCCTGCAGGAAGAAACATTCCTCCTCCTTCCCTCCCTTCTCCAAAATAAAACCTATAAAAAGCATCCATTGCTAGCAAGGCCTGAAGAAGAGTCCAGTAATCTAATAAATTAGAATTTTTTCCCCCTTTTCATATCCATTCTAGATATTAAATGTCAAAACAGAGTGTTATTTGTGTCACTTAATACTGATTACTTGCTTACCTATACTACTTAAACTCAGCATTATTTCTTGACTATGGCAAACATTTTACTCCCGATTACAGCTTCTACAGACATTGGCAAAATGGATCTTGATTTTGCTGTTTTGTTTGCATTTTTTTTTTATTTGTTGTTACATGCCTACTAAAGCAGACAAGTCTCAAAATGAAATTTCAGTATAGAAGCACCAGGATAGATACTCGCATTAAAATGTAACCTTCTATGCTACGTTTTAACAAACTTTTGCCAAAGCCCAAACTTACATTTTTTTTTTAGGAGGCAAAAAGGCTCACTGAGGTCCTTCCCAATGTAAACAACATAAGAGAAGGGTCTAAATCCCTCTACCGCATCTGTTCTGTTTCCCTTACTGTTTCTGATCCCATTAAACAGCTTGGTCCTCCTAGCTGTTTAACTAGGACAGACTTGATAAATGTGCATTAAGTGGTTACATTTAAAACATTTTGACGTGTCAGGCTACAAGACCTAGATGCTTCTAAACTATGCAGCAAGCCTAACAAACTTTCTTACCGACAAAAAGAAGTGTAAATATGAGAGTAAGCTGATAAACAGCATGGCCCAGAATGTTCTTCATCATGGTACGGGATATAAGAGGTTTGTTCCTGCCATATGGCTTTCTTAGCAATAGAGCCTCTGTTGGAGGTTCAGTGGCCAAAGCAAGTGAGGCAAAGGTGTCCATAATTAGATTGACCCACAACATCTGTACAGCTTTCAGAGGAGAGTCCTGTGGAGACAAATTAGAAAGTCACATATTTCCTAGAAAAATAATTGTTGTCAGGTCATTTACTCTGATTTCATTTCTTCCTGTGTGACTGCAAGCAGTGATGAAGACAGGATATTGAAATATGCGGACCTTTGGTCTGACCTACCATGATCTTTCTCGTATATCTTATGCAAGACCAGAATCACAGGAGACACAGTGATCTGAGCAAAGATAAATAATTTCTCTCCAGTCATTTAAATCAGGAATATTTACAATCACGCAATTCTTATAAAACATAACATTAACACTTTATAATACATTTTACAATACCCTCTCTTACTTCATGCATCACGCTTAAATTTTCAGCTGAATTTAGGTCACACAAGTGGGAGTTTCTTTCCTGGAAGAAAAATTATACGGCAACAATTTAAGAAGTAATGTTTCCTTTTACTATAACCTACCTATCTGTTTTTTCAGGAACAGCTTGAAATGATAAAAAATTTATTAAATAATTATCAAGACATTTTAATATGTCTTACTTAAATAGGACCTTTTAAAAACAGTACTGATGAAAAAAATGCCTGATAAAAAAAATTATTCTGAAACTATATCAAATGTGTGCAAAAGTAAGAAAATCTTTATTACTTTGCTGAGTAACAGGATGGCATTTTTGAAACTATGGAACTGGAAAGAAAAAAACCCAAAACATTACTACTTGTCAGGATGAAGTATTTATTTTCTGAAGCGGATCGCCAACCGCTAGAAGGAGCTCTTTCCTCACCTAAATCAAGAAAGAGTCTATGGTCCTATTACACAGGACTTTAGATCGTGATTGTTTTTTTTTTAAAAAAAGGTAAATAAATAACACAAACCAACACAGATCTCAGGAGAACTCTGGATGACCATTATAAAGTTTTGATTTGTAATTCATTGGGGCAGCTGTGATGATAGATAGATGCAATTGCTTCAAGGAGCTGTATCAGGAAAAATGAAGTAGGTTCTTTTTTTGTATCTAACAACCGCCTGTGCCTTTAGACTGAATACAAAATGGACAGCATTAGTAAAGTCTCCTTCCTGTTTCAAATGAACGGTTTTTACTAGGAAAACAGAATCTCAAAAGTAATAAGGTATCAGTATGACAAATTTTATAATGGAAGGAAGTTAATCTGAAGTGTGAAAATTGGAAGATCAGAGCACTATTTTTATGCATTACATTAGCATGGTGCTGCGTTAGTGAAGCAAAGACATGTATGGAACAGCATACAAGCCAAGTCAAAGCCAATAACAACACCTTATGAACTCTGCCCTTTTCTTCAAAGGGTTAAATGTTCGCTTTTAATGAATTATTATCAAATAATGAGGGCCAATGTCCATTCAGTATCCCAAGGACATAAGGAGAGAACAAGGATAAGTGGTTTCGTCTCTTGTGGATTTGGTTTATATTCCAGGTATCCCTTGAGATAAAATATTATTTCCTCTTGAAAACATATTTTTAACACCCTTGTATTTACACAAATTTTGATATATTTTATTTCTAAAAAATAATTTATTTTTGGCTTATTCAAAGGGATGGAGAAAAGCAACCTACCGTTTCTAAGTCTTACAGGTTGGTTATATCAGGGAAGGGAGTATGATTAGCATGAATAGATTCTTGAATCTCATGGTTATGGGTTGCATTAACTGGGCTTATCTGGAGAGTTCCACTCACTCATTTGATATGCAACTATGTCTTTAGGTGGCTAGAAAACTTAAAGCAAGCAGGACAAACTTTGTCCCAAATTGTGACCTTATTTATTTTTTTAACACTAATGGCTCAAACAAGGAGAGTACTTGCACTAAAAGCAGTTTGTTGCTAGGGCTCAGAGACCCCAGACTTGGACACAGTATATAGAGAAAAAAGAAAACATGTTTCGTACTGAAGAATTTTCCTTGTCATATTTTTACCTGTCTAGTTAATAAGTTTTCTTGAAAAACATCCTCCACTTCGAGATGTTACAATAGCTGAATTTCTGCTTCATGCGCTGACTTCTATGTCAATAAAAGTGAATTTGTCTACTATGCTTAAGAAACAGAATCAAATATTCAGGTGTCTTTCAGAGCCTGACATATTCCTAGCATAGCGAAAAGTCAGATTCTTTCAGTCTCTAAATCACACAACTGTAATTGGCAGTCACCAGTTTTGGCAACAACATGTTCTCACCATTTCACACTGCCAATCACCTTGGGTGGCTATGGTGCCTCTAATAATTATCTATTATTGGCAGTGCTACACTGTTCAGTCAAGTGTGAAAGCTCATTCTAAGCTGAAGCCAAAACATTAAATACACATTAGCCTGAGCAGGCAGTGGAATGAAATTTCCACTGCAACTCTATCTGATTTCTGATTAGTTGGTGGAAACTGAGAAAAATACCTATCAGCTAAGGAACTTAGCCTTCCATTTCAGATTTTAGTCACTTATGCAAGTGGGATGCAAATTCAGTGTTCTTTTCGCTGTATTTTAGCCACTGAATGACTAGCTACTAATTCTTAATTCACTTTCTGAAAACTTTGCGGATGAAAGCTGTTCAAAATGCAAACTACCCAAAATCGCCACTTATTTGTCAAATTCCTTTCCACTTGACCTTGGAATAGGTTAGCATTGGCCTAGAGGGAAAAGGAAAATGTCCCTTAAATCAAGTGATGTTACACTTCATTTTGGAAACACTTAAAAGTACAAATCACCAAAGGCTGGAAATAAACTACAAATCTTTTGTGACATGCAGAGCCTCACAAATTTTAGAGCTTGTTACTTTTGATTTAGATGACAAGCTGTAAGGGAATAAAAAGGTATTTTCACCCTTACCTCTCTACTCCCACTTGTCACAGAACACATGCATGGATTCATAAAAATGAGCATTTCTGGTAGGTAACTTTATATACGTTAATGCAAAAAAACGTTAGCCTTCGCTTCTGTGAGATCACACTGTCTATGAATTGTATAGAAGGGGCGTCCTCAATTCTATTTCCATGCCTCTAAGCCTTCCCAAAACAAAGCTAAACAGTACATACTTTGATTTTATATTATAGCTTTTTCAATTTTGCCAATGCTATTATTTTAGGATTTGCCAAATACAGTTCTGCAGTAAAACATTATAACCATGTAAATTACCACCTTTTACATGTAAGTATAGATCATCCTTATTTTTTGAACAAGATCTGTAAAAACAATAAGTGATTCATGTGGTAGTTCATTGCTACAGTGCTTTTAAATTAACATTTAATTTTCCAAACATAATGTCCTATAGACTCACTGTTTTCAGTTCCTAATGTCTGCTAAAACATTAAGTCTTTCTCAAAGTACGAGAATAATAATTTGAATATAAAATGTTAAAACACAGTCTTTGTCTTTCTTTAATGCAACCTTTTTGAATAGTTAAATTGCCTCCACAGTTGGAGAGGCAGACAAAATTTGGCACAGACAAACCTGCTAGCTTATAGTTCCAGTAAAAAACTGTTACCACTTGACTGAACTGAAATTTGGTACGTACCCGGATTATTTTTAACAGCTCCAAATGTAAACACCTAGTATTTTCTTGGTACTGTTTATATGTTGGGCACAGAAAATAGGATGAACCTTTTGGCTTTGTGAGGAATGTATGGAACTCTATATGATACCTAGACGTGTGGAGCAATGACTCATTTGAAGTACAAAATTCACAATAACTGTAGGCAGAGCTCCAAAGAAGAACCCTCACTGAGGGCTCTGCAAAAACGTTGTTCAGAGAATGAAGTCAGAATATAAGAATTTATATCTCATAAAATCACTGGAAAAAGAAAATATTGGTTTAACCTGAGGAAACAGAAAGGACAATTATATGCAAACTGGTCAAGATAACCATATCCTGATCGCTTTAAAAGTACGCATTGGGCAACACGGAGAGAAGGAAGCAAGAGGTAAATGAATTAGGTTAATTGAAAGATAAGGTAAATTAATACAGCTCAGCTGCATTGTGCCACACAAACCGCACTGACGTGGGACTAACAGAAATGATAGTTGTGATCTCATCGCTGGGTGCTGTGTACACACTGGACACAGAATTAAGAGCACCTCTGCAGCCACAGATTGGGTGATCCTGATTCAGCTTTTCATGAAAGACTTCTTTAAGCTTGGTTTTCTTGTATGACCTAGATCTCAGAGTGCTTTACGTAATTATAGAATCACAACAGAAAAGTTCATTATTAGTTGAAAATTCAGAACTCTTGGCTTATACATTGAGCTGCTGTAAACTGAAACAGGGCCCAGCGTAAGTTAGATCCCTGTGAGGGGCAGCTTAGGCACTAATCTTGCCAACAGGTGACACTGTCCCTGTAATTCCTGTGCTGCTTAGAATATGATTTCTGTTACCTTAACATGACTTCATGCTGGGACTGATGACAGAGAATACCAAACGACCATTTGCATTGGTCCCGTTTTGTCTGCATAATAACTTCTTTAACAGCCCCTTTAACTGCTACCCCTTTATAATCCTTATATAACATTGCAGTAGCCCATAGGGTCACATACACTTTGCACATGGAGTTAAACATCTATTGAAACGGCAAACCAGGACAAAATAGAAATAGTAGACACGGTAGATATTCCCTCTAACAGCAGCACCTTACCGAAGCAGGCATTGGGTAGATAAATATTAAAATAATATTTGCTTAACATTAACAGAATTAAGCTAACCAGTAGTTCCCTGAAGTGGAATTGGCAAGGACACTGATTTTATTTATGTACTTGAGAAATAAAGCAGCAGATTCTTAAAATGACCGCTAATGGTCACAGGTTCTACCTGATATTTTTCTTAAGCCTCTCCATGGCGCTCCTAAGGTGCTCTGCACCAAACAAATCAGCTCCTACTTGGCAATGCATTCTCTGGGTGCTCCTTGGAGGTCTAGTTTCACTCCTAATAGTACTCACACAGTTGGATCCTTTTAATAATATAGGGTTGCTGTGGTTTCACTAGGAGTCCTGCAGTGATGTGACCACACATACATATTTACGTGTAGACTGAGGCAACTGCAGGATCAAGACTGAATAAAATTAAGTCTATTTAGTTGCAAAGCACAAGCCAGGTGTTAAAAAAAAATAGTCAAAACAAAGATTTTATTATCTTTGCACTTCCTTTCAGCAAAAACAGTAGAAACACCAAAAAGAGTAGTGAAGTGTAAAAGAAGCTTCATGCTCAAAGCATCCCAGTATGCTGGTTCCAAATTGCAGAACAGATTTTTTGAGAGGTGACATTAAGAAGCGTGAAAGAAATGTTACTACCGACATAGAATTTTTCTCATGCTACATTTGACCAAATATCACTAAAAGGGTAGCCTGTGTAATATTCATTAACCTGAATATTAACTGTGGACTAAAATCATATTCTGTGTGTCAAATAAAGCCAAACTGGCTACCTAAAAGCAAAGTAAAATTCAGTCCCATGTGGACCTTCTTTATATTCATTTTGAAGGTCACAGAAAGCTGTAGTACCTTTTGGAAACTATGGATTTTAGCTTCATTTGTTTGTTAAGAACTTAAATCGTTCAGTCAAAATAGTAATTTAAGATCTGTGTATATAGTTTTGCAGACTTAGATGTATGTACATGCACCTAGCCTGTTGTACACAAGATTTTTTGGTATATTCATGCATTTTGTGCTAGAGCTATTTTCACAGCAACCAGAGGGTACGGTATGTTCTCAAGTGTAATTTTTAGTAAAGCTTATAAGCCAAATAAACATAATGCCCTTTCACTGGCTAGAGTCTTTGAGTTGAAGCCTAACAAAATAACGTTCATTCGTGAGGCAAGATCCTTCTTGAATGAGAGAACCGAGAGCCACTTGAGATTATCAGCAGTCAGGCCATTGAGTGTAAACAGAACTACAATGGAAATAACTGCTGCCTTTTTGCTACAATTTCAATTTTAGCTCCTTTCAGACCTCTGTGGGATGTGCATTTCTACTGCCAAATTAAGGAACTGCATAAGAATCCATTTGGACAGAAATACAGGACTTCTAGGAGGTGTACATTAAAACCTGTAAACACGGACAATAGACTTGACAGGCTCAGTGATGGTCTTACAGACCACGGGGGCAATATAAATGCACTGGGTGTGATACAAATCCTTTCAGAAGCCAATGGAATGATTCAAAGGATGAAGAAAGCTCTGGAATTAGGGGAATATACTTGCACTGATTATGCACTACACATGCACTTAGACTTGATTTAAAATAGTCTTTGCACTGTTTCAGTAATGTTTCACCTCTTCAAGAATAAAATAGAAATTCCTTAGTTAACAAATAGAATATATTTTCCTTCATGCTTTCACAAAGCTATTGAAAAAATGCTGGACACTAACGAAAAAAAAAATCACCTTAAATGAATGTTAGTAGGCAGTGATTGATTGTCTATAAAACAGGGTCTTAAAAGTAAGCACTCGCCTCAGTTCTAATTATAGTATTCTTACCACGTTGCTGTTAGCACCTTTTTCTATATGGTTTTGGACCACTGATAAAAATCCAGGAGACTGACCTTGCAAGACTTTGAGTCCTTATTCACATTACCTTCTGTTACCAGCAACAATCACTTTATAGCTAAGCATTTTCTCAATGTGCTTGGAAATATTTCCCAAGGGAAGAGGAGAAGTTCTCCAACTTCTGCCTCAACATCAGTAAATTTGTCCCATAGCACAGGCTCAACTGTGACAACAAGGCATCATCAAGACCTGGAGCAGTGTGGTAGGGATCTAGCACTTGGAGCAGTGTGGTAGGGATCTAGCACTTGGAGCAGTGTGGTAGGGATCTAGCACTTGGAGCAGTGTGGTAGGGATCTAGCACTTGGAGCAGTGTGGTAGGGATCTAACACTTGGAGCAGTGTGGTAGGGATCTAGCACTTGGAGCAGTGTGGTAGGGATCTAGCACTTGGAGCAGTGTGGTAGGGATCTAGCACTTATCAGTTTGCAATTTTTACTTCTTGGAAAACAAGTGAATTGAGGTCTCTCCGTGCTTCCTTTGTCCAGAATAAAATAGTTATTTCATTTGTTGTCAGCACTTCCACTTGCTTCCAAACCAGCCATTTCTGATTTCTTTGCGAATTCCAGCCCTAGCACTAGCCTTATGCTCCCTTGGCTCAGAGCAGCTACATGATAGCAGTTGTATCTCCCCAGCTGCCGCACGGTGCTCGCAGAACCTGGGAGCTTGCAGACTCCTCATACGCAGCAGAAAAAAGGCCTCTAAATGTCAGGCAAGGCTTAGGAGAAGTTTGACCTCATGGTTTTGTAAAGGTGCCTGGGTTTCTGGTTTCCAGTATCAATTCCATGATTACAATGTAAGTTTACCCTGGAGCGGAGCTAATGACTTATTCACTGTTTTGCTCAGGTTTGCATGAGGTGAAATTTACCTGCTGAAACAGGTATGTGTATCTGTATGATGCACAAGACAGGGAAGCGTCAGCTTTCCCATACTCTGTCTCAACCAAAGGAGGCATTTTGTAACAGCACCTGTCTGCAGCATCTGAAATATACATTTTAGGGAGTGACAGCACTGAAAACTGCATGCTATTGCTATATGCTTTGCTATTTTCTAATGAAAAAAACCCCAACTTAATTTTATTATCAAAAAGTAGTAATTTGAATGGAAAAAAAAGTGGTTTGCTTTCACATATGCTTTTTGTAACTGACCTAGACATGTTGCTTGTACACCGGGATTGCAAGGAGGGATTAATGTAGAGGGAGAAAAAGAGATCAAAGCCCAACCGTATGTGTCATTGAATTGGTTTGCCATTTGCATCTGAAATTAAAAGGAATTGCCTGAAAGCAACAAATAATTTTATCAGTCAGAAAGCTCCCCTGCTGGGATTACTTCTGTGTATCAGTACTGCTCTCTTGAAAATAATAATCCCATTCCATAATCCATCAAGAAATATATATTTAATAGTGAAATGTTCTGAGACGAAAAGGCAAAGTCCCGTAACCTCTTCCTTCTCCCAATTCTTGACATTTTCTGTAGTATCATCACAGGCTCAGTCATGACAATAACATGTAATCCAAACCAGGGAGCTCTATTGAGGCTGCACAAAAATTAGCAGCTCCTAAAAGCAATTTTCTTCCAGGAGAAGATGGATTAGTACACTTCCTTATGTCAACAGCTATTCAACATTTAGCAGCTTGATCCTAAATACACTCCTAGTGCTCAGAAGAATTTCAGAAAGCATACTTTCTGTTGTATGAAGTAAGAATCAAACGTAAACCACCATTCCTTAAAAGAAAATGTAGCTTGGAAGGATCTGGCCCCATAGTTTAAGCAACACCTGAAGTTCCCCTTACCTGGGTGATGCAGGCTCCAGTGAAAGCCACGATCACAGCCACAATGTTAACAGTGAGTTGGAACTGCAGGAACTTGGAGATGCTATCGTAGACATTACGTCCCCACATTACAGCCTTCACAATGCTACTGAAATTGTCATCTGTTAGGATGATATCTGAGGCTTCTTTTGCAACATCTGTTCCAGCAATACCCTGGAAAAAATTAAGTGTGCGTAAAATTACCTACGAGAAAGTACAGAGACAGAATACAAATCTTCACACTCAGTCAAAGTCCACAGGTATACAGAGACTCCCCGGCATAGTAACAGTGACTGCCGAGTAAGTTCTGCATTTTCTATTTGCTAGGAAGTTAGCTAAATTGGCCTATTTTTGAAAGTGAATAAGGATGCAGAAAAGGGAACTGATAGAGTCAGTGGAACTCATGTGATGACAGTTTAGAGTGTTTTAAATTATCTGCTTAATGACTACCAATCTTCTGAGTTATTTTTATCATTGATGATATTTTATTAATATACATGAACAGAATTGCTAAAATAAAATATAATTATGTATCGCAATATATAGTCTAGTACATTAATGTCTTCAGAGTCAGAGTATGTTGGGAAGACATCTTTACAATTAGTGATGGATTTTACCACAGCAAAATAGTACTCCAGTGTTTTGAAGAACACAGAGATGATCTTTCTGTATTGGCACAAAATTCCACATATAGCAAATAATACCTTAGACAAAATATTGAAAAAGTATCAAAACAAGCAATACCAGTGAACCTAACATATTAAATTAAAGGATTCTGAAGCAACATAACTCGCCCCCCTCTAATATATTGCTCCACTGACAAGTAATAACTAAGCAACTTTTCCAACACCTAATCAATGAAAGACCTCTTACAGCAAATTTGTCATGACACAAACATCAGTAAATATACTCAAGATTATACCATTGCAAAGCCAACATCAGCTTTTTTAAGTGCTGGTCCATCGTTGGTTCCATCACCGGTCACAGCTACAACCTGCCTCTGTTCCACCTGTGTGCTGTCAATAATACCTGCAAAAAACGTATGTGTGTGTATACATAAATAGATATAAAATAATTAGCAGGATAAAACTTCCCTCTAAAAATAGCAGGATCTGTGTAATACAGACTACATAATACCACACAAGTCTTACAGAGATTAATACAGTTGATTTTTAAGGAAAATAATGATGAAAGTAGTGTCACCACTACTAGACATCACTACTAGAATTTACATGGCAAGGTCTGATCCTGCACCATCAAAACATCAGCAAAACTTGCATAGACTTGAAAGGGAATGAGATCAGCTCTTTATGTTCTTTTGGAAGATTTCTACTATTTAAAATTATGTGTCACAGTAAACCCATTTCGGCCCAGCTCTCCGATGAAACATCAATGGAAAGGAGTTGCCAAAGACTTTAAGTTCATGCTCCTAAACTGGGACTGAACTGTAGTATCTGCTTTACTGAGATGCCTTCTGGCAATCAGTTTAACCTAAAGATAACGAACGCCATTGAAGAATTTTATTTAGCTGGAGCCAAATTAGCATTTTAACAGACATGCTCAATTCTGCCAAACAATGATTAAGAAGATACAAAAGAACTCTTTAAATTCTGGAGCCAAACATTTTAATAAATAGACATAATAAAATAATTTCTACTTTCATTTTGAGATCATTTGAGAAAAGAAAGCACTTTTCACTTGGTGAATCAAGTTTCATGCAACTAGCCTGAAGGGAAGTATTTTTCACTTATGCAAATGGGGAAAGTAAGGAAAAGAATAAAGACTTTTTCTAAGGTTACAGAAGAGACCTTGTTTTTTAACAGGATGGAGATCATTCACCACTCATGTTTTTATTTCCATGTCAGAGTCCATTTGACTATGAGTCTAGAATACAGGATTGTTGTGTAGGCTACAAGAACACCTCTCCATATTAATAACTTAGCGGGGGGAAAATGACAAAACTCCTTTTGCTAACGCATTTTGCACAAAGTCATAGCCTCTAAAAACAATTATCAAAACCTATCCAGTGTGAAAAGCTTTCATTCTACTCTGGAAAAAAATAACTCGCATATCAGATAACTAACCAGAAATAGGAAATTGCAGATTACAGAGCAATAGTTGCCTCTTGGCAAAGTTCAGGCTTATCAGACACCCAGAAAAAAAAAAGCAAAGCGGTATGGAAGCAGTTAGTGTCCTGAATTTTTCAGTCTTATGAAAATCAGAAAAAAACCTATTCACTTTCCATTGGCAGTATGAACCCAGATAAATGGCACATTATGGCACATGATAAGATCTCATAATTCGAGCTTTCAATTTGTTGGGGTGATTTGCCCTTGTTATTACTAAATAAACAGGAACATCAGCTGCCATTTATTTTGGTCTTCCCTTCTTGTTATTAACACACCCTTTGATATTATATTAATAGTTTAAGCTTCTGAAAAAATTCATTAAAACCTCCGACAAATGGTATTAACTGCTCCAAACAAGTAGCCAGCATCCTCTCACAACTGGATTCCAAATGGGAGCACAACTCAAATCAAGTTGAAGAGGCTCTAACAAAGCACCTCCTAATAGATAGTGCTCTAATGTCAATGACTACACTACCCAACTGCCCTGCATCAGCCAATTGCTGGGTGCAGCTAAGGCAGGTACAAGGTTTCGTAGTTGTTCACGAGGTTTAGTAGTCATTTTTATCCCCGAAAGCAAACTATGCAGCCAGGATAAGCCCAACACTGTCCAGAGCACAGAACTGCATAATCAGCAGTCATGGAAAAATAAGACATAAAACGGTCTCAGTTGTAATCAGCATCTCAGCCACACACCTTCATCCAGTGACCACTGCTAGTGTCATCAGAAATATGTCAATGCACGGCCCAACAGTATGTGGATGGACTTCAGTGCTATTCATAGGAAGAGAGAAGATCTTTGCAGAACTTTCATTTGTACGTCAGCCAAATTTCTAAAATGGAGCAGTAGTGATTATTTGGGATTCAGAGGATTTATCATAGCTATACTTAGGCTCCCGGACTTCTGCATGCTCCTTTTAATCTGTTCCTCCTCGTCCCTTCCTCACATTTCTGAATGCTTTTCTTCTTTCCAGCACTTGCCTCCTTCCTCAGCTCATTTACTTCTACTTTTGGGGGTTGTTTTTTTTTTTTTCTTTCTTTGATATCATTCTGTTCATAGTTGTGACCGAGCAGTATGTTTGTATAGATTTTACAAACAGTGTAAGGGGACCAAAGAGAAGAGGGGTGCCTTGGAAGGGTTATGCCTCTGCAATCTTGAGCTGTGGAGGATAACTGCTTCAGTGACCAGTGAAAAAATGTAAATAAGGGGATGACCTGACAGACTGCCAATGAAGAGAATGCCCATTTCTTTAACACTCACCGGCCTCTCCACTCGTTCACAACAGCTAAAAAGAAGCTTCAGTATTAATTAGTCATGTCTAACAGCCAGAAAATGTCTTCAAAATAAACTGCTTTACTCCAGTTGAATTCTTATATACAGTATTTTAATAAAAACAGGTCTGCAAGGTATAGCAAGGGAATTCCTAAAACTCAGCAAAGCTTCCTCCCAAAACAGCCTTTGCTGTTTCATTGGTCTGTTCCCTCACCTTAAGCTTCTCTGGCCAGGATTTTCCTCTGTCAAAAAGAATTTTATCCGACAGCCACATAAATACACCTAGAGCATAACATTACAATGTGTTCCACACACTGATTCCGCTGATGCTGCAGGAATTTGGGGAGGAGTCATGTAGCTTACATAAGGCATAAGTTTTTCAGAGCAAGCAGCTTGTTTCTGATGAGGGAAAAGATCATCTTTGAAATGACTACGTATAGCTATCAAGACAGCCACTATATGCACAAGCTTGCTATAAAAGGTACCAGCACTGCATACACAGCTGAAAGTGAAATATATCCTGTATCTCCCCACCTCCCTCCCATCTAACATTAAGCAAGCATTACATCAAATCCACTCAGGATAATAATATAAAGAATATTAAGCAACAAGGTGTCTTCCGTTTCTTTTACGAGGAGCTATCTGTACCCATGGCTCAGATCAAAACCATCAAGTATAGTTCAGCTTCTCCCTTTATTGCAGAACAAATGCTGCTTTATTTAAACAACTCTTACTTGCATTGTCACCCTTAGAGTCGCATCAGTAAGCAAACGCTTGTTCTGGGAGAAAAAAAATCGCTATTTAGATATTTCCTTCTGTCTCAACTGATTATCTCAAAACAGGCAGACAGGAAAAACTAAGCTACAGTACAGCATTTCAAAGATGCACACCAATTCAGGTGTTACCGATGCAGGAAAGTTGATCATCCTATATGCTTACACATATTTATATTTCTTTGACAAGCTCAACATTGACAGATGCGCTAATGTTATTTTCACAGGCATGTCCTGTTCGGATTAGTTTTTAATACTTCCAAACTTTTTGAAGTTAATTTAACAAGAATTTAGAAAGTCTGTCTGAAAGAGAAAATTTAAATCTGCTTTAGTTACATGCTTAAGTATGCGCAAGAACAGAGCTTTAAAGGTTAATGTAGAAGTGTTATATATAACATTAGAGAAAGCACTGGTAATTGTTAAGTGAATAATGCTCCACAAAGTTTATGATATTAGAATGGCCGAGAAGAACACGGCTAAAACCCACGTATTTCTGTGCTAAGCATGCACCACCAATATGCTTTACATTATAAGACTGAAACATTCAAGGTAACCTTCAAGGCGGCAGTGCCTCCCACAAAGTTACACTTAACACAGAGACCTAAGTGGTATTTACAGAGTATAAAACTCTAGATTCAAATGCAGAGTACCTCCTGCTTCCTTTAAACTATTTTTATGTTCATCACTTCAGGGAAGAGTTGGTTGAAGTTGACTTTTTACACTGCGGAACAGGTCAACTTTCTGAATATTTACAGAATCACAGAATCACAGAATTATCAGAGTTGGAAGGGACCTCTAGAGATCATCTAGTCCAACTCCCCTGCTAAAGCAGGATTGCCTAGAGCACATCACTCAGGACTGCATCCAGGCGGGTCTTGAAAATCTCCAGGGAAGGGGACTCCACAACCTCCCTGGGCAGCCTGTGCCAGTGCTCTGTCACCCTCACCGTAAAGAACTGTTTCCGTGTATTTGAACGGAACTTCCTGTGTTCTAACTTGTGCCCATTGCCCCTCGTCCTGTCACTTGGAACCAATGAAAAGAGCCTGGCTCCATCCTTCTTCAACCCACCCCTTAGATACTTGTATGCCATAATCAGGTCTCCCCTAAAAGAGGATTTCTTCATATGAAATTGAATAAAAATAAATATTAAAATTTTTCTCTCAAATGGAAATAAAAAACACTTGCATTTTGCAAAATGCTGATATTTAATTTCAGAATTTCAGTTAGTACACTTTATTTTTATTATTCTACCTAGTCTCACGGCATGTCCACCTTAATGAGGTCATGAATATAATACCATCCCATGCAATAATATTGGAAATATTTTAGTAATTAAGGGTAATTATTTAAAAAGTCCCTTCTTTAAAGTTCCCTTTCTGCTTGTTAATAAAACAGCCTTACATAAGAATAGAATACTTGTTTTTAATATCACAGAAAAATAATTCCAGCCTAATTTAAACACATTGGAAAGCACAGCTTCTTTAACTGGTAAACTGAATATTTATTTTATCTTCTCTAAACCTTCTGGTAAGAAGATGATGATATTTTCCATCAGTACTAAAAAATAGCTTCCCACAGCATTTTAAAAAACATTATGACAATATTGAAGTATTTCAGCAATAATATTATACGGACACATCAGTATAAATTATTTTCCTATATTTTGAAATAGGGTAAAAAATATGAAATAATGTCGCAAAATCCATAAGAAATTGTATTTCAGTTGGATTGAGATCTCTAGCATTTTGTTTCACTGAAACAGTTTCTGATAATAAACCATTTTGACTTTTTTTTTTTTTCAATCTACCTCTACTTCAAAGCCATAAATATTTGAGAGAAACTGTCTGCGCAGCCTGAAATGCTGAAGCACGCCTTTCTCTAGTCCCTTAGCAGTAGTAAAAACAAAAATGCAAAATAAAAATGATCCTTTTGCTGGGTGGGATTGTGCTATGTTAAGGTGAAAAAAATATTCCCTCCAGCAGCTGTATGTCATTAAAAATTGAATATAAAAAAAGTTTATTTTGTGATGTATGTTTTTACCCTTCAGCAGATAGAATACATCAAAGAACAGAATATCCTCTTGATCCCTCAAGTGTCTGAGAAAAACATAACTTTCTAACAAGAGGTCCAAAACTAGTGAACATTTAAATAGTTTCTTGTAACTTTTAATGGCCCTTGGAGTATTATGAGCCAAAAAATTCCATCATGATTTTCCACAGACTTGTTCTTGAACTTTGTTAGATACTTAATTGCTCTATCATTTGCCCTTGTCCCATCTTTAAAACATTAATTGTATCAGTTGCATAAGGCATTCAGTAGTAGTAAATATCTTTTGGATTGTAAAAGTGCATATGCTATAAAATATCAATAATTAGTTGCTTATTTTTCTTCAACTCTATTGATTTCATTTTCTCTGGCAAAGGTTTCGTTTTCCTCTTAAGGGAAAACCCTGAATTATTCAAATGAGTACTCCCAAGGGACTTACTTAATCCAGTTAATGAAACACAAATTTTTATGTGTTTCTGAAACAAACAAACTATTAGGCTGTACAATTCATGTCCTCTAAGAGCTATAAGATAATATTTTGTGTGAACCAGGGAAGTGAGGAAACTTCAGCTAACTTTTTAATACTGACCTATGGAGCTAATAATTATGTTGTCCAAACCACTGGTTTCCAAACCTTTTCCATCATGAACACCCATCGCTAAAATCTTTTTGAGCACACCCCCCCAAAATATGCATATTGTTTATAAATTATACATGCGTACTACTGTACTAATATTACGTACATTGTAAAACACACATTAGAGAGGGATAGGATAGAGATGAAATAATCAGTATTTTTAAAATAGTCTTCTATTTAATAATGGTAAAAAATATTTTCTTCCTGCATCCCAGTGGATTGTCCCTGACGTGTGCACCCCACCTCAGAGACCACTGGTCTAAACAGTGGCTGGAGAGGGTGAGTCACAGCAGTTTGTCTCCAGCTGCCCCATCTTGTGCACCAGGCGAGGGCTTACAGTCTTAGTTCTCTGCATGATCCACGCCTCCAGACCTCTTCACATACACTGGTCCCAATCTCAAAGGACTCAACTGATCCAATCTTCAAATTCACAATGGAACTTTTGCTCTGAAGTCATTTAGGCATTTAAAAAAAAATTACATTCTGCTCAAAAGCCTTTGAAATCAGCCATGTATGGAGCCATAGCAATAAAGCCTTCCCATAGCAAAAGCATAGATCCAGAAATTATTTCCTACCTAAATGTGAATTATTATTTAAGTAGTCAACCAGCTGAAAACATGTAACTGATCAGCTGGATCTTAGCTGAATTTTTGCTCCTCCAAGAATTGCTGAGTCTCTCCAGACTTTCTAGGGCCTTAGCAAAATAATCCAATTCTTTCTTCAGCAGTAAGCCAGCAAACACAGGACTTCTGCGCTGCTGCCTTACAATGGCCAGAAATTATGTTATTCCTAATCAGAAATTTTCTGATTTCATCAGCAGTCTTTTAAGTGTGAACTTCAAAGTCAACAGAATAAGATTTCAAGCCATCAAGAAGTGTGAGCTACGGATATGAAAAAGGCTTTATAAAGAAAACTGCGAACAAATCCCTCTTTTATAGAGCATTCCATCTGTAGACAGTATAGCAAGAGAATATAATCTGTATGATCTTTGTAGGACAAACCAGACCAAAAACACAGCCAGGAATCTAAAGGAAGCCAACGCAAATCATAGAATTAGTGAGCCTATAGGAAAATGGAATTGGCTTAAAATACATATCTCCATTCGGGTAATGCTAAAGAGGGCAGGTCCTAGTTACGCAATCTCCAATTACTGCTACTGTAACACGAAAAGTTTTTTTTTTTTATCTCGGAATACTCTTTAAAAATAATTGTGGGAGAACAGATGTACTTGCGTGCATTGATTTACTCTTAAATGAGCTTGTTCTTGTTTTCTTCATAAAGAGGTATAGGCAAAGACTACAAAATCTATACCCTCTTGTTTATATGAAGAACAACCTATTTCTCAACAGTATTTTCTTTCTGACCAGGAAACACTTATCTTCCTTTCCCAGCTAGAGTCTTGTTCTAGTCCAATTAAAAGTCACAAGGCAAACATGAGATTGCCTACAACTACTTGCCTGACATCTTTGGTATTTCTGTTCTTCCTGCCAACCAGTTTCCTATTATTTTCCATTTGAAGGCTCAGGTAGAACACAAACACAACAGACTTGGTTACTGAGAAAACTTCCTTGCATTATGTATCGATGTGCAAGTAAAGGTAACAACTCAGATACGTTTGTAACAGTAAAATTTTCATGATGCAGATGATGTGCCAAACATAATTCAGTAACTCTGGCATTAATTGCACACACGCGCAAAGGTAGTCTGCACATACCTTTTACCAAAGTGTGTTTGTCCGTGGGAGACGAGCGAGCAAGCACTCGAAGCTTTGGCCAGATTTTGTCAATCCGCTCCTGCTCAATCTGGATGGGGGGAACACAAAAAAAAACCCAAACAGTAAAACTGTTAGTCTGTGATTAGCAAAATGCATTTGTCTCATCTGAATCATCTGTCAGATGATTCACTTCACTACTCAGATCTGCAACTTTTCTTCAAAAGCACAGAAAAATTACAACCACCATCAATGCTGCGAATGAAGGCAAGGTCAACAAAGGCAGTTTTCTAATACCGAAGCTCAGCTGTTGGCTAACATCAGTAAATTTGCCCCAGTATCTAATCAGCCTTTCTTAGCACCTTTATGGATAATTCCACCGAGAATCACAACTCTACATATAGGATAGTGGAGTTTCTTAAAGTTGATCAAACATGCTTATAAGTAGAAGTGTGTTGTTCTATTCTACGAATCCAAGTTCTTCACTTCATTTCGGCACCAATAATGGCAACATTTTCTCTGTATACCAATAGCAACAAGGACGAAGGATTCCATCAATCAGTGCAAGGTGTATATGACTGTGTCCATTCATTAATGATGGACTCAAAGACACAGCGTAGAGTTTACTTTTTTAAAGCCGACTTCAATAGCCTGTATGAGGAGTTAATCTTCCAAAGAATAGATTAAGTTATGGAAATCATTAGAGTGAGTGGATATAGCAGTACATTAGATAAAGTGGAATAAAATAAAGAGTGGAGAGGAGCTGGTTCTCTGCACAGATTGCATTTTTATGAGACAGCCCTGCAAACTGCTGTTGAGTTTCTTCTCTTTGCTAACAACCCTGCTTGGGTTTCATTTCTTGTAGACTAGTGCTATGGTTCTAAAAACTGCTGCATTAGGCTAGCACTACACTGATAGTGGCTCTGCATCATGCAAAGAGTGCATTTTCAATGGTAGTTTGGATTGCAAAAGGCCAGTAGTAGAAAGAAGTACCCATCAGTGCAGGAGAAACAACATTTCAGCATTCTCGCAATTTTTTAGTAACATATTCGTAATATGTACGGATTTAGTATATGAGTTACCTCTCCCTTCTCATTTCGGATCCTTCTGTTAAACTCTTTCCCTTCAAGGCAGAGAAAGTCTTCTCCCGGGTGAATGATTCCACATTTTATGGCAATGGCACGTGCTGTGTTGATGTTGTCTCCAGTGACCATGCGGACTGTAATTCCAGCTCGCTGGCACTTCCTTATGGCTTCTGGGACCTACAAAAGCAATGTAACAGGAAAGAAAATTCCTAGGTAAGGGATAAAATGTAAGTCAGGTGTTTCCAATCAGAATATTCTGAAGCGAAGAAATTTATGAAGCAAAAAGAGAAACCATACATGTTATGGCACATTATAGCTACCTGACTGTTATGGAATTGGGGTTACACCACAGGCAAGACAAATCTTGTAGCAAGAAGCACACAAATAATTTTTTAAATCAGTTGTCTAAAGCTTCTCCTAACTGTAATAAAAAGGAATGCTCTGCAGCTTTTTTGACCTTTAGCATCAAGGTACAGTATGCTGAACCTAACATACTGAACAAACATGTAAATATGAACTGAGAATACACATATTTTGTACAGAAAATTATCTAACTTCTGATGCAAACTCTCCTTTCAATAAGATTATCTAAAAAGTTATTGTAATTTAGCACTATTACACTAATTCATTCATATAAAAAGCTGGAATTCCTAAATATATGAGTTTAAAATTTCACTAATAATATACATATTTTGAAACTGTAAAAACGAAGCATGATTTTAGTTATGCACCTTTCTGCATGACACTAACTTTTCCTGCTGCAGAGTATACAAACCAGTGAGACAGGATACGTGAGATTAATGTAGAAGCTATATATTGACTGGGCATCATATATAGCTTATTGAAAAAAAAAAAAGATTTTTGTAACTAAAATGTGCAAGAGCTAGGAAATTGATTCCTTATAATTAAATAGAGCTCTTTGAATACAGGTACTTGGGTATACAAAGTCAGTACCTATAGAAAGGCTCCATATCTTTAGCTCCATTTCAGATGGAGAAAAAATTCTATTCCCTTAAACTATACTATAATTTGTGATAATTTATTAATTATTAATAAACATCACTCTAATCAATGCATGCAGTCCCATCACACTTTTGCATTTGGTGAAACCGCATCTGGAATATTGTGTCCAGTTCTGGGCCCCTCAGTTCAAGAAGGACAGAGAGCTGCTGGAGAGAGTCCAGCGTAGGGCAACTAAGATGATTAAGGGAGTGGAGCATCTCCCTTATGAGGAAAGACTGAGGGAGCTGGGTCTCTTTAGTTTGGAGAAGAGGAGACTGAGGGGTGATCTTATCAGCGTTTATAAATATATAAAGGGGGAATGTCATGAGGATGGAGCCAGGCTCTTCTCAGTAGCAACCAATGATAGGACAAGGGGTAATGGATTCAAGCTGGAACACAAGAGGTTCCACTTAAATTTGAGAAGAAACTTCTTCTCAGTGAGGGTGACAGAGCACTGGAACAGGCTGCCCAGGGAGGTTGTGGAGTCTCCTTCTCTGGAGACATTCAAAACTCGCCTGGACGCCTTCCTGTGCAACCTCGTCTAGGTGTTCCTGCTCCGACAGGGGGATTGGACTAGATGATCTTTTGAGGTCCCTTCCAATCCCTAGCATACTGTGATACTGTGATACTGTGATTATGAAAGCATTATTTCTTCAGGAAAAAAATAACAATATTATTTGACATGGAAGAATAAGTGTGTTTAACACTTCAAGAACAGCCTAGATAGATACCTTCAGCACACCACCACTTCTCTAAATTTCTTTTTACCTAGAAGAGGCGAAGGGCATCCCAGGACTCCTCACGAAGACAGAAACCCTTCACAGAGCTACAAGAAACTGAACTGCCTTACTACAGAAGGTAGCAAAGGACAGATATAAAGCAATTATAGGTTGCACTGTTTCTTACGTGTGAGGCGGCAAAGAGGTACTTCGTAGACAAGTGACAGTCTGAGAAGAAAAAGATTCCCAAAAGATGAGCATGACTTAGATAAGCATGTGTATATTAGGCAGTGATCCTAAGTAAACCTCCAGGCAATTTGAAGGTTATCCCACAAGTTAAAATAGCTCCAAAGACCTGGCCCTAGATGCTTGCTCTGCAATGTTGCCTAACACTCTTAATCTATGTAATGCAAACATAAATCGTATTTGAATAAATTCCCCAAATCCATATACTTGACCATTGACTGCAAATTGCTGCTGTATTAGCAGCTGAGCTTCTTCAGATGACATACTTATGTAAAGTAAAAGGATTGTCTAACCATGATGAATTATGTCAGCAATCGTGTGTTATAGAGAGCTGTTGATTTCCTGCAGAAACCAGTGAGCAAAGGATATGATTATGAAAAGAATTTTAATTTAAAAATAATTATTAAAAAAAAATTAAAAACAAAACCAAAGCACTATTTAAGAAAGGGTATCAAAATGGCTACAATATCAAATCCTCACTATATTCTCCTGCCAGTTCAGTGCAGCCTGCGGATCATAACCTTTATCATAGATATAAGATTATTGTAGAACTCAAGGCCAATTAGAGTGGATTAATCTCATCCATTAGTACAGAAAATATTAAGAAAAGGAACCACCATCTACAACATTGCACTGTTAATTTTGCGCCTTTCTAGATATTTTAATTTCCTCTATAGCCGCAAGTATGTGACACTGCTGAGGGCAGGACATTGCCTTTTACATGACAACCACTGCTCTGATCCAGTGTGGCAAATGCTGGGCTTCTAATGATTTCATGGGGCCAGAAAGGCCATATATCTCCGACTCCATGTCAGACTGAAATTATACACCCGTAAACCGTATTGTAGATGATTATTCTAATCAATGAATACAATTTCTCACCGTGTTTCTGCATCTTTATTAAAGGCAGCTGTGAAGCTTCTATTTTCCTAAACACCTCAGACTAAACACCTAATTGAGGATCAGACTAGTATTTTTCCCATGACTACGAAAGAAAACCACTCCACCCTCAGACTGCATCCACAGAACGGGCTATTTGCAGAATGACTCTCTGTCAATACCGATTACAGACCAAGAGAAAAAACAACGGACAGAGGTTTATCTTCCCATTACCTCCTCTCTACTAACTGAGAATATTCTTCCCACAAGTTGTACCCTGAAAACATTATTTGGACCTGAAGCCTTTTAACATTAGGAAACAGACTTCTAAGGGGGACATACGATCAGATTAAACCTATTACTTAAGCAAATGACTCCTGATTTACCCATTTTTGACATTAATAATGCTGACTATATCCCACTTGCCAATTTGGAATGCCCTCAGTATCCACTTTAACGGTGGTGACCCTCATGCATAGGATATGACAGATTTAGATGACTATCTGTAAAACCAGCACAGTGTATGAACCATGAAGGAGAAAAATAAATTACAGTGCAAACAGAAAAAAAAAGTCTATTCACATAAAGTGCCAGTCCTATCAAACAAGGTCATGGGAGGGCAACCTAGTTTCAAATACATCTCAAACTCATATATAACTAGAGAAATAATTCTGTTTTCCTCTTCTCTCATTTTTTTGGACAGCTGGTGGGTGGTATCTGATTTAATACTGTGTACAGTAATTACAGTTAAAATATTGTTCATATTTTTTTATTGCTGTAAGGAAGAAAGAGTGTTGGCAGACTGAGTGGGCAGTGGAAGGAGATATTTTCCATCAGTTTTACAGAGCTTAAGTACACATTTTAAAATGTTCTGGTTTATTTTCTCTGCAAAGAAAACCTTCTAATGCATGCATAAATTATCCAATGCAGGAATATCTATCAGAATCAGGTGACAAATAAGTAAGTGACATTTGGAAGTGATTTATGTTCATCTCCCAGAAATAACAGATTGTAGGCGTACATTGGCAAATCAGTATAAGCCAGTACAGACTCATTAAAATCAATCCAGAAAGACTGTCAAAATCAACAGAGAAATCTCTACAGGAACAAGACATCATTCTATTTGTTCTCTTCTTGTGTACTTATCAAAGAAAAAAAACAACACACACACACAAAAAAAAGAGAGAAATATCAAGCAGGTAGTTCAGTGCCTGATAAAAACAACTGCTGATAACAAATAAGCTAGAGTCTGAATTAACCTAGGAATTATGCAAAAGTCATGGGCGTCCAGTGGTGACACTGCAGCTAAAGCTGGCCAGCTGGCTGGATATCATTATTGAATAATTCATCCAAATAGTTTCTTTGAATGTCTGGAAGGAAATGCAAGTGCAAGAAAGCTCCCAGCAATATCATCAGAACAGATGCAGCACTCTTATCTCTGAAACCACGCTAGCGTGACACCACTGACACTGCAGGTATTCACATATTTGAACACCCCAAGGATGCATATGAGCAACGTGCCACAGGAGCTCTGTGGAAATATGCAGGCTACCATTTTGCATGTGTTAACTCCAACAGTCATCTTAGGGAAAAGGAAACAACTGAGCCTTCCCCAGGAAAAATGGAAATCTACTTTAAGGGAAACTAAAGGCTGCCAGGATGGTGACATTGGATTGTTTCACTGGAATTACCTAACCTATCATTTCTGTCAGAATAAATTCTGATACCCCTGAATACTGAGAATATTAATAAAACAGAAGTTGTAGTATTATTTCTAATTTTTTACATACTTTTCTTCCCTACAGAAAGCACTTTGAAAATTCATAAACTCCAGTGGTGACTCTATTTAATAAGTGGGCTTAATTCTGGCAAAATAATAAGGTCCCTTATAACAGCTCAGCATCTTACTATTTGCATCTACAATGGTGATTTCACCATTGTCATGTATGTATATTACATGGCACTGAGTCCGATATTTCACACCTAGACAGTTTTTCTGAAATATATGTTTTTATTCTGGCTTGGAGATTTTTGGTTCGTTTCTTTTTCCTAAGGTACTGCTAATGCTTTTTACCAATATGTGAGTAGTAATAATTTAAATGTTGTTTTACATGTTTTCATGATGTTATTACCACTTTAAAACAGTCAAAAGGGACAAGGAGGAAAAAAAATCCAAAAACCAAAGTCCAAAAAATCAACTGTAGATATGTCCAACATTTGGTAAAAATATGAAATTATAAACATTCTATTGTGTGTCTTGCAATGAAGTAAGAAGCGTTACTGTATACTTTGGTGTTAAACTACAAGAAATTCAATACATTAATCAAGTAGTTATCTAGAAATAATATGTTTTCCTGCCTTCATCTTCTTTGATCCTTAACGTAGAAGTCAGACTTGACCTCTTTATTTTTAGCAACATTATTCATTTTTACCTCAAACTCCTAAGAAATTATTCCCTACGAGATGAGAGCAGTTCTCTTCTAAAACACACTCATAATAATCATATGAAAGGATAGTTTGCAGCTATTTTCAATAGTAACTGCAAAACCCACTGCTGCCCGTTCCCTCAGTCTGCCTTGCCACACGTAACCTGACTTAAAGCTATTTTCTAACAACACGTATCATGAACCAATTCAGCAAGGGAGGGACGGAGGACTAAGCCACAGCTCTAGCAGTCACAGACACAAACTTTCTGTGTTTATATATATGTCAGCTAGAGCACTAAGGGATCACTGCAGACAGAACATTTTAAGAATGTTTTTAAATATTTCTAAAGACTTGCCACGTCAGGTGTAGGGACAGATGGATTAGCAGCAAGACACCAACTGATGACAGATAAAGTGAATGCTGTTTATCTGATGATTACGGAGATAAGGAGTTTATCACCCAGTTTTCACCTAAGCAAGTTTTATTTTATTTTATATTATAACCTCCTTAATCCTGAAAAAAGCCCATTGTCATGCAGTCGGTACCTGCACCTGATATAATTATATCATGCTAGTTGTCAAAATCACAGCAGTCATAAGTATGTAAAAGCCTACTTTCATGGAAATAAATGGGATTAATTTATACTTCGGATGTTTAAGTAATAAAAATAATTTCCTAACATATCTAGCACTGCCACTAAGTTTCAGTGGATCAAACACAAAGATTTAGATGCGATTAAAAAAATGTACGATAAGATGGAATAATAAAAAAGACAAAGATTGGTACCAAACTACTTACTTTTTGCAGCATCAGAGCCCACTCTTTTAGTATAAAAGAAATTTGAGTTATCTGTCAATAAGATTGCTCCAAACCAAACCACAATCATTAATCTTCTACTGAAAAAAATACAGCAGAATTGAAGAGTGGGTTTCTTGGAGCAAAATAGGAGAGCAAATTTAATTGCTCCACCCATTGGCAGAAGGTGCTGGGGCAGATCCTGTCACATCCCATCACGCGGCTGCAGCGGTGCCGACACAGCAGCCACGGCCACGTGCTCAATGGTTGAGTCAACAAGAAAAGCACCAAAGACAGACATCAAAAAAACCTGCATTTTATATTCAGCACTTTCGACTTGGGAACTTACCTTCTGTCACCGTTTCTAAACTGTAAAATGGAATTAATTCTCCATTTTCAAAATTAATTATCGAGCACCATATACATCGGTTAGAAACAAAGTTTCTGCCTCTTAATCCGCCCTTTGTATTACTGTAGTAATATAATTTGCAAGCGTAGTAGCAGGCACATGCTTCCAGTGTGCACACCCAATACTGATTTTCTGAGTTGAGTTGAGTTGAGATTTTAGTCACATTTTTACAAGCCATTTACAGATAGTATCCATGAAATCTGCAGCCTTTCCATGGCAAAGCTTTTCCTTCTGCAAATACAACATTAAAAGCATTTTTCCTGAGTAGCCACCAGTTACGATGTTAAGACAATTAGTACAGTGGCAACTATTAAAAACACAAAACTCCAAGACTGCGTGTGGTTTCTGTGGAAGGCGAGCACATTGCAGTTATAATCATAGCAATTATGATTACTGCGTGTCTTTTCTCTACCATCAGAGATGCTTTTAACCCATTACTTAAAGGAATATTCTTTAATATCTGGAAGCATAATAAAACTTCTGCTGACCAGTCCTCCTGTATACTGCCCTTTGAGAGAAGGTGTTAAGTCACCTCAGTCCTGTAGTTCAAAGAGCCCTATTTTGCTTTATTTAAATATCAGTTGATTAATAGTTGATTTTTTATCAAGTTAGTGATTTGACTTTTTATCAAGTAAAGTTTACTTCCAAAGCTCACTTCCATCTTCTTTGACAAAGCTAATTAAAAAAAAAAAAAAAGATAAAAACTGCAAGAAATCTGTAGTTCAATGTATGTTCAGTTCTCTGAGAAATGCTTTATAATGTAAGAATTTGCTATACCTCTGGCCTTACTGGGTCTTCAATGCCAACAACACAAATGCAAGTCAGGTCAGATAATATGTCATTTTCATTGTCCCAGTCAGGCTCTGGGCTGCTGTTAAAGTCTCGGAAAGCAACACAGATAGTTCTCAGTCCATCACAGGCCATAGGTTCAATCACTTTCTTCACCATTTCATCTCGGTCACGTGGTCTGAAGATACGAGGTTCACCGGCTGCATTGAGGATCCTGGAACATCTTTTTTATTTATGGGGGGAAAAAAAAAAAGTAGTTGATTGTGTATTTGCATGACTGTTGAACAGTATTTCCTTGTATCATTCATTTAATTCAACACTTTCCTTTTTTGATGGCTAGTTTTAAATTTCTGGTGTAAATTTCTAGATTAAACAACATGATTCGCTACTAAAATATCAGAGAATTTGTAACTTACTACAGAGACACCAAGAGCCCTTCATCTCTCATTTCCACAATACCCATGTAATTAATGAGCTGATAACTTACATCCTTATTTTCCAAATAGGTTGAACATAAAGAATCCAGTTGTAAACTACTGAACCCAAATCTTTAGCTAGACAGTAAGAAAAATAAGCCAAACCGTTTTGCAAGAGTGAGCAGTTAAAAAAATTTTAGAAAAGAAAAATAACAACTTATACTATTAAAGTGTATCATATTTCTACTGTAAGTCGCAAATTCCAAATAGCGAAACTCCCACATATGTCTTACTAGTATCGGAATATTTTGCATTTTGGAAAAACACAGCAACTAATCCATTTAACTTACTTCTTCAGAACAATCTCAGAAGCTCCTTTGCTGTACATTCGGAAACTACCGTCTGGCATTTTAATGACAGTACTCATTGACTTTCTGACAGAGTTGAATGTGTAAACTTTATAGAGTTTCTCCTCAGGGATGAGGTTCCGAACAGGCTCATAATCCTGCTTCAAGTCCAGGACGAATCCCAAGAGGCCACACTCCGTCTTATTGCCTACCTGGCGAGGCAGGCCACCCTCTTTTTCTGGTGGCTGAAGAGAAGAAAAAATTAGATATTAATTTCTCTAATGATAAGCAGTATACAATGCCTTCTGAACAATTAGTAACAAAGTTACAGTCTACAGTTTAAGATCGGAAACTCTAACTGTGCAATCGCATGTCCTCCGATTTTTCAAAGCTAGCAAAAAATCCGGAGAGCTTTAACAGACTTGAAGCAGCTATTCTCACAATGAAGAAATCTCTCTAGACAAATAGCTACCTTTGGTGTCTTGTATTTCTTTTCTTTTAAATTAGCCATCAGCCGTTGAATAGCTTGTGATGGTGAGACAATATATCATTAAAAATGAAGTAACTTTCTTTCGGCTCAAAACTAATTCATTCTCATTTGTCACAAACAGAGTATTTCCTTTTCTCACTTGATCAGAATTATATTGTTTTGCGGACATTCATGGGTACAATGGTGAGTTAAAGAAAGATCTATCCTTTTTTTTCCCACCAAGCATTTTTCATGTAAAAATAAATCTGCATCTAATCACTACAGTAAATCTCAACAAGCAAACAAACATTTCATTTACAAACTGTCTTGGAGGTGCAATACACCCCAAACAAAAAGTTCCTGTCTTGTCAAGACTCCATCTTGACTTAAAGTGATCCATGTGTGAAGTACAGACAGTCAATAACTTAAATTTTCTTGTACTTACTTGTACTTGAATTAGAAAAGTGTTGCTTAAGTATAGTTTAGCCCGAGCTTAGGGGAACGAAAAGAAGGGAAAGGCCTCTCACAACTTCAATTTGCATTGAAAACAGGTTTTGATTTGACTCAAGACACAACTTTAAGCTGTCATTTTCAATGTGACTTACATTTTTGCCTCACATTTTGCAGAATTTGGACTGCAGGACTATATTCAGAATCGATGTTTAATTTCACTGTAGACTTTAAAATCCAGTCTATTTCAGAAATGGGACTCCCAAGTAGATGGAATTCCCTACACTGCCCTTCAGTGGGATGAGGGGTAATGTAGGGAATGATTACAAGTTGCAAATCAGTAATCCTACTTATATGTGAATTCTTGCAACAAGTATAGCCACAAAAAGGGAAAAGGGGACCATTAAGTAAGCATTAGCAAGTAAGTATTCCAGATAACCACCAGTTGCAGCTGGTTTAAAAAATGAAGGTCAGATAGATAATAATAGACTGGTCTAGAACTGAAGTAAGCAAATAAACACAGATTTTCCTTAAGAATCTTCTGTCTATCACCAGGAAAATATATACCTGGTGACAGATACATTAATGTCATTTCTTTTTCAGAGAGATCCAGCTCTGGTGAGCAATACATAATAATCTAAAAATCGCTGTCTCAAAGAGATTTATTCTTCCAAGAAGAATTTTAACATCTTTCTCCTCTGTGAACCATCATTTTTACTGAGTTATGTGGGTCATCTTTGTGGTTCTGTGACATTTTAGCATTACTCCAGGGTCAATATAAAACACCGACACTCAGCAAAAATGCTAATACGATATATTAATTTCATTATACTCTATAACAACTTGCCCTGATATAATCCTATTATACTGTGATGTAACTTCCCTCTCTATTCTCAAATTCACTTAAGAATCCCTAATTTAAAACCCAAGAGCTTTTAGTTATGTGTATCTGGAAGGATTGTTATATTCAGTGGATATGAAAATCTCAAGAGTCAAAAAAATACCCTTTAAAATACAGTTTTGTTTCAACAAATTAGGTTCATTTTCATGATATTGAAGACACACAGTTCCTGAAATACGCTAGGAACTTCAGGTTTCTCAAAGCAACAGAGTAATCGACTTCACTGCCTGAGTAGCGATGCTAGGAAAGGCTCATTTCTCTGTGCACATCATCTCAAACTCTTTCCATTTTAGATCTAAATCCTCATTTATGCTTTGGTTCTCTCTGCCACCGAAGGCAGTGAACCTCAACACTGTGAACGTGATCAAGCCACTAGGAAACACACACTGGAAACCAAAGAAAGGTATCAATTTCTTTCCATCAAAGACATACTATCCTAAACAATAGTTAATTTATATATATGGTTTCATCATTACCCGATGTGAACGGATATTGAGAAAATAAAAATATATCCAACATTTCACCATATATAAAACTAAATGATAGAGTCCTCCTAAAATTATTTCTATTTCAACAGAAAAGTAGCTCACACTCTCCTCTTCTTATGGTGGTCTAAAAATAGATTTCTGTTTGTGAATATCTTTTGAATGCAAAGACGTAAGCAAGGGGAAAAAATACCAGTGAAAAGAAAATGAACAAACATTTCAGAAAGGTTTCAAAATCTTACAAGTGGCCACCTCTCTCTAGAGCAGCTGCTGTCTCCATATTCTTTGTACATTACATTATAATAAAGCATATGGTGGTGAGAGCTGGCAAGTAGCACTTCCTTTCCTGTACTGTTTCAGCTCAAAAGCTCTATGCCAAAACTAGTCTCCTTGCAGATTGTTCTTGACAATCCTTTGCAGAAGCTGCTGGCTTTTAAAACTTCCTTCTGTGCTGCATCTAAATTTATTTCTTGCTGAAATCTGCAGTTTATGGCACCCGGAAAACAATTAAAAGGACAGCCCAAAGGGGTTACTTTTGAATAGTTAACTAGGAACAACTTCATTGACTCCTCAGAGAATGAAAACCCTTTGACAATGTATAAGACAAAGCCTCTCAACCATGATTTGCAAATAGGAACTTAAGTCTTTTTGAATGCACTGTTTCTCAGTGAAAGATCTTTTGCTAGTCACAAGACGGCTTCGTACTGCACAATCTTCTACTAGAAAGAGACTGGTCCAACATCTTCCTCCAACAACTACTTTCCACTGATCCTTGTAAAATATTTTCAAATGCTTCTTCCAAGTCTTTATATTATTTGTGCGATAATATTTCAATAGTAAGCAAATACTTCCATGTAAAACAAACTACAGACAGATGTTAAAAAAAATACTTGCTACAACTCTCAAATCAAAATAGGTTTCTAGGTCAAAGTACAGCTGTATTATTAAGGCTTAAAAATACCGACCCAAAAGCTAGTATTGACCTAATACTGATTTTGGATTACAAAAGGAATTTCACTGGAAAATAATTGATTAATAAAATGGGTTAAGAAGGAAGAAAGAGAAAACTGAGGGCATAACTGAAAGAGGTGCTTCAACTTTTAAAATTAGATTAGGAAATTATAGTGCTTCCATTTTTACCATAACACTTAGTAAGCCTCATTTTTCTCATTGCCCCTTTTGATGTGAAAAGAGAGGACCTGGCAAGAAGAGGCAGGTAGTCTTTCCAAATTAAAATTTTAGGATTTCATATATTATCTGAAGTCTTTGTTTGTTTTATGTTATTCTCCCGTGTTCTACAGATTGAGCTACTCCTTTAGAATAACGATGACTTTAGATACACCAATTTTCTTAAGATTGAAAATGCACTTTGCTAGAATATTATATCCGTATCGAATGTTCCATGTTAACTCTGTTCACTCACAATAGGCAAACAGACAGAGGAAAATACATTTTTTTTTAAATTAAATGGCAAAAAATTTTCACTCCATACTTTACTCAAAAAAGAGAAAATGGAACGGGATGTGCAGGATTTTTCTCTGCATATTTAAACATTATATATGTAAAATCTAAAATAACTGAGAAGGATGAATGCTGTTTGAACCATGTAATATTTTTATTTTTTAATTTCTAATATCGTAAAAAGGAGAACCACTAAAAAAACTATAGTACTATCACATTCAGAGATATTCCCATATTCTCATTACATAACTTGAGTCAATGGTTTAACTAAAGCAAGATTAAAACATACTAAATTTATAATCAAATGTATCGGCTTTTTGTAGATACAAGTTTATTCAACTGACTTCAAGCTAAACCAAGACAGATTTAGAAATGACTGTTTATCTTCGAGAAAAACTTAAAAATGAAAGGAGTGAGTTCTTTTTAGCCAGGGATTAAGAATCTCAAACTTTGCTTGACTAAATAAAGTTTTCAATTACGAAATGGGGAATGGTTTCAAAAGATGTGTTGAATGAAAATAAGCAAGCAGTAATACTAGACTGTCTAGTTTTCGTCCATGATTTCTCTGGGATCCTGTTAACTACAGAAGCCCAATAGCACCACTGTTTCTTCTGTCTTTCATAGTGTGTCCATTTCCACAGATCCTTCACCCCAGCTATAGTCTGGATTCTGGGTGCCAAACACCGGAAATAAATTTGCTTTATCTTCTCTTTCGTTCTTTACTCTTTGTTGTAAGAGTATTTATTGTTTTCTGCAATAGAAACTTTGAGAAAGCTTGTCTGGAAATAGGCTGGTTTTGATACACAAAGATCCTCTTACAGAAATTTTTTTTCCACTTTCACTCATTGTTTAGAAAGCTCCCTTAATAACCCTGGCTGACTCTTCTCTTCCCAAACAATAATGTGGAACTTTCCTTTGGTTTTATTGAAGTTCTGCCCACATTATACTTTCGACACTATCTCAGTACATAGCACACTGCTGGCGTTCTGGGCAGAGCACAAGCGGCGTATTAATTATACATGTGACTAGGATAATACTAGTTAACCAAACTCCAAACATTCTATTAGAGTTCTTGAAAAATCTTTTTGTAGATTAAAACAAAGAGAAACAAAGCAGCAACCTAAAGATAAATTTCGCTACAATTCCCTGCCATCAGCCCTATACTGGTAAAACGTTATGAATTTACTTTAGTTAGGAATAAAAATTAGTCTTTATATCTCGTGCAGATTCTGATCTTTGCTATCCTTGAGGACTCATCTAGTATAATATTACTGATTTGACTGATGAGGAAGAGCACAATTTGTCCTCAGACTGTTTTGAATTTTAAATAGTTTTTCATCTTAATGATTAGGAAGTTACCTCTGTTTTATACAGAGCACAGAAAGCAACGTACTTTCTGTTTACTTCTGATAATACATATGCTGTTTTACAACTCAGAATCATCACTGCAAGACACAGTGCTGTTGAAATTCAGTTAAATTAAAGTCAAAAGACAGTCTGAATTGGGGTCAGCGTAAAGGATTGAAAAAAAGCAGTTAACAACTTGGAGCTGGTTGCATAATCGTTTTGGCATCAGACAAAACAGACTGCGTTAGCCTTACGTACCGTTCTGATCTCACTCACTGCATTTAAAGCCCAACATTTAAAAGTTTAAAGGTTTGCTGTGTTTTTTGATTCTTACGCACACCGCTGAGTAGACTAACATAGGTGTTCCCATTCACCTATATTATGCCTGTTCATCAGAAGTAAAATTTATCTCCTTTCTATCTTCAGAGGATTAAAAATTTGTATACACTAAACTGATACAGATCTCTTCCTTAAATTTACTTCAAGCTCAAGCAAAGCATTTCAATTCCTAAGAACTAGAGGTCTGCATCCTTTAAGGATGGTGAGCTTCTAAATTCCTGACTTTATCAGGTTGCTCCATAAGGCACCACTTTTGGGGTCCCATGATTACACATTCATAATTTCAAAGCCTATGATACATATACTTGGAATTTGGTTCTAAATCAGACAACAGAAAATATTTGGGAACCCTTTAATAGATGCTGTACATGCTCCGGTAATAAAGACTGGCCATATTTTCTAAAAATAATAGGATTTGTGTTTCACACGGTACATAATGGTGCTACACAGTGCTGTACAGAAACCAGAAAAATACTGTAGGGTGGCATGCAATATGGTTTGAGGCATGCTAATACAGCTCATCTAAAATAAAAAGGTTATACGCTTAAACAAGAAATTTGATTGTGAAGAGTTTCTGAGAGAGAGCAGACTTGTGGGAAAAAAAGGCGACGCTCACTTCTAATGGTGACATATATTTTGGGCTCGGGCAGTATCAACAGCATGTTTTGTAGGAAACAGAATCACGCAGGAAGAACCAAACAGAAGGTAATGGAAGAAGGGAGAGTGTTTTTAGTAAATTCCCCCTTTATTACCAAGTCTCTCCCTTTTTCTTTAAACACTTCCTATGTGATATATATACACTTACAACATTTCCAACACAGACAGGAGGACATGGTGTGTTTGAATCCAAAATCAGTGGAAAGAAAAAGATTAAGAGAAAAAAAATATTTTAGACAGATGCGTATTGGTAATCAAACACCTCAGCAGTATCCCCTAACATTAAATAGGTCTAAAAGAAAGGAGAACGTCGAGAAGGAAATAATAAATGGCGCTCATAAATAAATATCTGAAATTTCACCATTGCTGCCCTGAATTGATCTATTTACTCTAGACACCATCAGCCACCATCATAAGCCTATCAAAATCAAGGCAACTTATTCCAAATCCTGACAGACAGGCACTGATTTGTTAGCCAGCCTGATACGCATCCCAGATCTAGACAAGCCAAAAGGAAAGCACTTGAAACATGTTTCAGCACTCACAAGAGAGAGAAAATCTGAAGACTAAAAGCAGAAATGTAAACAATGACATCATTTAATGGTAAAGTTGTACATTTCTAAATTGTCACTTAATACTAGTGGCTAGTGAGGCTGCCTTCTCACTGAACCAGCTGCTGCACAGCCCCTTAATTACTACATGTTGAATGCAGGCAGTCTCACATCATTTAGACTTCTATGCTACAGTAAAATTGTAGTCTCAAAGTACATTTATATTGCATGTCAAGCCTAAGTCAGGACCCCGACTTGCTGGCAGTTCAAATTATTAAAAGCCGTAAGATAACCTCTGTACCTCTCTCGGTTAGAGATTGACCAGGGCATCCTGCTGAGCTCAGTTATGCTGTCTCGGCAAGAAACAAGTAGGAATGGAGAAGCAGTCGAACAGATTTCCCTATCACTGATCCGACGTGTGCTGCACCCCTCAGCCGACACAAAGCATGCTCCTCAGACGAGTGACAGCAGTGTTGTTTGGTGCTGCTCCCCAGCACAGGCCTCTGTCTTGCTATTTAACAACCATTTAACTGATCTGCTCAAATTTCCTAGGAAATTGCTAACAGGAATTTTTCACGCATTACTGTATAGGGTGCAAGAAACAACGTCTTAGGTACGACTGGCATAACTACATCTACCACAGCAGTTGGAGAATATTCAACTCCAGGCTTCCTGCATCAGATTAGCTCTGATGCAGGGTAATTATTTAATTTTTAGGAGGATAATGATTTAATTTTTTTTTCTATTATCTGAAGACAGACCTGAAAATGACGCACCCATCTATTTAATTAATGCAATGCTGTGGTACCATGTAATTCTCCTTGCTAGCACTTGAGATGGATACAAGCTTACTCAGATATAACATTATATAAAAACGGCGTATTTCAACATCTCTTGTTGCCTCAAATAATAGCAAGGCAATAATTGTATAAAAAGGGGCCAGCTGTAATTATGTAATGTATCAGTGTGACATTTCCTATCAACACGGCAAAGTTAAGACGGCAGCAGTGATGTGGCTCAGTGACTATGGACTCATGCTTGTTTCAGCTCACATAACGGGAACAAGGAAAAAATGATACTATCCATAAATTCCCCCGAGAGTGATTATGAAAGAAGATGAAATCATGCATGAAGAACAGACTGAAAGGCTGGTGTGACAGTCTCTACTCCCTCTCTCATTGACTGTTACCTATTTTTACATTCAAGGAGAGCCAATACTTTGCCCTTAATTTTAATAGCAAATAATTAAATTACCCTTTCAAGTTTGAAGGACAAATTTACCTTTGATTCATTTGAATAATAAAAGGATAAGGCAAAAACCACTACTGCAAACATGAACATTGTTTCTTCTTCTCACTAGTTAAAGGTAAAAGATGGGTATGTTGGTCCCGTATACATTTTTCACAGAATTACAGAGTAGGCGAGGCTGGCAGGCAACAGCCTCCCTCTTTTGGGAGACCATCTAAGCCTAGTGCCCCTGCCGAAGCAGGTCCAACTACAGCAGGTCGCTCAGGTCCAGGTGGGTTTTGAATACCTCCAGGGAGGGAGACTCCACAACCTCTCTACGCAGCCTGTGCCAATGTTTGACCACCCTGACAGTAAAACGTGTTTTTCTTATGTTTAAATGGCATTTCCTGTGTTTCAATTTGCCCTCATTGCCTTTTTGCCTCTCACTGGGCACCACTGAGAAGAATCTGGCTCCATCTTCTTTATGCCCTCCCATCAGGTACACGCACACATCGATAATATTCCCCCAGAGCTTTCTCTTCTCCAGGCTGAACAGTCCCATTCTTCACAACCTCCAACTTGCATGTCAGGCACTCAGCCCCGTCATCCACATCAGTAATGACGAGAAAGAGTATTGGCCCCTCGTTATTGATCACTGGCATACACCAGCAGTGATCAGCTTCCAGCTGGAACTTTGTTGTCACAACCCCCGAGACCAGCAGTTCAGCCAGGCTTCCATCTACCTCTCTGTCCACTTTTCTAGTCCATACTTCACCAGTTTTTCAATTCACTCTCAACAACAGAGGATGTAAGTTAAAAACACTGAGAAAACATTCATATCGTCTGTGCATAAATTTTCAGACATGCAGATGTCTGAAATGTTAACACGTGAGCAATTTGCACTATTCATAAGAAAATATTACTCCTAGATACAAAGAACGTGTTAGAACTAATTAGAACAAAAATTATTTCCTTCGGCTTCACAACCAGCGAAAAAGTGGGATAGCTATAGTGGAAGCAATATTTGAGGTAGTTAACAAAGCTAAATTTAACTACATTTATCTATGTAATTAATTTAATTGGGCTCAGAGCAAGGATTTCTGATTGCAAATAATGAAAACATTAACTGATAACTTTTTAAAATTAATAATAACTTTTCATAAAGTCCTGCATATGTGACTGAACAATAATTATTCTAAGGAACCAAACATTGACATGTATGTTACATTTATACATTACAGTTCATTAGTGACTTCGTAATCAAACGCCATGCCACTTGAGTTATTCCTTTTCATCTATTCCATTTTAGTTGTCTAATTCGAGCTTTTTCCTTTTGCAATTGCAGTCTACATTTCAAGAATAAAATTATTAAAATAGAAGTTTGGATGTCTTAATTTAAAAAATAAAAATTTTTAAAAATCTTTCAATTCAAAATGACAACAATTCATGGCTGAATTTAAACAGAGGTACATTAATGCATCACATTACAGTGCAAAGAATGAACTCTGCCTCGTTATGACACTATTAATTAATCACAATTATGATTAGGATACATCAGTCTTAGTGTTTCCAGGTTAGATTAAACTGAATTTTACGGAAACAGATTTTTCTCCACATTTTTCCCAGAAGAGTTTTGTGTGCATTTATTATAGTATAAAATGTTATTCCTCTGTATGTAGGGACTTCCCTATTGCTTCTGATCAAAACCATTCCTATGTTCCATTATAACGTATCATTTAATGACAATCTGGCTCTCAGATTTTGAAAAGAACGTATTCCATTTCCAAATTCAGACAATCTCTACAGTTACTTTCACAGGGAATTCACTGGCTATTGTTAGATTTATACTAGCGCCATTCCAGCTTTGTTTAAGCGCAACAAGAACCTATATAATCAAAATAATTAGACATAGCAGTTGTTATTAACTCACTTTAATTAACAACCAATTTACTTTAAATATAGTCTAAGTACAAGGTTTCAGTTAAAGCTAGTTATAAAGAAAGAAGGAAGAGCATGTTTCTCCCCTATTAACAGTATCGTTAGAACATAGACCAGAGTGACAAATGTGCCATTTCTAAACCAAATTGATTGAAAATAAGAACAGATTAATGATTTCATAACTTTCTGATAATTGTTCCATATATTTGGCAAAAGCTTGCTGTATTTTCATGAACGACAAATGAGCTGAACATTTTTCTTGAAGTACAAAAGAGAAATTGCACTTAATTGCCAAATTGTAATTGGTACCTCCGTAACGACAACCCTAACATCTGCTACCTTGTTTTAGATCTATTAAACTGAGGTTTTACTGCATGCTGATATTAGACTGGCTTAACGAGTGTTGCAGACACAGAAAACAGAGACAGGGGACAAACTGCATAATGTTGAGCTGATTGGGTAGCGAAAATTTAATTTCAAGGCAATGCCTGCAGTTTAAAAAGTATATTTCCAAATTAGAACCAATACTAGGCATTTAAATGTTTTTGCCAACATTAAAAGCATTCGTGCATCTGTGTTTGGGCTGAAACCTCATCTTTTAGATTTGAGGAAATAGATACACATTTTCTTTAGTTATAGCCGTGATCTAACTCGCAGTTGTACATTTGGGAAACGTCCTCTGAGTCCCTCTAATAGACGCTCTAGAAATCTATCAACAGTTTTCGCAAGACTTTCTCTGACCACGGTTGCCTGTGAAAACCTTATTCCATGTCTCTGAACACGTCATCATCAAAATTCCAGCTACATAATCTTCCTCACTTTTAATTAATTAGTTAACTCTTTTAATCAAAATTTATCACATTTTTTAAAAACGCCTCCACTAGTAGCCTGGAGTGCCTCTCCCGCATGCTTTCTGCTAGCCGTTGTACGGGAATTTCAGCCACCATCTATTTCATGTTATCTAAATATACCAACTCTCATTTTAATTTGCATAACCTTCTCTATGCTTTTCACTAATTAGATCTGGAAATCTTGTAGTGTGCTGTAGACATTAAATCATCGGTTTAGGCTAATGAATTGGAAAGAAAAGAAAAAAGCCAAACTGTGCCACTATCTGAAAACTGTGTACTGTGATAATGACCATACTGTACAAGAGTTTAATCATCACATTAAATGATAGAAGACGCATGGCCTTTACATACGCACATCAAAAGCCTGAATTTCAACAAAAAATAATATTTACGGGTAGCTGATCTGGGAATTCAGTCTTCATTTGCACAAAACTTACCAATACTTTAGATTTTCTGCTTTTCTACTCAATATATCTCAGATAGGAAAACTAAATTTCTAGAAAGACAGAAAGTCTTTCTCGACACAGCAAAAATCAGTCTTAATACTCACTGCCTTTCTGGCCGCAGCACAATTACAAACAATTTGTATAGTGTAAGGAGCTAAATTTAGTCAGTGCAAAGCAAATCTAGCCACATGAAACGTAAAAGGAAGTTTTTTCACTTGACTTAAGCTACTGATTATAGCCCATCATAATTACAGATCTTCTCTGTTAATAGTACTAATTTCCAGAGTAAGGAAAACGGTTCTTCAAGCGTCCATTTCTAAATGATTCTAAAAACACTAACAGCAGCTATTTCACTTATCATACTAAAATACTAAACGTACTCCTCTTTAAATCTATACTAGCACCTATCAGCTGAAATGATTTTAAAATTTGTTTTGGTTAGTTAGGATTTTTTTGGGGGGAGGCAAATACATGAGCTGAAATGTATGTAATACGTTAGAGCAATACTTATCTAATATTTTCTCAGAGGGATTTTTTTTGCACGCTTGGTGGGGTAATGTTTGAGATGTATTATAAATTCAGTCCTCTAGCGAGTCCCTCTCCTTGTCAGGATACTAAGAATGATGCTTTTGCTGGGCAGAATAACAGACTGTGAGGCTGCAGACAATTTTTAGCTGATTATTCATTCAGAAGGAAACAGGACAGGAATGATGGCGAAGTTGAACATCCTGTCCTTTATAAGAAAATTCTCCCCAAAAAACCTGTCTCTCACCGCTTCCAAATATACAGCCCCTAGCAAACTAGCATTGAGCACTGTCAACCCTTCTCTTTTGGAGTGAAGCGTATGGTAACTTAATTCTCTGCTCACTTGAATAAGTAGAAACCACAGAAAATTAACAATTGCATAAGAAATATGCAGTGGAACTTTTTAACATGCTCAATACTTTCATTCAGTGTTATGACCAGTGAGCTACATCTACTGCCCAACACTCATTCCTAATTGGAATGGATGAGATGTGCCAGTGTCTCCATAAAGGCTTACCAGTAGCAAGCCATACTCTTTTGCTGTGTGTGTTTGCACGTAAACACAAACATGTTCGCACACGTGAGACAGGTTTGTAGTAGTAGTTATTAAAGTTGCCCAAAATTTTTACAACTTCCTTCTAGAAGCTTAATTTTCCCATGCAAGGTGTCTGCCAAAATAGGTCTGTCATTTCTTCAGTGATGCTAAAGAACAGTATAGTTTTGACTGGACTGCATTAAAATACTCCGGCAACCTTTCCTTTGAAAACTTTCTGTCTCCTCTTCTAGACCCCAGCTGGGAAAGGCATTTTATGGAACGGATGCCTTCTGCCCATCAAAGTCATATGCCCCTGAGAAATCACATCCATCAAAGTCATCCACCTCTGAGAAGTCGGTGCCCCTTGCAGTTTGCTCAGAATCTGTGGTTACAGTTCCTGAGGACCCCATCCATTCTAGTGATTTTTCTGGCTTATCTGGCACCATTTCTAAAAGCAGGAAGGCCATCAATTTGGGATATCTTCCCAGCCGCACTTGTAAATAACACAGAAATATGATTGATTGGAATGTAGAGGAGCCAAGAGCTTCACATACCGAAAAAAGAGAAAACTGGAAGCTTGAAAGAAAAATCAGTAGTGGGGGCTACCTGCAGAAGAAAGCAAGAACTAGAATTTGAAGCATAGTTCTTTACTTGCTGTATATTTAATACCAACGTTCTAGGACTAGCTGTGACTTAAAAGAAAAGAAAAAAATAGTATTTTGCTTACATTAAAAGAAACATAATAAATCTTATTATGTGCAATTTCATTCACAAAGAATAGCAATGCCAAGTCAGTGTAAAGTCTTTTTCAAGTCTGTAAAGTAAGTCCTACACATTTATTGCTCTGAAATTAGCAAGATGTTTTCTGACATATACTTTATTGCAGATCTGTTGTATTTCAGGCATTATACCAGTTGCGGAGTTTTTGGGTTGTTGGTTTGGGTTTTTTTTCCCCCTCCAGAAGAATAAAACACATTGGAGTTCTGACAGTAAAAAGAAAACTTACTAAGACCTATATAATATATATTATGTATTTATGTAACATGTATCTGAAAGAAAATTAATGTCATATTTCATCATGAAGTGATTCACCCATCACATTGTCTTCTAATAAGCCTGTTTGTGTATCTTTCTTTGATTATGAAACCACTACCATTTTCTATAAAATCGGTACTAAATTATCGCGTTTGAAATTACCATCTTCCTGTTCCCGATGATAAAGAAGACAAAGAAAACCTACCTGAAAACAGATGTGCCTGAAGTAAGTGGTTTCCACCTACTCATGTGAAAACACAAGCTCCCATCAGGAAAACATGCTCCCTGGTAACATCCCCTACCAAGTGTTAACACTGAATTCTAACTAGCATATCAATCAGCTCCAAAGCGTGATGACTTTAACTCAGTAGGGTATCACAGGCACAAAAAGAACTACGTATTAAAATAACCCATTCTGCCAGCATATTTTATTTAAAAAAAAAAAAAATAAAATTGGTCCTAAAAATGATCAGACAACCGTAAGCCATATTTATATATCTAGATGGAAACACTTTGGAATACCTTGCAGGAAGCGTGACTTTTAAAGCCCGCATTCATCAACAGGCGTATTTGGAAACAGCTGGCAGTTAGTCTCATAAGTGAATCATCCTGTGCCAGTACAAGATGAGTGGAAAACACAAACATGAAAGTAAGATAAATAACATAAAAGAAAATCCTATGCAAGGTAATGAGAAAAACAGTTGTTGTATCATAGCGCATTAAAAATCTAATTAACTCATTTTCATATAGACAAGCAGGAAAAATAAAAAGCTAACGTGGTAAATGATATTATGGTAACAAAAAGCTTCCAAGTGACTGTCAGTCCTGTTTATAATCTTGCAGTGATTATTTATTCCAAGAGGAATAAGTGGAATCTGCAATTACCAAACAGTGAGGACAAAGAGGGCCAGTATGAAGGAAGTTATTATGACCTTGTTTTCTGTCACGTGAAGAAAGAAAATACAGAAATATGATTTAACTTGATCATAAACTTTTAGCTAGTATGGGAATAATTTGTCACGCCACATTCTACAGTGCAGGATTATTTTATTTATTTATTCATTATCTTCTTTTCCTATGTTCATTTGTTGCTGACGGTCACCCCTTTGACAGAAAGGGAGACTAGGAACTAAGGAAAAGAGTTGTTCGGAGCTGCAGCCCTTCTATTGCCAAATTCATTTACAATTACAGTTTACTGTAGAATGAGAACTTCAGTGAAAGAACTAGCTTGCTCTGAGCTTATCTCACCTTCTCTACCTATAACGTTTCTGGCACGTTGTGGGGAAACCTGCCTTGCCTCTGACAACCTGGCCACTCATGAAAATACGCGCCCTTCCAGAGAGCAGAACAATGGCAACAGCAGATTTACAGCACGGCCCTGCTCTGATCTCTGCTTCCTAATCCCTCTTGCTTAGGGAAATCCATCCCGCAGACAACTGCCAAGAAGCTTTCTGGGCAGCTGATTCCATTCTGCTCTCCTCACATACAACTCTCAAAAAGGAGCCTTTATAAAAAAAAAAAAAAAAAAAAAAAAAAGGTGCTTTTTGCCAGCAAGACAAAGCCCCTGTACCCCAACGGCAGAAAGCGCATGACTGGGATAATAACACATCCTATGCTTTACACATTCGAGTAGTCTTTTCTAAACACAGTTATTTCAATTATTAACTCAGTAGCTAATTTTAAGAAAAGCTGTATTTGTACCTCTTATTATATAAAATTTCCATGGTCAGTGATGTGTGAAGATCAATACTCTCTGCTAATTACCATTTCTAGAAGCAGAGACAATTAACTACATGATCTATTATCTCTAATAATTATTATTTACACAGTAAATACTACGCATACTATAGGTTGGTTTTTTCCTGCCTAGTTTATTTGGAGAAAATGCTCACCAAGGACTTTATGAAAAAGGTTTAAAGAAAATTTTGCGATGACTGTCTAGTTTACATATAGAAAGGTACTTTGGCCTGCATTGTCTGGTCCCATCTATAATGTATATCTACATTATACAGTTGTATAACACTCTGGGAACAAAATACGGAAATTGAGCTACAGATACAAATTTACCTATAACGGTAATAATTTTGCCTATGAAGTAAAACCTCTTAAAAATATACAGATTTTTTAGAAATCAGTTCAATCGAATTTCAAATAAAAGTTTTAATTTTAAATGGATCAAATGAATCATTTTGCTGGAGACTCAGAAATGGTCTAGACAATATTTTAATGCCCGAGCACTTCAAAAACAACAGCATATACAACTTTCACAAATTTCCATCACCAAACTAACATGCTGAAAGCAGCCAATAAAAGACTTACAGGACTATCCTCAACTTACGTGACTCATAAGACAGCCTTACTGACCCTACTGAGTTGGAAGAGGCCACCCTGAAAATCAAGCATTGATTTTCTGCATTATTTTTTCTGCAAAGCAGATTTTCCTGTGTTTCTCCTCATGTCGTATCTTTAGTAACTTACTGTACCCCTAAGATTGCAGAACACAAACTATAAAACCTGAAGCAGAGCTTTAAGCATTCATACAAATCCACTTGTTCTTTTTCAGACAGTGAAAAAAAACGTATCTTTGAATTGCAACACCAGTTTGTCAGTCTGCCAGCTGAGGATTCTCCCCTTGGTACATTTTTCTGTGACATTTTCTGGATGACTTCAAATACACTAAAAGTAGAGGATTTTGCCATTTCAAATGTAATCCACAGTGCCAGTGCAGGAAGACGATTCAAGCCCGGTGCTCCTCCCTCTTGCCACGCTCATCCAAAGCCAGATGTCACTGACAACAAGCCAGTACAGCATCGTTACATCAGCTAAATTGCAAAAATTCATGTTTCTCACTGTTTACTAATTTCCAGGATTATTAGGTAAGGACAGAACCTTCCACAGATCTAGCCATACATAAGAAGGCTGTCAAATAGCACTCCGTCTCCTCCCCATCCTGCTCAACCTTAAAACACAAGTTCCTGAAATCTTGACGCATTATCTAAAGGTGGACTTCAGTGTTGAGCATTGCCTGGAAGAAAAAAAGCGGACGTAAGAAAACCATCACAAGAGATGGTCTCCACTCAGAGCCAAAATCCACTCAAACCTTTCTATTCCAAAATTGCTAGTGCAAAACTCCCCATGGACAAAGCCGGCAACCGTACGTGGAGAAAGCGCGATGCAGTAAAATAGGGAACGCCGCACTTTCAGAGAGGGGAGCACGCTGTGAAGATGATGTGCAAGCTCCACTGCTGCCAAGTTACAACCATCTTTCCTCCTTACACTCCGGTCTTACCTTTTTTGCCCTCAGTGTGCCCTCACTGTGGCACTCTGCTTTCTGGAGTTCTCACTCCTTCTCCCACTGCCTCTTCTTCCCCAAAGCTGACCTCCTTTCTTACAGGCAAGTCAGCCTGGACTGACAGCTGGACTGTCTGTCTGATAAACGACTGATCTTTTTCACAGACTTCAAGTCACCAACTGGAGCTGCCAGTTATATCTGTGGCTTAATGTTAACGGTAAGGAACTACAGAAAGAATAAAACAGAATTTAGGCCAGGCCATTTACTTGGGTTGTCATTTAATGTTATCACAAATGAAAGCTTTCCTCAATCTATCCCTATTAATTTTTGGTTTTTACCACTTCTATCCCCATTCCTGTCCTCATTTTTTGTGTACGTGTTTTGTTGGGTGGTGGGGGTTGTTTTTTGTTTTTTTTTTAAGTATCTATTCTAACTTGGAACACTGTTAGCAGCAATTGGTGAACTTATCTGGATAAAAGAAGAGATGATCTGAACTTTAGTGTACAGTAAAAAAAAATGATAATTTTACCTGCATTTTAATACAAGAAACAAAGAGCTTGAGAATAGGTTTTAAGAAAACTGTACCTAAGAGTAAAAAAATCTTTCCAATTTCAAATACCAAAAGAATTAAAAATGCAGTTTGGAGGATAAAAGCTATTTTCTTATTTCTCCTTTGAATAAAGAAGAGAATTCTAGTGACATCCAATAGCAGTTTCATTTAGCATGACTGCCCTTGGCAGACAGCGACAATAAAGTACAGGCTCTTTTCTGTTTCCTTGGGAAATACATATTCTGATGATTTTCTCTTGACAGGTATGGCATAATCTAATCTATTGGCTTTTGAGCTTTGCGTAAGAAATCAAATAAACAATCTTTCCTAAACAGTTAGGGTCTCCTTCTTCCATTCCATTTTGAAAACAAGACTTCATACAAATAGACAGACACATATACGTATATAGACAGATAAAAGAAAAGGCCTATGCTGTGTCATACAAGAATTATAGAGCTGCAAACAACTACTGTTCAAAAGATACGGCATTTCAATCCTCGTTTCCATCACCGACAACTTTATCCATTAATGTGGGGAAATGTATGGAAAAATCCATAAACCAACCTACTGCTTCTCAAGTTTTTCAATGATTTCATAGGGAACTTCTTAATATCCATATTCCCTCAAACAACTTTAAAGCTGTTTTCCAGGAGACCTTACAACATTAGAAGTGATGAAATTATGAAAGGTGACAGTAAATTTCTAATTCGCGCTAAATAATACGCGTATGTATATACATGTCATTCTTGAGACAATTTTTTTCATCCAATAAAAAATAATTCAAAAAGAGACAAGATTAATTCAAGTATTTGATAAATGAAATCCTGTCTTTAAATCTGATTTAAAAAAAAAAATCTGTAAGGGGGAAGCATATTTCGTACCTTGCACATCTTTTTTAAGACCATTTCTGACAGGAAAACTGTCTCCCAACAATCCACATAGCTGTATTTCTTTTGGATGCAAATACATTCCTCACAAATAAAAAGAACCCTTCACCTGGCTACTACATCCATGTTCTCAATACCTACAGTAGGTTTTCATCTATTCCTGCAAAGCAGCTGTTGTGCTAAAATCTTACTTTCCATTACTTTTACCATTTCACCTTTGCAGAATGTAATTTCTTCTTATGGTTCTCTTATGTTATGGGTTACCCACCTGCTCTGCCAGCCTCCCTCAAAATCCTTTTCTCCAAGAAAATATGAAGTGCATTCATTCCAGTATTCCGCATCAGACAATCAGTCAAAAGAACTGTATATTCTTAACAATAAAATTCTGTGCCAAAATCTCTGGAACTCCTCTCAGTATAAAGAAGTTAGGACTTTTGTTCCCCTTATTAAAATAAGATCTTTCATTGTATGTTCGGGAAAAAACAATTACACAAAGCAAGCAGGTGAATTAACACCTTCCTTTCTCTCCTCCTAAGTCTTACTGGCTGAGTCTACGTTGCAGCTCCATCCTCCCGCTGAGTGCCATCCAGCCCTGCAGCCAGCCTGCGTCCTCAGCACTGCTCTCCCCCAGCAAAACTCCTGCTCAGGGATGCACGTGGGGAACCCCTGCTCCTCCGTGCTGGGGTTATTTGGGGCCCTCAAAGCCATTCCTGGTGAGGAGAGGTCTGTCTGAGCGTACAGCCAAGACCCTCCCTCAGCCAGGGCTGTGGTAGGAATGGGTGCTGGTAGTAAATTGGAATTTAGGTGCTGGTAGTAAACTTGGTAACTTCACTATTTTCTTAGACATGTTCTAATATCATATGCAGATGATCTGCCATACGGTAAGCAGGTAACATTGCTTTCTCTGTTGTGGTTGCAGTAACAGTGTCTACATTCTTTTTGTCTTTTTATTTTGTTTGTTTGTTTTGCTTCATTCGCCCCTTTTGGTTTTATCCGATAGAGACCTTTTTGTTCCAAAAGTTTTACAAGGTCACGTTTGTCACTTGACTAATAGTTACCAACACACAGACTAACACACGTTTACTGCCTTTCCTAAGTTGGCAGAAGCCGTGCAAGGCGAAGTGAACGTTTTGCACTTTTCCGTGACGTCTTTTCCTTCAAGATGGCCAGTTAAAGGATGCCGCTACATTGTGCCACACGCTGTGCAAATGCAGTAAAATGATACTCCAGATCGTCAGAACTGAAAACAGTCCTCCTGATGCAGATCCAGATACTCACCCATCGCAGGCATAAGTAGCTTTTTTGCTCCCTAGGCACCTATCAAGTACCAAATGAAATGCCTGTGCTAGATCCTAACAATAACGGGTTCAGCTGGGTCTTTTCCACCGGTGCTGAAAATCACTCAACTAAATACTAATTGTGATCTTTTCTTAATAAGAACACATTCTGTGCATCCAGCAAGCATGTCAGCTATGCCCCTCTGACAGTTTTCAGGAAATTAGAAGAAGAAGAAATACTTTTCCAATTAAAACTGAATTTATGTAAGCAAGAGCTCAATAGGAGAGTTCAAATCACTGGTTTTGGTATTTGGAGTCTCTATTTCATTATTGCTCCGTGAAATTCAAGATAAACGTACTTCTGCTCCAAGTGGAATCAAAGTATTCCCAAAATGCAAATTTTGTTTTCAAAGTAGGAAATGCTTTACAGCACTCATCACAGCTCACGCGCAAAAATGCATGAAGTCTAATTTCTACTTCCGTGTGAGAAAGCTCTCTAAACCATGAATACTGGTAAAGAAAGGCTTTCTGGAGAACAGCTTCACATAAAAAGCACAAAAGCAGCGTTAAAGTTGCTCAGAAGCTAATGGAATGCAAAATCAGCTCACCCAGTAACTTAATCTTGGAAAGCATTAAAAAGAACTATATTTAATGACGCTATTGTTCAGTTGGAATAATTTGTGTTTAATTTCTCAGGGAAATTCAAATCTTTTATCCCAAGCAGCGATATTATTTTCTTTTTATATTTTTATCAATGGTTCAATTGCCCCTTAATCAAAAGACAATGCAAGAGGGAATATTTCTCATTCAGCAGAGCATCTTGACTAATTTTATGGTCCCATATGCGATCACTCTGAACAGAAGTTCATACAAAGCACAATTTACAACATACGCATAACTAGATAACTAAAAATAGAATATGTAAAATTCAATCTTAGCGACATAACACTTATACGCCCTTTGGGTTTGAGCTGATATTCACAATTTGATTAAATACGCTGGAAGAATGAGTGCACAAGTATGCATTCAGTACTGCCAGCTAGAAAAATAATTCTCTACACTTCATCCTGGAAACAACTCCCTTACGTATTTTTTACTGTATTTATTAATGATCTAAAATGAATGCGGGCTACAGAACAATACCTTGTATCTTAAACTTGAGCTTAAGCTTGTTATAAACAATGAATAAAATGAACTCCTCTGATATTGGAGTTGTTATTCTCGTGGGGTCCATACTGCAAGGCTTGATCTTATGATGCTGTTATAATAGCTAAAAAATCACCATTAATTTTACACAGACAAGTTCAAGTAGTCTTCTGATATGCATCCAGCACAAAGGTGATCTTCCAGAGGATTTCACCCATTTATCAATTTTACAGAGAATCAGTCTCTCTGCAAAGCTAAAAAAGAAGTGAAGTGGTAGAATATTCACTCTTTTTAATAGGCGCACAGAACTAATTTCAACAAGAAGCAATGAAGTCAAGACAGAGTAAAAAAAATTCAAAATTATGAGACCAAAGCAAAATTTTAGAACTTCTACTGACCAAAAATTTTTCAGTCAAATGAAACTATTGCCACAAGAGAAATACAGAATATTAAGCTTAATATTACAGATGCATTGCTCTGGAAAGTCTGATGCCTTCCCATGCCTTACTCGGAAACCTAAAATCACTCTGAGATTCAGAGAGGGCGAACTGGTATGGAAGCTGAACAGAAACACTTTGTTACTGTGTTTCATCTCAAGCATTCAAAATAAACAGCAAAATATAAAACGAATTAAGCTCAAATGACTGAGTCTTGCTCTGCCAGTTACACCCGACTGAACTACCAACCAATCTGCCTGCCCTCTGCCTTGATCTTTATTAGGAATGAGGGAGATTCTGCCAACATTGGTAATATTGTCTTCAAAGCCCTCCCAAAGTCAAACTCCATAGTGAGAGCTACGACTGATGCTGGCGACTACCACTACCACTGTAGGAGCTATACAAACACAAATTTATGCAGCTACCTAGTATCCCAATATGTTTGTATTACCTTGTCTTAATTCCAGCCTGTGTGTTGAGGATGAGTTTGACTCGATTTCTCTTTCTACAGAAGTACCTAACCTTACTTGGGCTGTAACGGTATTAAAATAACTAAGATGTATGTTCCTCTCCCCAACAATCAAATGTTATGCTGATTTATGAAAGCGTGTTTACCCAGCAATAGTAAAATAATCTTGCTAATTTACAAATACGCAAGTTAGATTCCAAAAAGCCCCTGCCATAAAATATCCGCACTGAGCTATTACACAGCATTTACACTGAACCACCCGAGAATGGAAGGCCCATCTTTCATTTCAGCTAACCTGGTTGATTTTGAGCTGGACAGACCACAGGAAAAGGACAGAATAAGATCCAGGATGCAGCTGGGAACTGGTGCTGCTAGTTGAATGCGCACAGCTGAAATTGGTGCGTAGCTGAGCGAGCTCTGCTTTTCCAGGGTCTCTGGAATTTGAAGTCGAAAGGGCTAGCTCCAACCTCAGCTCAGTAGAGCTGTTTGTCTGTACAGTGCAACAGAAGAGCTGCACTCCCATTGCCAGCTGATTCCAGCTGGAAGGTGGCGACCAACAGTATCTTGCTGAGCTGACGGAGGGTTTGGGGGATTCCCTGTCCACTCTTGCTGCAGGAAGCGACTCCAGCTGCCTCAGGGGCTGGTTCTCCCCACATTCCCCTTTCCAGAGAGCTTTCAGTGAGGACAGAAGAGTGAGTGCGTCACATCAGAGACGACTGTCGGAAGGGTGCCTAAGCTGTGGCTTGACTTCAGACACTGGCCCTGGCTAACAGCCCTCAGGAGCATTCATTTCAAAACACCTTCGCCACAAACACACTTCGCATGTCTGCATCGGGTTTCTCTAAACAAGTTTCTTCTTCCAAGTGTTGATTGTTACTAATATCCAAATATTTACATAAGCAAGAAGTGAAGGAAATATATGTTCCAGCACTCAGTAGTCTTTCACCAATTGTTTTCTGTGATTATATTTTAAAAGCCTACTTTTCAAACAAACATGAAGTCCACATGAGACTATATTCCACAGCTCAGCATAGAGCTATAAAAAGGACAATACATAAATTCATAAACTTAACAAAAATGAATTTGTTCTGCAATTTCAAGATTAAGCTTGACCTTTCAAGGAACAAATCTAGTGGAACTGCAAAAGTTTTTGGCCTCTTCGTTAGCTCCATACAGAAGAATCTAATGCCACAAGCAAACATGATATTTCCATTTTGCCTTCCTTTACAGACTGAATATAATACTTCTGGACGCAATTCACTTGAAACCAGAATGAATAAAGATCACTAACCTCACTGATTTAACCAATCCAATTTGTCCTATTTGAGAATCAATTGAAAGTTCTTGGAGACACAAAAATAATTTTACACATATGAAGTCTCAGTGAAAACTAGTGTTAGCAAATTTACCTACGCCACAACTGGGCCATCCCAATCTAACGGCAGCAAGACTTTTTAAAATGTATCTTGGTCTTGTACTTATAAGTACATCCCTATCATTAAAGGAAAAAGGTAAAATATATATTTTTTACAGCCCCTGTTATTTTGAGAACCTCAACAGTATTTAATGCTTCATAATCAACAACAGGATGTTAAGGAATTAACAACGCTTAAAAAGATTACAACTCCTTCTGCTATGTTTCATTTTATTGACAGAAAAAGCCTACTTACCAGAATTTTTGTAGTATAAGCACTGTTGATAGCGATCGCATTCACCAGCAAATCAAGGGTTTTGGCGGGTACAGAATCTGGGTCAGGGATCTCTTTGTAGTGGACATCACCAACGTAGGCTTGGACGACCGTCATGCGGTTGGTTGTGAGTGTCCCTGTTTTGTCAGAGCAGATGGCCGTAGCATTACCCATAGTTTCACAAGCATCTAAGTGGCGGACCAGATTGTTATCCTTCATCATTTTCTGAGAAAAAGCAAAATTAAAAAACCTTCAAGATTTGCTTTGAATGATTTTTAACATCAGTTATAAAAAGCAAAACCGTGGTTTTAGTCTTATTCATTACATAATGCTCCCTAAACTAGAATTTTAACTGAGGCCAATAACCCAAACCCTAATTACAGACAACCAAGCAGTGACCATCCTTGAAATAACATCACCTTTGATAAACTGACATAGTTCCATGATTTTTTGCAGTATATATACATTTTAAGGAATAGCTAGAACAGCAAAGATTAGCTAAAGAAACTAAAGATAATAGGATTTTTTTAAACAGTATCACTATAGCAAATATTAGACTTTTTTTTTTAACACTATTTCCAATGCCAGGGTGTTACCTTGCAGCACACAGAGGGACTATATGTTTTGTGAAAGAATAAAGAAACTAACAAACAAAAAAAACCCCACACCCACAAAACAACCACCTTTGTAGAGTACCCCATTCCACAGTACGTGTTTTTCACAGGATGCACAGTCATCCTGGAAATACATGTTATCTTGGTTTATATGCTTTCAAGATTTAAAAAATTCTGTGCCCAATCCCCTGACCCTTACTTGCAGACACTATCTTATACTCACAGGGCACAGTGTCACCATTTGTACACCAAGTTGCATTGGTGCAAATATAGCTACACGTGTATGTGCCGCCTGTGTATGATGAAGGACATAAGGAAAACAAGAAAATATTTTAAAAGCAGCTACAGTCTTTATTAGCAAAATCCCATGCTTGAGATGTGCTTTTTTTTCCTAATATTAAGTTTGGCTGCATATACATCAAGCTATTCCTTTACCTAATGTTCATACGTTAATTTTTTTACGTACTAAATGCAAATAAACTTTACAAAGTTTTCATTTAAGATTCCCAGGACCATCTGACTAAACTGCTAAAACATTCTGCGAAAACTCCTACATAAATCATGGAGCCCAGGATCTTAATCCTCTTTAATTTCCTAATAGAATCATTATCATTGGCTACAAACAACTGCAACTGCCTTTTCTTAAAGTACATGAAAGCTCCAGTGAAACTCTACTTTCTTTGAAAAGTGTTCCTGAAGACTTCAAATCCGTGTCAAAACTTTGTACTATTGCACAAGAAAATTTGAAGACAAAGTTATTCCGTATCAAAAGACTGGACTGTTGTCATAGTAAATTCTGCTCAGTAACTTCCTGGCAGCCATGCAAGCTAAGTAGGTATTTCTATTGTTTGATATGCCCCGCACTGTGTAGTTTTAAAGATACATATTAGAATACATACGTACTTGCGTTTTTGTCAGAAATACATTCAATATTAAGCAAAGTTTCACTTTGAAGAAATGTCACTCTCATTAACATTTTGAGCACGTTAATTTGCAGGCCAACTTTCATCACACCTGATAAAACCTGAAGAATAACTCAGTAGCAAACTCAACCGAACAGCATTTTTCTCCCACAATTATTTTTAATGTTTCTTACCTTCACAGAATAAGCCAGGGAAATAGTGACAGCAAGTGGAAGCCCCTCAGGAACAGCAACCACAAGTACAGTAACACCAATAATGAAGAATTTAACAAAATACTGAACATAGACAGGAGTGCACTCGGGCAACCACTGCTTCTTGTTGACCACAAAGGTGTCAATGGCAAAATATAGTACCAAAATGATTACAGTGATGGCAGACATCACCAAACCTGAAAATAGAAATAATCAATTAGTATAAAACAAAACACATTTAGAAACGTGCAATTAGAAATTTATTTTTGAACCTGATATGAAGTTATTTCCTTATTCTACGTGACATTTTTCACCAGTACCAAAAGTGACGATAAAGTTTAAAATGTAAAAAAAACATTACTATAATACGTTTGCACCAGCCATACGTTCCAGTGAATAAGGAAACACTGAATTCTACAGAACAGCTGAAACACAGTGCATTAATTTTTAAGCATCATCTTACTATGACTTTAAAGCTTCTCAGTCAGTGTATTTCAACAGGACTTCCACTGTCGCTTAAGGTAAGTTTTTTCAGTTTTATACATTACTTTGCCTGGTACAACATTTATCTGTCCTTTAACCTCCACCTCTTATAAATCACTAGCCTGTCCATATACAAACACCCTTCTTTCTTTTAATTAAGCTTATCTTAAGAGGCTTGAGAAAAGGAGTCTCCTGTAGTTTATGTTGCTGTATAAAATACTTTAGAAAGGCCCTACTGATGCATCTGGTTGAAAACAATGAGACAATGCTGCAGAATCATCCATAGAACAGATTTTCATTGTTATTCTTGAAAACGGGATCAATATGAGTGTTTCCAACGTTTCCCTTCTCAAAGGGACATATGCAAACAATGCATATTTTTATGAGGAGAGGCTGAAAAGAGGTACAACACTGGCAGTACAGCACCAGAGACACTACTAAATACTACACAGAATTCACAAAAGATCCCAGGGACTTAACATGCTCTCCCAACGACACAGCCTTTGCTAAGATAGCACTCCTCCTCCACAATTTTGTTCCTGGATTTGAGTATACAAATAAAAATTCTGGTTGAACATCTATTTTGCCTTGCTATGATTACCGCTCTTTGGCAGGTTTCTATGAAGCAGTTAAGCCTGCATTTCAAAATAAATTAATTTCTCTCTAATGAGATCATACAGTAGAAGGGGAATGCTCTGAATTTCATGTCTTGACTGAATTTAAAAAAAAATAATTTGTAAGCTGAAGGATGCTAAGGCTGACAGTAAACAGATGAGTCGGGGAGACTGCTAAACGCCAGAGGATAAAGGAAAACCCATTAAAATATTGTACAGGCAAATACTCATGACAATGCAAGACAACCCCAGAGATTGTCCAATGACAAAGAAAAACCAAATGAGGCAATGAATAATTAATTTCATTCATATTACTTGCCACATTATGGTTAGAAATCCCCATAAAATTACTTGAAACGTGATATTCACGTGGCTGCCACAGTACCAAAGAGAGTAATAATCAGATGGCGATGTAGAAAGGTACTTAATCTGCAAAATTAATGATCATGAGAAATGAAGTGGTTTTATATAAATGCATACTCTTGTACAACTAGCAACAAAGCAGAGAAGCTTGAGGAATATGAAACTGGGCAAAGCATGAAATTGGATATAAGGGAGATGATAACCATAGATTCCGAGTCACGCACTGTTCGGGCAAAGAGGTAGAAGCGGCATCATGGGGTTGTGTGATCAACTAAGTGTAATGAACTTAAAAATGAATGAGAAGGAATAGCAGGGGTAAAAATCAGAGTGGTAAAGAAGGATAAAGGAGACTGAACAGAAGTAAAGTTAGGAATCTGTTGTAGGGCCTCAGCCAAGCATGTCATTATGAAAGATTTTCACTTTCTACCTACATGTTGGAAAAGTGCTACTTGTAACAGTAGGGACCAGATGGTACTGGATACAAGAGTCAACAGATGTGTCATATTTGGGTAGAAGGCAGGAACATGGATATTAAGAGAGAACAGAATGATTTCAGAATCCATAAGAGGAAAATACTGTGTGAGTGATATTTTGAGATGATATTAGAGATTCTGAAACTGTGTACTCAGAAGTTCTAAGGGGAGAGGAAATTAAATATGTAATTACTGCACTTGGGGATATTGCCTATGAGCAAAGCGACATTTCATTTTGATTCAAAGATTCATTGCAATCCAAGTTGCCCAAAGCTTCCAGTTTCTTGACAGTCAAAGCGGGTTTTAGAAGAATAAAAGTTCTTCACTACCACATACTATCCTCAGAATAGCATTACGATGACCTATTTCTCAATATTGCAGTAAAAAAGGCTTATCCCTTTTTAGAATAGTTTGTTTTAAAACCCTTTGTTGCTCGTATACCACACTGCTATTCAGTCAGTTACCCAGTCGTACCTGCTTTGCCTATCTGGACTGCCAGCTTGGTCAGCTTTCCCTGAAGAACAGATTTCTCTTTCTTGTGCATGTTGGATTTCTTCTTGTCTTTGTCATCTCCCTCTCCCCCTTCCGCGCTCTTCAGTGGCTGCATCTCCATGGCAGCAGCCCCATCCTGCTGCTTGGCTAATAATGCAGAACAAAACCGTTACTCCAAAACGATTCTTCCGTCTTTTTATCTTAGTGTTGATACTTACTGAATTCAACCAGCACCGCCCGTTGCAGGGGCTGCTTGCAACACCGATGACTGTATCTACGCACAGAGCTACACGTCACTCCCACGGCAGACAGATGCCCCTACGAGACCCAGTGGGTTCTGCCGGGGCACAAACGTACAGGCATACATACCCATGTGCACTCCATACATATGGGGATATGTAATGCGCCGTCTGTCAAGTACCATGAAAACCACGGGGTTTTATTTCTTTGTTTTTCAAACCACCGATGAAACTCTGCGTTATACACATATATATTGCCTTATGTCTTGCACACTACTTGGCAAGTAACAGTGCATCAGTACTGCAGGATTTCCTAGAATAGCGGATCTCAAATGCTTTGGCAAACAGACGGTCTATGTTTCTCTAAATTTTGCTATGTCTCAGAGATCACAATGCACCTTTATAATCATACTTTTTAATGAAAACCTTTTGAGGCAATGCGGTTCCACAGATGATCCGTGCACCACTTCTCTTGACTGCACAGGCACCTCAGTGACCAGTGGACCACACTTTGTGAACCACTATTCAAGATAATACCAGGCTTTAAAAGTTTCCTCAGCATTCAGCGTTCAAGTAACTCAGCTGTCAGGTCAGATGGTGATACCATCAGCATCCTCCCATAAAGCCACACATAATTTAAAGGCTAACGCGCCCTTTCTTGAAAGAATGCTGACATAAGGAAATTTTATTTTACTATCAAAGACGTATTTCAAAAGCAATGACATACCGGTTTATATATGTGTATGTGTCTGTTTTGTATTGAAAACAGACAGAAGTAAATTAAATAGAATGAGATGAAACAGCTTTGCTTTGACATTCGTGAACAGATTGTACAAAACCTTGCTTATTTGACCTGGAAATCTAATTTGTCTATCTAACCTTAAAACTTAGTCAGTTAATATTATTTCATTTAACAGTCTTGTACCATTAACAATTGAGTTTATCTATTCAGCTTCTGATCTACTACCTTGGCAATCTTTGGAATTATCTGAGAAGAGTAAGTTATCGTTTAATTTACTTATCTGGCAGAACCCAAACAAATCATGATAGCTGGAGTCTCTCATAATAAAAGAGAGCTATGCGGTATCTATTTAAATTTCTTCCCAAGATTGTACATTAAATACGAAACTCCTACGGTTCTTAATCTTCCTGTTGTTTAGCCTTATAATATGATTTTACATTGCTAAATAACCTCTTGGCTTTAAAGTTTCCTTTTGTTATTGCTTTACCTTCTCCCTGCAAATGAAAGTATGTCTGTACAATGCCATTAAACACCAAAGATGACACGACATATCAAAAATAGGGTTGGAAGTTCACTAACAATACATAGCATACAGAACTTACACAAGAAAAATGAATTCAAATGAGCTTTGTGACATGAAACTATCGTCTAGCAACGGCTTATTAGAAATACTGATCTTCTCCTATCCTAAACATCTGATATATCAAAATGAGAGTTACAATCTCTTTGGTAGGTTTTTTTGTTGGGTTTGTTTTGGGGTTTTTTTTTAAACATTCTGTTTGAACAATAGGGCCATTTTTACACACAGGCACAAATCACAAGTTTTCATTTTATTTTTTAACAGACTTTAACTACATGCTAAAAATAAAATCCACAACCTCCTTAATACGAAAGAAGATTACCTTTGTTCTGGCTGTTCTCCATATTCCCATCCTGCATTTTGCCTATATGATGAAAAATTTCAACAGACAACAGACAGTAAACAATCTTCACCCAAGACAGAACATGAAAATGGGAATTTAAATAAAAAGGGCAGACAAAAGTAATGAGCGTGTTACAGATACTTATTTATGATCAGTAGCCATTGTTATCATATGTTTACTTCGAAGCATGGACAACTTAGCTGGACACATTCAAGGAACTGCAGTCAAATTCAATGTTGTAACATGTAAAATACTAAATATCTGCATGTATTTTTGAGCAAACCTCATAAATTAAGAGTGTGAAATTAATAAAAAGAATCCAGTGGAACGCAGAATTTTAATAATAACCCTGAACTGAAATTTCAGAGAGCTGGGACTTAAAAAACTCACAGGTATGATTTTGGCACACACCAGTATAAAGTGTGGCTTTCTTAATGTATTCCAGAATTGCAGTCATTATTTTAGTAAATTAGGACAAAATATAAATAGTGTTAATAAATATAAACAAAAATGTAAATCAGATATGATTTTAAAATTACATCTTCCTCACTTGGTTGTATTATTTAGCAAGTTAGTCCTGTAAATAAAAGTGCCAAATGATCATCTCAGCCTAATATTCAGATTTATACTAAAGAAAGATTTGCCAAGTGCCTCTGTAATTTCCAATTTAGTATTTTAGCTACGTAGAGTCTTACCATACCAAAGTCCTTATTTTTTTTTTTTTTAATCTGAAAATATACCATTTGAAAGTATGTATGAACTAAAAATGGCAAAATACAAACTAGAGCATATTCAGAATAATCAGTAAACAATTTCAAATGGATTCAAAATTTCTTGGTGGGATCCCTTATGGAACTTTCACGGTGATATATGAATTCATCTTACGGAAAAGACTACCTGAATTTTATAACTATTACATTCAGAATGGATGACGTTCTCTTTTTGTAGTTATGTATAATGCACAATAAAAAAATAACGCTAAGGCAAATTAATTCTTAGAACACCTTTACGGGATTTTCGTCACATTCTAATAAGAAACGTATCATTAGAGTTTATAAAAAAACCATGACAGCAGTTAAGTCCTGCTCATCCAACTTCCTGCAACAATACAGCCGGGACTGACGTGCACAATAAAGCAGCAGGAATTATGCTTCAACATATGTATTCATTTTTTCACTCTATGCTGCGTATAAATAGTAGCAAAATTCAAAGGCTAAGATGCATTTCCTGCATGTTTGTATTTTCAATAGTTGGGGAGACCACTAAATCCTTCCCGCTCAATCAGAGCGAAACGGCCATATCAGTCATAAATGTATCACTGTAACATTTCACCCCATACTAATAGGCCACAGGCACTGAGAAATTCAGAAGCACGGAAATACAGCAAAGGAGAGGATGTTTTGCCACGTATACTTGCATTATGAAAGTATGCTGAAGTAAACCATTTAGCATCAACTGCTTGTCTATTTTTCTAACTCTACCCCCACCTTGGCTATAATATGGCTTTTAAAAAGGCGGTATCTATCTTCCGAAGACTTATGTTTTGGCACAAGACGTGAATCTATGAACCTGAACAAAATCAAGTTCATTTTCATTGTGCAATCCGCTTAAAACTTTTTGCATGCAGCGCGTAGTTGAACTTGCTACCTGCCTAATGGCTATTTTCCTTAGAACGGTTTTTAATAAAGTTAGTGGAAGACATAAAACATCTCTAGAGATTCTGATTTCTGGCGAGAGGATAAAGCCTTCCTTAAGAACTGGAAAACGCTAATTTAGAGCAGACAGTCTGCTCTATGTCCTGTTCGAGAGGTCCTTTTTCAGAACACAGTTCCAAACCTTAAAGCAATATCACTGAAGATTCTTCAACTTAAAAAACAAAACAAAACAAAACAAACAAAACCCCACCAAACCCCAAACCGTGACTTTCATACTTGGCAAACAAAACAATACACCTTTTTTCTATGTAAATCAAGGTATTTAACTTCATGATATTTATTTGCTATTTAATAGGGGTATCATAATTGTCGTAATGAACTGCACTAACAATTCATCTACCCTGGCTACCTAAAAATACCAGTACACAAAAGGGACAATCGGTAACAACAATGTAAACATAAGGACTTAAGAAATATATTCTTAACCTCAGCAGCTACTGCACTTAGGTTGGTGGGGGCTGGGGGGGGAGGGAGGGGGAAAGTCATCACAGGTAGTTATTCCAATTATTTAGGTAGAATAACAAAGAAGAGGTAATTTAGGTAACTAGGGTAAAGAAAAGAATGCTGTAAAGGATTTATTTCCTCCTGCTCCAAATAATTTTAAGCCTGCACTTGGTTATAAATTATGAACAAAGAAAGAAACTAAGAAACAAATTCAGATGATAGAATCACTACAGCTGAGAAATCCTTTCTCCTTTTAGTGCCAGGACCAGAAATACCATCCCATCTTTCTGACCTTTGTGCATTTTTTAGAAACATTAAAAGGATGTGTATTTATTAGCATTTTGATAATATTTTTATATAATTCTAAAAAAATCTGATATACTTTTCATAATTTTGCACGTTTTTTCTTCTTTTTTGGGGGGGCCCTGAAATCTGGAGGAATTAATCTGAGTTTATTTTTACTACTTTTCTAAGCCAGGATAAAAAAAATCAGAAAATTAGAAAATTTGGGAAAGAATATAGAGCCTCCTAATATGAGTTTTGGTCTGCAGTTGCTTTCAAGGTTTTGAATTTGAATATAAAATGTTTTGCACGATTCCTTTGCCTTATTAAAATTTCTGTCCTTTGGAACATACCCATGGCACCACTACTGCCAAAGTTCTTACCCCAAAATCCAGTTATTTCTTCAAATAAACTTTCCAAGACAGACTGTCCTTTACCTCCCCCAGCCCTTTATGAGGGATCAATGAGAGAGAATAACGAAGACCTATCGCTGGCATTAGAAATTATTTGTTCATTGGAGGAACTGCTTGGAATCAACCAAAGTTAATCGAATTATATTCTCGATGGAGCAAAAAAAAAAAAAATAAAATACCCTACTGATTTTCCAAAACGTCTCATCTTGCAATAGAAATGAGTTATAGCCCTCTTCGTGCCAACTCAGTTATATTCTGCAGCTAGCAAGAACAGATGCACGTTGCAAATCTATACAGAGGGGGGAGAAGCGACGTCAAACATGTCTGAAGTGAATCATTAGGGATTCTTTGTGTGGTATCGGAGGCAATGCATTAGTAAACCACAGGTTAACTACAAAAGAATAAATCAGATTCCACTGTATCAAATAGGAAGTTTGAGATAGTTCTTCTATGCACTCACTAAATAACTTCGCTTACAATTCAGAAAATACTTTAAAATATATTAAAACTGCAAATGGCTTTGCAGGAATTAAACAGTCGTTTACATATGCCAGAACCGACAGAATTAACAGTAGATGTAAAGTATTTCGGCTGAGACATTTCTCTGAGTCTGATAGGTATTTTGGCATCAGGATGTAATTTTAAGTAACAAATTCTCTGAGTACCAAACGCCAAGCACACCTTTCAAATCAAACTTGGGGTAAACAAGCTGTAAACAGCAATTGCCGCTTCCCGTGTTTCCTTTTAAAAAATTTACCTTTTCTAAATACAATTCTTTAAAGTTAGATGAACTTTAATGAATTACTACCTGGCTGTAAAATTTTCTGATCTGCTCGTAGCCTCAACTTGTAACCTGTTAAGAACTGAATATATTGTCTGTAGTTTTAACAGACTATCAAACAATCACATATTTTAATCTCAACTACAAGCGCCCAACAGAATTGATAATAGTTCCTTCGATACTGCAGATCACAAATAGGCGGCGTCACAAACCTATATGAATTTATCACTGTAAACTCACTGACTGAAAACAAAATACTTCTGTTGTGTCAACTGTACTAGGGGCAACTAAGACAATAACAGTAATTTTATTTGAAAGGGTAATGTGTGGATTTTCAAGGAACAAGCAATAGCATTTCCTGAGCTAAGTACTTATTCGAGTATATAATATTTTTTTCTTATTTGAAGGTATTTTATAAACAAAAGTATTAGACTTCAGGTAAACATGCTTGTTTCCAGTCACACCTCGGGGAGAATTCTCAGACGTTATTGAAAAAATTCACTTCATCCAGACCGGAAAAATATCTACAAGAACTCGGTCTCCTTGCTTTAGAACTTATTTTTTTCCTTCCTTTCTCCCCTCCAGACGCCCTCCAAACCATGCCTACGTTTTAAGCATTCTCTAACCCATCATCACTGCTGACTAGGCAAATGTATAGTACAAGCAGAACCCAGACTTCGGCAACTTCCCAGACAATTTCAAAGCACTCAGATCTAACTCTACTTGCCAAGGCTCAGTTCTCCTCTGAACACTATGTCAGCTAAGTTGAACTGTGGGAAGTGTCTCCTGTCCGCGGCGATCAAAGATCTGCGGAATTCATTCAACCGCCTCACCTCAGAAGAGTTAAAAGCAAAAATATATTCAGCTGCACAAAAAAAAATGACTCCTACACTTTGTGCACTGAAAAGAATTGAGTATGTGTATCTCAACTCTGAGATAAACACGGACAGTAACTATTGTTTCTGATGGGAGAGAAGGTGATGGAAAATCACATCCTTGCTTCAGACAATGATTTAATGGAACTCAACTTCCATGTCAAGTTCGGGCACTAAGACCAAACACAAGAGATATTTACCGGACAACCAAAACTTGCTAACAGAGAGACCGGGTTAGAACAACTTCGTCTCATTTCTGCACCTTGCTGAGCAGTGGTTCTTATCCAGCAAAGCCCTGAAGCAGATGCATCACTTCGTACTCAGCACCTTGCAGGACTGAGCAGAAATTTAACGCTGCAGTCTCCAGTGGGATTGGAGGAGGATATCTGGTAGGACTTTGTTGTATGCGTATGTTTGTTATACAAACAAGAGAGTAGAATTGTGGAGCATAAAGAGTAGGAATGAAATATACATCATTAATTTCCTGGTCCTTAGGCTCTAAGGAATCTGAAACTGGGATGTTGGAACCAGGATGATACAGGTTCCTGTCACGCAGCGAGACGTAGGGATCGTAAAACCTAGTTTTCCAGCAAACTTGGAACGTTCAGGAGTAAATTTTTAAACTGGTTACATGTTTCTTTTAAATTATAATGAAATTATTTAAAAATAGGCTCAAAGATTTCCTATGTCATTGCTTTAAATAAGATATTACCCTACTAAATCTTAGTACTTGGTATTGCTATGTCAGACTCTCTCGTTTCACATGCATAACGCAACAACTACTGACCTGCATGGAAAAAAAACTTTCTATCACCAACATGATGAAAAGTAGAATTATTGTTGTCAGTATTATTGGTGCTGTAGAAGAGGGAAAGGTTTCTATGGGAAATAAAGACTAATGTATCTGATTATCAGGAAAATACAGCTGATGCCTAGACTAATATTGACCCATTCCATTTAATACTGGAATTAGACCATTAGAAGAGATACCGAAATATCTGCATGCTAAGGAGTGGGGTCAAGAAGCTGTACTAAGAGACAGTCAAAATTGACTAGAGTGATAATTTTTTTTTTTTTTTTAGGCTTGTTAGATGATCCCTATCTAAGGGCATACACAAATACCCACAAACATAACTTTTCAGTCAGTCTCTTCCAAAAAAGATGCTCAAAGCAGCAAAAGTTATTCCTAAAGCACTGTTAGTTGGAATTGAGCCAGATTCCTGACCCCAGTACTATTTCTCAGAACTACATGAAGACTATATGAATACTTATGAGAGCGCCACATCAGAAGGAAAGAAGATATAATCCATTTATCATGGTGTTTTTCAGATCTCTGCTGACAAATGTGTACAGAAGAGCTTTACAACAAAAAGTCATGTAAAGGCAACTCAAAAGTTTTGAAGCTAGCCTTCCTTAACTGTTCCTTTTAATTGCAGTTTTAATTAATGGCAAATAGATCATAATTCCTAGTTCTTCCTCTCCCATGCTTAATTCTGTGTGAATAAATTAAAAAAGTTGCAGCATCATTGTGGCATCTCTTATAAGCTACTATAGATTTAATGGAGTAGGATCTCTCAGGGGGTAATCACATGCACGTACAACATCTGTGCAGTTGATAAAAGGAAGAGGGAATCTTATATGGTCAGGAGAGAAATCTATCAAATAAAACGAGCTAGGTGTTCGTGACGTACCATTGACTAAGCTGGCATTTGCATTATCAGTGGCATTTGCACCTGCCGCACCATCTGTAGCTGAAGGAGGGTGGGAGGAGGGATGGGAAGAATCTACTGAGTAATAATGGATAAAAAAAACAATAAATAATAATAACAACATGAACAAATGCACATGACAAAACAATAAACATTTATGGAATACTATGGCTTTGTTTTCTCCAAAATCAATCTGGTTTAAATCAATTAACAAAACTTTCAAAAGCAAAATGTCATTATAAAGGTGTTACAAAGTAAGGCAAAAACTCATACATGGAATAAGAATAGTAATTAAATAAATAAATATGAAAGACATTTAACAAAGTTAACAGAGTTGGTGAGAACTGACTGTACACACTACTATGTACATTGCTTTGGTCCTTTTATGTGTAATTTTTTTAAATTTTAATTAGCGTTAGGCAAATATTAAAATGATTGAAATATCTTCCTTGAGCTAATGAATTTATGCAATGCATGGGTAGTTTTAAAATATGCAGCGTACTATGTAGTATATACAACGTTACATATTTTGTATTTTATGTAATGCTGCATATTATGATATATTATTGCTGATACATCCCAGTCTAACGTGGGCTCAATCTGTGTCCTGCCATAACCTAGTTAATATGCACATCGATTAAACTTTTCAATATTTTACGTGGAAATGTAGAAGTAGAATCTTGGCAAATATACTCTTGAGAAGAATAATGTTATTTTAAATCTAAATAACAGACATCACGTAACTGCCTGTTCTGTGGTGAAATGAAAAAAGTATGACAAAAGGAAATGCTCTTTGTTGTTTTCAGCAATTATCTGTGTATTAGAGAAATTGCTCAAGCAACCTTTCCTGACAGCAAGGTGAAAAACTCAAGGAAGGTTTTATTATTTTATTATGGATTTTATATAAAGTTTTGTTCTGTTTCTGTTGGTTAATTGTTTGTAATAGAAGTCCTATAATGAATCCCAAGGGAGACTCGTGCACTTGCTCAGTACTTCACCCACAGTGACTGTTTCACACTGTACTGGTTTGTTATTCAAGAAAAATGGTCTTGTTTTATTTACGAATGGTAAATTGGGCGAAGAAATAAACAGCGTACAGGATTTAAAAACTCACCCTGTGTAACTACATTCATGAAAATTTCAATTGCAAATTTGATTACTGTGATGGTAATAACTTAAACTGTTTTGGTTATTCATGCTTATTTTTTATTCCATTTGGATACTCGTACTAACCAGCACAGCATGAACTGCTAACAGCAAATCACGCGTTTCAACATTTAATATACTGTAATTTACTTCTGGAGAATAACTGATTATTCAAGCTTAACATTAAGATTTGCGACACCAACAATGTGCGCACACTTAAATGTTTGCCATGAACAATCCTGTTGATTTGAAATTATTCTTTAATTTAAGTGGACTGATTCAAAGACAATTATTTTAATCATTAGTTCAACCCTGATTTGCACCAAAGCTTGCTGGCTAAAAGCCTCCTCCTTTCATTTGACATGGTACAATTCTTACTCTACCTGGAAGCTGACGTCCATCCTCCTGTTTCACACCTGTATGATGATTTTTACAAAATGTTAATGAACGATAAAAGCATACACTCACATAAGACTGAAACAAACATTTGTGATTGGCAGGATTTCAGAGAATCGCGGGTTTATAAACGAGAGTACATTATTTGAGTTTGGGCCTCAATCTGCAACCAGCTCTGCCCCGGCACTCCTCCGCACCGGCACCGAGCCGCTAGCAACGTTAGAAAACGTGAAGGAATTTTCTTGGTGTTGTAGCTATACCCAATCAGATCTGGTGTCTGCACAAAACGTTCTTCCACACCTCCGAAAGAACCTCTGTCTCCGGGCAGTAAGGTACGGCCACAGTGCAGCGCGTGACGCTGCTGTCTCGGACCTCTCCGTGCCTGTCTCTCAGGGCTACCCGCCATGAAACGGGAGACAACCACCAGCGTCCGCAGCCCAATAACACTCAGAGATGGCCAACCCGGTTACACAAAGGACCTGAGGGCAGACAGCTGTCTCTTACAAACACCCACTGAACTTGCTCCTTCTCCCCCACAATATCCTCAGTGCTGCCAAAACAGATGCTGCCAGAACTCCAAAGGTCCGTGTCTAGGAGTCCTTCTCTTAATGACAGCGAGATCAGACTCTAAGAAACTGTTCAAAACGAGTCGGACATGAAAGAGTTTGACTTTGGGAAGTTTCGGTCTTTCTGCTTTGAACGTTCCTACACCTCACCATGCCCAGCAGGCACTGTGCGGCGCTGTGTAGAAATTAAATGGTCAACATTTCATAGAGTCTTTCATCACGTAAAAAGGGATTTCCTCAGAGAAATATGGAGTCAAGTGCAACCACTTCCTGAACATATTTAGAAATGGAAATTGCAGGTCATGAAAACCGTTTGAATTTGGTATTGCTGTCTGCAGCTTCAAATTAAAAGGATGGAAATGAAAAACAGGTGGAATCACGCTGCCTGACAGATGCTAAGTAAATTGTACAGTAAAGCTATAACTACCCTTTTTTATTAATAGTGAAAACCACTAAAGAGTGGAAATGTCCAAGAAAACCCCGTATTAATTGGCCCTTAATTACATCTGAAATATAAATATGCTTAGAACAAACTTGGACGAAATTATGAAAGCAGACCTGAACAATTTACAAGACTGTATGAACAAAAACTGGAAAGGACACAAATGAAACCATGTTTCTGCTTAGTGTGCAACCCATAAATTAGCAATTGCTTACGACATCACACTATAATAAGGTGAAAAGTCTAAAAAGACTTCTTGATTTCATTAACTGATACAGGACATCAAAGTTAAACTCTCTGGTTCATTTACTGCAAATTTCTTCTCTTTTGCTATTCTTAGTTTGACCTTTATTCCTTAAGAAATTCAAATGCCTCTACAGTCAGTCACTGACATTAAACCACTAGGCTAGCAAAAAGCCACAGCTTATCTTCATTTTATTTTTGAAGTTCAAAGAAAGACGCTATTTCCATGGCCAAGGTTTGTTGGGTTTGTTTTTTTTTTTTTTTTTTTCTGAAAAAAATATTACATAGATGCAAATGCACAAGAGCAAAACCTTAGCAAATTTTAGGTGAGCATGGATTTATGTAAAGAAGACACGGCAATGGGAGTATGCCCGTGTATTCCCTTGCGTTTATTATGTACTGAGAGTCTGCAATTTCACACTGGAAAAACATCTTGTTACCCAATGTATTTATTGGTTAACAGCTTTTGCTGTTTTTCTGTGTGACATGTAATGACAAAAATGTATACAAAAAAGCAAGTTTTTTAAATCGTATTTATTTGTCAAGAATGGAGGAGAGCTCTGGCTACACAAAGCCCAAGAGCCTTCTTCGGAGCATCCTTATGTGTGTGAAATTTACCTTTCTTATCTTTCTTTTCTTCTTCTTCTCCTCCAGCACCTAGCAGAGTAAAGATGATGCCTGTCTGAGAATTCACACCCACGGCAGTTACAAGCATTCGTCCAGAGCCTTCCATGACATGAGTACCTGAAAATACACAATATAGGTTATGTAGAGCTAAAAAAATAAAAAGAACAACCATTAAATATTGTATGCGAGGCTTTTACTATAGTACCGAGAGAGATTTGTTACACTTTGAAAATCTGTAGAGGCCAATATAATTACATACTAAAAATAATCCCTATTGTTGTATATTATTCTCTATGGATGCTTAATTGCAAACCTTAGGCTGCGCATCCGTTAACTGCGCATATCAGATTGTCTTTTTAAAAGAAATATTGTCACTAACAAAGTTTACACAATCTTGGAAGATAACAGTTTAGCTTCACATGGTTAATTCTTGTAACTTTGAAAATATTTTTTCAGAGTTGTGCAAACATTCCTCTGTGTATCTAGTCAAGATTACACTGACTGGACACGGAATGCTATTACATAAATGAAGTGAAAATATGTGTGCAATTTCTCTTCTCTTTTGCTGTTATCGCTGATTTACAGGCATAGAGAAAAGTATTTTTGGAGATAATTTCACATCTTCAAACTCAAAAAATCAATGCAGAAAAAAATCTTCAAGGGGATGTTTAATTAAATCAGGAGACTCCCAAATAGCAAGAAGAAACTGACGTACACTTGAAAATAAATTCAGTATGTACAGAGATTTCAGAGAAGGATCATTTGTTTAATTAGGTAATTATATCATTAGATTAAGTAAATTCCTTTAGAGAAATATTTCATGCTTTATTGTATAGGAATTGTTCATTTACAGCTCTTACTCCTACATTGAACCAAATGTTAGGTGTATCTGAGATCATAGCCTCTTAGAAACCTTTTGCTATGAGTTGAGGAAACAGAAACAAACAGAAATTCCTAGAAACAGTCAAAAGTATTCTGATTTACATTTCAGAAAAATTTTATTAACAGAGTGAATAAAAGTTTATTTAAAAACCCCTGTCATTGAAGCACAGGAACAAATGTGCCAAGGATGGTATCAAATTGTGAGTAATTTGTCATCTGATATGGGGACAAATTTTTAATGTAAAAGCTTCATTATTGAAATAATATTTAAAATGTTTGAAGAGAGATGTCCTTAGTAGGTAGTGAATTTTAAAAGATATAAAGCAGATCAGTAGTGCTTCCATGAAACAGATGAAAAACAAATACTCGATGACCAGAACCTACTGATAAAGCTTTTCACTGAAACCAGAAGAGAAGCGTACCAGAGATGGAAAAGCTGACGAATACCTGTTGCGAACTACAAGGGCACTGCCAGGGTGGGCAGAGATGCAGTTAGGAAAGCAAAAGTTCAGCTCAAATTGAAATTGGCCAGAGATGTCAAAAACTACTAGAAAGGGTCCTTCGGGTACATAAGCAACAAGCAGAAACAGAAGGAAAATATTGGCCCACTGTTAAACACGAGAGGTGAAGTAGTCACCAACAACGCTGAAAAGGCGGAGGTTCTCAACACCTCCTTCACCTCTGTCTTTACTTTACCAGCACTGTTGGCCCCCGGCCTTGGGAACAACCATCCAGGTTGATACAAACACAGAGCCACCGTCAGCGAAGGCAGAGTTGGTATGCAAACTATCACGGGAGCTTGAGTCCTACAAATCGATGGGCCCTGACGTTATCCACCCAAGGGTGTTAAGAGAGCCGTTGTTACAAGACTGCTCTCCAGCATCTTTGAGAAGTTGTGGATATCGGGGCAGGTCCCAGAAGAGTGGAAGAAAGTTAATGTCACCCCCATCTACAAGAAGGGCTTAAAGGAGGATCCAGGAAATTATAGGCCCATCGGTCTTACTTCAGTCGCTGGGAAAGTTATGGGACCAATCCCCCTGGGGGCTATCACAAGTCAAATGAAGCACATGAGTGGGAAAAGCGCATGACAGACCTGATCGCCTTCTACAACAAAGTAACCTGCTCGGTTGATGTGGGGAGTGCAGTGGACATTGCCTACCCAGATTCCTCCAAGGCTTTTGATACAGTTCGCCACAGCCTCCTCCTAGAAACTGATGCATTATGGTCCACACGAGTGGTCTGTGCAGTGGGTGGGAACTGGCTGACAGGTTGCACCCAGAGGGTGGGGGTCAATAGCCCCTTTTCAAGCTGGCAACCTGTCACAAGCAGGGTCCCCCAGGGATTGATACTGGGCCCAACACTGTTTAATACCCTCATAAGTGATCTGGATGACAGGATAAAGGGTACTTTGATGAAGTTTGCTGATGATAACAGAGTGGGGAAGCGGACACTTCGGAAGGGAGAGGCACCCTGCAGGAAGACCTGGAGAGGCTGGAAGAGTGGGCTAACAAGAACCTTATGAAGTTCAACAAGGACAAGTGTAAGGTCTTGCACCTGGGAAAACATAATCCAGGAGTGCAGCACAGGCTGGGATCTACCCAGCTGGGGAGCAGCCCTGTGGAAAGGGACCTGGGGGTCCTGGTGGACAAGCTCAATACGAGAGAGCAGTGTGCTGCAGCAGCCAAGAAAGCCAACAGGATGCTGGGCTGCATCAACAAGAGCATCACCAGCAGAGATAAAGAAGTCACTATCCCACTCTACTCAGCATTGTCACAATGAGAACAATAATCCATTGGAATAATCTCCCTGGGGAAGCGGTGGATTCCCCATCACTGGACACTTTTAAGATTCAGCTGGACAGGGTGCTGGGCCATCTTGTCTAGACCGTGCTTTTGCCAGGAAAGGTTGGACCAGATGGTCCTTGAGGCCCCTTCCAACCTGGTATTCTATGCTTCTATGAAATAGACTTTATATTTTATCCTTGAGCAGTAGAAAGTTACATTATGCCTACTGAGTGTAAGTCACTGTGAGAACACAGAGGGAAAGCAATCATTTCTTAACAAAGTTGACAGAACAAGCTAGGATTCAGTTTACTGGGCTTTTTTTTTTTTTTTTAATACTCTTTCCTCTCTTTGAAGAAGGAAGTAGTTTGGAAACTATGAAAATAGTCTGTAAGACACAAACTGTTAGCCTTGAGGAAAAAATCATATACAAAGACGATAAACATGTTTATACCTCCAAGTGAGCTATGGATGGACACATGGTTAACTACAACCCGCTCACAAAGTATTCTCTTATTTAGCAATTGTTTTCAATCCTAGGTGCTACTGTTTTAAATAAATTGTATGTTAAGACCAGTCATTATCCCATACTTGCAGCTGTGGGACATCAGAAGAATGAGACCAGTTGGAATCGGAACATAGTCCAGTAATTACATTTTTCTTTTGGGGGGGGGGGGGGGGGCATGGGGAAAGACAGTATTTTCACTCTTCTTTTGAAGCTATTTGTTGGTTTAAGAGTCAAGTCAACTAAACAGTTTGACCACTGTGGTAAACCAGTTATACTGCTTCTAACACCCACCTTAATCTTTGCCTTGCCACTGCAGTATTTGTGATAAACTGCTGTTCCTTGCTGGGTTTTAATCTATTGTTCCTTAGATCCTCACCTCACTTCAAAAGTTACATTGTACCGCTTTACAATTACCAAGTTTGCCATAAATGTAAGGTTCTCCATTTACTTTCCTTAAGACAACATCACTGTTTCATTCATTCTGTAACAGCATGAATTAGGTAGGGTCATTAACTGCCTTTTCCTAAACAATTCTGTGGCTAATGAGGCAAAAATCCTGGTATGCTTACTCTCAACTATCTTGCCCTATCACTTACCCACTTCCATCATTAATTACCACCCAGTATTTTAAAACCCAAGTGAAGTCGTTCACTGATGCCTGTAGTTCTGCAAGGTACGGCAGCAGGGCACGCCTGAAGCCACAGCAGAAAATAAAAGAAATCTTCGAAAAAGCTTTCTGCAAACTCCTGCAAAATGGCTTTTAGCCAACTGAATTATGAGCCGGTTACATTCAGCAAATGGGGAATATAATTAATTTCAGGGGGGATCTTACTGGGCATTCAGATCTACTAAACCTGAACAGCCATGGAAAGATTCTTTCTGCTCTCCCTTTTTAAAAAGATATTTTATTCTGTCCATCTCCATCTACATGTATTAATTTCATTGAGTTATCTCAAAAGATGAAAATAAGAAAGTTAAATGGATGTGTCCTTAAATTGATAAATATTTCTATACATGCATACACATTTGCAACCCATTTTTTGAAAAAAATCACATCATCTTATTACTGCTCATCCAGTTGCTGTCCTAGAACATACTAAGCCATGCAAATATCTATTTATAATCAAAATATCTTTCTCTAAATAATCAACATTTCTCATGTTCTTAAAAGGAAAACAGAAACACAGAACAGAGAGAACATCTGTCAACACTAAGCCTAATTTAAGAGCATAAACATCTCATCAGAACACTAAAGAAATTTCAGACAAAATAAGCCAAATAATAACAAAAATGCACTAATGGTCAGACATATAAAAAAAAAAAAAGGCAGCACACCTTCTCAGTGCATTGAGAACTGTTCCTATGGCTTTCTCAGATAAAATTTGATGCCTTAAAAAGTCATCTGCTTTCTTTCATAGAGCAAAACATCACAAACATACAAATTAGGAGTACCACCCAAACAACAAAAAACAAGTTTCATTCAAGCCTAAAGGAACAGAAAAGATCTTTAAAAGCCAGAATAGCCTTGGTTGTACTGCATCTGACAAAGCAGAAAATGTCTGAAACTTCACTCAGAAATTTAGAGGACCTTCCTGTAAGACGTAAGACCATTTAAAATGTATTTTAATTAAGAACTTGCTTTTAGTATTCCTATGTTTTGTTTTGAAGGAGTCTTCCTCTCTGATGGACTACAAAGGTGGGTAGAAATATCCTCCAAAACCTGACCTGTGTACACCTGTGTGTCACAGCCAGCCTTGTTAGGAAAACACCCACCCACGAGATTTCAAGGTTGCATCTGCGCACCTGCACATCTGCAAAGGGAAACGTCTCACCGTGAAATGCCTCTCTGAACCTTGTCTTAACATTAGTCTAGTAAAACATCACTGCAAACTGTTAAGGTGCATACAAAAGCATGTTTTAGAGCAGGTACTAATTTATCACCAAATTACGTTCCACTAGTACTACTGGAAAAATTCTTCAGCATCTAAGCTAAACCAAAGAGCTCAACCTCCTGCCACCACCTAACGCGGGCAATTTCACCACTTAAATGGCATTATAATTATATTAGCTTGAATAAAGAAATGGGTTCTATGACTTCAATCAGCTATTGTTATATAAATGGAATTCTGGAATGAATGCTTGGCTTTCCCTTAATCTGTACACTTCGCATGTATTTCAACTTCATGTTGAACAATTCTACTGGCTTCTTGCCCTCTCAAGACTAATTTTTCAATATTTGTAAAACACATTTTCTTCACATGCTGAGTATTTAATTTGAAGTTGATAAATGGTGAATATTCCAAGACAGAAAAGGAAGAAGTCTGGTTTGCAAGAAGAGAGATAAACAGATTAGACAGATAAGGAACCTATTACAGCTCATGCTTTTTCAGACAAAATGCAACTAAATATAAGACTGCTCAGAAATCCCCAATCTAACAATAGTACTGGTGAAACAGCCCGGAAATAGGGCTGAAAAACAAGAAATGAAAACCAGACATGGCAGTTTGGGGGGTCTTTTGCTACTTCCAGCAAACTTGTGGTGAACAAAAATTCTCTGTCTGTGTATCTAAACAACTGCTTTAGACACTGCAATTATTAAGAGATAACTGAAGTTAATACTAAAGTGAACCAACCATCAGAATAGCCTCTATGATTAAAAAAAAAAAAAAAAAGTTTTCCAGAAAAAACTCATCTACAAGTAATTTCAACTTATCCAAATAATTTGGAACATCTGAAATTGGCTGCTCTGTTCTGAAACTTTCTGCTGTGCTAGAAGCCTCGCTTGGAATATTTTTTGGCAGGGAATTAAGACAGAATCAGAACTATTTTTCTCCAGGCAACGACTGACCCGATTCCTTAATCAAGCTTCCTTTTTATTTCCAAAACCTAACAAAGCCCCATGACCAAGAGATTTCTTTTGTTTACTTGTTCTTGAGTAAGCTCTGTTGTCTTTGTTTCAAATCCCTGTTGCACATTGATAGAAATACGCATTTGTAGAAGTTCGGTTAGGACGAAGTAATGTTCCGTCAGCCTCGGTTCAGTGAGAACTACACTAGGTGAGCTCCTCTATGCAACTCTTCTGTACCTTAATCAAATTAATCTAAATAGCTGGAAAAAAGTTACAAACAGTAAGCCTCGTAAGGTATTTTTTACAACGATAACTATTATTACGCGGTACCCCAAAATACTTCACCATGTACAATACTGAAGCCAGACTCGTATTCAAAACTTCTGTGTTCATCAGTCATGGATTTCTCCGAACTTTGAACTATACAAAACTTAAAGGGCACATCAGCTTCAATCAAGACAGCTGAGGAGCAGTCAGTTTGGTTACCCACGCCGTCCTCGCCTGCTCGTTCATACGTGCCCGTGCTCGTTGCAAAGAAATTTAATGTCACCACAGGCTGGCTTAAGCTGATGACTTTTGATGCAACGGCTTATGCTACAGTATGCATGCAAATCTCTGGCAGTGAACTAAAAGAAAGAAAATGCCTTAGACAATTATAGAGGAATTAGAGAAGAGAAGCTGCTTCTTTTGGTTTCAGGTACATCAGTCTGTATTTCCATTTCTGCCTTCCTAGGTGGTACCAAATGGGCTATGTACAGATGGAAATGGACCATCTGGTTTAGTCAGCACTTCTCCTCTTTAGAAGTGCTTCCCAAGTACAGTAAATTACTATCTGGATAATTAAACAGGACATTAAGCACAGAAACTCATTTGGTTTAATTATGTCATTGAAACTGATCGAATATTAAAAATGTTGTTTCAGGTGCCAATGGTGAAAATAATACTTCCTGATTCAGGGTGCTGATCTTTCACCAAATTTAGACTCACAAAACAAACTGTGCTGCAATTCAAATGTTACTTTTTTTCAGTTATTCCTCTGTCAAACACAGTACTGGGTCCAGTCCTGTTCAATATATTTATCAATGACATGGATGAAGGGATAGAGCGTACCATCAGCAAGCTTGCTGATGACACTAAACTGGGAGGAGTGGCTGACATGCCAGAAGGCTGTGCTGCCTTACAGTGTGACCTGGGCAGGCTGGAGAGTTGGGCAGGGAGGAACCTTATGAAATTCAACAAGGGCAAGTGTAGGGTACTGCACCTGGGGAGGAATAACCCCATGCAGCAGTACAGGTTGGGGGCTGACCTGCTGGAGAGCAGCTCTGTGGAAAGGGACCTGGGAGTCCTGGTGGACAACAGGATGACCATGAGCCAGCCATGTGCCCTGGTGGCCAAGAGGGCCAATGGCATCCTGGGGTGCATCAAGAAGAGTGTGGCCAGCAGGTCGAGGGACGTCATCCTCCCCCTCTAGTCTGCCCTGGTGAGGCCGCATCTGGAGTACTGTGTCCAGTTCTGGGCTCCCCAGTTCAAGACAGACTTACTGATGATAACTGATGTCTTCAGGTGCTAAGATAAGAGGAAAATTCAAGGTCTGTTTGCTCGTTTTGTGGGGGGTTGGTTTGATGTTTTTGCTTTGGTTTTGGTTTTTTTTTTCTTTTAACAACTTTTGTAAAAATATAGGTCTAGGCTAACATTCAACAGGGACTCAGTTTTTAAACCAGGTCAAACCCACCCTGAAAGACATGGTGCTTTCCAAGTGTTTGGGTTTTGGACTATTAACAATTTACAGTGGGCACATCAGCTCCTGCCTCACTGGGATTAAACCCTGCACGTTATCTATGGAAGAAGGCAGGTTTTTTGCATGTTACCATCTCAAATCATCAACTCTGCTCCTGGGCAAATAGAATTCAGGGATTTTCTAACACGGTATGAGTAAAAATTTATTAGATTAAGTATGGAACAAAGGTGTGCGCAGTGCTTGTTAAAGTACCACATTAATTCTTCACCTTCTTTGTAATCACAATAGAAATCACACAGTAAGAGAAAAATAAAGAGTATAAAATTTATTTAACTCCACAATAAAAACATAAAGACAAATTTGTCTCCTTATAGCAAAGAAATTTGAGTTTTGGCAAGCAAGACAAAAACACCTTTTCTCCTAACTCAACTGCCTTCCTTTTCTCTTCCCACCACGCCTTTCATGTTTTTTTCACAGCCACCACTGAAATCTATGGGTATTCAAAAAGATCTAATTCAATTTAGGAATATGTGAGAGTACACGAATCGCTGGAAACTTCATAATCACCAAACCTCTTGAATTCAACAACAGGATATTTTAATTGATAGAAGTCTATGATATTTCACGATATTAAAATGAAAATGTTATGCCAGTTATGAAGTTATATTTACAAACCAGTACAACAACCAGCTAAGAAAACAGCAATGGAAAACAATGCACAAATATTTCAAGGACAACACTGGATTACAAATTTTGTTAGGAACAGTAACAATGAGCTACCCTTCCTCCAAGTATGACTGCAGGCCTCCCTGTTTACGCACAGGAAAGCATCTGCAGGATAATTCTTAATCCACACTAAAGTTAAAACTAAATATCTACACTACTAGTATAAATCAAAATATTGTAAATCTAGTAAAAATAAGTCATTAGCTTCATACGCTACTCATGAAAGTCAGAACGCTTCCTTAAGTTACCCTACAGCGTATCAAGGAGTCCGAGGGACACCAAGAATCCAAAAGTGGCACTGTCCCCACTGTTCAGCATTTCTATATATGTATTGCCTGCAAATACTCAGCTCTTAATTGTATTTGCCCTGCACAAATGCAGCCTTTGGAATTTGCAGCTACTCCACTAATCTTTATTAGCCTCTGCTGAACATGTGCAAACACATTTTTCAGATATTTCTAACGTGGAAAAACTTGGGGGTTTACAACATGAACAGCAAAAGGCAAACACTTGGCAGGGACACTGCAGCAAAAACATTTAACAGATAAAAGACAGAATACTTTTAAAGAAACCAAAGGAATTTTTTTCCTAAAAGAGCAAAAGAAATTTTTTTTGCTGCTTTAGTCTCACAAGTGATAGAAATTTTTTGTCATTTGAAAAAAATCCTTTTTAATACACACTTTCAGGCAGAAAGATGCTTGAAGCTTGATAAAGTTAAAATTAATTAACATAGTCTTTTGTAAAATGAATTCTGTGGCAACGGCAAGTCCACAAATAACATTAGCAATTTTTTCATCTTAAGTTAAACGCAGCCACATTTGACTGAAATTTGATGGCTTTTTATCAGACCACAATGCCATAATTTACATAATAAACAGTCATAATCTCATAGTTAGTGAACAAACTATCTGATTTTAAATTTGGAAAGGGTTTGCACTGTTAATTCTCTAAAATTGTGACATCCTTACTTGTCACTACTTGTCTCTTCTGAACAAAAGCATCTCCCAACAGCTGTTGCTTGGGAAACACCGGCTCAGTGAGGCAGGATGGGGCAGGATTCCCGCGGGAACGTGTACCTACCTGCTGCACTGCAACAGAAATGGTCTAGCCGGGAGGACTCTTGGCTGACTGTACAACCAGACCTCAAAAAGAATCCTTTCCATGAATATAAAGTTCATATGTATTTGAAAATGACCGATTTGGGTTATAACACATTGGTGATCGCTATAAGATTAACGGGCTGTTCTTTTGCGATCACATCCCAGCTGGAATCTATTGACAATCGAACTATTTAAAAACTATCTTTACTAAAATTAAAAAAAATCACATTCTATTTAACTGATTTACTATACAGAATTATAGTACAAAATACAAATATTAAAAATATCTCGAATTTACCACAGAAGTCAAACCCACAGTATTTCAGTATATCTATTTCCTTCAAAGCATGTTGTTTCTTTTTCTCCTGTATCTAGTATGCACACAAAAAAGGTGTTTAAAGAGATTTTAAAAGGCTTTGAAATTTAATGGTTAAATTAAAAATAGCATACAATGAATTGAAACATTATTTCCCTAAGTGATACTTCCTAAGTGTAATGATCAGAAATAATTGCACGCAATCAAACCACGACAGTGTGTCTTTTGCGTGACAGACAGACAAGGGCACTGTCTGTCTTCAAAAGGGCAGTTGTATCTATGTTACCAAAACCTGATGGTGTAGAAAAAACCCAAATCAAAGCCAAACATGAACAAAGCAGTGCATAAAAGATAACTCAGCAAGAATTCAGGCAGATTTACCTGACAGGAGCATTGGGTCTTTGTCAACAGATTTGCGGACTTGGTCAGACTCTCCAGTTAAAGAGCTTTCATCGATTTTAAGATCATTTCCTTGAATAAATATCCCATCGGCAGGTAGAAGATCACCTTTCAGTAAGAACACGGTAATGGAAAACCACAGTAGTTTAGTAAGATTCTTTTTATAACTACGTAACGATTTTCATTATAAAATCAGAATTAATAAGAATTGCAGTAAAATGTAAAATGAAAGCAAAAGTGAAAGAATTACTACCGTGTCAGTCCATATTATTGCAATCCTATAGAGAAGGGCTTTTGTATTGCAAATACTTTTTGCCCAATGCTATCTGAGCCCTTCGCTCTTAGCCCTTAGCTAAGTCCAGGAGAGACTTAATGGTTGACAGAACGGGCATTTTGCTGGAATTTGCCCGTTCAGTCAAACACAGAGTTCCCGCAAAGGTCTTCCTGCTCACTGGAGCATAGGGCTTTCCCCATGGCATACGCTTATAGGGCACCCACCTACTAGAAGCACCCGATTTGGGGGAACTTACAGGATCCGTAGCTTGGGAGCAGCCTACCAGAGGAGCACAGAGGCAGAATTCCCTTTCACAGAGCATTTAAAAATACTTCCTCTTATTCCCAAGCCGAGAGAAACCCCAAATTCCAAATAGTGTAGTCCTCCATGAAAGAGAATTACCTCTGTATGAAGAGTTCTGGTCTTTGTCAGTGAAAGGAAGCGAAGATTACAAAACTGAATTACCTAGTGCAACTTTATAGCAAGTATTTTAGGTTTTCCTTTTGCGCTAACAGCCAAATTGTTACCTTACTGTGGACAATAAGGACACCGTGTAATTCTCTGTCTTTCAAATCACTTGCAGTGAAGTGAGTCTATTCCACTAGAAAGGGAAAGGAGAATAAATAAAGTTCAGCAAAATAGTCAGCTAGTTGTCGAAACTTACCATATTTCACCTGTGCAATGTCACCAACTACTATCTCTGCCACCGGGATTTGGATAACCTGTCCGCCTCGGACAACAGTAAATTTCTGTTCCTGCTCAATACGACTTTGAAGCCCACGGAACTGCTTCTCCTTGCTCCAGTCATTGAAGGCAGTGACAAGTACAACACAGATAACGGAGAGTAGGATGGCAGCACCTTCAATCCAGCCAGCTTCAGCCTCACCTTCATCTTCAGCTCCTCCTGTTGCGGTACCACATCCTGCAAAGACAACATTGAGAATCATTCAGTCAAGTGAAGATCGGGTTTTTCATGATCACGAGAAGAAAAGCTTGCTGTGAAATCACAACAAGGTTGAAGAATAGAATTGCTGTTCCAAGTACTCTCTGCTACATAAAACATGGCGGAATAGAGAAAAAGTAGAAATAAAAATGCCCAAAGAAAAGAGAAAGGAAACAGATCGATAGAAATTTTAGATCTTTTATTTGTTCTCCTGAACAAGCTTTCCTTGGTAAGCCCAAACTAACCGAAGGGAAAAGAAGGCACTAATTGCGTTATCCAATAGAAGGGCTGATAGCTTCGCCTGAGCCATCACGCGTTTCCAGAAATAAGGAGGGCTTACTAAGAGTGGCAAGGACCTCTAAATCAATGAGCAACATCAATCAACTGAAAGCAATGACATTAAGATTAAAGAAAACAGATTAAATTAAAACAGATTTAAGAAATAATTTTCAATACAACTTCAAAATGCTCTCAACGAAACACACCCATAAGGAACGCTTGTTTAAAAATTACTGAGATGAACTAAGTACATAAATGCGATATCTAAGTATTTAAATGTGATGATGAAATGCATTAGGGAACACTGAGTAAAAATAATAGCCTAACATTAATTCATCGGTCTTCCTTACAGAGCAATACAGTGGCATGCTTGTAGAACTGTAAGCACGTTATTTTTGTCACAAGTAAAACAGTACTAAAAAAAATACATTTTATGAACTAATTCTGAAGTGTTAATTCTGAACCGTTTAATTAATTATTTATTTCAAAGTCATATGCAATTGAAATTTAAATATATTTCCTAGATAGTATACACAAAATAAAACTAATATAGCTCTACTTCTTAATGAAGCAAGACCTAAAGAATGAGAGCTTGTAAGAGCGGGCAGCAAAGCACAGGCACTAGAACCACACCATTCCGAGACAGCCCACCGGGCAGGAGAGGAAAAAACAACTCAGGCTGAACAACAGAGCCGCCTCTCCCGAGTGACCGAGGGGGAAAAGAAATCTTTTAATTTTGCATGAAGAACTAAACTAGGGAGGCATTTGACATCCCTTTTCCATCCCACCCAGGTACCAGGGACTTCAGCAACTTAGCAACCCTGCTGCCTCCATTTATGACTACAGTTTAATTGGGATGTATTCGTCACCTGTCACTAGAGGGAATTAACAAGCAATTTGATTTCTATTTTTACGTTACAAAGATTTCCCTGTAACGTAAGCATCATAATTCATTAACCAGCTGAGTAATTGTTCTTGCATATGAATAGTAACAAAATTACCAAAAGCCAAAGGAAAAAAGATGAGACTGAACATCCAGCAGGTGAACGGAAGAGAATTCAAATGAACCAACGTTCTCTGTAGTCTAAATTTCGACTCGACCTAACTGGAAGACAAAGCACACTCCCAAGAGAAGGGGCTTTCCTAGCAGTGACGCCCTCAGACTGATGACCCACGTGAACCGTTAGCAGCAGTACAAGAACCTTGCTAAAAACCCCATTTTTATAGCACCCAGGAAAGACAGAAAGTAACCTTTTGTAAGTTCAGTACCTTAAGATACTTAAAACCAGTTGCAAATGCAACTTACAAACCACATTCACAATTTCTTCCTTCTGCAGAACATTACTTTTGGGAAGGACTAATGAACTTTGCTAACCTTAATCATCTTAATTGGTCTGCGTTAGATTTTAGATTCCTTTTCCAAATTGGTAGATTCACCTTTGCGCCATTTGGACTAAGTGGTTTCCTAGTATAACTAAATCTGTTTTGGCAAATGTAAGATGAAAAATTCACAATTCATTTTTCATTAGATATGGTTTAAAATTAAGTATCATAAATATCCTCTTCTTTTTAACAGCATACCTCCTTCTCCTGTTTCTCATAAAAGAAACATTCCCAGTCTTGCCACGGTCAAAGACTGATTTTATTTCCTTTCCTGCCTCTGAGATGTGTTGGAGAAAAAAATCCCCCCAGCCAGTCAGTGCACTTGAGCCCAGCACTACCACGCGGTACCTTCAACGGCTTGGAGAGTAATACCCTGTGCCCCCACCCGCTTCAGTAAAAACAGGTAAAAAATAAAAATATTCATTGACTTGAGTAATGAAATTAATTTTCTGTGTATGTGTTGTCAGAGCTGCTCTCCATGTTAATATAAACTGAGTCCAGTCCTGTTCAATATATTCATCGATGACATGGATGAAGGGATAGAGTGTACCATCAGCAAGTTTGCTGATGACACTAAACTGGGAGGAGTGGCTGACACACCAGAAGGCTGTGCTGCTTTACAGCGTGACCTGGACAGGCTGGAGAGTTGGGCAGGGAGGAACCTTATGAAATTCAACAAGGGCAAGTGTTGGGTACTGCATCTGGGGAGGAATCACCCCATGCATCAGTACAGGTTGGGGGCTGACCTGCTAGAGAGCAGCTCTGTGGAAAGGGACCTGGGAGTCCTGGTGGACAACAGGATGATGACCATGAGCCAGTCATGTGCCCTGGCGGCCAAGAGGGCCAATGGCATCCTGGGGTGCATCAAGAAGAGTGCGGCCAGCAGGTCGAGGGAGGTCATCCTCCCCCTCTACTCTGACCTGGTGAGGCCGCATCTACTGTGTCCAGTTCTGGGCTCCCCAGTTCAAGACAGACAGGGATCTGCTGGAGAGGGTCCACCAAAGGGCTACAAAGATGATTAGGGGATTAGAACATCTTTCATATGAGGAAAGGCTGAGGGACTTGGGTCTCTTTAGTCTAGAGAAAAGAAGAATGAGGGGGGATCTTATTAATGCTTTCAGATACTTAAAGGGAGGATGCCAGAGGGATGGGAGGAGTCTTTTTTTCAGTGGTGCCCATTGATAGGACGAGGGGTAATGGGCACAAGCTTGAACATAGGAAGTTCCATCTTAACATGAGGAGGAACTTCTTCACTTTGAGGGTAGTGGAGCACTGGCACAGGCTGCCCAGAGAGGTTGAGGAGTCTCCCACTCTGGAGACGTTCAAAACCCGCCTGGACGCTGTCCTGTGCAACCTGTTGTAGGTGACCCTGCTCTGGCATCAGGGTTGGACTAGATGATCTCCAGAGGTCCCTTCCAACCCTGACTATTCTGTGATTCTGTAATGCCATTCCTAGTATGTTCCTGTAACCAGAAGAAATAGTCTGACATAGCATGTAAATAATACAAGATGTTATCATGAAGATGAAAGGAGTTGTGTTTACCTGTCTCATAGATTATGCACAAGCAAAGAACATAATTCACTCTTCACATTACAGATGAAAAAAAATGTTTGTAAGAACAAAAGAAAATTTGGAGAAAACAGAATGAACTTAGATTAAGCTTCTGGAAAGTGTCCCTGAATTTGACAAGCTTCCACACTGAGTAACAATTCATGACTTTAACTTTTAAAATCCTGAGAAAATACTCCATAACCCAATGGAAACAACAGAAATTCAAATGCATTTAATTTATCTTATGTTCATTCAACAGACAATGCTAAATTCAGATAGAGGAAAGATGTATTGAAAGAATTCTTGGAGCGGGAGCCAGGAGTAGAGAAATTCATTGACAGACATGGTCAAAACCAGAAGTTATTCTTTTAGATGGATGGAAGAAATGGGAAGTTGCTTGATGAATTTTAGAATCCTTATTGGTTGAGATTCAATCTAGCTTCTATAAAACTCCAAGCGTTGCTTCTTACGGTGACCCACCGGCCCAGGTTATCTGACACGCTGAGAAGTAAATTCACCCGTAGAGGTGGACATGTAGCACGAAGCACACAGCTCCCACTGGTGCTATTCAATATGACCCAAAACAGTCAACCCGCATACGGGAAACAGATTATTTTTCTTCCCCTCTGTCTCAAAGGATCAGAACTCAGGACCACAATTCCAAAGACCACAAAAAAGGCTGATATTACACAAACGGGAATCCTAGTGACTGCCCTGCTGTGCCCAGCCTGCAGGCTGGCCAACCTTGCCTTCTCCTAAGCACCATGAACACACGTGTTCCTGCTGCTCTAGCTGATTTCCTCATCTAATCCCACACGTCAGGTGAACGGTAGTCCTAAACTATCAGAAAAAAAACCCCAGTCCTTCGTTACCAGTATGGTTCAGGTTAGGAGGCAGCGGAATTTCAGCTGCGTAAGGAGGCTGAACATGACGGACTAGGGAGGTCCAAGCGGAAGCAGCAGCTGAGCAAGGCTTTGGAGGATCTACGATTTGCAGGTAAATACTTGTAGCAACAGTTCAGAAAGGAAATTGCACTTTCTGTGGATCCAGCCTAATGTAACCAAACCCAGGCTCTTTCCATCATTAACCAAGCTCATCATCAGACTTTCCCACAATTTTGGCTTTGCCTTTTACAGTCCCACAGAAATGAAATGGGATAGAATTGCTGGATAAACGAATGCAAAATGTGCCCGGCATTCTCAGTACAGGAATAAACTCTAGCAACTTTGAGGAAGTAAATAACTATCTAGTTCTTACAACAGTAAGACTTCAGAACAGACTTTTTTTTAAAACAGAGATTTACAGACAAGCAGGATTTAAAAATTCAACCTGCCCTTCATGAGATGACCTATCTGTCAGGAAGCATTTCCTTGAACTATGTTGTGTTTTTGCTTCAAAACTATTTTAGAAGTATTCTCTTTCAATAGGAAAAAACAAAGGAAACTTGCATCTCCATTGGTATCAGCTGTAGAATTCTTTCTTATATACTTAAGGAAAAACAATTTTTTTCTTCTGCCATTATATCACACAGGATTTTCTAGAAATTCTAGAAAGATTTATAGGAATTTACAGGAAGAGTATGTATTCATAGGAGAAAAAACCCACGTGCTTCTTAGTGGTACACTTATACTATCTGTCCTCCTTATTGTAGTACACAGAGTGAAACAGTATTGACTTTACAGATAAGGGGAAAAGAAAGCATATAAATAAGACACACAAAAGATGTAATAATAATATGACTAAGTAGCAAATACAGTTTAAAGCATCTAATGTGTATTAAGAATGCTCATAGAAGCTTTAAAAAATAATGTTAAGGTCTAAGACTGCTGTTACGCTTTCACAAGATAGTACTTGGTTCCCACTGTTCCCGAAAAATACGTCTGAGACTTTATTGAAAGGCACAGACTGAAAACATCACAAAAGAATTTTTAATATGCCTATGTGATTTGTAGTAGGGTTTTATTCCAAGACAGTGATTTGTGAAGTACTCATTTAAAATTATATTTAACATAGGTCCTATCTGTCAGAAAATTCAATTTCAAAAAAGCAAACAAGTTCTTATTATGAAGCTATTTTCTACCATAACTATGGACACACGCCGTGCGTGTCATTCCCCAAAGTCTCATCCTCACGAGACAGAAAGTGCATACTCACTTTGAAACTGAGATGAAAAAGACTTGACTGCAAGCCAAGAATATAAAGGGCTGTAACTCCTTTGGCGTAGAAAAATCAGATGAGGTCATCAAATGGATGAACTTATTCGGAAGGAGCGTGCAGGAACATACAGGTGAGCCGAGCTCCCACCACAACAGTGGGGGGACCTGAAAGCGGGGCCTCAACAGACATTCAGAAATACGAAAGGGGACTAATATGATCGTGTCCTCCATAAAATATCTCAAAAGTACATCACCGAAAACTTATGGAAGGAGAAGAGAATTTTAAAACCTTAACATTTGACCAGAAATAGGCCAGCAAAGACTCATTGAAAAAGTTTTCTATAGAAGGGAGATGAAGGGAAGATAGAATCCAAAAGTAAAGAGGATTCAGGAAGAAAAGGGTGGGAAAGTCATTCAAATCAGCACACAGAGTCAGTCCATCTGCAGTCACAGCAACCTGTGCTCCATCTCACCAATTGTGAGCAACCCGGATCAACAGCTCCGTGCTACAAAACCCGCCCAAGAACCCGGGAAGCTGAGCAAACGCCCCGGCACTCAGCCTGTGCGCGACCCTTTTATGCACTTAATTAATTGCCAGCAATTTCAAAATTAGCCTGAGAAGCCTACGCTGCATTAGCAGTATTTTAATTATATATAAGGTTTTAGAAAGAAAAAAATAAGAAAGTGAAGCGCGGGATATCAAAAGGGAAGGGAACTGCATGACAGAATAGAGGGGAAGGTGAGAAAGGAGAGGAAGATACACCAGAGCAGGTTGAAGCATTCCAGGAAGACAGTAAGCAAGAAACTTCACCCTAATTAGCAGGAGAAAATAATTTGGCTGATGTTATTAATCATTTCAATTTGGTGAAAGCCAGAAAGGGGGAAAGGAAATATATATTTAAAAAAAAAATAAAAATAGCCAGGACAGCATCATCTGACAGTTTTCCGAGCTTATGGCTTGTTGGGAACGGGAATGCTTTTAAGGTTATAGACAACATTTCAATATACGTTTCTCACAATACAATCAAATGTGGGCAAACAGAGAAAGAAGCATACCAGCACTGCGTGGCTAAACGGAATATCTGTTTAAGATTTCAAATAGTCGTGAGGAGATTCTTAAAGCTGCTTTGAACAGGATAGCGATTTTAATTACAAACCATACAGTCTTAAGCTGCAGCACGGCAATTTTTAAATCAGAAAAAGCATATTTTTAAAAAAACCTGTGAACATCTGTATTCCTAAGTCCCAACCTACAGCACATACCTCTCAGCTACTCATTTCAACCTACACATTTCTATTTTTAAGCTGAGAATACCTTGTGGCATTTAAATTCCCTAGGAAAATCTCAGGACGCCCCCAGAGCTAATTTTTTTAGTCAGTCAAACTGGTTTTGTCATCAGAAAGACAACGGTTCCCACGATAAAAACTTTTGATTTAATGGCTTTCTGTAAAGACACTTTTCCTTAGCTGCAACTCCAGCGCTGACGTTATTAAAGCAAATCGAGCGGCTCCAAGTCACAGCTTTTTCATTAGCAGAGCTGAGCTCTTGTTACTGACATCATAAATGCTGCTACTTATTTTATCAAACATATTCAGTTGGGTAGGAAAAGGAAAAATGACCAAAAATGATGCAAGAAATACAATAAACTCCCCTCCTTAACAGATTTTTAAAGCTGTAACGGATCTTGTAATACTCATTTTTACAAATTCCTTGTCGTGGCACATCATTTGCTACAAAATTAGCCCAAAGAGCGATTGCCGGTTACTGAAGTACCCATATTGCTTCCCCAAACCCTCCGGGCGACGACTCGCTCCCAGGCAGGGCGCTGCAGCAGGCAGCCAGGCCACCGGCTGGCGCTGCGCTGCGCCGCGCCACCCCCGAGCCGCAGCCACCACGGAGCTGCAGAAATCACTACGACTTCAGAAATGAAGTTTTCTGCCTTTGCCTCGTACCCGCCAAGGACTCGTTCAACCCTGATAAACCTTTTCTAGTTACCTGTCGTAAGTCAGACCGCGCTCTCCAGAACCACGCTGGTTTCTGGGACCAGCCAAGCAGAAGGGATTTACTGACACGAGACACTTACGCGACACGTATTGCAGGTTTAGGGTGCTTCTATACTCACTAAGAGAGATTTTTGGATACTGACTTGAAAACAGTATTAGAATTCCTTGCTTTGTGACACATCGCTTAGTTATATAAGGATTCCAGCGGGGTAAGGGGGGAGAAAAATGGGAAAAAAAAGCTACTGTCCCTGTAGGTTGGTTATATAACTGTCAACTTTAGAGTTCAACATTAAATATTTACACAGCTTTGACATATTCACGCACGGAAACAAATCTGTTAGCCCCGAAAGCATATATATTCCCACATTCCTCAGCCCGACCACAAACATTTGCGAGCAGAGAAACCTTAATTAAAATACTCGCTTAACTTCAAGAGATGCAGTATGTCGCCCAAGATTCGCCTGACCGGCACCTCCGAGGAACCGCGTTTTGTAAGGAGCAGTCACAAGGACGGGGTCCTAACTCCACCCAAGGCAAGGGGAGGCAACAGGACCACACAGCGATTTCTAGAATGTTTCTCTTCAGTTTTGTTTCCTTATGTTGCCGCTCTGAGGAAGGCCAACGCGGGAATTTTAATCGCAAGCCTTGTTCTTAGAGATTGCAAGGGAAAACCTTGACATCTGCCTGCTATAGTTTTATTCTCTATTGCTGAGAGCTAAAACGTCTGCTAAATATATTCAAAAGGGAAAAGAGAGTTTTCAAATGTACGAATCAGACGTGATAATGAAACTTGTTCTCTGTGTTTATTAGTAAGAGTTCAAGCGCAGTTACTCGACGATGCTTGCGAGGTCATGTCCGAGCCGAGTTTTACTTACGGAATTCAAACTTCTGGAGAATCTCTTCCTGGAAAATACGTGAGAAGATTTTATATTTCATCCCAAAGTTCTAAATCTCATTACCTCATGTCCCCAGTTGAGAGTTAAGTCGTGCTTGGCAACCTGGAAAGCTATCTAATGAGCAATAGCTAGAAGCAGCCCAGTTTTGTCAATGATCTACACGTCTCTAATGAAGGGACGGTATCTATGGGACTTGACTTTCTGCTGTCCAACACGGACTGGTGGAACCCAGATGTAGGTCACTTCACATTATGAAACAATTATTTAATTTGCAGATCCCATATGACACAATGTGCACATTTTGCACTTTACAAGTTCTTAATATGTTGTTGCTGAAGCCAGCTCAAGTCTTAAACTTATGTCATTCATCAGTACCACTGACATCCAGTAAGGAATCTGCTCCCAACAGCACACTTTGTGCTGGTCAACAGCACAGGACTGATCGTTTTGACACAGCCAAGCAAAACCAGAGTGAAGCCATTCTTTGGACTTTGGCTTGGCTCCCAAAAACTGATGTTCCACTTCATCCCATCTGTATTTTAGAAGTGACACCCCTCCTTTTTTCTGAGTCCCTGACACGTACAGCATCATTTCCATACTTCCTTTAGAGTTACCTGGTCTTGGGCAGAGTGTGATGCCTAAATCAGGCTTTCCTTGCTGACTCAGCATCTGCGTGTAAACCTGTTTTCTTGTTGCTTCTTAGAGAGACACCAAATATATGGTGTCTCCAGATTTGTATTTCTAGATTTCCAAATTGCAATAAAAATATCAATTGACACAAAAAACCCCAAACCAACTACTGGATGAGCAAAAACTCACTTGTTTTATCTCATTCAAAAGGTGATGGATTCAAAGGAAGTAGGAGTGAGAGAGAGAGTTGAGACAGACAGACTGACTGCATACCCAGCCAGAAAAGTAGGAAGTTACGAATCAAGAAGTTTGTAATAGGGAAGCTTCAGAAAAGACAATATCTACTAAACAAAATTTTAATTCAACCTTGAATCATCCAGAAGTAGGTCATTTGTAAGCAGTTTAGAAGATGGTAAAAACCAGGAGAGCATATTATAAAACAATCAGTGCAATATATTTTCATCACAACACTTACAAAACAGCAATTATGTTCACTTAATTATCTTCCAGTAAATATGTTTGCTGTGCAACCCAGTAAGAATTTGCAAAACAAGTCACACATCGTCGAGAATACTTACCTCATAATAATAAACAATCATAAACAGCTTCGCAGGCGTTAGGAAATGTATGAGACAGTAAAAACTTTCTCAAAAAAGAGAAAATAACAAAATTAAATAATCAGTCTTCTCTTAAATTCTGTAAGCAATTAATTATTTAGGGGTTAATTGAGAGAAGTAAAGGCTGTCAGTCAAAAACTAAGGTTCCCAATACAGGACAGTATATTCCATCGAGCAAGTGTCTACAGCAGGCAGGCTGGGCTGGGGTAACCGTAACAAATACCTCCCCTAGCAAAGAGATCGCTTCCAAACAGCTTGCATATGTGCATGACCTATAACTATTCCACAAAGAAATACATGCTTGTCATTATTTAACTGTCTCTATAGAGATACTGAAAAAAATTTCTATCGGATATAAAGAATACTTAAATTTGTCAAAACCAATTGTTTCTGATGAAATTTCTGGTTAAGCTTCCAGGTTTCTTTGTATTCATACAGGACGCACGAAAACGGAGTTATAAAGTTCTCCATATTTAAGTCACCGTTCCAAGAATGCAGAGCAGGTGTACCTGGTCTTAACCTTAACCACTCTTGCTCAGTCATTCAGTTGAAGCTCTTTTCTCAGGGTTTTTCACGGAAAAAAGCTGAAAGACCTTGGTTTGGATCCAATGCAGAATAGAAATTTGTATCACTGCTTTGCTGTGAAATCTTGTTTGGTGGCCTGCCTTGATACCTCCGGTTAGGGCTTCTGAGGATAACTCCACTGATTTGACTATATCAGGAAAGGGTTTACGTTTAAACTGCATCACCAAGAGGGCAAACCAATTTACAGCACCGAAGAACACAGAGCACAAATAAGGGATTCCCTTCAGATGATATTATTTAAATGTCAGAACTATGGCAAAACTGAATGTAAAAGACAAACTCAGTTTGAAAGATATACGCACTAAATTGAATTAACAATGTAGGAGACTACGATCCCAGAGAACTGCCTCAATTTTGAATCACTTAAGTGGAAGGCCAATATAAATGGCACTGGCTGATTCAGAATAAAATAAAGAGGAGAAGAAATGCCTTTTTTCATGATCGTGTATTGTAAGACCTTACTTGGAATAGGCTCTTTTGTTTGCCAAAGCAAACAAAACAGTACGCATAAGACTGACGGAAGAACTTAGAATTTCTGGTAGATTGGTATTAGCAGCGAAGTGGCTGTCCACATGTTGACGTTTTTTTCACTCGGATAAGTTTAATTAAGTTTGATTTAGAATTCTAACCTTGCTAGTGAAAAAACCTGCATAGGGAACACTGCAGCTATTGGGGTAAAGTTGCCTTAGAAGAGCCTTATTAAACACAAATGGCCCATTTAGGTCTTAAACAAAGGGCTGGGGGAAAAAAAGTACCACCTCAAGAAAATATGGTAGCTCCAGAAAATTTGGAGCTCCAGCTATCCAGGCACTCTGTACAAACACGTCAGAAAGCTAAAGCTGCAGTTACTAAGGTAAGTTTCTAAAAGCAGGAAAAATGCTCCCATTTCTCACGTAGCAATCCCTGACGGTTTCCAGTACCTCCTAAATACAGCCGGATGGAGAGGGGGACTCGAACACTTCCTCAGCTACCACCCCCAACGCAGACCACCGAAGGCACCAGGAAACACAGGACCCCATGAAAAGAAATAAATGCTTAACAGCAAACGGGCTACCATCAAGGCACTTGACTTTAAATAGACCCAAGGAAAGCATTTAACAGTAACACAGCCCAACAAATAGTTCATAAACACATAATCCGACTGAGAGCTGTCTGTCTTACTTATGCTTCCTCTACTAAATCCGTATAAAGACAGTCTCCTTCTGTCTGAAGCAGAACCATCAGAAGAGCAAAGCGCTGACGAAGGTTTTTAGGGTGGGATCTGCCTGAGTAAAGGATGCTTCTCCCGTTCCATCGCTCTTCAACTGTGTTCTAATAGAAATAAAATGCACTTACTTCCAAAAATATTCCCTTTTTTTCTTTTTCTTTTTTTTGGGGGCTTTCAAACAAGGTGCTCTAACCAAGATGATTTTGCAGAAAGACTGCATTTAACAGAAATGCTACCAAAGAATATTGAAAAAAGCTGATTTTGCCTGGAAATCTCGACAGACATTTCACTGGAGCTTCTAAAATATCTAAGTGGAGCACGGGATGAAGTTATGATTGCCGAATGATACACTTCATCCTTCTAGAGCATTTAAAGAGTAATTGTCAACTTCTTCCAACCTACGAGCCCTGCAGAGACTAAGAAAAGGTTACTGATTTTAATAGGCCCCTTCAAAGCAATTCATGGATTCTGAGAGGTCCACAGACCACAGCTTGAAAGCCACTGATTAAGAAAATTTGCCACTGAGTAGCTTAAGCGACCTAACACAGCTAGGATACCGCAAAACCCCCAAATTAAACCAGTGCTCTTTTGAGCTTAGGCTATGGCAAGGTGCTCTTGAGGCAGTTCTCGAAACACCTCAGCCGCTTTTGATGCTGTTACTCCCTCACTCGTCAGCCACATTCATGAGAACGAGAAAACCAGGTTGAAAAAGATATGGAAGGTTTACAGACCTTGGCCACAAAACCAGGTCGTAAACCACAGTGTTTATCACTTTCATTAAATTTCTCATCTTCATTACCTTGTGCTATAAAGCTTTAAGAGGTGAAAAACCACATCAGTAAAAGATTAAACATTCTATCATAATGTCTTGCACCAGAAAGCATTAAAAAGTTCTATCAGCACCAGCACATAGTGGGGGCCTATAAAAGGAGTTTTACAGTGGAAGTCTATGTGCTAAGGAAACGTGTTTCTGGACCATATTTTTCAGTTTAGTTTCATCCCAAAGGATGGGATGAAATCCCGTAGGAATGCACATCCAGTTTGTGCGCTCCTCGAAAGCGCTCCGCAATGTGAACCAACGCATATTAACTGGGGACAAACAGGAGAGGTGATTCCTGAAGTATACTCTGCATCCAAACCCAAATGTGAATGTAGGTACGTGCAAAGCAAGCTAAAGCTGCACGTGATTAGGACAGCCTCCATTTAGAACATACATTCTATATAGCCCACGTATTCATTCTGCTTTCAACTCATCTAGTTTTTAAGATTCTTAAAGTTTATGCGTACTTAACTGAAGCAAGATGAGCAGCATATCCGAGAGAGAAAAGGCAGAACTCCTTATACAATAACAGAAATAAAATGGAATCAATTGTTTAAATTATTATTTTTCTGATAGGAGATATGTATGTATATATACATACAGGAAAATATGCATATACATATTCACACACACAGGTATATGCGGACATAGACTCACATACTAAAAAGTAGTGCAGTTCAATGCCATTACAGCTCATATTAACTCTACTGCATGAGATGTAATAGATGGGGACTGTAATACCAAACACTCGCTTGTCTCTGTTTTATTCCTGAAGGTGGAATTGGGCAGAGTGGGGGCTGCTTCTACTCTCTGTCTCATTAAGCTTTATGAAAAAACCCCTCAAGTACATCTATGCAGATTTGAAGTTGAGAGATTTTAAGATTCTTTTCCTCAGGTCCCAAGTCAGTACCCGATTACACATGTGTGTGCATATACTTCGTGCTGCAGTTTAGGCATTTTCTCTCAAAGGCCTCTTTTATCGTTACTCATTTCTCAGATAAAAAAAAAAAAAAAGGCAGCAAAGTTCTACACGTTTGCCTTGTCATCACAGTTTTCGTGTTCAAAACGGTAGACCTGTTTTGTTTCAGTCATCTGTGCTTAAACATTTCTTTCCCAGCTAACAATTTTCTGTTCTAATTCGAACCCCCCCACCAGACACGAACCATAAGCGCGTGCAGACTTCGCATTTTCGCATTGGTCGTTGGAACTCACGCAGAGCAGTCGGCAAACAGCACCCTCCTTTGAAACTGTAAAACAATCCTATAGCCTGATCCAAAAATACTTCCAATTAAAAAATGTTACATAAGAAGCAGGTGATGTTGCAAATTTGAACTGCTAAATTAGAACTGATTTTTTAATTCACAATTGAATAAGAAAACACACACTATTCCTGTATTTCATATTGTTTTATTTTAGAAGGTATTAATGTTAACTTTTGGCATAAAGATGTTTGCAGAGCTTTTGAGCTTTCATTGGTTTGGGGACATCTTCATTTTTTTTAAAACAGCAGGTAAATGATTTTAAGATAATATTTTGGCTCCCTTTGTCAGATTCAGTGCAATACTCGTATTCCTCTGTATTATTGGCATGCTATTCAGATTTCAAATTCCTATTGAAAAAGCTGGGTAAGTTCCCATAAGCAGCTATACGTTGGTATTTAGAATCAAGTTGTCTTCAAGTAGACAAAATATGGCTAGAAATATAATATGACAAATTGGTCTTCCCATCCATGTAAGAATATAACAAGGCGGCGACATGTTTAAATTCTTACAAGAGATATTTTGGCTATAGACCCTCACTGCACGGCCATTTAGACAAATCATCCAGGAAAGACACAGAATTTCCATCACTGGAACCTGTGAGAAATAAGTATGATAAATTTCTCTCGAGAGTGGCTTAAGTATTGTTGGTAGTGCTTTTGAGTATGGGGGCGGTCTAAATGACTTCCAAGATCCCCTCAAATGGGCTTTTTCATATCCTGCCTCTTCTTGTTTGCCTTCGGATGCTGTCATCAGGCTGTGGATTAACCAGGCCAGGGAGGAAGAGAGACTGGAGCGCTCCGATTTATATACCCAGCACTCACCTCAGCACCGCACTCCTAATACAGGCTTAAAGCAAACACAGCTTTGCTGCCCTGCAAAGGATGAAAAGGCAGCGAGACTTGGTCTCTCTGTCTCGGTCGCGGTCCTCCCGGCTCTCGCTGGGTGCGGGGGACGATGCTGAGGTGACCCCCTGTCACCACCTGTCTGCAGGCAGCACAGCACCTCTGTACAAGCCCACAGAGCCAGCCAAAATCATGCAACCTCCCCAAATCCACAGAACCCAGCCAGCATCAATCTGCATATACACGCCGGCATAGCTGGGTTTATCACTCTCCTACCACGAGCCAGCAGAGAGACACCGAAGGAGGCTGCTGGGGCACTGTCTGAGCTTGTGCGCTCTCCCCAGTAGGGACGTCTCGAGCACTGGGGTATGAAAGCCCAGAGAGGCTCTGCGGGTTCAGCTCACGTCAGCTACAGCCGAACACCAACAGCCAGGCTCCATCTGGCTCTAGGAAGGAGCCACCGAGCCATCCTTGCGTCACGCTCTCCATGACCCCATCCCGCCCAGGACTCCTGCCAATTCATCTAGTTTGGAGCCCTAAACCTAAATTTGTCCCATCTTTTGAATCTAGAAAACATCATACGAGCAAAAATGTTTCAGAAATTAAATAGCGTATCCAGGTAATGACAACTCAAACGAGCAGTTTTCTCCTCGTGAAAACAGCCTTATACAAGTCTTGGAAGACGGTGAGATACTTGGCACGCACGGCAGTTTGGACACGCATGTAAGAGCCGGAGATCCCAACCTCTTCTGTTCCCCACTCCTGGATATTTAGACCTTGCGTTGAAGTACGATTTAGGGCAGGAATTAAAAAGTGCGATACTTTCCTAAGCAAATTCTTAAAGGAACTATTTTATTTAGCAAAACAGATTGGGCTAATGTCACTAGAAGCCATATGCTGCTTCACCTCACCCCGGCTTTGGGAGGAAGGAGGTTAAATGGTGGGGTTCTGGCAGAACAAGCTGTTTTTAAGAGGGCAAATAGTTCTGTTTCTCCTATTTTCCAGGATGCCAACTGCTCCATCCCTGGTGCTGACAGACGGTTTAGACTGGTTTAAAAAAATCCTTTGGGAATCGCATGGCTTAGTTTTTATGAAGAGCGATGAAAGCATTTGAGTGTGTGCAACACCACTCCTCAAAAGTTGTGTTTTGATAACTCTGAAATTAAGCTATACTTTGCGATGAATCTATTTTATGTAACAATGCTATTTTCTAATAGCTGCACTTTTATCGTCTCAGCTTCTCTTGTGAATTTTCCTCCTCGAACAGCACAATAAAAACCTCTAGCGCAGTGACAGCTGGGTCAGCGTTATTTATTCGCAGCAAAGATGATAAAGGATTCCTATTAGGACATATCAGCTTTTAAGGCTGCGTTGCCCTTATACCCTCTTATATACGACCTGTTTTCCACTGATTTACTATTCCTCAGTGCCTGAAGAACGTTATGTAACACATTCTATACAGACTTACAGAATAATATACGCATGTTAGGTTTTTACAGTCAAAACAAAGTCATTAGAAAGCGCTCTGAGATAAATCAGTGTAATTCCAAATCTGTTCTAATTAAGGGCTGAAATGAAATCAAGTTAGAACTAAAACCCTCTGAAGAAGTCCCTGGTTTGGTATAAGATTACGTTGTACCATACAAACGGTCGGCAGTCCTGCAAAATTAGAACCAGCGCTTCCAGCCTGCAAACAGTACGGATAAAGAACTCGGAAACGGCAGCTAGGTTTCCCTGCCGTGCCAGGGGGCGATTAGTTGACACTGACAGTGAGGATTACACGACAGTTCAGCTGTTCCCTTGACCTTTTGAGACATACAAGAGATTTGAAGATGGTTGCTAATTATTGTTGTTTTCAGCATCTGCAACACAATTCTGAAAATATTTTAAGTAATGGCTGAGGGATGCTGGGGTGCTCTGCTTTTTCACTGACATAGTCCACGGGCAGGCCGGGAGCTGAGATTAAAATCACTGCAAAGTATCACCATGAATGAAATTTAGCTCATTTGCTACAAATACATTTTGCACTATGGAAAGGACTTAAAGAGAGAACGGATTTTCAATGTACCAAAAATATCACTTGATGACATTTTTTTTAAACGTAAAGATCACACACGCAGGTTGCGGAGTCGGTGTTTCACCTCAACATTGGCTTCAAAACTGGGAGGGCTGCCAGAAGGCTCACAGGTGTTTAGTGCTATGTACTGCTATGACTTCAGGCGATTTGTAAAACCACATTCATGTTGGCCTTACAAAGCAGGTTTTTATGCTGCCTACGTTTCTGTGTTTTTAATGCAATCTACGTTATCACATGCAAAATGCTTTTTAAAAAAAAGCTTAAGATTTGAAACTGCCACAAAGAATGGAGAATTAACTTTGTTCAGCTGACTCATTTCTGACATTCCTGATTCTTTCACTTATTAATCAAATATATTAAGTGCATAGTAATGAGACCTAGGGAGACAGATTTTTAGAGACAGGGAGACATATGCAACGCTTTCCTGTGGAAGTCTTTGTGTCCCAGGATCCTGAATTGGCCCCGCAAGACTCTCAGTACATAAAAGTCTGGCAAAGGAATTAAAAAATTGATGTGCCTCATTAACCATGTAGCCCTACTGAATTGAAATGCTAAGGAAAATGTAGGATGAAATCCCGGATGTGGACTGTATGGGTAAAGACAAGGTAAAAATTGATAAACGCTGCATTAAAACATCCAGTTTATATGCAATTCTATTCATTGCGTCTCACTTGGAAGTAAATGAACTGAATTCCTCAGAGGACGGCTCAAGATTTTCATGTGGTTATTTATCTGAGGTTACTTTTAAATTAAATTTGGTTAGAGTTCCTCAATAATTAGTGCTTTTACTTTCTTTAACTTCTTTGAAACAACAGCTTATCCCCCGGGGTCATTTAAGCAAAAGCGACACGTGAGTATTTCTTGTTTAAATGAAACCTTGAGCCCCGCGCAGATTTACTAGTGCCCATTGCTAGTCTTAGGGTAATACAAACGATCAATAAAGATAAAAACAATAAAAGCAGTATGTTTACATTTGGCAGGAACCGACTGTACTCTGCCGCAGGATTTAATAATAGCGGAGTACCATTTCCAACGCCAGATGAGCTGGTAGTGCTCCTGCCGAGCTAATCCCGCGATTCATTTTATAGCCGCCGCTCGCTTCCTGCCCGAGTGACACCTGCGTGTTGCTCCTGCGCCAATAGGTGTTTGCGCACACAAGGAGCTATTTCAAGGTCGCCCCAGCAGGCCTTCTGTATATTTATACAATTTAAGAATAAGCTGATTGCATCAGAAAAAATGTAAGATTTCCAGAATCCCCAGAGAAAACCAAATAAATCTACTAAGACATTACACTTCCTGGGCAGACGATATAAGAAGTTTATGACCTGGGCAATGACTCTTAAAAAACAACAAAAAAGAAAACATACGTTTCTGTGAGAGTGGAAAGAAACTGCTAAGAACTGGATACCGAAGGAGTGAGAGACTCCACATATCAGCTACCTGAAGATACTAAGATGCAGGTAGTTGTGCCACAACTATTGGTAAAGAAACAGAAGGGAAGCAAATCAAAAGATTAGAAACTGGGGCAAAGAGAAGAATTTTATCAAATCCGTCAGGCTGTCCCACCGCACATGGCAACACAGAAAGGGTCTTTTTCCTTCCTGCCCCCCCTTGCCTGAATTACAGAGCTGCCCCACTCTCCCTGTAAGCCCCAGCATCCGTCCTCGAGGGGAAGCCGGACGGCGATGCACCGCTTTCCTTCCAAACAGAAAGGAAGCACACATCTCCTGCATACCAATAAACTGAAGAAATTAACCTCGAAGAGTTGTCCACGGGGCAACACAGCTGTGAGCCATTATCTCCAGCAACCGTGCCAAGGCTGGTTTTAGGGTTGGTTTGTTAGGGTTCCCCCACCACCACCTCCATTGTCCCTTATTCTTACCATACACCTTGCTAGACTGCCACGGGGACCGGTGCCTGCCGATCCAGCACGGCAGGCTGAGGTCTCTCGGTGCATCCTCCAACGGAGGGAAAGTTTCTCTACGTGCAGAGATTTGGCAGAAGATAAACCCTGCACGTGGATCTGAAGATAACAAACTGGCATAGGATTTTGCCTGACTTGCAAATATATGCAATGGGTGGTAGGAACTATCCCTGGGTAAAAAAAAAAAATCCAAACCCATTTATGCAAAAGGTTGAGAGCTCAATGGGAAACTTCTGCTGTTTATACATGCAAATACAGAACAATTAAGAGAATTGTTAACAGTACCTTGGAGCCATATTAGAAAGGTGGTATTTCGTATTTTCCCCTGGATGCAGGGGAATGCCTGAATGTCTGCTGCACGTTATTAGGGTAAAATTCCCTTTAGCAGCCTAGATGTCACGTGAAAAGCAGCAAAACCACAAACTGATCTAAGGAAAGCCGAGAATTGGAACCACAAAAAGATGCTGCCCACAACAACAAAATTTTGGAATGTTTTGAAGGAGCAATGTCTTAATTACATGTTATTACATCATTTTTTTAATCCAAGAGATTCCGTAAAATAAGTGCTGGGGACCTGGGACAGACAACGGACCTTTATAACAGGAGGCTGTGCTTGAGCCCAGCTGAAACCCAGCGCACAGCCTATTGCAGCGGCTCTGCTCCAGCACAATTCGCATCAAGGGCAGGGAACTCTCAAGGAGGACTGGACTGACCCAAATTAACAGAAATATTCTTTTAAAAAAAATGTATACCCATACAGCCTACAAACTGGACAGAGATTCACGCTAACCAGTATTAAATTCAGCACTTTCACTCCTAACCCAGAAAGAGCAGTTTGTTGCCAGCTGCTTTATGTGTTTATATATATATTCTTTTATATACATATATATGAATTAATTTTTTACTTTTTTTTCACTTCTTTGCCGAGATACCTGCACTATTGGCTGGTCAAATCATTCCCGCTGTGATTTATTTCTACAGACTTGTTCAACGCGATGAAATGTCAAGAGACATATTTGGAGTCGTACCTTCACAGGCAGTAACCTGAGCGAAGATGAGAACAGCACAGCGTTTCAGCTCCCAAGCAATGGATCTGGACAAGGCAGGGGGGAAGTTGTTTGTTCGGGGTGGGTTTTTTTTCCCCCTCAGACTGATTTTTACAGAGTTTTTCATCTGAACACCACATGGCTGCTTTGTGTCTGTTGTGAAGACCTTTAGAGCTACCCGGCGAATCCAGCATTGATGTGCACGTTGGCCCTTGCATCTCCATGCCTGACCATGACCTGCTGTCCATTCAATCCGTACACGTCTACTTGTTCAGGTTCACACAAAAGGAGCATAAGATTTGCACAGAACAGTTGTACCACGAGTACTACCTCGGCAGGGAGGCTTAGCACAGAAACAAGATAAGCAATCATCCTCATGGGAGCTGTGGACCACCTGGATCTTCCCTCCAGCTGTGCAGATACTCTTTCTGATTTCACCCTCCAACTTAATTCCCCGCTGACCAAGCAATGTGGCACATTATAGGAATGCTAAGGAAACAACCGGGTGGTGAACCCCAGGAGATATGACTTCGTTCCCTTACGAGAGACTGTGAGAGGTGAGCAGGCACCCCAGCCACAGCCCCGAGCAGCAGCACGTCACCACCACCAACAGCTTCACACAAGGGGCTTGGGAGGACCACATTTCAGGCAACCGTGCCCCATTTCTGTGTTTTTTTCTTGTTTATTAACATGTTGCATGAAGAAGAGGAAGGCTAACCCAGCCAAACCTCCAGCAAGCAGCATTAACCAGCGTAACCGATCATTTAACTCTGTTTTCAATATAGAGTTTTGCCTTGGGAATTTTAACGGAAGCCACCTCAGTCAAAAAGACTTCTCCTTTTTCCCCCCCTTAAGCTGCAAAGAACCGTACGCTTGAAAATAAGACATCATGCCTGCGGTTCACACTGAACACTGGGATGTTAAAACACCTTACCTCAGGCTACTCCCCCCCTTTGTAATCCATATAAGGAAAGAGAATTCAAGGAAGAAAAGCTAAAAGCTTTGTTACAGTCATGTAAACACTAAATGATTGTCAGGTGTTGACATAAGTGGTTTTTGCAACCGGGTAATAAGAGCCTCGTGTGATATAAGGCCTGAAGATAGTAACAAGGGAGAGGATTCAAGAAGGCTCAGAAATTGCTACTGAAGGTGCTAGAAGACGACTCTGAAAATTTTTAACCAGTTCAACAGGGGTATAGCTGGGGGATGCACCGAACCTGGGCAACGCTGCTGATTCGCTCTGAAGGGCAGGGCAGGCTGTCTGAAGATGGCTATGGAAAGGGACAGAAGAATTGCAAACTGCAATTAAGTCATTCCTGCAAGAACTCACAGTTTCAGCAGAGATCTAAGGGGAAAGAGTTAAAAAAAAAAAAAAAAAAAAACCAAAACCAAACAACCACCAAAAAAACCACCCCAAAACCAAAACCCAACCAACAGGTGGGCAATTCCTGCAGATCTACAGCCAAAAAGAGACCAAGATCTGAGAGCAACCGAGAGCAGCACTGCCGTTTCTCACTCCCTTGGTGGGCTTCTGAGTCTAAGCTCTCTTTGCCAAAGGACGTTTCACTTCCTCACGCAACGTAATGGTTTGAGACCACAGCGCGGGTACTTCATCTCACAAAGCAGCTCCTTCTGTTCATACGCTGTCTTGAAAAACAGGGCGCTTGAGACTTCTTTACGAACCGTATACAAAAATGATTTCACCATACGCTGATATACATATACATCAAACTTAGTCCTGGACTAACTCTAATCTATATAACAAAAAGAAATGAAGCCAGGATCCCGTATATTCATGAATCCTCTGTACATATCATAGGCTCACGATCCCGTTTGCTCAGGGAACAGAGCCTGTAACCGACTCACCCAGGACACGGAAGGATTTTGTTCAGAGGAACAAAGTATTCTTAACTTGCCGAAATCGCACCCCGATGTGATCATCCCTGTCGTAGAGACTACATCTGCACCGGGCATTTTCTCTCAAAATGCATTCGCTGAAACGCAGCAGCAGTTCTGCACTTTTTTTGAAAGAGCAGAAAATGGTTCTGTGTGGATCGGTAATGAGAGCAGTAATTGCTACAGGGCTGACAATAATTTATGCAGAAATACTCAATTGCTCCTAATGGCCTGTCAGACGGTAAAAGGGAATGCAAAGCAGATCATAAAAACAACTTTAGCATAGCTTTGGAGAACAAAATTCTTGAAACTTTCACTCTTGCTAGGAAATATGAAAATATAGGAACTGAAGCGGCTTCTGGAGAAGCAATAAAAGAAAACTACACTATTATCTAGTAATTCCCATAGATCAGATTTTGTGATTGCAGCAGAAAATGAAATCGTGTTTTCCAAGATTCACCCATATGTTAAATGAAGAATTGCAGTAGAACAAAAACTTCATGTACGACCAACAATAGATTACTACTTCCCTCCAGTTAAGATCGGGTGAGAAATGTCGCTCCCGATACTTCAAAACTGCAGAAATGTCAACTGTTTCCATTAGTGTAAACCGAATGCAAGTTAGGAGATATTAAGCTACTTAATTTTCTCAAGGTAATAGCAAGCTGTGTTATACATGTTTGGAAATGCAATTATGCTACAGCCAAAGGACTTAAAACTTGGTGCTGTACCATCATTCATAGCTTAAAATGGAAAATAATAGCCACATAGAAATACACATAGAAAATGAACTTTTGAGCTCATAACTGCTTAATAGAGCAAAACGCACTAACATATCCATACATTAGACTGTACCCTTAGACGAGGTTCCTGAAGCAATTGCTGTACTCTAATATTTTTTGGATGTGTGGATTTTATTATGCTTTCCTCCTTCAAAAGCCTCAGGAGAAATATTTTGCACTTAAACGGCAGAAACCACTTAAATGCTGATTCTGATATAGCTTCAAAAATTAAAGTAGGTTTCAAGTGTCCAAAAAGAAAGAGTTGTATACATTCTAAAAAATAAAGAAAACTTCAACTCATTATATTAACTAATAAGGTCATTAGTAGATAAAAGTTTAGGATATGCGAAAGGCAGATACATATTAGATATAAAGGCAGTGTATACGTACGCTTGATTAAAAAAATACGCAAGGTGGTGTTTCCCTGACACCATGTCTTAAAGTGCCTTACTCTCATGTTACTATCCCTTATTCCTACAAAGAAAGGTTGTCACTTTTAGATGGTCACAACTTTCCAAGTTAGACCTAAGCAATAAGCAAATGAAATATTGTGAGACAGTACTGTGTCAATCAAAAATGCTGAAAGAAAACAGTTGGCCCGTTTTAAACGCACTGTAAAATTTTACTTCCATTATCTCATTCTTATTTGAGCTTTCATGTAAAGTTAGTATTTTAAAAAAAAAAAGCTGAATCTCAAAATGTCCGGCATGAGAGAAATTCCACTCCCCATAAAGACTGAAGAGGCTCGATCAAATCACAGCCTTGCTCTCCACTGGCTTTTCCAAGTGTTCTTCTTCAGCCTCCTTCGGTGGCTGCTAATGAACTTGCCCTACATCACCGTCATCTCTTATTCAGGTCTCTTTGTGTATTTGCCAATAATAGAAAATAAAAGATATCCAGCTCGCATTGTAGACTCCAGCCTGTTCAAACCCTTCTCTGATATCTCCCAAGACACACTCTTTTATGGCTTCAGCTACAGCTCCCTGGTCAGACTTCTCATTCGAGTTGCTCCTGAAGATAGACCGAGGTCTTTCTGAGCAAAAGGGGGGAAAAAAAAAAAGCATTTGGCTAATACTGATGTTTCTGCCACCGACAAAGCGATTTCTGTGGAAACGTCCACTTTTACGTAGGTCTGTCTCCAACAGAAAGGCTCATGCTCTGTTCACCGTCCCATCCTAGTCACAGATCTCAAAGGCATTGAAAAAGCCTGAGATGATGACGGCACTTTTAGCCATGACCAAAGAATGAGCAGAGTTACCCCGTGCATCGCGAGACCAATTCGCAGTACAAACTTCACCGCGGTAAGAAACAGAGTGTCACTACGCACGCCACGAGCCTGCGCGGAAATCGGCTGTTCTCGATCACCGCCCTTGCCGTCCCACCTCCCGGCAGCGTCTCACACCTCTCTGATCATAAAGGCTTCGGCTTTTTCCTTTTTTTTTCCTTCGAGTCTTTTACATTGCAACAGTATTGAGTTTATGTTTACAATTGGTTTTAGACTCTAAAAGGGCCATGTGGAGGATAGTAAGTTGATGAGTTCAGACAATTAGCAGCGATGACTGGGCAAATCAGTGCGGGAAGAACAGTCTTGCTGACCCATTTTCAAAAATGCATTTCAAAATGCATTTCATCTTGAAAAAAAAAAAATTAGAAGGCAAAAGAGGAGGCTGTCTTCTATACTATAAAACAACCACGCACCAAGAAGTAGCATCCTGTTACACAAAGGGGACTTTTTGTTGAGCTGTAGTCAAACTTGACTGTCACAAGCTTTACATTTCACATTGCCATCAACCAGCAAAATCAAATACCAACAACTTTTAGGGACAGGAAAACAAAAAAAAAGTTAAGAATGCATCACCTAGAAAGAGCAATTCTTTCCAGCGAAGCTGACCGTTAGCTAGTGAGCCCACGGGCCAAGCCCCAGCGGCTGCGAGCGCGCACCACCGCCCCTCCACACCGCTTCCACCAAGAGATCGTGGGGAGATGTGAGCACCAGGGAGCGGCACTGCCTCCCGCCTGCTCCCCACAAAGGCATCACCCGGGGGCTGGACAGCACAACTACTAACTTCATCCAGAAGCCGCCCGAGAAATTGTTGAAGTAGGCTGTGGAGGAGTTGGGCAAGTTCAAGAGTAGACAGCCAGCAAGAAACACCAGCTGCCCTTCCTGACACTGCGCTGTATTTTCAGAAGAAAATATATTATTTTTCAAGAAGAAACACGGAGCTTGCAAATAAATGTACATTTCAATGAATAATTTTCATTCTGGGAAGAGTCAGAAAAGGAAAATATGAGTTTTCACACTTCCCAAAGGAGCATTTGTCGCTTACCCGGTCACTGGGTCGGGATTCCCTATTACATCCCATAGGCAGTATTACCCTCTCGCCTCAAGAAAACCAGACCAGGCATAAAGCAGACTGCTGCGAGAACATTACAGATTATATGATACTTTTTCCATATTCTCTGTTACAACAGCAATGCACAGGTGGACCAATCTACAGCAATGTATAATGAATATGAGCTTTAGAGAGACAAGCAGACATCGCACAAGACGCACAGCACGGGAGTTGCTGCGCTCTCAAAGAACTGCAGTCTTCTCAGCTAGGACCGTGTTTGGTCTGAATCCAGGTTCACGCTCAATTCAAGAAAGAGTTTAAATTGTTCAATAAATTGGCTTAAGCGTAGGCAAAACAGCACATTTGGGTTCTCCACAAAAAGTTAATTTGACTGTTACTCAACATTAGTCTACATATAATTTTAGTTTATAGTTGGTTACCAAAGGTTAGGGCAAAACCACCAAACCAATTTCAAGTATGACTACTTCACCAACGGCAAAATCAAGCTCAGTATGTCAGTTTTTCAGTGTTTATGACTCTTGAAAAAGGACATCTACCAGTAAACTACTGGCATCCTTGGCGGCCATTTATTATATACTAATTTTAAAATGAAAGAGAATCTCCCACATTTATACAGCTGCTCAAAAAAAGATTTAAAAAAACCCATAAAGTACCTTTACAATGTGTTCAAAAAGTTGGATTAAAAGATATTCACTAACTTGATTTATTCTCCCTGTGTAAAACATGGCAAAACCTTCCAGGAAAACAATTCTAAAAACATTGGGAAAACAGTGACCATTGAATAAAATACTGTGCTGTGGGAAAACACAAACGCTTTTTCACAGGCTGTGCTGCTGAGCTTTTCAGACTATCTCAGAATTTCAGATGTTTCATACCTTCCCATGGGAAAAGAAAGATTTTAAATGCAGTATCGAAATAATAAGAATAATAATTTAAAAAAAAAACACCCCTCTTCCTAAACCTGTAACAATCTTCTTTTCAAAATTCCTTTCCCACCAAATAAATTAAGAAATAAGAGGGTAGTCTTCACATTTATGCCTAAGAAAAAAAATCTGCAGAACTAAATTCTAATTTCATAAAGCATCGTTCATGGTTTACAACATCCCCAGGGTATTCTACCATGTCCAGTTATTTGAGGTAATAATAACAAATAACATTTTCTACAGCTAAAACCCAAACGACTCCTTGATCTTTTTATGCCTAAATCGGACACCTGCTGAATCAGTAGTCACGTGTTCAAAATTCAGTGAGAAAGCAACAAAAGATTCCTGATTATGTATAAAGGATTAAAGGATCACAAATATGCTACCAGAGTTGGGCATAGCTACGTGCTTCTTCTGCTTGTGAATGGAAAAGGAAGAAGGAAGGGTCTTCAAGGAAAGTCGCCAAAGGAAACCGAAGCGAATGTAAAAAGCATTTCAAGGCTATATTTAGAGGAAGACATTCTTCAGACATTTGCCAAGCGATTCACGTCATTTCACACAGCATGCTTTATCCAGCTTTATAAGTCTATGAGAGAGCAGGGGGAAAAAAAAAAAAAATAAATCTGGAGCAGTTGCCAGAAATGGAAATCTTGCGTTTATGTAGAGGAAGGAATATTTTAAGCATGTGAATTCAAGAGTACTTTCCAAAGGGGGGGAAAAGGAGGGGGGCGAGGGGGCAGGCAGGGTGTTAGAACCTTCTACAGCTATCACAGAAGGATTCTGCAGTGTATAGTTTATAAGCAACACGACTTCGCCTCTAATACTGCCTTTTGAGCCAGGCACACTAGCCTTAGTTACATCCCTAAAAATACTAAAATGAGTGAATTTCACTAAGGTCAAGTCTTTAGCCGGTATAACCTAGCCGAAGCCTCGTCCACGTTCGTGTAGATAGGACACATGGGTTATATAAGCAGTTACGTATTTGTCCTCTATAATGCGGTAAACAGCAACCTAAGGTGAATAAGCAAACACCATACACAAGCTCAAAGGTGAAAACAGAAACAGAAATACTTCAGGTTTATAAGAATATTATGATTTTTCTTTAACTCGTTTAGCACATGTCGTGGGGTTCAGCTATTTGCATAAAGAAATGTCAAGCGCACAAAAAATATGTCAGTACCAGATGTAATGGTAATAGGAACAAACCACATGGAAATTTCCTGTTAGTGACCTTCCGGAGGGTGGGGACGGAATCCATTTGAGATATAGGGCTGGTTTTACTTAAACTTATACGAACGACTTCTATAAAAAGTTTTTACCTTCGTTCCCTTCTCCAGGCGGCTGATAAAACGAAAGCCCCAAAGATATGATGGCTGCAATTTCCAAGATTATAAGAGTGACATCCTGCAACGCTTCCCAGACTAGCTGTAAGAATGTTTTTGGCTTCTTTGGAGGTATAAAATTTTTTCCAAAAATAAGCTTTCTCTTTTCTAGGTCTGCAGCAGTGCCAGCTAATCCTGTAAATAAAGTAAAAGAAAGAAAGAAATTAAAATTGCAGTGAAATCGAAAATGCCCACTTATATCTGCATTCCTATAAATTATTTCTCCGAGAACAACTACAAGCTGTACCATCTATGGCATATTAACAAATAAGTAGATTTTCCACTTAAATTTGGTTTTGCAAGGTGATTCGTCCTTACGTTCTGAACAGAATCCTTATAGGTTCTATTTAGTACTAATCCCCGCCAGTTTAAATCATAGTCTTTGAATTAGTAAGTTTACTTTAATAAGACCTATGTATATAGATACATACGTACACGTAAAGCAATGAATTCTGAAAATAGATCATAAAGCACAAATAAATTATATTTGCGACGGAACAGCTGTTGGCAGCCTTTGGGCATAGCAGTAGAAGCAGCATCCAGAGCTTTCTTCTGACCTCAGGTCGACGACCTCAAAGTATAAATCATTAAAGCACGTCTTGTTCTACTTCAAAGCAACCCCTCTTGCTGCGTACCCACTGCCACACCACCGCTGGAACGAACTGCGCCTATTTTTTGTTACTTGGTAAAAGGACAACCCAAGCGACAGGTTATATACGCAAAGAAAGTAAAAAGGAAACTACATGGTTCCTTAAATCGACATAAAAACGCAGGAATTTTGCATGACACTTTCAACTTAAGAACATTTCAATGTAAGGATACAGTGTAAGAATGTGTGGTTGTGCTGAACAACCCACTTAGGTGGTTTTTCCCTATTTTTTAATTACATTAATGTATACACGTCTAGCGCCTTTTTGAGCTAAAAAAAAAAAAAAAAAAAAGACTTGCAAGTGTTAGGGAAGAATAACTGTGCCCATATACTGCTCTCGGCAGCACAGAGAACTGCAATAAAATAAGCCGTTACACGTTATCTGCCAAATAATATTTGATATCAGTTGGAGCATTTACAAAACTGTAGGTTTTGAATGTGATCAGCACCGTAAAGTTATTCATGCTTATTCGCCCTGACGTGACACAACAGAAATACTCCGATGGCGCGTCGCCCCCGGAGGGCTTCAGCGGTGCCTGCAAGAGCGCCAGAGGAACCGGTCGCCCCCACCCCATAAGGGTTCCTCTCTTCAGGCTGGTTAGGGTACTTCCTCGCCTCCCCCACAGCCCGCCAGCACCTATGGGGGAATTCAGGAATGCAGAGCCCTATTAATGGCATCTTTTCAAGACGCCAAGCAAAGCAAATCCGGATCCTCCTGTGCTAATGGTACCCAGCTCTACGTCTCGGCCATTCGGGACTGGCGCAACTGGCAGTAGGGCCCCTCCTGGGTGACAGCCCCAGGCCCAAGCGTAATTTCCTCAAGACGAAAGCGATGCTTTTCTGAACACAGCAATCCCGCCACAGCACGGGCAAAGACGTTGACTCACCTTTCACTTAAGGTATATAATTACAGCTGCTGTGTAGCTTCTGGCTCTTGGTTAACTCATCAAACTTTCATTTCACCTTCAGCTTCTAAGAAACACGATCCTTCTCTCCCAGATAAAGGCATGCTGTAGTTATTATTACCTCACTTCATTTAATTTTCCGTACCTAGTGCTCAGCGACACTGTAACAGACAGGTTCCAGCTATTATGGAGGGTGTCTACATTACCCTCCATGGTTCAAACAATAACATGTCAAACCGCTCCGCTCCACTCCGCCGCGAGCTCCCAGTTAGCTTCCAACGTGGGGAAACGCTTTTCCCTATGAAATACAAATTGCAGGCTAGGAGCCATTTGGGGAGTTGCCCTTTTGTGAACCGATGCAGATCGCAGAAGTCAGGACAGCACACGTGAGCCGTCAGGGGAGTCGCTCACCACTGATGGGACCTGACATAGGGACAGCCTTTAGCAGAGACCACACAAACGCAGTTTGATCAGCTTTCAGGGCTCAAATGCACATTGGAAAGGACGAGATGTCTGAAGAATGCCTGTTTTCCGACAGAGAACATGTGTGCCCAGTGGTGGGCCAGCTCCAGCAGGTCAGTAGAAGACTGGGTACTCAACAGCGTGAAAGGGATGGCTGAGGTAGCACAAGAAATAGCCACAGTGTTTTGCAAGAATCCTAATTATATTTACCTAGATATGATGAATTCACGACTTTGAAATTATGCTATATACTTTACCATCAGGATGCCATAAAAAGTATACGTATCCCGTCCTACGTTACTGATGATAATGCACACAGAAATACACACACACGCTGAGAAGCCTCCAAAGCAGCAGACAGACCTTGGGACTCGAGGAGCTGCTTTTGCTCTAAGACAAAAATGGTTTATTTAAAGACCATAAGGTTGAGGACCAGACTGAGTTTGTATCATCTAGGGTTACCATTATCTTCCAGACTATAGTCTAAGTAACCTACATTGGAATTTAGACATATATTTTATTTAATTGTGCTCTTTCATATTTTGTAATAAATATTCTCTTCCTTAAGACCCAGAAACAGACAAGGGTAAATCATTTGTGTGATTTTATTCTTTTCTATAAGCCTATGCTTTGGTGAAATTACTCACCAAGGCAGTCTCACCTAAAATAAACAGTATATTCATCTTTAATTCTGAAATTTATTTTCCTGTAAAACATTTAGAAATACTGGAAAATGAAATTAAATATTCAGTTCAAATCAAAAGGTTTCTCTTCTCCTGAGATGTGGTCATCACTCAAAAAAACCCCATTCAGCAAAATTTAGGTTTTCGGGGTTTTTTCTCCCAATGAATGCCAGAAACTAACAAACTCCTATATTTAGGGAGAGGGAGAGAAAGGAAAGGAGAGAATGAAGAAATCTACAGACCAACTGATAAAATCACATCATAACAGTCTTAAGCATTACTGTAGAAATAGGGTCAGAAAGGGATAATCAAATACACAGAGAAGGCAAAGTTATACAAAGAGATACAGCTAAGGGAAGTGTCATTGAGAATCTGAGCCAACGTAAGATGTTTATTTAGCAACAGCTTCCAGAAATCCTCCATACTAGTGCCAGCAGAAGGTAGAAGGAGGGCACTCCTTCCCTTTTCCAAATTATCCGCTTTATTCAGAAATGTGATTTTAAAGAGTCCTAAAGGTGTTCTGAGCAAGCCTAACTGCGTTGCCTGAAGAGGATTAGAGGTCACTCGCTCTTTCCGTGGCGCTGGCAGATCTGCGGGACGCTGCTTCCCAGCTACTGCGCGCCGACAGGCAGTACAGATGGTAAAAACGTCAATTAGCACAGCAAGATCTGGAAGTGGACATCTGTCCTCACCAGTACTTTTAACCAGGAGATGGCTTTCCCGCTGCTAGATTTCTTTACCTTTTTTTTTTTTTTTTCCATATTACACATGCTGACTTCATTACTGTTCCTGAATATTTTTTTATTTCTTGTTTGTCCCTCAAGTATCGAATCCTGCGCAAATCATGAAAGAGAATTGCAAATGAAAGCAATTTGAAATATCATTTCTATATGAAGATAAGCTAAGGAAGTGAAAAAGAACCAGTAAGGACTGGAAAAAAAAAAAAAAAAGGAATGGAAATACCAGTTCAGTATGACTTCAGACTTCCTACGTTACTGGCAAAAGCAGCAGCCTTCCATCTTATAACCTGTACGACAACAAGCACAGACTGGCTTGGTTTATGCTCATGTGTCCGCACAAGCATGAATATTTTATTTTTTTTTTTTAGTGCTTTTCTGTGTCAAAGCCGTACAATACTTCTTTGCTTGACCCAGTGTTTTAGAATTATTATGCAGATTTGGGTTAAATTTACATACAAATAGCACAGGCAGGTTTAGGAAATATTGCGAAAGTTTATTACTGATACCTTCCAGCACTTGAAGCACTTGAACAATTTCTTAAGGCTCCCGTTTCCAAAAATTTTCCTCAAAATTTGTTTGAAATTTGTGGGAGAACAAAAGTGACTGCATAGAAAACATTTTCTACAATGTTGTGCAGTATATTAAATGCATTTCTGATTTCATCTGGCATGGCTTTATACAGAAATTGTTTTAATTGTTGCTTTTTAGAGGGAGAAAAAGATTAAAAAACTGGAGAAATGTCACTTAATGAATTTTCTCTGTTCCTTATCTACATCTGTCAGTTACTGCATGCTGAATATAAAACCATCATTTCAATTAATGCTTCCTGGAAAACCGTATTTCTCTGACAGTCATCTCCACTGCAACCAAACAGAGCACGGCAAACAGAGAATGATTTTGATGCTGCAAAATTAGCAAAAGCACATCGCCATTAAAGCAACAATTAAAAAACCCCATAAAACTTAAGAGAATGTTTCACATCTCCTTGAATAGTAAGATGAAGAACAGAGAATTTACATTTGCACTAATTGTGCAAATAAACCATTCATTACCTACTGTCTTCTGTACATTTTCGGATGCATCCAGAAAAGGAGAAAAAAATTCAAGTAGCAAAAACTGTAAACAAAGTCATTTAAAAATCACAGCATATATAACTTCAAAGGTGAAAAAATGCTCAGCAAGGGAAGGAAAGGCTTCACAGTGACGCTGAACCGCTACTGAAGTTAACACACAGAGGTAAACCAACTATTTTGGTTAGCGAACCCTAATGACAATTAGATATGACATGGATGAATTCTTCCTATGGGAACACAGACCTGTAGTTTATCTCACGAGCTCCTATCACCCCAGTCTCAAACTCTCTTCTCAAATGACGAGCCTGCCGAGCGTCGCATTACCCAGGTTTGCCCAGAAACTAAAAAGGAAAACGCCACGAAGTATCACCTCAACAACTATTTCATTTTCTTTGCCTTGTTTCACCAACTCCATTTATCCCACATTTAACTGCGAATCACTCCCGCTCCACAAGGCTTTGGCATAACCTGCTTCCACAGCTCTCACGCGGGCTCTCATAATGTGCATTAGAAGTATTAGCCCAGTTACTGCTGTTGTAACATCGAAAACTCAAACCCACGATCTCATTCAACATTTTTAGCGGGTTCTTACTCTCTGGCTTCGGAAGCAGATTTCTGCGCGCTATTTTGCTTTTCTCTCCTGAAAAAGCTAGAAGTGGAATCAGGTCCTTTTTTCTTCTCCTTCAATCTAAGAAGTATTATCTATCTAATGACCGAAAGAGCTGAAAAAGTCAAATTTTCAGCTCAAATGAATAGCTAGTAACGAACAGATTTAGTTTCCGGGACGTGCCTTAGGAAACTGTCCCTACCTAAGAAACCGGGGAAGGCAAGGAGACACGCTCAGTAAACTGGGATTACTGTTAACGGTTTGGAACAAACGCTAAGGAAGGGCTATTTTGTCCCTTACGTATAATGATGTCATCAAGCGCACTACGATGCAATCCAACATCACTCTTCATTAGGTCACAAAGTCTTCACGAGACTTGTTCAAAAGGCATCTAGGGAAAACAAACACCTGCTTTGCTACCGGGTATGCCACAAAGATATACGTTGCACTAAACTACCTGGTTTACTGACACGGGAGGAGTTTTTCCAAACTAAAACATACACCAAAGATGTGAAACACAAAGTGAAAATATTCACACCTAGAACGGATGCCTCCGGGACATCCCACTTTTATCACGCGTGTTGCCTGAAACATTTTTTGATGCAGTAGATTGAAATTCTGTTTAGGTCATATTAAAATAAAATCAGGTGAGAGAATCCAGTCCACCAGCAGGAGAGTATTTAATGAGAGCATTTCCTAATTTCAGCAAGCTGAATTTGAATTTCGCTGGTGAATGAACCTCAACAAATAATAACTCCTTTCTAATCTCAGAACAACAAAGCTGTCTGTGAAGCGCAGTGAATCTCATTACCTGTTTTCATTAATATCACTTCCTTACATTTGTTTACATAAATGTTAAGAAAGTTGTCCAAAAATTAAAAGCCTTTGGAATTGCAAATCATCTCGCCTGTGTCCTGTGAGCTTCCCGCTGCTGGTGCTACTATTGCTCTGAGCGCCGGTGGCAGTGGTGCCACGAGCCCCTTGCGGGATTCAGAACTTCCCGGAGCGAAACGCTTCCCAGCCGCACCGCGACAGACAGAAGAGAGGGGCGCAGAAGCGGCAGAACCAGGAAATTACTTAACTCCCCCTCCGTTTCCTCCTTAATCACCCTCCCTCTCCGCATCTACCAGCAACCGCTGGCCAAGTCACCACGTCCTGCCCTCTTGAGAGGTGCCACCCCGCAGCGCAGGCAGCACCCCCAGCAGGGGCAAAGCAGCACGCCGACTGCGAGAGCCCCCTCCCGAACCTTCCCTGTCACAGGCTGCAGTCAGAGCCATCGCTCCCAAGCCACACCAAGCACACAAGCACATCTCTCGATCCATGACTTTTTAAAAAATAAAGTAACCAAAGAGCTTAACGTCCTATCTTACGGACTGATGCATCTAATGTAAAGGTTAGGAACTGATACCTACCAACTTGCGTTTCTACACCGAATTTCCATCTCTCCTTCTCTTTCTAGCTACAGAAACGCACCAGCAACTTTATCTCCATTTTACGAGGCAGTGAAAGGCTGAGGTTCTTGCCCCAGGCAGTTTGGTGGCAGGTCAGCGGAGTAAATTCTCATCCCCTGGGATTCCTGATTTACACTCAGCTGCACGACACCACGCGGGATTTATTACTGGCAAGCAGCACCGAATGCTCCACGACACGTTTCATGCATTTCCCCATCTAGCCATTTTGGTTTTATTTCTTCTATCTCCTTCTAATTTCTTTTTAAAGTATAATTTCTCTGAAAAGAAGCTATTAACCCAGGAACAAATAATTTACATAAAACGACTAATAACAGGAGAACCAAAAAATGGTTCCCGATAGTGACTGTAACGTAGCCAAGAAAAAAGCCACTCGTGAAAGACATGCTACAATTTCGTAATAATCTCATGACTGGACTTATGCACAGTCCATAACCATGAGCAAATATCAAGGCAACAGATGAGACATCAAATATTAAAGGCGAGATATGTATCATAACAGATGACTAATATTTTTCTTGCCTAAACAGACAACAAAAAGCTTTCTGCAAAGGCTGGTAACAAAGCATTCAACCAGAGCTGATGCTCCCGTATGAAGAACGAGGAATTAGGATTTCGTTTTTACAAATGTACTGCTGTCAGTGGGAGTATGGCTGTTGAGAGGGAAGAGAATCCCACCAGAAGTCATTTCTTCAGCTCCTACTCCACTCGATAATCGTTACACCATTTACATACGTCTCATCATGTGTACCACCGGCTCCTGGAGATGTTTTTATTTCGTTTTGTCTTGATCGAGTACAATAAAGTCATTACAGACTCAGGGCAGCAATACTAACAAACAGTAATAATCCAGTATGTATATATACCAACCAGGTAATAAAGAAGTCATTAAAAATACCTTGTTATGTTATAGAGAAGCAACAGTGCGGTAACAGATCTTCACCTGACGCTAGGAGACAGGAAGGTCTTTACTGCAGCACAGCCAGCCAACCCCGAGCCAGCGGGACACCCCACGGACGCTGGGTACTTTGGGTTTGTTCAGCATCACATATCCTCAGCAGTTTACTGGGATTGGAGCGTTTGGGAAGAGACGGAGAGGGAATGGGGGAACGTAATGGTTGCTTTCCTCCAGCCCCCTTTCCAGGTAGCCAAAGCCTTGAGATAGTTTTTTTTCACACGTCTTTTCTTGGTTATTTGAACAAAGCTAGGATGTCACTGCCACTGAAGTTAATATTATGACTCAGAGCAGATAGTACAAATGCCTTCTGCACAGGCTTATGTATTACCCACAAAGCTCCCATTTCCTACTGATACATCGACGTACGAGATGGGACCATTTCAATGAAGCTGATGGAGAGTATGAGGAAAATAGCACCAAAAACATGCTGTTACAATGTTGAGTTATAATATGATTGTTCCAGATAATGCGAAAGCTTTTTCTTGCCCTTAATATTTAAATCAAAACAAGTATCCCTGACTACAGCTTAAGACACACTCGCTGGCTATTCTGTAGGATCAGGCTTGAAAAGCACTAACATATCAATCGGATAATGGCAGAGAAGAGCAATCATCTAAGTTTAACGGCGGAGATCCAAGGTCTTAGCCAAGAAAAAGAACAAGGAATAAATGAGCACATAATAAAGTCAAAGTGGAAAGCTTTCCTTAATTAACACACCTTCATAACCACTTACCATCACTCTCACTGGACCCTAAAAAGAAATTCACCACTTCATATGTATTGCTAATGGCAACCACAGGGGATGGGGAGGGAAAAAAGACCCTGAAGTCAACGTGCGGTTCGCTGTTCCCAACCCACAGTTTGAGCAGCGCTGCTGCCAAGCAAATTGAGGCAGCTTCTGCCCGTCTGCGTGGATTCAGCTCTGCCTGGGGAGATGCAAGTCCCCAACGGAAACACTACCATCAGTCACGGTCCACAGGGAGGCCCTGATTACATGGCTCAAGTAAGCGCCCGCATGAAGGATCTGCTGTCTCTAAGCCCTGGAGTGCAGGAGACAGGTAACCACCACGGACCCACCGGCAGGAGCAGAGCTAGCCACGGGCAAGCAGCAGAGGAGGGGATGCCACGGCATCTGTGCGTGGGATCCCCTCCTAGCACAGCAGAGAGAAAAAAAGCACGGAGCCACGTGTCCACCTCTACATGTGCGCAGGCTTATTATACTTACTGTCAACCGCAAGTGAGGGCGACCCGTGACACTGAGCCTGGGGACTCCTGCTGCTGAGCAACCCCACAACAAAGAAACCCACAATTACAAAAATAGCTGCTACACTGTCTACTGTTCACAGGTGATAAAGAGCCTTCAACCTTGATTTTTCCCACTTTTTCTCACAGCACAACTTCAGCCACTTGAAGTCGGCAAGTTGGCACTTGATGGGGCCTAGACTCGTTAAAGTCTCTCATGATTGTTCCGTTCAGTTCTGTGGTGCACATCCACTCTGGATGACAGTCATGGTCATCTGAGAGAGCAAATGCCCAAGGAATCAAGCATGTGCAACCGGGAAAGCGTGGCCTGAGAGAGGAAGACATTATGCAGCTGAAGATGCATTAGAAAGACTTCTAAGTCAGTACAGCATGAGGCTCTTATCCAGTGTCCTGGAAGTCCCATGCATCTCTCTTTTTACTTCTTTACTATTATTACTTGTCACTGCAATCACCATAATTTCTTTGGAATAAGTAGTTCCAAGGCCCTATAGCTCATATTTATTTGATAAAGCCTATTGGAAAGGTTAAAAGTGACGCAGCATAACAACAGATGCTCTATAACAGCAGCAGCATGGAAAAGAGGTGGGTTTTTTTGTAGAAGAGGCCAGGAATTTGTAGGTTAAAGTAGCTAATTCCTCGTATAAAGATGCCTTTACATTATAATAAATAAGAGAAGAAGAAATCTCATGTTCTGAAGAAAGAGACGTATTTTTGTGATGTCTATAAGGGAGTCAAAGTGAAAATAGCAGAACCCGCTTTGCCGAGTCTGCTTCCATAGCATGATTCTTTCCCACCCTCTCTTAATTAAAAAAAAAAAAAACAAATAAACCAGATCGCAATGAGCTGCGTTTTTCTGAGGTGTTACCTCCAAGTGCTGCTACTTGGCAGCTCTTTGTAATTTCATCGCTATCTTTGTCAGCGTCATCTGCTTTTCCTGTGAGTAATGTCAGCTACACAGCAACTGTCCTGGCTTCAAGCTATGCCCCTGCGAGAGGCAGAGCATTCGCTATAGTGCGTCTTACGCTGCTGTCTATTCAGGAGAGTGTTCAAGGGAGCTAAAAAAAAGTGAGAACACTGAAGAAAACAAAGCGCTACGGTCATTACGCCATCTGCAAGCGACATTAAATGCCACTATCGCACCTGCAAGTGACAATGATGTCACTCAAAACCACAATGCCCAACTTGTGAGGAGACAGTAAGATACTAAGATGCTTTTTGAGCCTCCGGTGGATTACATCCCACTGCTCAGGAGCATTACAATAATTAGGCCTTTGAAACCTCTGACACAGCACACGCACCATGTGCTCTGTTACCTGCGTAACACCGTTGCACTCATCATTACCCATTTGCTTCATCCTCTTCATAAACAGGTGGGACCCATCCTTTAGATCATCATCTGCCTTTCCTGGAGACTGAGGTACCACACAGACTTGGAGAAACAATAAAAATGAAAGAACCTGTAAAATTTCATCCAAAGGTGCCAACGTAAATACTATTACAGTGACTATCTTGTAACTGAACGCAGACAGTCAAAGTTTAGAGTCACTGGGCATTGACAATTTAGCAAGTCATACAAGCTCCCTATAGCCCCATTTTCTAGATAAGTGGAGAAAAGATGGCAAAGAAAGTCTCAAGACCTTCCAGTCTTCTGGTAATTAGTTAATTCAGTCCACAAGAGCCGCCCAGGTGTAAAAGGGCAGCAGAGCAGAGCAGAGCAGGGGACTCACCATCAGCAGCAGCATTTTAGTTGGGATGATGGTACTATTGGAACAGATGTCCTGTTATTCCTCCACAGAGGCCTCAGCCTTATATAAAGATAATAAAAACAGGATAATACCAAGAGATGCCTTTTTTTAATACTGTGAAAAGTGACATTTTCTTGACTCCTGTTTTATTTTGGAATTATTAGAAAGTATAAACTGTGACCAAAGCAATCCCAAGATGTACCGTGGGATACAGCATTACTTTATTCTTATACCCAGGTGCAGCAGAATTCCATTAGGAACACAACACCCACAGACGCCTCCTAATTTAGCACACTAAAAAGCCCAAAAGAATAGACTCTCTCTTCTACGAAGCATATATTGTCAATCACCTTGATTAGTCCTCAACATAACTAACCTAATCTGAATGCAATAATCACTACTGAAGTTCTCCAAATTCTCTCCCGGTGCAAATCAAATACTAAATTAAATTATAAAGTAAGTACCTCAAGGAAGGTGTTCCTTGTCACCAGCTGCGGTAAGAGCGTAAGTCAGAAGCAGTCAAGGACCCCATATATTTTTATGCGGACCGAACTGGTCCCACTTCAAAAATCCAGTCTTAATAGAAATATTCTAGAACATGTAAGACTTAACCAAGGTTTGCTCACAGGTTTTCTCCACAAATGAACAGTGTATCTCACTAGGCTGTTTTTTACTCTTTATTGAATATGCACATTGTAGATTCCAACGTATATTCTGTAGGAAACTGAGACCTTGACCTGCGTCTCACCTTGCATTTTATCGCTGGGGCGACGTGGAAACCCTTTCTGTTGAGTAAGGGCATCCAAATAACTGGAGCTACTGACCTTGGTGAGCTCAAACCTGTGGGAATGCCAAGCAGCAGAGGCAAACGTGAGACAGAAACAGCAAACGTGTAGCCAGAGCCCACCCTGGGAGACTCCTGAAAGGAGAAGCCTTCAGATCCAAAACCCTGTTCTCACTGAGGACAAAAGTAGGAAACATTTTTCTGAAACAGAAGATGGAGTTCCAGCAATCCAAAAAGCCACTGAAAATTGCTCAACTATAAAGAAGCTCGATTCAAGGTGACAAAAGTGGGAAAGGATTTGTATTCAAACCTCTTCACTTATCTGGTCATAATATCCGTGTGTTCCTTATGTTAAGAATGACTTCTTCCATCTTTTTAATTTTGTGTTTCACGGTTTGAGAAGTTGAAAACTTTGTGTGTCTTTTGGCAAGTGCACATTCAAGAGAATGTAATAAGGCAGTTCTGCATCAAAGCAGAAATGTGGTCATACTACAAATATTTTTTTTGTGCTAGACACATCAGCAGAAATCAAAATATTATATTGTATCATAATAGAAGCACCAAATTCATATTAACAACCATCCTTGGGCAGCTTCAGTGAGTAAACAAAAAATCACATTTTCATAATACCCCCAAAATAACCCCTACAGTTACTAATTAACCTTCACTACATACGTGGAAGCTTAAGTCTTCATTTAAAATGAGATCTCCAATTAGAAGTCATTTAATCGATTTATGGCTTAACCATTTTCCTTGCACAGCAGCTACCTATGTTGATACTGCTTTAGCCATTGCACTTTACTTCCAGCCCATTAATTCATTGGTTTGCTTAATTCAGCTCAACTGGGAAGAGGTACTCTTAATCAAAAAGAAGAAATTCCATACAAGGAGTTAATCCATAACAGTTAATCAGAAATAGATGTTCCAGACTGAATCCACAGGCTGAGAATAGGTAAATCCTTTAGACTGAGTTTGATTTAGACCACTTTCACCTCGGCTTCCCCAAGCTGCTGCTAGAGACACGCACCTCCTCATCCCACAGCTGTGGCAGTACGGGTATTTGGAGTTGAAGCCACGCTTCACGGAACAAGAGAACACAATAATTTATTTGTCAAATTAGAAACAAATTCTTGCAAGTAGAGAAGCAAAAAGACCAAGAAACAGAAAAGAAGCAGAAAGAGATAAAAGAAAAGCAACTAAACCCAACTTTCTTATTATATGAAAATGGAGCAGAAATCCAGGCACGCAAAGGCATTTTATTGTGTAACGTAGAGGCATAGGTTTAGAGAACCACTACGGAATCACTGAATCACGGAGTTTCAGAGTTGGAAGGGACCTCTAGAGACCATCTAGTCCAACTCCCCTGCTAAAGCAGGATTGCCCAGAGCACATTACTCAGGACTGCATCCAGGCGGGTCTTGAAAATCTCCAGGGAAGGGGACTCCACAACCTCCCTGGGCAGCCTGTGCCAGTGCTCTGCCACCCTCACCGTAAAGAAGTGTTTCTGTGTATTTGAACGGAACTTCCTGTGTTCTAACTTGTGCCCATTACCCCTCGTCCTGTCACTGGGAACCATTGAAAAAAGCCTGGCTCCATCCTCCTTCAACCCACCCTTTAGATACTTGTATGCCATAATAAGGTCTCCCCTCAGCCTTCTCTTCTCCAGGCTAAAGAGTCCCAGCTCTCTCAGCCTTTCCTCATAAGGCAGATGCTCCAAGCCCTTAATCATCTTAGTTGCCCTTCGCTGGACTCGCTCCAGCAGTTCCCTGTCCCTCTTGAACTGGGAAGCCCAAAACTGGACGCAGTATTCCAGTTGTGGCCTCACCAGTGCAGAGTAGAGGGGGAGAATGACCTCCTTCGACCTACTGGCCACACTCTTCCCTATGCAGCCCAGGATTCCATTGGCAATGGACTTGATATTTTTATTGAAGCTGTGGTTTCCAAGTTCATAAACTAGAAGGCATTGGAAGAAGTCTTTCTTAAATAGCAAAAAAAATACAAAAATAAAAAAATAAAAATATTCCTTTCCCAAGAAAAATATTTTGGGAAACTGGCAACCTTCCTAAAACCCGGAATGTTCCAGAAATGCAGACTATCATTCAAAAGTATTTTGTCATCTGTACAACCATTTTGCTTATAGCTGCAATGCAGCATTCTCTTTAGGGCTGTTCATCGCACTTAAAGGATAAAATGACCCAACTGCCTACTCTGTTCCATCATTATTCATTAATGAAGACACCGGGCCTAGAGGATTGTCATTGCAGGATAAAAAAAAGGGTCATTAATACATCCCTTAAGCACAACACACATTAACACTAAACATGAGGCAGAGACAAGAAAATCAGACACAACTTCTATGTATGCTTTAGCAATATTTAGAGGATGTTATCGGTTTAAACAGCACTGATAACATACTTCTATATTGTTAAATAATTTTGATTACTATAGAAAGTGCAAACGCCTTGAAACACCAGGGCTAAGGATGAAGTCTTTCCTTTCAGGCAGACATCTTGAGTACGCATTCGTTTGCTACAGGTTATGTAAACGACAAGCAGAGATGAACTGAATGGTCATGCCGAAGTATTCAGGATGCTAAAAGGCTGACTCTGTGTGTGTGTGTGTTGCCCTAATTCTGCTATCCCTTCTGTTAAACATATTTATATTTTTCCCTGTTTCCCTGTGTGCCTCCAGTCTACTGCTCTTCCTGAAGATCATCTTAACAGATCTTCCCTTTTCCCTCTATATCCTTTTCCACATTCCTTATTTTCCCCTTCATTGTATCTCAAAGAAACCAATGCCGCTGATCAATATCAGCTAGCTCTTCCTTCTTCCCTCTGAGTTTCTACTGCTCAGCACAGTCCTCACTCTCTCCTTGAAACTTCTGAAGCACTTCAGGGAAATTGTCTATCCTCTATTATTTAATGTTATACACCTATTGGGGGGGTGGGGGGGTGGCGGAGGGGGTGGTGGTGGTTGCTCGCTTGCTTGCTTTAAGAGAGAAGCATGGGCACGAAGTAAAATTTTGGGAGATCAGCATGTAGCAATATGCATATACTGTCAGAATTTATGTCTTCAAAGATGGCCATAGAATACTACATACTTTGCAGGCTTATAAACGACATTGAAGAAAAGCCCTTTTAAGAAAACAAAATATTGCTCGCATCGCAAGACTTTGAAAACCTTAAGAAAAATACTCTATTTGTCTAATGATTATGAAACAGAGCAGCCAACAAAAAACTTACATGAGACTACTAATACCAAGTACCAATATCGCTTTCCATTTATGTGCCCTCAAGATTCTAGAACTTATTGGAAAAAGGAACAATTCCTGTTCTTACAGAAACAGGCTCGCGCAACATAAAAAGGCTCTAACAGCATTAATCTTTTAAATTCCTGAGCTTTGTTTGTGTCACAGCCTTTATTTGCAATTAAGCTTAGTGCATATGAAGTTCACCGCCTGCCAAGCCTCAGAAGGCTGATACAGCCCAGGATGGGTAATTCAAGCTCCTTTTACACTGACCTACCAAACTCTGACCTATCAGACCTGTCTGGTAAAAGTGAGAAGGTATTACAATTTCATTCAGATCTGGATATCTGAGCAATTCATTCAACGAGGGTACCAATTATGTTTGATCCCCTCACCTTTCCCCCTACTTCTGGACTGGACTGATTTGCCATGAAACAGTAATCCTGAGTCCCGCTGAATTTGATCGCAGTGACCTGAGGCAAAAGGTTCTGGATCTGAAAATGATCTTGAATTCATCCAGTTTGTTCATTTTATTATAGTTCTAATGCTATAAAAACACAGGCTCTTCATCTCTAGATAAGTATCTACTGCACTCTTGTTTACGTGCTGTCAGGATGATACATGTGAAGACCACCCTCGGCACAGATGAAAATATCCGCATAAGAATGCTTCACAGAGCTTACGCATCCTCTCCTGCTTACCCGTATCAAAACACTAGATCTGTAAAATGTGAAATGTTTCCTCTGCCAAAGGCTGAAGAAGACAGGTGACAGATACCATGAACTGATTCAAAACCATCAGTCCAGCCCACTAATAGGCTTTTACCTTATGGATACAAAATCATTTAATGGTGATGTTCTGTAACTAACCACATACAGCAACTAACGCACTCTACATCTAACCAGAACCAACACTGACCAACTTTCTCAAAATACGATGCCTTGAAAGTGTATTTGTTGCTGGATTCGCTAGCTGCCTCACTAGAAAGGACTTTGCTGTGCCTACTAGTTGTGGCATTAGGCACTTCATGCCTCTGACTTCACCATACACATAGCTCACGTCAACAGCACCAAACTCTTCTAACCCTACCCATGGAAGAAATGATGGTAAAGCCAGAGGACCGCCGGCTCCAGCACCAGCCGTATAAGCCCCAGCAGGACTCTGCCCGTGCCCACGCAGGCAGGTACCCGGCGCTGACGCCTGCGGTGTCCCGACCCAGTGGTTAACCATCAAAGAAACTGAGCTGGATACACGCTGTCACCACATATTTCCAACTGCAGTGAAGATGCGGATTTTTCCAGGACTCCTTTACTTTCTAAATGCTTAATTTAGAGCTTGATGCTGCTTCTGAGGTAAGCAGAGTTTTGCTGCGGGGGTAAGCAGATGGCTGAGGGTCCCAGGGCTGACTCCTGCCCCGTCTCTCGCTGCCCCGCACACGTGTGGGCACAGACACCCTTCCTCCCCGCCGGAGCCGCGCTCTGCGCTGGCTGGGACCGACCCGTCAACAGAAACCAGACGCAATAGCCGAGTTGTAAATCTTACTTAAAATCTTCTTAAACATTTTTAAAAAAAAAAAAAAGCAGCCAATGCCGGGCTGAGGCAGTTATTGTTATTATAAGCCTCCACGTCAGCCCCCACTTGAAATTTCTTTTTCGTTATATCTCGAAGATGCTTTCCTCTGCTATGGCACGCTGCATTGGGTTTTGTTTCCTGCTCTTCCCCTGCCCCTGAATCCAGACTGCATCTGCTGTGCTTTATGTAACGCTGCTTTGTGCAACGTCATAGGACCTAAACACAAAATTGCAGCAGGAAACTGCATCCAAAGATTTTGCTTTTGTTGCTGTTGAGAGAGTCTGGCTTCACTACCAGGGCCTCAGCTTCTTAAAGGCAAATTCCTTGAGGCTGGGAACAGTTGAACTGGTCCCGAATCCCGGCTTTATCGAGCCGCTGCCTTCAGCACCCTTGGCTTGTCCTTGAAACGGCTTTCTGCAGCCGTGACTCACCACCGCACTCGTTTTGCTGTCAGAACAGCGAGCCGAGTGACAGGGAGTTAATCGGGGAGGGACGTCTCCGCGTGAGAGGGACAACGGGGAGACTCCTGGGGCACGAGGAAGGAACACCAAGCAATGGGATCACTGTATCTTGCTGTTTAAAACCAAAGAAAAGTGGTGCCTACAACTCCATTTTCCTGGCTTCAAAAGCACTTTCTCGATTCACAGTTTCATTTATGTGTAGGAAAAAAAACAGCCAAGCCAAGCGTTTGCCTTACAAGCAGCCACCTAAAGGGGGCAAACTGCAGAGCAGGACAATATTTGAATCATACAAGTATTAGGAGAAAACAACAAGCTGCAAACAAGCAGGTAATTAAGCTGTTCGCAGGCTACTTTCCTCTTCACATACCACATCACTGGTACGTAACCCCCTGGATATTTGCTCTTCAGAAGGAAACTCCTTTAATACTGTACTGTATTTCTGGAAACTTTGGGGTATCGTTTTCCCAGTGGTATAAAATAGAGGACCAAATGTTCTTGTCCTATGGTAGACCACGAGGATTTGTTTCCATAGTAAAATTCTGTCTGGAATTAGCCTTCAGATAGATTAAGCAAGAAAGTCTGAAAGCTGTAATTCCAGGAATGATAACACAGGATGCTTTCTGGAACATATTTATTTACCTGAAAACCATGCCTGGTCATTAGGCTGTTTGTTTCCCAATAAACATTAATAATCTGTGATCTGTGTGATATCATCTAAGCTTCTCATACTGTCTCCCTCTCCTGGGTGCCCTCAGTGTTTATAAATGATGATGAGACATTAGTCCACTATGTGGCACAGTGGGGATTTGAATTAGGATGGAAGACCAGCAAAACACAAACATATTGAAAAACAAAGCAATTTACGTCTCACTTCGGCATATCCCATGTATATCACACAAGTCGTTATGGATATCCGAGTTCATTAATTTTCCCTCAAATTCACATGCAATAGCGGTACGAAAGTTAAATGTAAAAACCACCCTCTTTGCCTCTGCCCACCCTAAGGTCAGCTCCTGAGCCAGCCAGGCGTTTTTCCACACCCATCTCCCAGCACAGCTACACAAACAGCCCCGCTGACACTGAAAACCAGCGGCAACAAGTAGCTGGGAACTAGAGAGGGTGGCAATAGTCACAGCTTAAAGCATCTAAACTGCTCAACAATACCTTTAGCATCAACATAAAAATCTTCAGTGTTATGTTTAGAGGCACCTAGCTCACATAGCATCACTGCTATGAAAATTACTGAAATTAAAAGTATTAATCCCGGCAACCATAGGTTTACATGTTAGCGGTCTGGAAAAAAACCCAGCGACGGTCAAAAAGTTCTGCTTATCCTCATAGTAAGGATTGTGTATCTTCGCAGCAAATGCAGCCACACAATTTTTGCTTTTACAGCTCTGTTTGCCTAACATAACGCTCAAGCTATTAACAGCAGAATACTCCTTGACCCTGACATGCCTAGATATTTCAAATGTTTGAATTCTGACAAATCTCAGGAAGTTTTATTTCTGTAAAAAAAAAAAAAAAGTCTGCATGGATTACATAAAGTTTGTACAATAAACGTCATAACACAGATGAGAAGTGTTTATTCTTGCTTAACTCACATATATCCTTCATATAATTATCCCTTTATGTATAGAGAGACAAAGAATATACACAAATGCATAGTACACATCAGGGATACCACAGCGATGATGCAAGGGAAGGTGTAAACTCTAATTGCGAACACTGACCAGAAACACGAAACACAAAGCCGACACACGGACCTCTGGTTCATTCTCAAAAGAGGGAGGTGTGTGTGAGAGAGAGGTAAAACCCACCTCAGTGCATTTCACCTTTTTAAATTTATACTCGCACAAAAAGATATCTTTACAAGAAAGGAAGAGTCTCTGGTGGAAACTCATCTCCGGGGAATGCAACTGCCCCATATGGCTTCCGCTGGTAGAAATCAAGTTTTTTTCCAAGCACACAGCTTCTCTGGCTCGCTGTCAGCAAACCGACTTAACGCAGAAATCTAATGGAATCTACTTAGAATCAACGGACGAGGATGAGAAGGACATGCCTGCACGATTTTTAAAGCTTTCACTTCTAACATGCAACACATAACAGAAATACTATTTTTGTGGATGTGTTGGATTCAGTTTGGCACTTCTGTTGTTGAGGGGTTGTTGGACAGGAAGGATGTAACTGCTTTTGAAACTTTCAGAAAATTAAATGTAATCTACCTTCCAGTTATTTCTAAAATTACATGCAGTTGAAAGATCACATTGAAGGTCTTTTATTTTGGATCTCTTCGTGCCATAAATCTTCTGATCTGGAAAAAAAATGTGAGACCTCTAGGAATGATAAGTACAAAATCATTATCTTTAAACACTGTCAGCAAATAACCACTGACTTTTGGAACCGAAGCTGAGAAAGTAATATACGTTCAGAGAGGGATTTGAGTAACTGTGGAAGTATTTTAAACATTGTAGGGGGTTTGCATTAATTTATATCTCAGGGTAATTCTCAGCATTTCAGTTCTAATGCAGATTTCTAACGATTCTGCTATTTAGCAGATTGATTGCTCTTGCTCACAGCCCGCACTCACTTTTGCAACGGATAAAAATTCTAAGCCAGGAAGCAAAACGTTTCAAAAGCATGTGGCAGTATTTCTTTTTCTTGAAATGCTACAGGTGACTTGGCCTTCCAAATTGTTTTATTATCAGCAAACTAACAGAACGTATGAATCCAAAGCATTCCGGGCAGTTTGCAACATAAAAAAGCCCGACGATACCGCAGGGATGACTATAGTTAGATTTACTTAAATACTTCTGCACTTGAAAAAAAAAAAAAAGAAAACAAGAAATCGCAGTCTGGTCTAAACCATAAGAAAGCAAACAGGCTCCTATTATTAATGCCTTCCCCCAATTGTTCTTTTTTTTCCCGCGAGATATTTTCAAATGTTGTCTTGTGATCCCCATCTTCCCTTTTATTTAACTGACGGTTATGACGATGGGTTTATGCTCAATTTTAAGCAAATCAGTTTAACTAGAATTTCAAGTATGATCTGGCCTGTAGTGTCTCTCTTCCCCGATAACTTTTCAGAGGGTTCAATAAGAAATTTTGCCAAAAATACAGCTTAAGCCATTACAGACTGTCTCCTTGCTCTCCCTCCAGAGCGCACATGGACCTAAGAACCTATAGATACCAAAATGAAGCCAGTACTGGAGAAGCGTTGTCCCAGATTCCCACTATAAGTCTTCAGGCCTGTGTCTGACATAGAAGAAGGGCCGAGCTGGATACAAGCAATCTCATCCAAAGGCTCCATATAGATGTCAAACCATGCAAAAAAGTCATACAAGTCTTTATGGACTTCACGTATATCCAAATCATTATGAATAACACTTGAAGTTAGATCAGATTCTCTCAAAAATGACTAAATGAAATCATCTGCACAGTTACAAATACAGAATAAGCTTTACTAATTATTTGGAGAGTCCAGGCAGCCTAAGCAGTGGGAACAAATTAGAGAGCAACAGATCTGCCTTTAGGTACAACGCCTCAAGGATATTTGGATATTTCAATCCTATTTGAATTATACCCTTAGAGATCCCCATAAAGGCAACACACGAAAATACAAGATGCACCTACAAGTTACCAAACTGTCCTACCTGACTAAGCTAATTTATAAATCACGACCTTTATTTCCTTTTTCATTGAAGGTAATTACAGAGTTTTGCATAAAAATATATACATATTTGCAAGGCAAAAAGCTACAACTGACAAGGAAATGATCCATCTAGTCTAACCGTGCTGCTTACAAAAATTGGCTCAAAAATTAAATTAAGCAAATGGTTTATAACAAAAACCCTACGAAAAAATTTGAAGTTAAAAGATCTGTAGCGTAAAGTTCACTTCAAATACGTCTTACTATTTTGGTCCCGGTATCTGGGAATATCTCTGTAAGACATTTCAAATTCTACTGCATAGGATTTGAAAAGTCATAGGCTCAGGCAAAAATCTCATTTCCTAGGGTTTTACAAGCTGAACATAAGAGTAAAATCTCGTAGACGCTAAAAATGAGGATGCCGAGTTCAGCGGCTGTAACTGTAGCAGACGGAGAGCCAACACACAACCAGCGCAGGCTCTGAGTAGGCAAAACGATTGTGACCCAGCTCATCTTACTCCTTCCAATCCCATCAGTGGACAAGTTGCCTTAAGTACACAACAAATTGAAAATGACAATGAGAACCACCAAATACTTCTCCTTGGCTCGTTTCCCATTCCAGCCCATAGAAAGGATTTGAAATGTTTTTGTCAAAACTCAGATTGGTATCGGCTTTTATTTGGCCCCACAGCACTAACTGTGGGTATCAAACCTGGACGGCAGAAAGGCCAAATTCCGCAGCACTTGAACATTCATAAAACTCAGGGAAGTCTTGAAACTGGGGGTCAAATTTCTAGGAATATGTTACACCAGGTGCTACTGCCACTAAAGCTCCTAGAAATACAAGATGTAGCAAAACATCAAAAAGCAAATATTCCTGTATATAATCATTTGGGTTCCCTGGAGCAGATAGCTGTGGCGAAGGCCACAAGCGAAAAATAAAGGAAATAGAAATGAAGAAATAAAAAGACATTATTTATAGGGAAAAGAAATACCCTACCACAGGCTAGAGTCCCCATAGGGATGTTATTTATTAATGGTGTTTTATCATCTAATTTGAGTTCAACACTTCTCTTAAAAATACAAGATATAAGAAACTTGTGCACTTTGATGGCCCCATCCCTGGAGGTGTTCAAGGCCAGGCTGGACGGGGCTTGGAGCAACCTGGGCTGGTGGGAGGTGTCCCTGCCCAGGGCAGGGGGGTTGGAACTGGATGATCTTCAAGGTCCCTTCCAACCTAAACCATTCTACGATGCTCTGACTTACAAACCCACGGAGGAAACGGGTGTGAGGAGGCAGCAATGCTCAGGAGACGCCAGGACAGAAAGTGCTGTGAGGGGGCCGGGGCCACGCGGGCGAAGGGGAGGGAGGTTCAAGCAGAGGGGCCGCTCTGCGGGTCAGCAGAGGCAGGCAGGGCCCTGGGGGCTCCTGCTTTCGGTGCTCGGGGGCGTTGCAGCCAGGGCAGCGGGCAGGGGGCCGCGGCAATAACCCAGGGCCCCCACGGGGGCTGGCGTTGAACCAGCAGCCCCCGAGGTGTCTCAGCTCACTCCTCCCTTGCAGAACGCCCTGCAGTACTCGCACGTTAAAGGCTTTTCGCATTATTAAGGATATCCCCGTATGTTCATGCCCTTCATTCCACCCCCAACAGCTGATGGAAGGACAGCAAACTAGCCTTGAATATACAAGCAGGTAAGCTACACCATCCAAATCCACCTGCTTCCCAGAGCGACAAAAACACTCCGCAAAGCTGCTCCTCCTCTGCACAACAGGCACAGGCTGCTGGTAAAATATTGTCTTGGTTCAGGCGAGTTCCTTTGATGTTTCATAATCCTAAGCGTACTGAAAATGCACTGAAAACCAGATTCCTCCCACTACCGAGATCTGTCTCATACGGCAGCCAGTTCCCCTGGATATATAATTGAAGCCCAAGAGAAGGGAATGATGAACAGTTTAAAAGGACTGTGACAGTGTAGGATTGGCCAGAGTCAAGAATAATAGCGTGCCCATACTCTAGATAATTGCAGTAAGCTCTCTGGGGCTTGCTCGGCATCAGCCTTGATGCATTGTCAACCAATCATTTCATCTGCATCGGTTATAATTAGTGATAAGTAACTTGTAAAGAATGAGGAACAGCTTGTCAACAGCACTTCATTGCTCTTAAAACTGCCATATGAAATAAATCCCGGCGAATAATCACACGGTGCATACGCATGCACTTATATACAAGACTTTCAAAACCAAAACCCTCGCAATACCAGAAGGAAGTTTTCAAATGATGTGAACACCATCTTCCTCTGCACATTCATTTATATTCCTACAAACATATATTGGGGAGAAAACTCCAAACCCTCAGGAGGTACGTATATCGCATACAGCACTGACAGGGCAGCATTTGCTCAGCTTGAAGTAACAGCTTATATACTGAATGGGGTAGTGAACGCGCAGGTTAGAGGTCTAGCTGACAGCAAAGGTGAAGAATGCCAAAACGTCTGACAGTCTACGAGGAACCACCGGGCGTTCGACACCCGTGCAAGGGGGAAGAACCGCAGCTTGAGCTGGGAGATGGAAGCAGGAAAGTAGCTCCAGCTGGGAGCCAGACACTGACTCCATTCAAATGACCTCACGTCCCTTTGGAAAGGACGCACAAGGATAGGGACAATTTTAAGGGAAAGTAATTCATCGGCTGAACCCGATGCCTTGGGTTTCCACCCTTCTGAGACAGCAGCCTGAGCCTACGCACAGCCTACGGAAGTTCAAGCAGGTCACGGTCGGAGGAGAACGCCACCAGCTCCGGCCTCTATACCAGCCTATAAAGACTTATCTCATGATTTCTCATGGAAACCAGAGATTACCAAGTCTTTTACTGAAGCAGGTAACAAACTCCGCGGTCCTGATGACAGGAGACAGAAGATAACGGCAGTGTTTGCTTCCAGTATATTCATAGGCTTGCGATGTCTCCGCCGTCAGATAGCGTTACAGCCGGGCTGCCGATCTGGTAAGCAGAGACAGGACTGGAACCTGAGCTGCGTGGAAATTCGTGCCGGTTCCTTTAATTTTGCTGGCGATGAAAACTCTGGCACAGCCTTTTCTTGAGGCACCATGTCATATAGATTTAATGCATTCATTTAAATGCCAGCAAAATTTTATGAAACTACTCGTGAGTATTCAAAGCTTCAGGTGGCTTTTAACCATGATGACCACATTAAGAAATTTCTGGGAGACCTAAGGAAAGAGCACACTGCTCTGCCAGCGAGCTCTCCAAGCACAGGGCTCGCAGATGCTTGCAGCATAGGTCTTGAGAAGAATTTGTGCAGTTTTAATTCCTTCCAGTGGAGGACAGTGGTTTACAACAGAAAGAACTGCATGGCTGCATTTCATCCGGCACGTTACCTGGCTCCTCAGGTCTTCTGCGAGCTAGCCATGGCGAGCCCCGTGCACTCTGCCCGCCTTAGCCCAAACACCAACGTGTGCTTCAAACTCACCTGCAGCTTTAGAACAATCGCTCTTCGGGCTTTCAGAAAGGCTGAGTTTATGTCAAAATCACGATATACCATCACAACGTTGCTAAACAGGGACAATTTGAAACAGTATGTAGAATGCGGAAATATTTTAAGAACTTTTTTTTTAACTATTTGTAGGATTCAGGATGTATCAATTTAACTGTACAATACAGTGATTTTTCTGGCTGAGTCTGCACCACTTTAAAGGCTTGATTTCCACAGGGAAGGATCTCTTATGTAATATTTAATATTTGAAATAAAATGCTGAGAAGGCATGGATCTTAATTATTTAGCTTCTGACACATACCCTCCCTTTAAAAATTCAGTGTCTGACTGCAGATCTAAAAGACTTTCCTATAAATAAGTTATCTTCTCCGAAGCAGTAACAAATTTCAGAAAGTATGGCAACGGTTCTTAGCTGATCAGAGGAAGCGCAGTACTATGACAATGTAAAAAAGATGTATTTGAGTATTATTTTAAGGCACCAAACCACTCCAGGTTGCTGGGATTCTATAACAGAGGCTCAGAGAGAGCAGCTTTAAACAAAATGACGCGACTTTCTCCGCTCCACATACTTTCTTTCCAACAAGTCAAGCACAAGATTGAGGGAGTAGTTAGAATTCCTCTTATCTGCAACAGACCTGTTTCTGCAGTAAGTATCTTCTAAATGGAAAGCATTCTAAATTAATTAAATAAACCTCAAGAGACAGTAAACTAATTATTCTGGGCATACATAAGATGCTGTTGAGTTAATCTCTATGAACACAAGTGAGTTAAGTTTGTATTGACATATTGGGCCAAATTTATCGTCGGAGAAATTCAGTGGAGTTAAACCAGGAGTGAATTTTTCCTCATTAAGCAGAAATAGGTCTATCATCTGAAGTGTGAGAGTTTATTGCCTCTTGGGAAAATCGTATTGCACTCCAGTTTTATAAACCACTACTCTTCAACACTCACATGCTTCCAAACGCACAGAATTTTTGTGTTTAACCACCTAATAGTTGGATTGTTACATGTGACCCCTTTCAAGTGAGCACTGACTTCAGCACGGAGGATGCCAGGAGTACTGCTAAACTATGTAAACAGCTTATTCCTGAAGCTACCTGAAGCCTCCCTACGGTGTTCAAAGTCCACGTACAAGCGGGAGCCACAATCCTCATGTCTAAATCTAACATGACTCCCACAAAATGTCTTATTTGTCTACATTTAACCCAACAGAGCTATTTTTGAAAGAGCATCTCGGAGAAATTTTCATCTACTGCATGGATTCTGCAATTCTTCCTATTTAAAAAAATCATCATTCATCCAAATTCCGTAATGGCTGTGTTATACACAGTGGTTATAGAATGTAATATATTAATTTTTAAATTATTTTGTACAGAGGGAAAGAACTCAAAGCAGCAATTGCTACCAATTTTTAAGAAACAGACATGCTAAGAACCCAAAGTAGCACAAAGCCAAGTGTCTCTATGTGGGGATTAAAAGTCCTACTAGTTCAGAAGACAGTGTCTCCAAGCTCCTTCAGCTCTGAATGTTCACCTGAAGTCACTACGGAGTCCTTCACTGCGCTAATAGGACAGCAGTCCTATTAAGCCCATGTCAGGACAGCATTTTCAGCATCGTGGGGAACTCTTAAGAGCAGACTTAGTGCTCGTTAGCATTAACCTCTACTCAAGACAAATTTGCCAATGAATCTTTTTTTGAGGTGTCCTAAGCCATCTGTCTAGAACTCGGGAACACGTCACATAACTCCTCAACACTGTGTCTTGAAGGTAAAACTTTGTTCTTTCTTAATGTATTGTCTTCTGCTTTCTACCAACCTCTGGTTCCCATAAGCATCTTAAACCGAAATCTATTTTCAGCCTGGCCAAAAGAGACTAGAGACTCGCCTGAGGGCAAGCTGAAACGGGCTTTGAATGAGGCTGCGACTATTCGGAAACTGAATTTGTGAGAACTGGCGTAGCTCCTTTGAAACCAAGGAAACTCCCTTGACACAAAGCAAAGGCTTCATATTACTATTAACATTTTCTGAAGCGTTAATATCTCAGTGACCCCACCCCTTCAGCTTATGGAAGTCATTCTGAATAAATCTGTACTTCTTGGCGCAATTAGCGTCACCGCATCAATTTGTTTTTCAAGAGTCCTTCCTTCCATGTGAGTATAAGAAGACCGCAGCACAGCAAAATTAATCAGAAATCAGCCAGACTGTGGGACGTCAGGATACACGGATATTACCATCACTGCAACCGCCGTAATAAGCAAGAGAAAGGAGCGATGCGCAGGGAGGTTAATCCCCCTGGCCTTTGGGATCACAGCCTGGCCTCTACACCTAGTCTGGCCCCGTAATACCTACAGCTTGCTTAATAGCAGCACGTACATAAAGTTTAAATCTTATTTAGGCTTATTCTCATCACCATCTTGGCAAATGTAGCCCGAGTGTGGCTTTAAATACCTCTGTGAAAAAGAGCAAGTCAAATTACATTAGGGAAGCATCCAAAATTACTAGTTTTAAAATCAAAACCCCCACTGCAAAGTATTATGGTGATCACTGAGAAAATTGCTATAAAAGCTGGAAGGCTGTTTTCTTAGCAATAGCAAGAGGATCTTTTCCATTGTTCTGCCAAGATTCGCAGCAGTCACAGAGATGTTCAGCTTCTTCTGAGGTTCATCACTGCAGTACAGCTGCTGTTTCAGCCACGGAAAAGCATCAGCCTCCCGGAGAGTCTTAATTAAATAAAAGGCAATTTTAGAGGGTGGGGGAAGTATCATTACAAAGCGAAGCCTTGCTATTCGGATGTCAATTTACATAAAGCTATATTGCTCTTTGATTATGTTTATAAATTGTATTCAAATCAAAAGCAAAATTATTGCTGAATGACTCTGTTTAACTTAGATATCACCAGAATTTAGGCTCGGGTAGTCACTAATTTATGTTATTTTTCAGCATATCCCAAAATTTCAAGTGTAACAGTCCTTCCTTCTTAGACAGATATATCTGATGGGATCTCATTCTCTTAAGACCGCTCACAATGAGGATGAAGCACGGTGCCCTTTTTCTAGAGCTGCCATGGAAGGAGGACCTGTAAGCTCTTACTGTTCATCAGGAGTAACCGAGACCCAAGGGAATAGTAACCCTCATCTGAGAAGCAGCGGTTTCCTAATTATAGCTTATTAAGGGAAATGTCCCCTATTAAAAATTACTATGAGCACCGGTCCTGAAACCTTTCCTCCATCTCTAACATTAAAGTGTTGTCAGTGCTGTAAGTGCCAGTTGACTGTACATAATGACAAGTATCCAGGCACATCCCTTGCAACAACTGGCATCTGCTTTGGAGTCATTTTAGTTGGTTTGAATGGCACTAATTAGAAGTAGTTACATATAAATGACATCCCAAAGACTTGACACAATAAACGTTGCTATCTAGTGCCATTCATTTGCTCTTCCCATTCAAATATACACAGTATTTACGATAATTTCCATGTTCACTGCCACCTTTATCCCACAAATAAGGTCATGAGACAGACAAACAACAAATATATGAAGCACCACATGGAAGTTGAATACATAATAAGTTATCGAATGCTCTTTAAAGCGTCTAGGCCAGGGTTTTGATGGCTTCTGAAAGTTGTGAATGTACCTCCAAGAACGCGGAGAAGAAGGCCGCCTCTTTACTTAACCTTGCAATGAAGCCACGAGGGGTTCTTCACAACCACCTCTCAGTGAGTACCTACTGGCCAGGCAGCTTTATAAACACTATCAGAATTTCCCGGCTAGTCCTCTGTTCTACACGCACGAACCAGTGCTAGTGAAAAATAAAGAAGTTTCTCTTCTCACACGGGTGCAGACTACTAGGAAGGATAATTGAGATCTGAGCTACCAACAAGAAACCTTAGTTTTCTTTTGCCAACTAGAATGTCCTCTCTTTCTGTGTATGTAACAGTTGGGGCGATTTATACGGTGCAAAAGGTTTCAGATGCTCAAGAGAGCAGATAAAAAAAAAACCGAAGAACACACTGAAGGTTCTTCATAGTCATACCTGGCTTTTAGGAAAAATCTTTCAACAGGCCGTTTCTTCCTGGGTAGGTCTAAAACGTCCAAGTACAGAACGAGCGGACATGCGTAGCAGTAAGCGAAGCAGCAGCTGCCTACGCATCGAGAACCTGGCTGGGTGGAGCAGTCTGGGTCTGGAGATCAGAAGGTCTGTGGCACAGACCCAGTACTTCTTAAAGCCACAATTAAGATCATTAGTAGACGCAGTGCCACAACAAAAGCCAGCAACCACCCAGTGACTGTCTTTGATTTCCACCATCTTCCATTTTTAGCATCTTGCTGCCCTTTTTAGACTTCCAGGTTTGGTTTTTTTTTTAATACTTGTTCTACTGTGTGGTGTCTCTAACACCTCACATACCAACTCTCTCGCAGCCGTAGTGGCACAACATTATTTTCAAACACCTTTAAATAGTGCTGTTGATTAAATAACCTGTCACTAACGTGATTTCAGGAATCCAGAGTGTCTTCGAAGGTGTAACCTTTAACACCAATTGCAAATATAGAACAGAAAATTAAGTCAAGCTGGCAAAATTAAATCAGTAACTTTCAATGCAATGTCAAACGTCTGGCAAAGTGCATATTATCAAAGAATAAACTGTTTACTGAATGATTAAAAATTTATTTTTTCTTCATGAAGTTTTTGGGCATCGCATTTTGTATGGCTTTGTAGAAGATATGAGGAGTATAATTACTGGGACTTCTGAATCCCTTCCACCACCTTTTAAAGATTTACATATACAGCTTCATTTTCATTGTTTCAGATCTCAAACAATAAATGCAACTTTTTTTTCTTAAATACTCCCATTCCTAGCTTTAAAGGCATATACACTTCAAACATCTTGACAGGAGCACTTTGGAGTCTTCGATTGTTGCAGTCACAGCATAATAGCAAAACTCCCTGTGTGCTAAGCAACATCACCACGTAACAAAAGAAGATGAATAGGGGTCTTGATTTGGTCTCCCTGGTAGTATCACAAAGCATGCAAGGCTTTAACAAAGCGACGACAGATGAGACGTTTCTCGGGTTCTAATTAATTTTTTTCCAGAACAGAGCCAGTTAACACGCCGCCTTCTTTTTACTTAACACCCACTTTGGGTCTATATATGGATAAACCAGTTCCAAATTAAACTATTTGAGCATATGCTTAGATTAAAGCATACTTAGTGTATGCACTTTAAATTAAGCAAATGCTTGTAAACTTTCTGGAGGTCTCACAAGGCATGCCTAACGCGAACCACACACCGCCTGTGATCTTGCACATGCGGAACCTCCCAGACACTGTAGAGCGTTTTGTTGTGCCTGACGCAAGTTTAGAGATCTAGAGAAATATTGGTAATAACAACTTCATAGTTTTGAAAAAAATAAAAAAAAAAAATCTCATGGTTCTGTACCGTGACTGCCATGCAGCCTTCGGCACAAAGAGACTTGTCAGTGTTTCAAGTGCCCACGGAGCCTCGGAGCGGGCAACGCACACTGGAACGGGTGCGGCGAGGTGACGGACAGAGCAGAACCCGCCGGTCCCCTGGGGCTTTGCTTTGAGCTCCACCAGCTCTCCCCTACAGTGGAGAGGTTTCTATCCATCCGGCCCCATCACCCAAAGCTGTACATGTAAATCGCACTGAAGAAGAGGCAATTGTATCTGTATACTTTGCTGTTTGAATAGATTCACAAGGAGTAATCCGTAAGAGCGTGTGTCCATTATACTATCAAGTAAAACAATTTAAATCAAATTTTGCTCTTCCTACCAGATATTTATAGTAACTGCTAGTCTGCAACAAGTCCTCACCAACAGAAGCAAACAAGTCCTCACCAACAGAAGCAAACAAGTCCTCACCAACAGAAGCAAACAAGTCCTCACCAACAGAAGCAAACAAGTCCTCACCAACAGAAGCAAACAAGTCCTCACCAACAGAAGCAAACAAGTCCTCACCAAAAATAAAAAAAAAAGTCAAATGTCCTTCTGCCTTTTAGTTTATATAATGTCCACGCCAGAGCTGTGCTCTCTGGCTATGTTTTATTTATAAGGCAACTGCTTATAAAGGACATTTTGAATTCACTTGCACCAATAACTGTGTAACCTTCAGAGTATAAAATTTATGAAATCTCAGGAGAAAAGACATTCAGTGGAAAGCCTGTTGTGTTAGGGCAACTCGAGACGAAGCCCAATTTTATGAATTCAGCATTACAAACGACTATCAGAAAATACTGATATTTTCAAACCTACACAGGTACTCGGGCTACTGACTCGACACTCTTGCAACAACTCTAGTATATTTTTCCAAATCAGAAGTCAACACACGCAAAGAATACGCCAAAATTCACTGTCATTAACCTTGATGATTATCTAATCCAGTGTTTTTCAGTATCCTAACAATATCTACGTGTATGGGTTCCTGGAAAAGACATTCTCAGCCTGTCTGCCTGCAGCAGCTGACTTTTGTTTCCTCCATTAGAAGACCAGTCTCAGGAAAACGCATCTGTCTTTTCACCTCAAGGTTCTTGGGTTTGGCAAAACAGTGCCACTCCCCAGAACTGGCATGGCTCCCCACCACTAATAAAATAATTTTTTCATTAAAGCAACTGTTGGGATGATAAGTAGGTCGTTTCCTTTTTTTAAGCTTGTTGCCTTAATAGTTCTCTCTCATCTAACCAACTAGCAAGTTATTTATCACAAATGCAGAAATGCTATGCCAGTATATGTAAGAATATTTGTATTAGCAGCATTATGTTTTAGGAAATAAGAGCTGAAATTGCCAAATTAACAAGTGAATCAAGAAGTATGTCGCAGTATACATGAGGATGCAAATATTACGGAAATACAGCGAAGTGTCAAAAGACAGGGTAGAAGGGCTAGTCACTTCTTTTTATCGTTATGAAATACAGAGAAGAAGTTCCATACGAATCTTTGGAACGATGAAAAGGATTCACAGAGCTGACTTGCACAGCCATCTGTTCAAATACCTATAGATTATACCATAAAACCTGCTCCATCACTGCTCTGTAGTGCAGACCATCAGTATTTTATTCCATGACAGAAGATTTCAAATCAGTCAAGAGTAAGAGCATTCTGTTTCACATTGATTAGTCATTAACATAAATATGATAAATGCTAAAGAATGTCCAAATGCAAATTTGAGTGAACACATTTCACTCCGTCATGAATTGTTAACGGCACTTCAAATCATGAAGCTGCTATTCTAAAAAGCAGTAAAAAGCACCATGCTTGAAACAAAGTTATAGGCAACAACCCCTATTCTTTAGAGCAACTTCCGTATGGTTTCATGCTATGCTTTCCAGAAAAGTCTATCCATTATAGATATACATACCTCTGAAACTTTAGTGCTTTTTCAGCAAATGCTTCCATTTGTCGAGATAAATTGTCCAGTTAGTCTCATAATCCCTAACACGTTGCCTTGCCTCCTGCTCTGGAATAATCAAATTTTAAGGTAGAATGGCATGTGCACCATGAGGAGTGAGAAAGAGGAGCACAGCATGCCTGTCATCAGCCCCAACACTTCCGGGCACAAGCATCCTTCTTAAACCGTTCAGCAGCAGCGCCTTTTTGGTTTTGGTTTTTCATGGTTGTTTTTTTGGGGGTTTGAGGGGGGTGGTGGTGGTGTTCCTTTTTTTAAAGCCAGATCTCAGAAGCCTCTGTTAGAACACCTATGCAAATGTTTTCCCTAGAGACCTTGGAAATAACTGCTACTGTCTACATGCAGCATCTCTTTCCCATCCAGAAACCCAGCTCAACGTACGAGGCCCGTCCTCCTTCCCCGGCGCGCAGGGACCCGTGCTATCAAGCTCCTGAATACGTTCAGCTGTGACCTACGGTCCTCTGCATTCTGCGCACAGGGCGGGGAGCGAGGCATTGACCTTGCCACCGCACAGAATCAATTCTAAATATAGCGTGATTTCTAAGTATTCCAATGTTCTCTCACCAGTTAACTGTTAACTCATGACAACAGGCAAGTTTTGTCCCGAGGCACAGGTTTTTCCCTTGTTCTCCTCTTATTCCAGGTTAGAAGAAAACTGGTAAATAGTCAAGATGACATTCAGCTTCGTTCTCCCGGCAGCTGGTTACTTACTTCAAGGGGGAAGGTAAAACGCAGTTAGGACAAGCGATGCAGTCAACGGTTTGAATTGTGCAAGTCGGACCTTATTTCTCACCGTCCGGGCTTTTGTTTTGGTTTTGTAAGTCTAACTTGCTATACATGGTGTTAGGCTATTTTAATCACAACTGTATCGACATTCGGGATGCGGCCTCTGTGGAGCTAAATGGTGGCACAAAAGACCTGCAAAATAGAGGGTGTACTCTGCCCAGAAAATCCTAATGGAGAGGAGAGAGACGGAGGGAGAGGGAGGAGTTGAAGAATCCTCCTTACCAGAGCCATAAGCAGAATGTCCAGAAGAGCTTTGCATATGTTGAATCACATGTATTGACATAGGATTTACAGAGTACCGTAGTGTTACCATACAATAACAGCTGTTGCTGAAAGGAGATAAATATAAACATCACTTCCCCCCCCCACACTTTATTAGATTTAGAAGAATCTCAGTCTCCGCTTTAAGCCATTTTTTATTTTTTCTCCCCTGTCAGTAAGGTTTGGGGACAGTGAAATAAAATTGCTCTCTTCTCCTGCCCTATAGCTGTTGCAGAAAATGCCATGCGTGCTGTGAAGAGTCAGCTGAAGCAGTCAAATTTTAGAACACCGGCCAGCTTCATAGATACCTGTTCTTTCCTATGTAACTACCAAGAGAACTCCGTAAGAAAAAAACCACCCCCTTTGCCATTTTGCAACGTTTAATTCCCCTAACCAAGCAGCTCTTCTTTGAGGCCCAATTCTACAGGAGCGCTTCCCCATCGATCCTCAGCCCTCTCCCCACCGCTCTTTTGGCAGCCTTGGCCAGGACGCTTCCATGCCCACCTGGACTTCTGCTTCCTTTTTTTGGGAATCTGCGTTTGTTTTGTTCATTTAGCATCTAAAACTAAACTCTTCTGTTGCGCTTAAGCATCAATAAAAAAGCTCTTTTGGATGAAGACAATTTCCCACTTCCTTCATGAAGATACTCAGTCAGTGCCTTTCTTCCACTTGTCAAACGCCCCGGAGTCCATCAATAATTACTGCAGTCACAGGAGTGCTCCAGCACCGTACACCTGAGCTGCCTTTCTTTAACTAGTTCAGGTATTTATAGCAGCATGGCATGGCGATAAACTCCAAGGTTAACTGTCCACGCGTTTCTGCTTTTTTGACGAGTTTCGTAGCCTGCACCGGAGTCCCGGAGTCCGGTGAAGTACAAATGCCTCCTATTGCCCTACATACCGCATTACTATGAAGAGCAGTATCTAAACTGCACGGACCTTGGCCTTAAATTCCGGTTCTGAAGATTGTCCTTCAAGGGAAACACTTGAACAAAAGTGCTGAAACAAAAATGATACCATCCTGGAATACTAAAATCCTGTAAAGAGTATCCCCTCAGTAAATGGTGTGCTGCATATTCTGTATTGATCTCTCAAACTTTCCACTTCCTATGATTCCGGATTACAGCCGAAATTTTCAATTGTTTTAGCTCACATTTTAGCATCAGTGTGGGAACACAAAGTATCAGATCAGAGGTAGATCACAGATTACTTTAAAATGAGAACTGATGAAGGGCTATACATCAAAAGGTACAACAAGAATATTAATAAAGAGAACTCTCTTATTATCAAATGCAATAAGAATTCTAATATAAAAAGATTAATTGTTTTTCCACATAAAAAGCTTTCATCAGGAATTTCGCGCACAATTTGAAGCTAAGGGCTAGACGGGGTTTTTTACTAGAATAATAGCAAGGTGCTCTTGGAAATGAATTAAAGAAATAAACTTTTTTATTGTGAAGCGTAGAAAACACAAGCATCCATTTAGCGCGCTAGTATCCTTACGTACAGTCACCTTTGTACCACATCATTGGCATACGGCTTTGCCTCTTACCTATAAATAACTAGGATTTGGGGAACACATCACAAAACAAAGCAGAATATTACAGGATTCCTCAGAATTAAGCCTTACCCCCATGTGCGCAAATTCAAATTTCTGGAGCAAAACCTACGGCAAGAACGGGCACAGTACTTCATCTGATTCTGGCAGTAATACCCTGTGTTGAGTTGCTGGTAACTATGATGATGCCGAATACAGGACACAAAAAATTTCGCCTTTCCTGCAGCAACCACAGCTTATAATAATAATACACACGAGTTAATAATAATACACAAGGGTTACGTTCCCTACTGGTTTCCAATGCTGCTACAAGGGTTTCTTAAAAATGTTTCCATATTTTGCAGTAAAATGTAAACTTATGATTCTTCTCTTATACTGAACAACTTAAAAGTTTGTGCGAAAGAAAGCAATGTTTATGTTTCATATACCTAACAGATAAATAGCTGTATTAGTGTAAGGGAGAAAATGACATTTCTGCTGTCCCTTCAGTACAACCTAACATCCAAGTTTAAGCCATGAACATAACATATACGTTTGTGTAAAAATTACTTTGAATTCTGATCTCCTCAAATCAAATATTACTGGAGGAATGTCACTACTCGACTAACAAAATAGTAAAACGCTCAAACAAAGCAGCTATGGACAATCTTGAGTGGCACTAAAAATATGTTACTGTTCCCCACTGTAATACCTGATTCAAGAGCAATCCCTGCTGTATCACACACCTTATATAATCTCTCTCCAGTTTCAAGAAGCAATAAGCTCCAATAGAGGTGGATATTCTGAAAAGCCTACACAATCAATTTTTGTCTTCTTCCAGAAGAGGGTTGCGGCTCCCTCAGGTGCGTTCACGTTGAAATTGTCACAGACACACTCTGACATAAAGCAGTATCATTGACAGTATGCGTGTCAAGGACACCTCGTGCCAAACCCAGGCTCCTGAATTATTAAAGGCACAATTTTCTTCAGGCATCTTTTTCATCAGAAAATTCTGGGAACGGTCACCTCAGTCCTCTCAGGTGCACTTATCGATGACTCACCATTCAGAATCTCAGCTAAGTGAACGTTTACAGTGACAACCACAACGGCTCGCCACCCTCTTCTTACACGCAAGGCAACGGACGGAAGGGAAGGGCGTCATACCATGCGCAGTTTTGGCCAAACAGAGGCAGGTGATGGCTAGAAAAGCAGTACATTTAAATATACCGTTCCCGAATCTCAGTAGTTCCCTTCATATATCCACACTTTAGACTGCACGGCAACTAAACAGTTACTTGGAATAAAGAAGGAAGTAAAACTGCTTTTAGTTTCGAAACAACAGATGAAAAACATCATTGCCAATATGGTCTGAACAAAATAGTCAAAACATAAGATTCTTCTTCCAGAAAAGTCTCATGAGAGTCATTCCTAATCACCACATTGCTGAGTTTGTCCATTCTAACAATTAGCATCTATGAAAGCTGGAAAATTTTAAAGTTTTCCAGCACTTTTCTTGTTCCCTACAAAACCACAAAGTAAAAATGACAACATCTTGGAAACCAATGCCATACGGTTATGCAGATATATAATTTGACCATTTTCCCTTTGAAGTCTTTTCAGATACAACGCATTAGACTTGTACTAGACAGCTGCTGTGACTTGAAAAGTATTTCCAAAGGCCTACGCTTGAAGCGGATTTTTGCAGATCTTACCCATACAACTGCCCCCTCCCTACTGATCCCATGGGATGAAAATCTGCCAAGAAGAACTATCCATACCTAGATCTACGCTTGTTCCTACCCAGCTAGGCCAAACGCTACCCCAAGTTGTAGTCATACACGTTTGAGAACTTGGAGTACTTCAAAGATACAGCTTTGCTCTGAAATTTAAAGCAGATTACTTGCATGGGGACCGCCATGGATTTTGTAGATGGGTCTAACTTCCATTTTACAGGTCAATAAAAGTGCAAATGGAAATAAAACAGTCTCAGACATCTGTCATTAGGTTATTGACTAACGCAGGACAGCGCCCGTTCATCAAGCATTCAAACCCTACACCTTTACTTGATCTTTCTCCAAACATCGTATTTCAGAATTAACGCTCTATGCTAGCCAGAGCTTTGAAATATAAATATGGAAAGCCACGGTTCAAAAGTCTGAATGACCACTCAGATGTGATCTAATCTATAGGTCCCATTCAGAACTCTTTCTTACCGTGGAAACTGATGTTTTGATCTAGTGGCTGATGAAGGTTTACATATATTAAACCCCCGGATCCTACTGCAGCAGAAAAATTACAAATTGAACACTGAATTTGAAGCAAATCATATTTGGCATCACTATGCAAATGTTACCCGCTGCCCTTACACGGTAATAGATGAAATAGCTGTGCTAATGCAACCGACATCCCAAGGGTGCCGTGCTCTCAATCACCAGCCCCTGCCTTGCTGGTAAGCCATAACCCTCACGCTAGTCTCTGCCCTGCTGCCCAAGAAGTCTTCTCTCGTTCTCTGGTGTAGCCCATGCTAGAGGTGAGGGTCTGTTCACTCAGCCATAACACACCGCAACAGTTTTTTATGACCTGAACTAGAATCACATCTGGTTCTAACACGCACCAGCAGCAGCACACTCGGAGCGCGATCGGGGATGTCCATATCACGCTTCAACACGCACTGCCCACTAGTCTTCTCTTCTAAGGCTTGGTCCTTAAGGTTGGCAACAACGTCACTGACTCAATGCACCATAGGTCCACTTTTTCATCCAAACACTTCATAGTTAACCGAATATTATCTTTTCCTCACTGTTCTTGCTAGGAGGTTTCCAGCTGTTAGTTTAACTCTTACAGTTTAAAGCTATTTCAGGTTCTGGTTTGTCGTCTGTTATAAAACCTCCAGCTCTTGTTCTAATTCCCCTCAGCCTTTTTCGGACTGCAGGAGCATCTCTAGTATTTCCATGAGAAAAAAAACCTCATTCAGAACCTTGTTCAAGGAACCTGCAGCGCGCCAGAGTGAAAAATACAACCGCCACAGTAAAATACTTTGCTTTCTGTGTAAAAAAGCTAGAGGTTATGAAGAATAAGTACTTCAACTGGGAGCAAGTGCTACTTTATAAAATCAGGGCAGTATTTCCACTATTTGAAATGTACGTAGCTGTCCCCATTTAGGCAGACATATCGCTGCAGTGCTCAAAACCAAATCCATTCCTACTACCGAACATGATAAGATTTAAAATTAAATCCCCCTCTGTCCTTCTTTGCCTAACTATATTTTTGTAGACAGTGCCTTCAAACACGGTATCCATCAAATGTGGCTGACTTTGTTAACACAAGCTTCTAAATATCCCACATCCTTTAGGAAAGCCGTGGTTCATTTTTTGTATTGAAGAAAACAGTCTTTCCTTCATAGGTTCCGTCTTCCTCCTCCTCGTGCAATATTTGAAGTAAAATAACTTCCAGGTGTTTAGTGAGTTGTAAATGGTAACATGGTCTGTTTTCTATTGGCTGCCTTTTTTTTTTTCCTTTTTAACATATGCTTTAATAAAATTTATTCTCAATTTTGGTTCCCAGAAGCTCCCGAGATTCTTAAGCATGTCAATGATTTTATTTTCTAAGAGTATTATTGCTGCCTATTAGGATTTGGGGGGGGGAGGTTGCCAAAAGATGGAAGGAAAGAGAGGAGTAACTGTGATCAGACACTATAACAACATCATATACAAAAAATTATTAGCATTATCCATGTTTACAGAAGATATTCTGAGTGAAGGATTAAATTTTCACTCCATCTAAACATGGCCCTGTAAACACACACACCTGAATTGAAGGAAAAAAAAAATGCATATTTGTCCTGGGACATCAGAAATCAAACTGGAAGCAAGAAACAATTTTCCAGGATGGTGGATACCATTAGTGTGACACTGAGGAAGATCTGTTTTACCCTTGGCAGACATACTTTTGATACAATTAACCCATAGCTAAAAATTTTCCCCCGAGTCTGCTGGCCTAGCACTCTCGGTGCTTTATTTAGGCGACTTGGCCATTCAGGATTCTTTTCTTAGAATAGCTGAAATAAAGGTGTCAGCTCTTCAGGTGATGTCAAGGTGGCATTTAGCAGTTGCTGATTCAGGTTTACAGAAAGGTCAAATTGTTAAGTAAGTGTTTCTGTAGACCGAAACTTCTATATTTTTCCTCCTCCCAAAAGGATTAGAGTGACTCTCTGAGTACACTGCCCAGAAGGACGAGTATGAACAGCAAACTCAAGCAGTAAATTGCAATAGATTTCCAGCTGAAAAGTAAATCCAAGTGACCGAACTCTCGCAAAATAACTTCAAGCAATACCATGGCTTTTGATGATGAACGCAGTCGTACGTAAAGGTCCAGGCCTATTTCATCCTCCTGTTTGACAGATAAACCCCCTTCTGAAAAAACAAACCCTTTTTCTCCTCCCTAGTGAGCCACTGGCACCTTGGACCTAGCCTTGTTGTACAGAAGAGTTCAGCTGAATAAATATTGGGCAATACCATTGCCTATTAAGAAGAGCATTTATTACTGGATCATGTTTTCTCCCAGGAAGTCTACAGCCTGTTAAGGACCCTGCTGTCATACTGCTGACGGTAGTTACAAACCCACAGTTAGCTCCAGATGCTTAATGGGCTGCATCCGGGAATGCAGTTTTATCTTAAGCGTTAAGCCAAAAAAACAACAAAAAACCATCCCAAACTCCCCAAAAGTTTTCCTATATTAATTAGGCCTACTGCAGAGAAGATCATGCTAATGGTGGACTCCTTTTGCATGAACTGGGCTCCTACACCCTGTAAAATAACAGCCAAATAGAAACAAAACCTGGTGCAGCGTACAATTTGCCATTACCTTTCCCGTTACACATCTCCCAGCTCAGCACGAGCTATGTAAGATGACTGTAGCCTTTGATAAACCGAATGAATGTATTAATTAATTTTGCCTGCCAGCTCACCTTACTTACACATACTGACTCAATATTAAACAGAACGTCAGGTGTTCACCTCGGAAGAGACGTGGACATGCTTATTAATTAGCTTTGCTTGCCAACTCCCTGTAATGAGTTGTTGGATTATTGAATAAACCAGCGTTTGGCTTTTCGGTTAAGGTTACTTCGTAGCAAGCCTAGCACTTCATCGCTAGATGATTATCTAGCCTTTACTCTTGCCAACACGTGCTCTAAATGCTCACGCAGTTCATACCGAATAGAAACGTGTTTAAATCCTTCGATCACCGACGTTCTAGAGGGTGCTACTGTCCTTTCGCTTCCTAGCGCCTTCTTTAGCTTACTGGCCTTTACAAGTGATAACGCTTCCAATGTACTACGCACCGTGGTATTTTTAAACACATTTGGCTACTGGAAAGCTATTATTTTTTCCTTTAATTTTATCCTTCTACATTTTTGAGGATTACGTACAATTAGTCTTTTTTGATTTCGGACACTGAATGGGAAAGGAAGCGCATTGATGTTCGGGCAGAAACAAAGTTCCCGCCATAAACTTTCATTTGTAAAGAACTCTCACGTCTCTGTTGAGTCGCAGAAACGCTATCTGGCTTACTTTGCTTTACACATTGAACTTGGTACAATTAACTCAGGTTCTATAATCTGCTATTCCAGAGTTCCTCCTAGTGCTGAAAAACAAAACTGTATTGAGCACTTCTGAATAAGTATAACGAAGCCTTAAGAAGGAGACAGTTAACTTTGAACAAAGATATTTTAAGTTGAAGAGTCAGTATCTGCTCATATCACTACACCTTATCACCTTCAACCTTTCCCTGCAAAAACAACAACGATATTAAAGCCTTTTAACAACTACTTTTTTTTTTTTTTTAAATAAGTACATGGTGATTTCTTAGATTAGATAGATGCTTAGAGTAGAGAGTCAAAGCACCAAAATCCATTAATTTTAACAATATTATAGAACTTTATCAGGTATAAAACTGTCATAAACATTGAATGTTAAACTAACACATCTTTGCTAGAAAGTATTTAAAATTCTTGTGATATGCCCAAAACTCAAAATGTAAATTATCTTGCTTAAGGAGGAAATAGAAATTTCAGCACTGACTTGAATAAAATAAGCATTAAGCCAGGAGAGAGAACTTAACAAAACCCAATTCTTTTATGTCTGAAACCACCAACGCGAGTAGCCAGTCTTTCCCATCATATGAAATACTGACCTTCAGCCTGTAAATTTTAGCATCAATTATCTCATGCAGTGAGAAGTGGAAGAAGTTTCCAAAACTCTTTTTTTGCAAAAAAATTTTTCTTGAAAGCCCTTCCAGCAAAGAACAACTTTAATTTGTTTCTTCAAAGATTCAGAAATAAAAACTGGTATAATTTTAGATGGTATAAAAAACACTGTATAATTTGGGTTTGGTATTTTTAAAAGCCACAAGCCAAGTTTGAAGATAAATGCTGGTCTTAAAATAGTTTCAACGGGAAACTGGTACACGCATTTACAGAAGACCAGCTAGGTACTCATTCGATACGCCTAGCTCGATTGCATCAGTTGTATTTAATATCTTGAGTATACTTATTTAGAGTCACGCTGAGGTATTTGCCTTTAACAGTCAGCATTAAAACTGTTGCCAAGATTTAATACTTAATGCAGTCACAATCAACCTTTTGTCCAAATAATATTAAATTGATCACCACCATTCTATAGAGCAACCTAAGCAGATAAAGAAGATACAGCGCTGCCAAAAGGCCCAAGTTCAAATAGGACAAATGCCCAACACATGACCTGATCAATACCAGAAAGTACACGGTCTTCTCAAAAGACACTGGATTGAAGAGGAATCGCTGTTAATAAAAGAGGAACTGCCTGAGGCCACAAGGATGATTTCACAAGCAATTCAAAAGTAGAGCTCTTTGAGAAAGACCTCTGGGAAGCATTAGGATAGGAAGAAACACCAGATGCAGAGCAAAAAACAAATGAGCAATAAAGGAAATACTTATCAGGAAAAAACTGATAGAGTCAAAGGACGATGGAAGCAGGTGAAGAAATGTGAACAAAGAAGGCTTTGGTATGAAATCAGAAAGCAACTTTGGCATTAATTGTTTCAGGTTGTCTATAAGCATAAACTGAGATACGGAAAAGTCCACAAGTACGGACGGTGTACTGAATTTTAAATATGGAAAACACATACTCCTAGCAGGGCATACATTTGCGCAGCCTTCCAAGTCTTACATACTAAAGAATGCAGAAACGGTTTATAGCTTCTTCCAGTTCTCCATATCTCACTAGAGATTTCCCAGAAAAAATGCTGTTACTTACACAGAGCAAATGACTGGATATGCCACTTTGCCCACAAGCTTGAACACATTGGGGGGATTAAGAAGAGAAAATCAGTTTTAGCTTTTGTACATGGAGTTTGCTTTGCTTTGCCTTGAAACAATCACGTTTTAATCATTTGATTACATAAAGTTATCGGGGCAACAACTCTATCGTCATTGACCACTCACACCAACACATGCAATTATTCAATAACAGAAGAAAACACGGATAATTTGTAATATGAATAAATGCCTTCTGGAGATTACATATATATGAGCAAATTTATTATGTTTGCTACTTATAACCTGCTAGAATGCACTCTTCTCATGGCAGGTGTCCTAAACCGAACACCCATCTCTCCTAACACGCTTTGCGTTCTCCCAGCGGTTGAGAGCTCAGAAGCGAGGATGTGTGCCCAGGGTGCCCAGGCTCTGCTGGCCAGGCCCTCTTCTGGCCCCGGAAGGTTTGCAGGCCCCTTCGCCTGAACACCTGACCCTCTTTCTGGAGTAAAACTAAGTAACTTCAGAAAGCTCCTGTGCATGCAAGAATTCATTCTGGACTTTTTTTTTTTTTCTGATTTCTACTATGCTAAAAATAGTGAAAGAGAGAATTTTAAAATATATACCTAACAAATGGAAAAAAAAACAAACCCACCTTAACTAATTAATTAAACAATGTTATACTGCTACATTGGGAATGCCCCTTTTGGAGAGGGATTTCCCTGGTATGAGAGACAGCAAATGCCACTCAAACCTGTTCCCCCAGCAGCCGAGATGTGCGAGTCAAATGTCACTGTGCCTGCATCACTACGCCTACGTTAGGCATTTTGCTCACATCGCAATGTCAGCAAGAAACAGGATTTTATTCCTGTCAGCGACCGCCAGTCACTCGTTAATCCAAGGTGGCCACCACAACTTTCATGGATAGTCTCAGGCAGATAAGACACACTTTCAATTTTTAACAGTAGAATGAACTTTTTCAAAGTGTTTCAAAACAAAAAGAGTAGCTTAAGTCTATTCCCCTCCTTCCACCTCCCAAATTCAAATAAAGTTGGCAAAAATTGCTTCTTAAAAATATCATGGCAACCTCATGCAACTGAATCCTTCAAGACATCTAAGAAGACTGAAGTAGTCCCCTCCCCCCAAAATTCAGGACTTTTAAGCAACAATACAAGTTAAAACTGCTCAAAAGAATAGTAAGAGAGGAGGAAGGTCTCACTAAATCGTAACGAAATAGTGACCCCATCAAACAAGAAATCTAGGGGATTCCAAACTGGGTGCCAGACTTGGGGCATTAATTTTAAATACCTCATTTAAAATGCAGTTTGCTGTCACTACATGAACATGACTAGATAGAAAAGATGACAGGCTTGCGAAAGTGCTGGGTTGATTCCCCGGGGAAGGATGCCAGCAGTCACCCTCGCACAGTAAACAGTGGCTGCAAGTGACTCATAAGAGCACGGCTGGCATCATCCCTGGAGGGACGTTCCACGTCCACATAGCAAGGTGAGGTGTCCCTTGTAGCAGCTGCTGAGCACAGGGAGATTTATAGGAGAGGAGAGCAGAACAGGAGAGACTTAAAGATTTTTACATCCGGGAAATGGTATCGATTGCCCTGGCATAGCAAGGAGAAACGCATATTTTTGTCCCTAATTTTAAGCTGCTAGCTGCAGCAACATTAACGTCAGCATCAGTACCTCTGGAAAAGTGGGGCAGCAGAGAGCACTGCCAGCTTCTCATGGCACAACATGCCACACCGATATCCTTGTTAAATAGGATTAACATCAGGAATTAAAAATAACATCTACGTTTGGGGGGGAAAAAAAAATAAAACAACACCGATTTCACCTTAAGAGACTTTGTATGTTGGTAATGCTGAACCAGCTATCGTCACGGGTTATTTTTAAATCATTTCAAACTCTCCAGATCTCTTACTGTGCACGCTCTTCAGGGTTGAAGGCAAAAAAATCTCTGTTTCTTCCAAGACATTTATTTAACATTCGACACATGCATTAATACAGGCTTATTCTCATCTTGCATAAGGTATTTTGCAAGAGTAGCGCTCACACATGTAAACGCACCGGGTGTATTCTTTGTCCTCTACTGAGAGGTCACTTTAAAAGAGTCAATAAGACAATCTGAGCTTAACGAATTCTGCCATCTAATAGTTCATATTTAAGCAAATGATTTCAGCTACACTATAGCATTAAACAAAACCAAACCAGCAGGATCAACTCGCTGAAGAAAACAGAGCTGATCTTTGCACAGCCGATACACTTACTCAGCTAAAACTGGTCTCATTTCTCTGGTAACACAACATCATATCCATTTTATAATCCAGTGTGCATGACGGGTTTGGGTGACAGTGCACTCCTGTCGTTTTGGGTTATGGTTTTTACTTTGTGGGTCGGAGCAGACGAGCGTTCACGTTTATAAGCAGGCCAAGGACCAGAAGGTGTAACGCAATCACAGAGGGGGCCTCGGGAACAAAACCAACGACACATTTATCCCTTTTTCCTTAGCTATCGCGTCCTTTTTAAAAATTATTCGTAGAGTCCTTCAGCACCTAGAGCTTTGAAGCACTAGTGACTGACGAGGCCAGCACCAGAAAAAGGCAAATTTAACCTGCTGGGGCCAGCTGCAGCACTCACCTAGCTCCGCGTCCCTCCTCTGATGCGCCCGTAATCCCGGGATAATCACCAACAATTTACTTCTACCGTTTCCCTCGGCCTATTATTTCTTAAGTCCGCAAAGCAATTGTTCTGAGCTCTTAACGAACCGCGCGGCTCCGCGGCGGGTTTCACATCTCCCCGCCGCACGGCGGTGACCCGCGAGGCAGGGTGCGCTCTGTCAGCCCGCCCTCGCCCCCGCTCCCCGCCACAACTCACTGACCTGAGAAAACAATAGAACAAAGGAAAAGCCCGGGGCCCGAGGCCTCCCGCGTCATCACGCGAGACGCGGACCAAGTCGGCGGGTGAGCACACCTTAACGCTTCGATGGTTTCCCAAATTTACACCGCACTTTCGTAGGAAACGGAGGCGGCTTTAAAGTGCTTGGAGGTCTTTCTTTAAGCAAACCCTCGGAGATCTGCACCGTGAAAATAACAGGTTCTGACTTTGGCCAGACTCTTCCCCGCCGTTTCACCCTATAATCCGTTATCACTCACTAACAGGAGTGATTTTCACCAAGGCGGTCATCTTTAGGTACTCCAAGGTTTTCATGGGCTAAAAGTCAACTGTGAGACCACAGTTCAAGAAAAGGTATCTCTTTTGGCTGAGGTACCGCAAGACTACAAACCTCAGGCTGGACGACCTCTGCTATCCGTGCAGAGCCATGCAACACTCGTCACCCCACTTGCAAAGCAGAATGGTGATTAATGCAATAATTCTCTCCTACTTTAGGTGTTGGGGTTCTTTTAATGAATGCAAAAACACTTCAGGGTGTAATTAAAAAAACAAAAACAAAAAAAAAAACCAACCAACAAACAACCAAAACCAAACTCCACCAAAAAAACCCACCACCACCAAAAACCCACTAGTGGGTCAGAAAGGAATCGTCATTCCTTTAAAATTCAGACTCTGTGCTGGGGAAAGGGTGGTGGCCAACACAGGACTAAAGCGAGATAAGCACAAGGAGACTCACACTGCTCCAATTTGCCACCCAAACTTCCAAACTAAGGTAATGACTTGAAACGGCTAGAAGAATTGCAAAATCACTCCAATCTTCAAAAAAGGCAAGAAGGGGGACCCAGGGAACTACAGACTGGTTAGTCTCACCTCTGTCCCTGGGAAGGTAATAGAGCGACTCATTCTGGATGTCATCTCCAAACACGTTGAGGAACAGGAAGTTATTGGAAGTGGTCAACATGGATTTACCAAGGGTAAATTGTGCTTGACTAATCTGATAGCTTTCTATGATGTTATAACTGGTTGGCTGGATGAGGGGAGAGTCGTAGATGTCATCTACCTTCACTTTAGCAAGGCTTTTGACACTGTCTCCCATGACATCCTCATTAGGAAGCTGAGGAAGTATTGGCTAGATGAGGTGACAGTGAGGTGGATTGAGAGTTGGCTGTGGGACAGAACTCAGAGGGTTGTGATCAGCGGCACAGAGTCTAGCTGGAGGCCTGTAACCAGTGGTGTCCCCAGGGGGTCAATACTTGGTCCAATCTTGTTCAATATATTCATTAATGACCTGGATGAGGAGGCAGAGTGTATCCTCAGCAGGTTTGCTGATGATACCAAACTGGGTGGGGTGGCTGACACCCCAGAGGGCCGTGCTGCCATCCAGCGTGACCTGGACAGGCTGGAGAGCTGGGCAGAGAAGAACCTAATGAGGTTCAACAAAAGCAAGTGCAAGGTCCTGCACCTGGGGAGGAAGAATGTAAAGCACCAGTACAGGTTAGGGGCGGACCTGCTGGGAAGTAGCTTGGAGGAGAAGGATCTGGGGGTTGTGGTAGACAGTAAATTATCCATGGCCCAGCAATGTGCCCTTGTCGCCAAAAAGGCCAATGGAATCCTGGGCTGCATAGGGAAGAGTGTGGCCAGTAGGTCGAGGGAGGTCATTCTCCCCCTCTACTCTGCACTGGTGAGGCCACAACTGGAATACTGTGTCCAGTTTTGGGCTCCCCAGTTCAAGAGGGACAGGGAACTGCTGGAGCGAGTCCAGCGAAGGGCAACTAAGATGATTAAGGGACTGGAGCATCTCCCTTATGAGGAAAGGCTGAGAGAGCTGGGACTCTTTAGCCTGGAGAAGAGAAGGCTGAGGGGAGACCTTATTATGGCATACAAGTATCTAAAGGGTGGGTTGAAGGAGGATGGAGCCAGGCTCTTTTCAATGGTTCCCAGTGACAGGACGAGGGGCAATGGGCACAAGTTAGAACACAGGAAGTTCTGTTCAAATACATGGAAAAACTTTTTTACGGTGAGGGTGACAGAGCACTGGCACAGGCTGCCCAGGGAGGTTGTGGAGTCTTCTCTGGAGATTTTCAAGACCTGCCTGGATGCAGTCCTGAGTAATGTGCTCTGGGCAATCCTGCTTTAGCAGGAGAGTTGGACTAGATGATCTCTAGAGGTCCCTTCCAACTCTGAAAATTCCGTGATTCCGTGAAAAACGTCCAAGTAGATTTGTTGTATTGTTTAAGCAAAGAATTACCCGGGGTGCCTAGAATAATGCTTGTGCTAAGCGCTAAGATTGCAACTTAATCGTTGCACTGTAATTTTAGAGCGTTCCCATACATTTGTCTTCCTGCATTAATGCTGCCATGATCCCGAACAAATAGTATTCAGCCTATAGCATCTGAGGAGCTGCCTTCGTTTATAAAGTCCAAGTGAAATTCTGCTGCAGTCAACAGGGTACTTACTGAATGCATTAAGAAAACGCTCCTCTCGTTCTTTTGTAACTCCTTCAAGGGCAAGCTCTCCTTCCAAGCGCACCTGTAAAGAAGTGGGCTATTCCCCATTTTCCCTCATCTCCGATGCCAATCAGAAAAACGAACCATGACAGCTTTTGAACTACTCTATAAATTTGATCCATTTTCCTGCCTGCTATTCATTTTTTTCATTTTTTTTTGTACCTCAGAGGGCTATACCTAAACTGCCCTCATACTGGAACAGACGGTTGCTCTGCGGGCAGCGGTGGGGAGGAGAGATTGACACCAAACGCAGAAGGAACGATCAAAGGAGCCGCAGAGCCTGTGCAGGGCTCGGGTTTTTCAGTCTTTTAACAGAACTGACTCAGCTCACCATCCACGCAGGGAAAGAGTATCTGCAGTCCCTAAAGGATTTCATTTGAAAGCAAAGAGGAAACAAGGGCTAGTAAATGCTATTGTTACAGAAATAGCAGCTACATACACCCAGCTATTTCTATTACACAACAGAAATCCTCTGCATTTAATATAATCCGCGGTTGCATTGCCAAGTTCTGGACTGGCAATAAGGACGGGACATCAAACCGCATTGTTTTACCAGCTCCAAGGCAAGGGCAAGGAATGGCATTCCTAATGAGCATGCAGAAAGGAATTTTTTTTATTATTCTTTAAAAGTTAAAAAGGAAGTTCCTATACCGTGCTGCAAGCTATGCCAGGCTACCTCATCTATTATCAGTGAAAATAGGTTCTTTATGTCAAAGGCGATCATCAATTTTTGACCACGTGTGGGGAGGCCTTCTTTGTGCTTATACCTTTGGGGATCGGCAACTGCGAGTGGATTTTCTAGAACACCTTGATCGATGTGGAAAAAAATTACTGGCGATGGAGTAGAAATAATTTCTAGAGATACTTGGAAGGCAAGTCAGAAACTGCAAATGCATCACATTAAAGGAACTCAGTATTGAGGAAATGCAGTTATGTTTGTCTTGGAAGCACATTGAGCTGACTGCCAAAAATACATCTTTGGCTTTATTTTCGGCTCACCTCCCCTTTATAAATAACAGGCATGTCAAGCACCATCAACCTTTGACTTCTTGGAAAATAGATGGAAACAGTTAATTTGCTCAGTGTAGATTTGAAGGGTAAGTAGCAATTGCAAAAAGGGGAAAGGAGGAAGGAAATCATTACTGCATCTGACACATCTTATCCCAAGTCTGTTCATATTAGCTATCGTCAGAAGAAAAACGACCATTCAGTCATGCTAATTCCACTCGCGAGGCTGCTGAACCCCGACTTGCATATGGACAGCCGCTGCCCCAGCGACAAGACTTTTCAGTACTTCATCCAAACCCCTTTTTCTCTTTCAACAAGTAACAGAATCCTCTTTCCTGAAAAAAAAAAAATAACGAATGTGATTTTGAATAAAAAAAAGTTTCAAAATTTCAATGATTATGAGGAATGTCATTGTCATCGTCTGTCCAACCCACCGACGATCCCTACCAAGTCTTTAGAGGCAATTCCCATGGCTCAGCTGGAAGCAGCATCACTGCTAGCAGAGAAGTGACACTTGGCAAAAAGTTTGGGAATACCTAATAGAGATGCAGGTAAATTGCTTTATCTTTAAATTTTAAGGTGGCATTGTAAAAGGAGCACTTTTGGCACACCTGTAAGCTGAGTCAACTGGTTAAGGGCTGTGCTCTTCCGTTTCCTCTAGCAGGGCCAGTCACAAACGGATAAAACCACTGCATGTCAACTGTTTGCTTTCACAGGACGCTGACAAAATAAGGCAAAAAACCCCCAACCTTTACTCTCTCTGATAGACTGCAAAGACAAAGCTTAATTTCATCAAGGGCAAACCGGCTACATCGATTGGATTATTCATTTGGTATAATGGACTTTGCTTTCTTCCTGCAGCTTTCTCAAAACAAGAACAAAATGAAGATAAATCAGCTCTCACTCAAGGCTGACAGACTATATGTATTTATGGATTCCTAAGCCCTGCAGTACAAAGGCAGGGAGGTATTCATTACAAGATTGTTCTCCCCCCGCAGTACTGTCACTCTTACCAGCGACTCCACAGACAAGAGGCACGCTCTGCGCAGGAGAGGCTCCAACGCACCTCCGCACCCGCTCCGCGCTCCGCTCCTCCCTTGGCGTCTTTCTTTACCACCCCGATAAAGCGGACCGCTCTTCCTTTCCCCGCACAGAAACCACTTTGATACAGGCGCGTGAAAGCGCACGCAGCAGAATACCTTTTGATCCTCCAAGCAAAGGGCTAATTGCCGCCTTCTGCGGGAGCACCGCTAACGTAATCCTACTTCGCCATTTCGACAACTGACGTAACTGCCAGAGTTCGGGAAATCTAAAAATGACTTCCCCCGTCATCACGTACACTGTTGCTATTATGTTAAAGATCTGGCCGCATCTTTTTTCACACAAGAAACGAACTAGTTACGCCAACGAACTCAAGCCACTCTTTTTAAGAATGGGATTACACATTTATCAAGCGCCCCGTAGAATGGCAACACTTTCCATCGCTTATTGTTTTGCAAAAAGGGAACGACATACTATATTGCATCATTGTATTTAGATCAAGGAGAAACCTGTGGCACAATACATTATGGCAAACGTTAACCTACCATAACCTCTTCAGAAAGAGGGAAAGAATTACTTATAAGTTGCAGGGCCAGACTTTCTTTTGACTTACACCACGTTGTAGCCATAATCGAGCTAATTACAATGAACAAACATTCGACCTGTGCAAAACAGGTGCAAAATCTCACACCCTTTTATTATTCTGTTCATCTAAACCTGAGGCGCACCAGCAGAACGTACGCCTGCGGTCAGTAAACGCTGCCTGCATGTATTTACTGTACCGTCTTAAAGGGAAGGGGAATTCAGTTTGCATGAGAACAGCCTTTCCAAAAGTGTCGCACCTGCTAAAGCGAAATAATCATTGAAAGGAAGATGACGCCCTGGGTAATCGCATAAATAAATCAGCACTGGCCTCAGAAAATCTCTGACGCTGCCTAATACAACAGGCAGAAGACACTCGCTTGCTTTCTTCCTCTCCTAACCCTGCTTGAAAGCAATACCAGTTACACAAAGAGAAGCTTTTTGCAAACCATTGAAGATTCTCCCAGGAGCAGGTGATCTAGCCTATATTTCTTTTAAAGGCTTCGTGGGGAAAATGCATCGTGCAATATTTCTCTACAAGTAAACGAACAAAGCCAAAGTAAATCAGCGAGTGGCACGACATGCCAAAACCCAGAAACAAAACGAGCAAGGAAATCGTACTTATCGCTTCGAAAAATCTAAGCCATTCATTTGAGATGCTTATGTTTGGGTAACCTTTGGAAGAATGTTTGCTGTTCCATTACACAAACAATGGAAATATTAGATAAGGAAAATAGCTGCAGTTGCCAAGAAGGCTCCATGCACTTGCTCTCAAATCAGTAAGCACGCAGATGTTACTTTATGGATTTGTAACATACTGCGGACAGCAGGAATGTCGGATGTATACCACCACGTCATGGAGCCCGTGAGGGCCCAGGAGCGCGGTGCGTTAGTCCCTGAGCCGGTACACCAACACGGCACCGGGCTGATAAACACCTCCAGACACAGAAACAGAGGAGCCAACTTCAGCCCTGCTAAGGCCGAGCATCACAGCTTTAACAGGCACGTCACCAGCGCTTTGGGACAGTACTGTACGCCAAAGCAGAACTCCCGCCTCACATGAGTTACTAAAATACAACTGCCTTGCCTAGATTTTTTCCATCTGTTGACTATCTTGAAAGACCTCCCATGACAATGGTGTCTAACGTGAACTGGGGTCAGACCCGGTGTTTCCCCACAGAAGAGAGCTGCAAAGAGCCTGATGAACAATAACGGCTCCGGCCTTTTCTCCACAGGGGGCAGGAGGGACACCCCAGTGCCCACCCCGTGGGCCCTTCCCGCTGCTCCCAGGGTGGCGGGCACCGCTCGGGCTCTCCCACACAATGCCCCCAGAGGTACAAACCCATCGGTGGGACCCGTCAGGGCTTCAGCAACCGCAACAGGAACTTCAAAAAGAAGTAATGTCCAGAACGCGCCGTCCTTCTCAGCTAAGCAGCCTGGGACTGGAACGGGGGGTGACTCTGCTAAGGAGGGCTCCCCGGGGGCAGGCGGGGGGGCTGTGAGCACCTGAGCGGGCCAGCAGTTTACTGAAGTGACTACAGAAAAACGGCAAGTTCTCACAAGTTCTCACCAGCTCAGCCAGGCTTCACGCTGCATGAAATACGAGTTTAAAAGGTGGTGTTTTTTTTTTTTTTCCCATGCAAGTAGGAAAAAAGCGTCGCAAAAGGCAACCCTTAGAGGCCTTCACCGTGACAATACTGAAGGCTTTTCTCATGGGGAAGGCTGTTTGCATTGTTTAAAGCAATCCTTCCGTGTGGAGAGAACATGCACAAATAAGGACGAGACGTGTGCCTGGAGTTTGGCTTCTGGCCTGGGTGCATTGGCAAATTGGCCCGAACTGCAAGTTATGTTTTGACCCCACAAATAAGGACGAGGAATTAGACAGCATGGCGATCTGGAGAGAGGATGAGCGGGTCCTTCTTTTATACTGCTTTTAAGATGCTGCTTTGAAGATCTGCAAAATACTTCAGCTCAGCCTCACAACCAATTTCTTAAAATCTGCTTTAGGAGAGCTGGCAACATCGCTTTAAAAAAAAAAAGTTGAATCATTTCATGAGTAGAGTAATATTCATCCTAACCTTGAATTCAAAATAATTTAAGAAAATCCTGAACTTATACATAACATTGGATGGTTTATGCATGATTAACTGTATCCTTTTAACAACAACTACAATGATGCCATTACCAACTTACTACCTTCGTGATCTATTTTTGACAGTGTGGTTTTACAGATGTCAATCTCTGGCAATCCATTATTTTATGTTTCTATTAAACTTATATTTGTCTGAATCGAGCAACTTTCATTCCTTTCTCAATTTATTTCTAAATTCTTTACATATGTGTAGCTAATTTAACATATAGCAACATAGTGGTGCACCTAACTGAAATCCAGCACGTACTGGCAAGATTAGCTTAAAAAAAAAATAAATCTTGGGTTATTAACAGCGTACTCTTATAGAAGCGAGCTCGAAGAACCAAAACTAATGAGTACTAAAAGCAACTGGTGAATTTTGTTGCACTTGGTCTTTCTTCATCTTTAACCTCATAGTTAAGATCGTAAAAGGCTTTTTAGATTGTAATAATGAAAAATAAATACACCTACAGAGTTGGCTTAATAGACACTCGGTCCGTATCTCCTATATAACAAGCATGCATTCACAGAGACTAACTTACCCTGTATCTATCTTAACTATGATGATTAAAGAGTCAGCTTCACTAGAAATATTATCATTTAACTGCTCATCGATCCTTTCTCTTGCCATGAAGCCTTTTAACAGTATCCTAAGAGAACTACAGCCAAAAAAAACCCCAAACTTGGATTTTTTTCATGTTAAAAGTAGGTTTCACTGGCTCACGTAATAATGTCACATCTGAAACGTTCCCGCACTCCACCAGACTGTTTCTAGAAACTCGGCCTATCGGGTATCCGCTGAACCCCAACAGAAGACCTCCTATAGTGCTGTAACATTATCACCAACGTGTGACAGCTTTTTGGAGCTGCCGTGTCAGGCCGGATCGCACCGATATCACCACGGGAAAAGTTTTTCCTTTCTATAAAAATGAAAGCAGCAGCATTATACGCAGCTTCGCTTTTCATGCGCATTGGGAAGTACTGCCTCCAAGTATTTTAAGCAAGAAGTCATGGAAGTTAATTCAATAATGTATTCTTATAAGGAATAAACATTTTCGTAATACGAAGGGAACGCAGATTAAAAACTTACTGTAAATTGGTGCATACTACACAAAATTGTGGCTAAAATACAGTGAAGCATTGGAAAGAGTGGATTCCGGTCTCATTTGGTATTCATCCAACTAAGTCATCACATTTTACCAGCTGTCCTTTATAAGGTATCACTAATGCTCGAGCGTGCCTCAGAGACTCAGATTGCACGGAAAATTATACAACTGCCATCACAGCTCTGCCCAATGAGGGATTCAGCGTTGTTTTGCAAAACGACAGCTAGATCCTCCACCTTTTCCTCTATCAGCAGAATAACGAAAGTGAAACTGATCTGAATAAAAATATTTTTAAAGACAATTCAAGGAGACGCATATTTGCATTTTTCATATTAAGTACTTCCAAAGATTTTGGGGAGCTTCTTTTTAAATGAGCGCTTAAATGGCAGCTTTTCATTGTAATATAATCACTTTAATGCAGGAAATCCCTTAGGCATAACTGAGAGCTGGGATCCACACTGCATCTATGGTTAGAAAAGCGGCCAAGGAAAATATAAAGAAGAAACTGAAGCCTTGTAATCCATGATAATGTTACGAATTCATTCAGCATGCAAACATTATTCTTCTCAACATTTAGCAGACTTTTAAAGCTCCACACCAACGAATACACAAGTTCAGAAAACACTGGTAGGTGCATCTTCACAACAGTGTAAAAACCACTTGAGTTATGCATAAGATGTCTCACCTTGAGAAGTTCGAGGCCTTTAAAACAGAGCTTCAAAAAGGCACTTTTAGTATAAGTGATTGATTCTACCAGTCCATAGGTGGTACATCAAATATCAACATGGCAAATGAATTGCTGAGTAAACTCTGAGCTAATTGCTACTTCTTGTTTTCTGAATATTGAGTAAGCCAGTCAATTCAGGTCTGACACAAATTGTTTTGTGTAAATACCCGTGGAGGCACATTTTACCAAATTATGCTGTGCCTGCTTCCAGGATACATTTTTTTTCCTCCGTTCCAGTAACTACTTAGGCCATAACCCACAAAATGACAAAGACTTTATAAAAATAAATTCTGAAAGAGCTTACAAGCCTGGGAAGGACCAAATTCTACAGTCAAGTCCTCCTTGCTATTTCATTCATATTCCGCCAGGACTCTTGCTCAGCAAGAGTTTATTGGGTTTACTGAAAGAAGAAGGAGTGCCCTCCGGTAATGCTTATTCTCTCATACCTCATAAAACTGTGTAAAATGTGCAACCCTCCAAACTATAAAAAAGAGCAGAAGTTCAGTTGTGCTTCACCCACAAAAGAGGCCGGTTGGAAAAGGGATTTTCAGGCACAGTGGCAAATTATGGGATTTCACAAAGATATTCCATGGGGGATCCGTGGTTTGCTGCAAATACCAAAAGATAAAACTCTATGGGAGCTTCCACTACATATCTCAACATTTTATTTGTAAATCGTGTCTACGTAATGTTAAAATTCCATTTCTATATACAAAACAACTATGTTTCCTTTCTCTAAGAATAGTCATATCTTCAAGAATATCCTCTTCACGGTATTTTAACTTTCTTCATTGTGCTTGGATACTAGAAAAGCAATGGCTAGGGCCTTCCATCTAAACCTCTGCTTATATTTGACATAAGCCTTTAAAGTTTTTCTATTCAATTCTTATGGATGCCTTCTCTCAAATGAAAATTTCCAAGTCTGACATGACCTATTTCAGAGAAATGCCCTCCTAAAACATTTTTTCCAAGGAAAACAATTAAAAGTAAGATGAAAACTTAGTGTGACTGGGAATTCCTATTATGTGACCTAATTTAAAATTAAAACCCGGCAGAGTCTTCGCGATTCCAAGGCTATGCTGATTGCCATTTGAAGCTGGAAATGTTTTTCCCTAATGCACAAGTGATGAAGCACCCGTAAGGCTTAGAGGAAAGTTACCTTATCTGAAGCATCAGAGATAGATTACTGCTGGAGTCAGCATGCCACACTAGTTGGATCCATACACTCTGTTCCGATATGAGGAATTGAGTTTCCCTGATGTCACAAATTGAACAGATAATGCAATTAACGTTTCCTTTGAAGTTCACATTGACCAGGTAACCCGTAGAATGAGTTGCCAAAACTTTACTGAAGTGACCTTGGTTCACCCAGACTGAGACTTCATCTTGGACATTCTACAAACCACTAAGGGCTACTGAAGATGCTGAATCCCTAGCAGGACATTTCTAAATCGGTGCTTATTCTGTCATGTAAATACAGAAATCCCGCACTTCTGTCTGGAATTCCCCAGATGCGTCAGGGATACGTCAGAATCGCTGCATATTCTCTGAAGAGTTGATCCTGTCGTGGGCAACAGGTCTTAGGCCGCTTTCTGAAAGAACGATGGACGTTTGGAAAACCCAGACAAGTGATAGGGTCTCCTTTTCCTACCTCAGCACTCCTACTGGGAGCAATCGCCAGGTAGGAAAAGAGGTCCTGTCTGAAGGATCACATATTTGGGCAAGACTAGAAAAAGGGAGAGATCTGTTATAAAATGTTCCATTTGCCACTAGTTACTCTAGAACACAAGATTGCACGTGAACGCTGAGGGCTATTGGAGTTTGCTGCTCATTTTAATACAGAATCAGCTTAATAATCCTTTGCTGAAAAGGTACCGTTCACAGCTTTGAAGTTTAGAATGTTTACACAATACCAAGACTGTATACGATCAAGTGTCAGACCATGAAGAATTTACTTGAAGACGCGGTATTGATAGCTGCTCCTCCGGGACTCTTCAACTAGTGCAATTTATAATATCACACTATGTGATGGGATAATTGACATGTTTACGATTACACCAATAACTCAAGTCTTTCCAGCATTTAAACAGAGGAGTTAACTAGATGATTAATTTAAAAAAAAGGAGAGAATGGAATAAAGCCAACATTTCTATCTTCTTGAAAAAGAAAATAACTTAAAAGGAACATCTTGGCTACTTTACAAGACAAGATAAATATTATAGACTCGAAGACTGTATAATTTCCAAAAGTGTTAATATTCCTTGGAGATGAAAATACAGTGATGAAAGTAGAACTCTTAAGAATTAAATAGAATTTTACTTGCACTAAAAGAGAAAGAATTGGTGAACAGGAAAATTGCACGAGGAGAGAGAAACATCCCACCAGTGCCAATGGTTTATGGGGAGATATTTGGGATGAGTGCTGAAAACTAGACTAATGACTGATGATCAGGTAGGAAGTTCCAAAAACACTTAGAAGAATAGATAGCGAAAGTTATGATTGGTATTATTAAACACGAGAAAGTAAGGAGTTGAATTACACATTAAAAAGTAGTCCAGCCATAACAAAAAAGTAACAAAACCCATAGATACGGACATATATTGATAATTTAAGCAAAACTATCTATGGTAATACAGTAAGTCAAGATTAGTAACCACAAAATATATGTATTACATATCGATCTACAAAGTAATAGAATGTGTATCTCAAAAGGTCATTTCATATTCTCAAGGTGTCTAAATACCTCGAATTTCTTCTGAAGCAACTAGCATGCACCTTCTTATCCTCAAGAGCGGGAACGTTAAAGCTTTTTTATAATGCCATAAAACAAACGCTGGGATTTTTGTCTGCCTTTTAAGGAAGAATTAATGCATTTAGCTGTCTGAATAAACAGCACCTCTTTTATTCTCATGCTAGCTTTAGCTATAGCTAGACTGTTTTTACCTTCTTCCTCTGAAGACTCTTCTTTTGTTTTATTATTGCTGGGAATAAAGGCGGCACCATGAGAATTGTGCTCAGGTTTGAAACAAAACCTCCTTCTTTCGCTATCCGGAGAGCACTTATGCAAAGGCCCCCGATTCAAGTGAAGGGAAATACGCTTACCTTCTGTTGGTGATGTCTTCAGATGTCTGCAGAGCCCCTCTGTTTCCCCATATGTCTCTTTAATTTTTACTACTGCTTCTGTTCCTCGAAGTTCCATGAGGGAGCGCAGTTCTTGCAGTGTGCACCCAAACTCTCCTGCATGGTTGGCCTCATTTCTTTGGTTCTTGGAATAAAAATCGCTATTTGTCATGTCACCCATTGTTGCTGATTATATTGCTCCGCTCGTTATAGTCGATACAATCTTAAAACTGTTTAAAAATTGAAGGAAAGGAATCCTGAATTCCAACCTAAGAAATTAAAAAGAATCCAGCGCGTGTCCAGCGAGCGACGTGGAGAATGCCTCTGGCGTGCAAGGTGTCCCTGACTGACTAGTGGTCCGCAGAACGGCTGCTTTCACGGCTGCAGACCAGCTCCACTCCATTCACCATTTCCCATTATGCTGCACCCAAGCTGTAGAATCTACATGGTCATTTCTTCCTCTGGACCTTTGGGAACAAACAGAAAGGACTCATTACCGGAGTGAGCAACAACGCTTTACAAAGGCGATGTCAAATTTATTCTCTCATTGCAGTTTGACTTGTCGTTCAAGCAAAGCTACGTGGAAACGCTGTACAGATGTCCTGTAGAATGCCGCAGGTAGCCCCAGCCAGCATCCACAAGGAGAAGGCTACCTCTGTCTTAGATAAAGCTCTCTACAGCTAAAGCTCCAATAGCAGCGTTGCTTACTTTAATCAAGTCCCAAGAGCACCCGCTAAACGAGATGGCTCATGAATATTAATAAGTAAGCGATTAGTCCAGCACGCTAGATGCACCCCCAGCGTGTGCTCCGGTTCATACAGCCACATCAATCTTTCATCTGACGAGAACAAAGACTCTCTCATAGAGGCTACAAGCTAACAAAAATGAGTTAAACACTACTAGTTTTCATAACGGCTTAAAGCAAAATTGGTTTTCGGTGCGAGGACAGTAAAACCGGTGGAAAACCGAGAGCCCCCGGTACAAATTCAGACTCCGCCTTGCAGCCTTGCCTGCTGTGAAAGCGAGCGTGTCCCACAGAAGAGATAACACGCTGGCGTGCCGCAGTTTGCCCAGCCGGAGCTGTGGCTGGCCCAAGGCAGGGGTTGGGCGGATTTCCTTCAGCACCAACAGCCCGCACAGCTTCACCTTCCCAGCCAGAAACGTGCGAGCACGGAGCCAACGCACACACACACACACGCATGCATGCAGCGTGGTGTTGAGCTTTTTCTTTTTTTTTTTTTTTAACCATGTGCAGTGTTGAACAAGTCACATTTGGACCATCTGGGAGAGAGTTGATTACTTGCTAAAACCAGCCTTTAAAACCTGCTTCCCCTTCCCATATTCTAATGAAGTTGGTTTAAATACTGCTGAAACCAGCTATTATATTTGGCACAGAGAGTTTTAACAGAGATTAAAGGTTTCTTTTTTGCCTCAAGCGGGTTAGTGCATGTGCACTGTCTAATCTATAAGTCTCAGAATAGTTTTCTCATAATAAAAAAGATCTTTAGAAGAGCATCAGCCTAATGACTGACAAACCCGGCGCAGTCAAAGCGCGTATATTGAACTGTGTAGGTACAGCAACACACAATGGAAATGAGTACACACATAAAGGACGTGAGGATCCCAAAGTGTTTCAAGTCCCAGGTTTATATTTGTGTCACAATTTTAACCTCCTGCCCACATACAGTTAACATAACACGCAGGCTTGGTATTTCCACTGACCCAACCGCCCTGGCACGGCTCTGCACGCGAGAAAGATCAGGCCCACTCTATGTATTAATTCCTCTTTGCCCACGGTGACAGTACGTGCTTTGGAGCTGTCTAATATACCTTGCCCAATTAGACCAACTGAACCCCTACCAGCCCTCTCATTTACGGAGAAAAACTCAACGTTCCTTTGATTTCTTTGGGGGGGGGGGGGGGGGGGAAGGAAGTACCAAAGTTTCACTACAATATTCCAGAATGCAATTAAAGCAGCGGTCAAGTGCTACATGCATCTTCTACTCATCCTATTTATTGACATATATTCTAACACGAAGAACTTCTGCCAACCTTGATGTCACATACTGCTTTTCAAGTTCAGGAGAAGAGAATTTCAGCACAAAACGCGGCTTACAGTGAGCGAAAAAGAGAAACAGGAAGTAGCAATTAAAAAGGGCCTTTATTTGCCAAGCAATAGCCAAGGAGGGGATGCTCTGCTCTGTCAACAGCGCTCAACTTTCCACGCTTCATGCTGGACAGTGTTCACAGTATCAATTCACTTCTAGGTAATTCCCTACGTATAGCATGCAGACAAGACCTTACTCACTATTGCTTTATCTGGTTTTAAACAGGATGGATCACTATTCGGAACAGAAACAACATCAGCCTTAGGCATTATTTTGGAAAAATTGCAGGGTAGAAATGTCACTGATGTCCAGCAAAACAGACTTCATCCCAAGAGGCACTGAATCACCACAACCTCCACTGATGATGTGCCCCCCCTTTCCTAAAATCAGCATTTCGGGCTCTTCCTGGTTTCATCTCCGGTAAGCTGTTGCTGACAGCCGCATCAAAAAGCAGACTCCGATTTGATCATGAAAAAGAATACCGAGAAAATCGTTGTGAAAAATGAGGCGTCATTAATAATAATGACAGACTGCTATTTACTTCCAGTGGGCAAAAAAGAATCCATTCCTAAGATAAGTATACTTCAAGATCTTGAATATTAGGTGTCTAAAACGAAAACCAATCAAACAAAAAAAGTATGCCATTCACCTAAGGGATAATTTATAGGGCTTTGCCAGTCCTGTGGGCTTTTTAAACATTTCTCTAATAAAATAAACTTTTTCTTAAAGTGCTCCATGCCACCACAGTGAAAAGACAATTATTAGTATTTCCTGAGAAGAACCATCTACCAATTTAATTAGCGATGCAAAGGGTAATAAACTCGGTATCAAAGATGTCTTCTGCGTGATTTTTCCACCACTCTCAGTCAGAGCATCTCTTTTGACTCACTGTGCCATCACTGTACATTAATATATTTGCTTCTATTCTTAGAAGTTCATTGTCATTTCTCAGCCACGGCAAGACAGTGTTGTTGCTTTTTAGCACGTTTGAGTCATTTGCCTGCTTAATTTTTTATTTCACCCTTAATTAAATATTAATCAATAAACCACAAATATGAAGTCTATGCTTCCTTCAGTGCTTTAAAAACAAATCACCTGCAGTTCGTGCTCTCCACGATTCACCTGTTACGACACCAGGGAAACGCCATCTCACGGTTTTGAAAGGCAGATGGTAAAATATAGAAAGCACGAAGCATGACTAACATTATTCACTGATAATGCATCCCTCTAATCCCATGGAACAAGAGACGCAGGCTTCATTCGAGCCTTGAATCTCTTTTATGAAGAGTCCAGGAACCTTGCCAGGGCGCAGACCAGGTCAGCATGACTGACGTGTGACCACCTCACTCCTAAAGAGTGGTTAATATTCCTCTAACAAAAGCTGAGGAATAGAAAACTTGAGACTGGCGGATGACAATATTCCCCCATCAGTGGGGCTACGGGCTTTGCATCCCCAACACTAATCAAGTCCACATATTGAAAATATCAGTGTCTGGAGACATTCCAAACCCATCTGGACGCTGTCCTGTGCAACCTGCTGTAGGTGACCCTGCTCTGGCAGGGGGTTGGACTGGATGATCTCCAGAGGTCCCTTCCAACCCTGACCATTCTGTCACTAATCCCACTGCGATGGTCTAAGCTGTCTGAGGAGTAACATCTCCAACAGCCAAAGGGAACAAGGCTGAGCAAACCACAAGTTTCAGGAGCAGAAGGTGCATTGCCGTGGGGGTGGGAAACAGCCAGGGAGCTCAAGGACTTCTCCCTTTCTTGTCAGAGGAGCCCTGAGTCCCCTCAGGGCCTCCAGGCAAAAATTTCTCAACCTCTTTATTTCAAGTCGCACACAGCCTCTTTCAATCCAAAGACCATAATCTACCGTGTGCTTCAATGGTTTTCATTTATAACCAAATGCCTCCCAGGCCAGCAAGAACCACCATCCTTAAATCCCAAGAGCACAGTTTTTGACACCGTTCTAGCACAAGACCTTTTCCTCCTCTGTTATGCAGATTTGGTCTCACCATTCCCTACGACAATTTATAGGGAAACCAGTCCTCCACAGACGTGTTCAGCAGAAGAGAAATAAGTCTCCTGTAACTGAAAAACTAATTTCACACACAATGTTACATTGTTTTTGCAGACAAAAGCAGTAGCTTTTAATGAAGGTTATTTCTTTTTATTTATTCTTTCCAATGCTTCCAAAACAAGCTTTAGAAACAAGAAATTGGGCTAAAAATTTTCCTACAGTGCAGTTTGAAAAACAACAGTATGCTGTGGACAAAAAGACAAAGTAGCTGCCCACCTAGATTCAGTTCAGGTAGCAAAAGACTCCGCGTACTAGAAAACCTAAGTAAAATACTATCCTTAGTTTTCTCATTAAAAAGTCAGAATATCAGTCTTCACTTTGGTCTGGGATTTTGTTTGTCAAAGATGTCACGGATTTTTGTTGTACAAACACACCGCAAACTCGAATTATTTGTTGGCTGTTTTTTTTTTTCTTCAAGAGTGGCTGTGTGTTGAGGAACAGGCTTCCATTCCTGTAGAGCCCAAGTCAAATATTTTTCATCTTCTAGCTGCTTAAAGGAAAGGCATGCCAATTAAAACAGAAGCAATTTGGATGAGCTAACTGCAGGCCTGCTGGGAAAACTATTCTTTGATTTCCCTAACCAGGAAAAGTCTCATCTCGGAAGCTTGTAAATATTTTCACAGTGTGTTACAATGATATCTAAGTAGATATGATCACTGTGTATTCTGACATCTGATTTCGTTTGGGCTTTTATTGGCAGAAAAATTAGTAGGTGAGGTACCAAACCAGATTTCACCAGATCAGAATTACAGGACTTGCAGTTCCTTAAGTCTGGACAAATAACGCATTCATGACGACTCCAAAAATTCAGGATATATTCATAATTTGACTGTTTTCTCTAAATTGTCATCTAAGATTGCGCTAACTCTGATCTCTAACTCTGATGATGGAGGAATTACCTGCACTACAGGAGGAAGGATGAAGAGGTAATCACTCCTTAATGGGCTGGCGGAGGAACAGGCAGGGCAGAGAGATCAGCAAAGCCCAGGTACTGCTCACTCATCATCCCGCGGGGCAGAAGGCATACAGATTTGCTTCCCCCTCCACTAAACTACGGGAATTAGCAGTTCTCGCCCTCCTCTACATAGCATTACTGTCCTGCTTGGATTATTGTTGAGCTGTAGATATAACACTAGCTGGTCCCTTGGGACCTATAGAGAGCCCCCAATGCAAGGAAGGGGGGGGGGGGGGGGAAGCACTGGAAGTCTCACATTTTAGTGAGCAGTAGGCATTTAACCAGATAAATCTATATTCATTGCATTAGAGATACCATTCCTTGATGAAACAGGAATGGAAGCAGATTCAAGGGAATTTTCCCTTGACTCTGAGCGAAATCATCCAGAGGGTTTTTTTGAGACTACAGTTCCTCAAACTCTGACGCGAGGTGTGGGTACCAACAGGTTGGAAACATACTGCACAGGATCAAAAACTCATGGCAGCCCTTTGCAAGGTGAAAACAGTTGAGAGAGAAAACCATAACCTGCCCTGTAGAAGTCTCCAGATGAGCGAAATAAATCAAGTGTGGCCCAGTTATACCACCTTTTAAAATTCCTTGTTCTTTTCACATCAAAGACAAAATGTCCATCCATTTGCAAATATAATCTTCACAGACCAGAATGGGAAATGGATTGTCTACCCAAGCAGCCAACAAAGCTAATCGAACTCACCCAAAGATGCTCAAACTCACACCCTCTTAAAACAAATACTGACTTTGAAGTTTAATTATCAGGAATGCACAAGATGCAGAAAGAACTAAGGAAAACCACCATTTGAATAAAAGCAGGTTGGCACCTTCACAAGCGTGAAAATTTTGTTTAATACCAAGAAGTCAAGAGCAGATAAAGAAAGAGAAACTGAACTCTGTAGCTAAGTATCGTCTGTAAACATTCCTAACTTCATCACTACATTTCTTAATGAATTTCAAGTTGCGTTAACTGGTACATAATTCATTCATGATGAGCACACAGGAATGAGACATTTGTACACTCCATCTACAAAACCTTAGAATTTCTTCTATGATGCTTCATTCAGTTGTTCTAAGCCAGGAGTCTATCTCCCCCAATAATATGAAGACATAAAGACGATAGAGTTAAGGTATTATTTTAAAAAGATTAAAAAATAAAAAAGATTAAAAAAAACACACAGGCAATTATCTATTATAATCTCTAAAGTAACAGTTGTTTCAATCCCTTCAGTATGAATCCACGCCTCCAGTCAGCTTGGAATTCTTGTACAAGTTTTGCTATCAGGTAAAATAAAAAGGATTCCGTGGCCCCCATAAGATACTGTTGATTATTTGCAGGCAAAATGCAAAAAAAAAGTCACAAAATAAATCTTTAATAAAGGGGCAAACAAAATTTCATTAATTCCAGTTATACAATAAGGTAACTTATTTAGGACTTCTACCAAACAGAATCAAACTCTGTCACAAATTTGCTGAAATTTTTTTTTCCATGCTGTACCGCTATACTGAGGGAAACTTAAAATAACAATTGGAAATAAAACTACCTCCAGTGCGCTGTTACAGCGTGCAGTTATTCAGACTACAATTTGATACAAAGTCTGTTTTCCACCATCACTCTTGTAAATGGTTACAGCAAAGCCAAATGAACTACTGACAGGAACAAAAATACTATTAAAGGAATCAATTCAGTCCCATTAAAGTCAATGAAATGACTCTGTCAGTGACTTCTGGGGGACTGGATCAGGTCCTGCAGATGAAACCCTTCCTCCTCCGTCGCCAGGACTGCACTCGTTATGAATACTGCCAGTAGACAGACTGCAGTAAGAAACCAAATCACGTTTATTATCGCTCATCACCGAGCGCTCGTCTGAGTTAGGGAACATTGCTGCCTTTGCTGTGCGGCCCCACCAGCACCTGCTGAGCCTGACCAAAATAAAAACCCCAAACACACCAAAACCCATCTGCGCCCGGGGTGCAGCCCCGCACCGCGTTACAGACACTGACCGAAAAGTCATCTCCCGTGCAAAGAGATTTTTCTAGTAAGGTCTGTACGAGCCACAAGCTTTAAGGACCCTCTTGTCATTTCTTGCTAGCACTAACAGGAATTTGTTTTGCTTTCAGTGCCAAAATGAAAGGTTATTTTTCATTAGCTATTTATTCTCCCAAGGCTCTAATTCCACATTGCAAAGCAGTTATTGGATTTCTTTTATTCACTACCTTCCTACACAACACATATTCCTACTCTTCGGGGCTGTACTTTTGGCACTGAACAAAGACCCATTCTACCCCTAGATAAGCTTTAGAAAATTCATGTTTTCATGCATAGCTGCATTGATTTCATACAGAGACTAACACAGCACAGTTGTTCCAAGGCCAACTCCCAAACTATGTTATCAATTCAATGGAAAACACGGGTGGAAAAGAGCTAAGGATACTCAGACTTCAGATATCCAGATATCATTAAATAAAGTAGATGTGGAGAAGAAAAAAAAAAAAAAAAAATTTAAGTCAAATGCACTAAACTCTGATGAGCTAAGGAATGTATCCCAGCACAGACCCAGGATCCAGCACAGATTATTGCATCACTTATGGAGTTGGGGGTGTGGCTTTCTTTAGCAGAAAACACACAAAAGATGCATTATCCAGTGAAGTAGTAGAGAGAACTACTGATCCAGTAGGAGCTCATCAGCATCATCTCCAGGAGAAAGTTTTCAAAATTTCTTCAAAATTGGGTTGAGGTGCCGCCTTTCCCCCCCAAAGGCTTTTTTTTCTTTTTCTTTTCCTCCAGAAATTAACATTATGCTATAGTCCATCACAGTATCAACCCAGGGGACAAGGACGAAAAACCCTCTACAAAAAAAAAAAAAAAACACCACCGCCAAACTCACCGGACTCCAATTCAGATATTTTCTTTCTTCGTTAAAAGCAAATTACTGAAACATAAACACTAAAAAGACAGGGCATTCTACATTTGCCCTACATTTATGCATTTTAAATATCATCAGATTTCTTAGATCTAGAATTTGAGTTACCGTGTGAGCTTTATCATTGAGACGCTATCAGCTTGAAGCATGCAATTTCAAGGGATTTGGAGAAGTCTGTGCTTTTCCAGTCTATGTGCCTGGTATCTGATTATATCTCATTTTAATCAGCAAATTCTCCAGAACATCTTAGATGAAAGAGGTTATCTAGCTCCTCACACAAATAGGATCTTCAGCTTGCTAAGACCGATGAAATACAGCTGACAGTATTTCTACTACCTACTACCACACTACCAGAAATTTTTGGACTTCTGTTCAGTCTCTGTTCAGAAGGGATACTGAATTTGGCTCCTGATTTTAGGGTTTTTTAGTCCATTACTAATCATTTCGTTATAAAAATATTAACCTTCATATCTTAAAAATATTAATCTTCATATCTTAAGACTAACTCAAAGTTTTAATCCTCTGGAAGAATCTGCCATTTCTCATAATAAGTACATGTATACATCAACCTCATTTCACCTTCCTTTCTCAGATTTTGGAACAACATTTTACAGAAACTTTTCATATTAAAAATTGAGAGTAATGAAGAAAATCTTCTCCAAGTATGAACAGTCTATCAGCCTTTTAATCTATGAACTATAATTTCTACCCACAACCCTTCTTTGGGCCTGTACAGCTCTGGAGCCCTCAACACAGGAAAGACGTGGACCTGTTGGAGAGGATCCAAGGATGTCACAAAGATGCTTCGAGGGCTGAAGCCCCTCTTCTGTGAGGAGAGGCTGAGAGAGTTGGGGCTGTTCAGCCTGGAGAAGAGAAGGCTCTGGGGAGATCTTATTGCGGCCTTCCAGTACCTAAAGGGGGCCTCCAGGAGAGCTGGGGAAGGACTTTTTACAAGAGCATGTAGTGATAGGACAAGGGGGAATGGCTTTAAACTGGAAGAAGGGAGATTTAGATTAAATATTAGGAAGAAATTTTTCACTGTGGGGGTGGTGAGGCAGTGGAACAGGTTGCCCAGAGAAGCTGTGGCTCCCCCATCCCTGGAGGCGTTCAAGGCCAGGCTGGACAGGGCTTGGAGCAACTCTGGTGGGAGGTGTCCCTGCCCAGGACAGGGGGGTGGAACTCGATGATCTTCCAGGTCCCTTCCAACCCAAACCATTCTGTGACTATGATTTCAGAAAGCCAGGCTCTGAGAGCACATGGCGTTACTCTGCCCTCAACCCACTAATCCTTACAAGAGCTCTAAAATGGCAGCAGAAATATTTCCTGTGCCGGTTAGAATTTGGTCATAACAGCAATCTCAAATACTTCAAGGAGGCCAGAGTGTTTGGGGTTTTTTTGTTTTTAAATAAGCTGGAGATAAATGGAGGCCTTTTCCCACTTTAGATGGAAACAAGACGAGCACATCTACACTTCCGAGGAAGCACAGTGGAGGAGCGCTCATTAATGTGAAATACAATTTTGATGGATTACCTTTACTAAAAATTTGACAGGTATCGTGTTTTTCATAGGATAACAGAGAGAATAAAAACTGAGGAAATCCATAACTGCTCAGCTACAGCAACGGGCATTTTGTTTGTCCTCTGCTGAACTCTGGAGGTTAAAGGGCCCAAACCAAATCTTGCTTGGTCAGGTGGCATTTCTTTACATCAGTTCACACTGCAACAATGACACCAGAATGACAACCGAACCTATGTCAGCAAACACGGTACACAGGTCAATGGGGTTTGTACCTGATGGACAGTTAGTGCTTCTTAAAAGGAAAAGAAGATAGAAATTACATCCAGCATGTGAAAGTGCCGGCAGCCATTTTACTAAACCCACCTGTTTAAACAGCAATATTCCTGGTATGAATGATTACTTAGGAAGTAACACGGTTTCTTCTAGAACCTACTGGAAATACTTTGCAACACATACAATTGATGGACAAGATCCAATTCAAACATTTTTCATAGATTTCAAAAAGGAAAGTTATTTTCTAACTCCAAACTACTATAGTATGAGCAGCGTCGACACTCACATCCCTAAGAAAGTTCAAAACTCGACATAGCGACCCAAGGGAAACTGGTCGGGAAAAGAAAAAGGAAAAAAAAAAAAAACCAACCAAAAACGGACTTGCTATGCTGTTTTTTCTGTTCTTCTGTCAGCATCTATCATATAAATCAATCAAACATTAGCAGTAAAAAGGATTAGTTGACTACTGTTGATCATGCCACTCTAACTCTAGTTAAAGAAAACCAGAGCATATTTACAGGCCTTTAGCCAAAAGACAGGAGAGCCACAGCATGGCCATACAAAAATGGAATCAGATTGCTGTATTTAGCCAAAAATGCTCTATTTCAGCCTTGTACTTATAAGAAGGTCTTTTACCTAAGAGTGGCTTCAAAACTGATAGCAGAGAAATCCATTTTTGCAGGGGGAGGTTCTCCATTCTTATGTTTTTAAGGGTTACCCAAGAAAAAAAAAAATAAATCCTTAGCTAGCAGCAGGGCCAGCCAGTGCGGAGTACGAGAAAACACGGTGGCAGCTGAAGTCAGACATCGTTATTGTCAGTCAGCAGTTGGCGTGTGACTGTTCAGCAGATGAAATGCTGGAGCATGATACAGCTCTCCATGAGAAACAGCTGGCCCAGGGAAAGGAGAAAAAAAAAAAAAAACCAACAACAAAACCCAACGGAAAACCAAAAAAAACCCAACCAAAACCAAACCAACCAAAAACCACAAACCCAAAACCACCCCAAATAACTTTACATTGCAGTCTGCACTTGCAGCCCTATCTTCTGCCCTTGGTTTCGCTGTCAGAGGCAGTTATTATACGAGTAAGTAAAGCTATAAAGCCATGGAAGTAATACTGCAGCTTTTAGTGCAGCACCATTGGTTCTTAACGAGATTCAGCAAATCCAGCTGCCATGCAAAAGAACTATTAAGCAGAATAAGGAAACTGGAAAAAACACAAAATATGAAAGAAAATCATCTGGTTGTTAAAAAAATATAATATATTGTTATCTAATCAGTGAATAGAAATATATACAAGTAGAATTGAAACACGCACATTTTTTATATGCACTATTGCCACAATGGCTGTAAAGGAAAACCGCATGTTATTATCTATTTTTCTGAACAAATATATTTTTTCTTTTTGTTAACAGTAAAAAGAACTTCTGTAACTTAAAAAAAAAAAAAAAAGCCAAGAGATAAATTTTACATATCGGGCTATTTTGTTTCCGAGATGGGATGCAGTTCTCTAAAATGAGAGCAAAGAGAGCAAACGGTAATTAACAGCTGCATTTGACGCCGGAAGGACCATCAAAGATAGATTTTGTTGTTATTGCCTGCGTCTTTCAAGGCAAGAGACCATTTCCCCTTTGCCTGGATAGAACCACAAAACGGTTATACACAGTACACGGACATGAGCCATCCCGAGTGTTTTGTCAGGCAGGGGTTTTCAGCAAATTGCTGTTCTTAGACAACGCATCTCATTGAGCGGGACACACGAATCCAGCAGGTGCCAGTCACAGACAGACCAAGCGGTCGTCTACAACTATGGAGCACTCCAACATGACACCACTGCTTCCCATTAGTACAACACTATCTGTAAAAACCGCACCGGCTCTAAAAGCTTTCTTTTAAGCTCAGATTGTTCTTAAATCCATCCTGCTTCCTATCTAGTTACATCAGTCACCTGCAATGAAACAATCTCTGCCTTCACGTCTGCTCCTCCCACACTTCCAAATAGCAGCATCCTGTATTTCTCACTCTCTAGCTATTCTCACTATATATTTCTCACTATATAGCTTCCCTCCGTACCTGCTCCGCTCTCTGTAGCGTCCCCCTTACTTTAGATGCCCATTTTGCACACCCTTCAATTGCCATTCACCTTCCAATAGTCAAGCACCCCACGCTGCAGCAGTACTCCTCTGCAGAGGAGAACGTGACTGTTCCACACCGGCCATGACCTGTTCTTGATTTCTAATGAGAGTTTTTCACCTCCCTTTGACTCACCTGAGCATTTCCCACAGATACGCAGTCCCTCTCTATTTTTGACACTCCGTGGTAAGCAAATACAAAACAATTCCTATCACGCTGCTGACGATACCACTGCGTTCTTTCTTCTGTTTTGGTCATGCCTCTAAATTTCAAAAGGAATTGTCAAAATAAATCATATAACTGCCTGACCCACCGCTTGAGATCAGGTAATTAAACGTATAAAACCCGAGCCTATCCTGCCGTGTGCCCGTACATTACATAGCATGCCTGAACACACTCACATATGCCTCAGAACTCAAAGGCAGCCTGAGAAAGTATAACAAATTTTAAATCAAACTTTAAGAAGTTATAAATTACTGAAAAATGAAGCTATGGGTATTTTAACACCACCAGTACACTTATTAGAATTAAGTTCCTATGAAACTTTGCATCTCTTTACATCTCCTTTATGCCATATGCATAATTATGCAAGCACTAGAGTTAAAGAAAAACAATCCTTTAGCTTTGCTACATCTTATGGGAAACAAGTTATATGATAGAACACAAAAGCTATTGTACTCAAAAAAACCCCGCATAAGTAATTTTTAGTCACACCAAAATGCTCAGCTTTACAAAATTTCTCTTTGGAAAGGTGAAATTACCTGTCTTTGCTACTAAACACAGATCCAAACCTTGACAGCTCTGAATTCCAGCTTCAAAGGCAAACGTTCTCGGCCGTCGGCACGCGCAGAATTTGCAGGCAATATAAAGTTAAAACAACATATTGCAATTGAAACTACGGTTCGGTCAGAGTCTCCTTCCAGGTTTCCAAGAGTACAGACAATGGAGCCGGAAGAGAGCGAACGATCATCTAGTCCATCCCCCAGCTGCAAGCAAGGCCAAGAGCCCCTGCATCTCTCCTTAGCTGCCTTATTTCTGTCACCTGCCACGAAAACCACATGTGATTCTTCTTCTCCCTAATCAGGGCAGAAGAAAAGGAAGCACTCATACAAGATAGAATCTAACATCTACCGTGAAATCTTTCATCTATAAGAAAATCAAATATAAACATATGTTCTCCACAGTGATTTTTAACTACGAACATCTTAACTGCAAGGAAATAGAAGCAGAGCCACTGGACAGATAAGTCAGCACCACGTAAACCCATGTGAAAGGATGAGAGGAAGAGAAAAAAAATCCCCGCAGGACTCAGTTGTACAATAGAAACTGTCAGCCAAGGTCACTCTTAAGAAAGAGAGCAGCCAAAAAAGAGGTTTTAAATCTCAGTGGGCATTAGCTGAAAGACACACAGTGATGTTCTGCAGTGATTTTAAATAGGACGTTCACAAAGGATTAAAAGTATACGTGTATCAGTCAACTCTATCAAAACACACATTTTTGGCCAGATGCTCCCTGCACAGATTATTCTCATATTCAAAGAATCAAGAAGATGTTTTGGAAAAGAAATTAAAAACTACAGTTTTACAGAAATCACTGATACGCGCTGTGTAAATATCTCAGCCACAAAAATGGCATTGCTCCTTTCTCAGATCGAAAAATCAGAAACATTTAACACCATCGGAAGAAAAATAAAGGAGTGAAGTAAACCCCACTGCAGGAGAGCCGACAGACTGAGGAGTTGGTTGCAGAGGGCAATCAGCCCCATTTGATTGCAGCTCCTAATTGGCAAAAAACCGACAACACCTGTCCCGTGGGAAGGCACTTTCTGGACACATATCAGGACTCATTAATCCTAAAAATTTATCAGGAAGAATAAAAAGAGTTTGAGGAGAGAAATTTCAAAAGCAAACTGTTCTTTACATTCAGCTTTAAGGAAAGCATTAATTTTAGCAAGTGGTTCGAAAAGGGAGGCAAAAAAAAAAATAACCACTCTTCCCTCAAAAACGTATATGGTACAGACACTACTCTTTTTCTGCTTCACAGCAGCAACATTTGGAAGACTACTTAACCTTTCTATTTTTATCTGGGTGCATTCAAATTACCAATAATGTACAACATGCTGTAACAAAACCACTGATGTAGGGTATAATTTTCCCTCAAGCACATTATCCTAGCTGGTGGCTCAGAAAAATAAGCTGATAAAACAGCAGCAGACATCAATTGATGGATAAAAAGTGATCACAGCTATGTAGAATGTTGCTGCCCAACCTTAAAAATCATACAATTAGCCAAAAAATATAAGCAGCAGGACAGCACATACTAACAACCGTACGTTATTTATGGGGTCATCAGAAAAATCCTCCTACAAACGCGTTTTTAAATAGACCATCAGATTATCGCCTCATAATTTAGCTATTAACACACAGATTTATTTTAAAGCCATCATCATGCCTGGTACTTTTATTAAATATCTTCTTCCTTGTCAAGTTCAATCGGGATCTCATCCTAACCATGATGAGCTTTTAATTTTCTGTTCTATTAATAGCAACTTAAAAATAAAATGTTCTCTTTCGAAACTACAAAGCTGGAGCTTCTTTAGGAGCTGCAAGGGGGAAGAGAGATTAATCTTCCCACTCCGCATCTCTTAAACTGTATTCGCTAGCTGCATATACGGAAAAGAAAAATCAAGAGAACAAGGGAGAAGTAGGAATTTTCTTTACGAATATCTTAACTACAACTCTCTATATGGATTTATCACGTGGCTACAGAGCAGTAACAAGAAGTTATCAGAAGACAGGAAATAAATGCTTTAAGATTTTCCATGCGGGTTCTGAATCGTTCTCAGCAACTCTCTTGCCAGTCATCAATAGATAATACATTAATTAATGACATAATTAGCCGCAGGATACATAGACTCCTATCCAGCAAAGCCCTTCAGCAGACACTCAAATTTCAGCACAACTGGGGTCCTCATTAGTTCTCTGGCAAATGAGGGACGATGGAAAGCTCGAGATGAGCATCGTGGCACTCTGTGGCCATCTGACACACGGAGGGGACTGTTCCGGCTGCTTTTCTTCTAATGCCTCCTTCAAGTAATAGCAGAAGGAGCAGGGACTGACAAAGTCGTTCCCGAGCACTCTCTTGGCTCTAGCATGAACGCCGTTAATACATAATACACGTGCCGCAGCACTCGCTTTTAGCATCACACTGCAGTGCTGCTTTCACTTGCAAGAAATTAAACCAGTAGTGTCCAGTCCGAGGCCACCACGGAAATCGGAGAGCCCTCGCAGCTGCAGAAAAGCAAAAAGTCAGTGACTTCAGCCCGACGTCCACTCAGACCAGCGCAAGAGAGGCACGGGAGCCCTGCAGACACGCGGCGCCGGAAGGACCCGCGCCCCTCTGCCCTGCCTGCCTGCCCAGTTTGCCAGCCGGGAGGCGACCAAGGCTTCGAGATGTATTTTCTGTAACCATCTAACTGCTCGTGACCTTTCTTTTAGGATATGGGCCTTGCCACAGCTATTCAAGCCTATCTTTATCTAAAGATTGGAACACTGAAATGTGTTTTAATGAGGGATAAACTGAGACCATCTGGATGTCTCAGCTGCTACAGAGCATGATTGTTTGCTGATTTTAACCGTGCCTCTCGCAGAGAGCATAGACCTGTGTTGCACAAAGCGCACTAGGCTCAGCTTGATTTCTCCTCCTAATCAAATGTGTTGATCTAAAATCTATTTCCAGCAAATTACTTGTCTGTTTTGGGAACAACTCCCTCCTCGTCTCTTAACCAGGGCGGTGGGGATAAGCAGAGACAATTGAGTTGAAAAGGTATTTTTGTAAGAGGCTGACGGGCGGCATTCGCAGTGAAATCTTCCATTTTGGACTATGACGACCATTTATTCACAAACGACGCAACAGATGCCAACTTTCTGGATGCTGTATTAAGACCATCAATTTTCTTTTCTTTTTTTTTTTTTTTTTTTTTTTTTTTTACACACACTTGGTGTAAAAAATTCAGTAATTAATTTGTCACTTTTGTCATGTGTTGGCATGAGGTCAGTTTGTGTTTCTTTATGTACGTTTTGTGATTGCAAATGTATACTGAGTAAAGGATAACTACATTGTTATTAAACGTAAATATGTAATTTGTTGACCCCGTATATATTCCACAAGATAAACAATGAGTCTATTTGGGGAGGTAAGGGAACGAAACTACTCTTTTCTTTTTTGGTAGTTTAATTCCCCACGTGTCAGTACAACATGGTCAGAAAAGTGGCAGCACAGCACAAACGGAGCAGCAAAAAAAGCCTCTTCCTGCAGCTCCACAGAGCACTGCCTTTTCCAGTATTACCTAGCTGGGAGATAAGCATCTTAGTTTTACCCTCGCTCAATCCAACTGCACCACTTGTCCGCAATTACCCGGCAATTTTAGCTTAGCATAAATCTATGCTGCTCCCAAAGGGGGGCTTTCCACCCTACCCGCTGCTCCTTTCTGCCAGCGACGCGAATAAGTGGCCAGCAGTGGGGTGAAAATATCAAACCGCACTTTTATTTGCCAGCCAAGGGCTACGCCTCACCGCGCTGACCAAAATGCTGTGATTTTAGTCTTGCAAGTTGAAGCTGTTCTACTTTGTAGGAAAAAAAAACCAAACCAAACCAAACCACTATATGTTTAATACTCAGCAAAAGAAAGCATGAAAATAATTCTATAGGCTAATAATGCGAATATTCTCTGGACAGCTGAGAAACTTCTGCTCAATTCTCAAATCACATAAAACTAATAGGGCACTGAACCCAAACTTTGTATATTCCCACAGATTTTTCCACACCAGAAGACTACAGGCGCTAACGCTTTGTGGAACACTCCAAATCCTAAAACCTTTAGCAAACTTCAAGACTACTTTTGAAGAGACCAAAATTGGGTCTGGGGGTGGGAGGAGTGGGTGGGGTGCGCGTGTGTAATGACTTCCACCGAAATAACGCAGGCAGCATGCACCATTAACAATTTTAGATTTAAACATTCTGGTTTAATTAGTTTAAGCGCTGTTAATTATGCATTCACCAGAAATGACACCTTTAACTTCAGATTCCAAGCAGATCTGAAAATTAAGAGTCAAACCAACAACTGTTCTTGTAAGTAGAACTACTCTAGGGATATTGAGCTCGTAAGAAATTTAGTATGTTTTTAGCATATTTTTTCTTCACTTTTCTTCATCTAAATAAAGTTTCTGAAAAAAAAAAATAATACGGTGCTTTGTTGATTATACCTCTCCAAAAGCAATCCAACATAGAATGTTCTGGCTTTTGACAATAAAGTGATCATTTGAAACTGAAATCCAGTTGTCTGTTCATTTCCTATCAGAGTATCAATAAATGCCTAAAAGGGAATTTTTGGAAGAAGTATCTTGAGACATTTGGAAGAAATACCCCCCAAAATGACAAGACAGATTGATTACTGGCATTTTTTAAGCTACATCTAATACCACAGTACATTGCTGTATTGATTTGTTGGGCTCTTACTCCTTTCAGGGCTAAACGCTGCCACAGAAAAATCAGTCGGTTACTACAATATTTTGATTCCCGCTTCTAAACCAAAATGGTTTTGATAAGTCTCTGAATTCTTCATGTCACAACTAAACTTTTGAAATTCACCCATCACAGACGATCATCACAGATTTACTAGAAAGCCACGGTGCTTACTCTGACACCAGGTCCACAAGTATTTGACAAGTAAAGGATTCCAAAAGGAAATGTATTACATCACTAGAGATGCGGCTACATCTACAAACGCACCAATAAAACTAAATCTCTCCCTCTACAGGTAGAAGCGGTAACAAGGAGCACCCCATGTTTTGCCACCTTCTGCGAAGATCCATGCTCGTGTTGAACATGCCTGTAACAGAGCTATAATCAGTAATACCATTAATCATATCTGTAGCACGTTGTGTACAAGGTGTACCAATTTAGCCCCATCAAGTCTTAACCACTTGGATTACCACGATTAATCTTAGGGCACTGTTTGACTCAAACCCGCCGCATTGACTTAATACCTGAAATCTGCAAGTAAACAGAACAGGTAATCCGGTTGTCTCCAAGGTTTTCATGCTAATATATTTCGAAGAGAAGCAAACTCGCACCTCCTGACAACAGCTTTGGTTTTCCCATCTGAAATAATTCACACGTCAGAGACTTAAAATCACTGTACTCCCAAGGATTTTAAGCAATCTCTGAATCTGTTATTTTAAAATGGGAAATCTTACGGGGATGGTACTCCCCGGCGCAGTCTCCAGAATAATGAAAGGAAATTGTTGCCAATTCGCCAACAACAATCTTTGCATGTTTCAATACAACCCCTAAAAATAAAAATAGAAGCTTATCTCAGAAAATTAAGCAAAAAGAACCAAAACGTAACACACATCTCTTGATTTGCATGCACCTAACCCACACGCTATCACAAAGCGCACATCCAGTCCGCTCTTGATTTCAGTGAGCAACTCAGCCAGGTTGTGGATTAACGAGATACCGACTCGTGCTACAGCCTGTTTAAACCCGGGGCTCTCTACAGAAATGAAGGCAAAGCTGTATAGGTGAGCGTTTTAAAGAAACGTAGCTTTATTCACACACGTTCGTGTGTCTACTGTTTGGCCGCCTTTGAAAGGGAACAGAAAATACTTCCTCAGACGCGTTCCTTAATAACCTGATGTTTGTCTTGCTTTTTGGAACTTCTTGCAAGAACAAAACCTAGCAAGTTTTAGTATAACCATTTAAGAAAAATACCTACGTTCCCATTGTCAAAAATGGTTTTTAGCACTTGGGAGTCTGCACCCGTGGAAATACACTGAGTAGAACGGGCCCATTTCCACTTCTGTAACAGCAGCTCCAGTGACCTTCAAGAAATCATACAAATAGTAAAAAAGTACATCTAGCAAATAAACTTATTTAACCGTTTTTCAAAGCTGCAGTTCCCCAGTGTCTTCCTATGACTGCCAAAAGCGCGTACGCCTCATTTCAACAGACAGCAAAACATTCTCGTAGCACTCCGTGTCCCCGCGCTCTTCATTTACATCACAGTCCAAAGGCAACGACACAAGAAAATCTGTGTGCACGCTCCTGTTTATCTGTGTCTCTGCTTGACCTGATCTGCCGCTTGCCAGCACACGGGAACGACAGCTCATTTGCTGAATCTGTTTACCCCACTGTCATTCAAGATGTAGTACGATGCTTAAATAGGCAACAGTCAGATTAATATAATTGAGGATGCAGTTCGGAGCAGACAGGAAGTCATGCCGGAATTGCAAAGCGCTTATTCTCTTACGATTAAAACATCCCCAGGGTTATATCAGTATAAAGCAGCCCCCAAATCAGAGATGCACAGAAGCCAGAGGACCTAAAGACGCCGGCTTTTGCTTTTCAGAATAGCTCACCCGTTTGAAAGGAAGAAACACGAATCACGCAAAGATAAGTTGCCGTTTTAATTGCAGAAGAAACACTGGTGGATTTGTCATTCCTTTTGACAGATTTTTTTCCCAGAGTCACATTAAAAGCAGAGCTGTGTTTCTATTGCATAAGACATTTCTGCACCAGAACGAAATCCCAGCACACGACACAGCAAACCTCTCAAACAGCCTATTTTCTCTACTCCGGTGATAGATGCCTTTCTGCTGTTCCAGACGGATTAGAAAGACTCTGCCCAAACACACCATATGAAAAGCAAATAAGGAGCAAATCAGTGACTGGGAGGGAGTTAAAGTCCTCAGCACCATAGAAGCGCCTAGCAAAACACAGAGTTCCTTCTACTGGCATGGCTATTCCCAGTACAGGCAAAACCAGCTATGCAGATTACAGGGGGCATCCTCCTGTAGAGATTTGAACTTTGTTATCACAGCCGGCCCAGGAGAAAGTAGAGTAATAGTGCTGATGTATCCATTTTCTGAAGTCTTTCAGTCCGCTTTCACTTAAGCTGTTTAGTATCCAAGCACTACAAATTGGAAGTTATTTTCTTCCAATTCACAAGTTGGCACGGAAGGCTGAAGAACGCTAACACAAAGAGTCAAATTTTAGTCGTCCAAAAGGGCTTATCAAACCATACCATTACAGGCAACGTTTTGCCAGTCTAATAATGTCTGAAAGCAAAATGGCCTTAGAAACGTGCTGCAGCTAGAACTGCACGACAGCTCATCCTACCCGCTGGTAACCGCCAACCTGGCGTTAAAACTTGGTACAATGATTTAAGCGACATTTGGCCTAGAAACGAGCCCTCCGACTCATCCTACAAGACACAGGAGCCACCAGCGGAATTACACACAGAAACTATTTCTGTATATTTCTGCAGAGTTGATCTTTGCCTCTCTCTAGCCTAGATTTTGATTTCCCTTAAGTGATCGGCGTTGGCCTAATTCGCTTCCCATTTACATCACTTGAAGCTTTACCATCAACTTCAAAGAAAATGGATTTAACCCAATATAGTTCATTTCGATAAATTCTACTTTAAAGGAGAAGGACCTCTGCTTCTCCGTCAGAGGAGAAGAGGATGTATTTTTACAACAGGCTCCGCAGCCAGATGACATTGCTATGCCCTACATTCACATTTTGGTTTTGAGCAACACTGCAGTTTTGAAGTCACTCCCACAGCCATCCCTTCTTGTGCGTTAGTTCAGTTTGCAGAACAGCTTTGGTGCCAGTGAACTACGTTTCTTTTGGAGGAAACAAAGCGGAAGCCCCACTGCAGGATCCCACCAAAAGCATTCAACACACACAGATCTGTAACAACCTCGGGTCTTCGGAAAACTTCCAGTCGTGTATGTAATGAGTACTTTCAGCCCAAAGGCTCAGACGACACCTAGTCCAACTGAAAGCCTCCACAGGTACCGGGACCTCAGCACTCATTGCTTCAACCTATTGATCTGCTTCTAATGCACCAAATGACTTGCTGATGTAGACACATTTCAAACTCCAGTTCCACTTCTTATCTCTACAATCTTTTTTATTTCCCATGCCATCCTAAATAATTCACTCAGCATTACTCATGTTCATGACCTTCTGTGTCATATCCCCCGATTCTTATTTAAATTACATAGATTTCCTTTTTGGATTATGGCCTCGGAGCTATGCCTGCCTCTTACAGGGAATTGACTCTAATTGTTTAAATTTCTCTCCCAGAATCAACCTTCCAAGACACTTTTAGACAAGAGATCATTTGTTTAGCAGTGCATTGACCAGCAACTTTGCATCAAGAAAACTTCCATTTGTGTTCTGTAATGCCTTAGCTTATGCATTAGGCATAAGAACTAGCGTCAAACTTATGCACCTGCAAATCCACTATCAGAATAAAATATTGAAAAGGAACACTACAAAAATAGCCCTTCAAATAAGGGTCAAAATTTCAAAATCAAATTACTTATCCAGCAGGCAGAGCACTATTTCAGGCTTTTCAGCTTTTACAGAAGGAAGGAGCGTTACGTAAGGTACATTTGCAAACACTACAATGGTAATGAAAGGAGTCGTACTGAAAGACTCGTTTAAAAAAAAAAAAAAAGAAAAAAATCTTTGTCAGAGAAAAAGTAACACCACCATAGCACATCATAGATCCTTAACAGGAAGATAAGTCAGCAATGCTGTTAATGCAGTTCAAATATTCCAGGCTTTACCCAGCTAAAATTCCCTTTGACAATTATATCCTAAAAGTCTCACAAACCGCCCGTCTGAAGGAGTATCTCGCTCAGCCAGCAAGCTGCCTCTCTAAACAAGGAGTTATTTTAATTCCCCTTTTTTTGTTGTTGTTTTTTTACACGCTGAGATCAGGACAGAAGTGCCTTGGCTGTCAGATCTCCAGCTTCAGAAGCGACCCGCGCTCAGGTGCCACTCTGACCTAGGCTGGCTGATCTCTACCCCTGCTCTGCCTCTCCATCCTATCCACTACGGCCTCTGAAGGGTGAAAGGAGACGTCTGTAAGGACACAGAATTATAGTGAGACTTCCCCTTGCAATCTTCCCTTTAACAAGGCAGGGAGTAGGAGTTACCTACTAGTTTTTATCCCCGTAACCTCCATCAGCCCACCCTGCATTTCAGAAGTGCCAAATTCACGTTAATTGAGTGTTTGATCATAGCTCATTTTCTTCTTTTTCCGCAGTTCCCCCCCCAGATATAGGCCATTATCAAGATGATTATCAGATGCATTGTTTACTGTTTTATGACACACCCCTCATCAATCCCACTACAGCATAATTCACCCAACAGAAGGTGACAATTCCAGGAAGGGCGCTTTAACAACAGAAACATTTATTAAGAAGCACTGTAATAACACTGCAGAAACAAGCGTCAATCTTCTTGCATAGCAAGAGGCACCTGGACTCAAGAAATAATGATTAAGTCAACAGTTTTTTCCTATCGCCCTAACTTTTATATAATTTCACACAGGAAATGGAAAATTCATCTAGAAATTTGGGGCAGGTCACTTCTCGCTATTGCAGGGAACTCCATAGTAATTTATAAAATGGAAGAACTTGGGGACTACACCTGTAACATTTTTTGAATTCCCTACACGGCACAAGACTGTGCTGCTTTCACTCCCCCTCTCCTGTTTCCGCACCTTCCACCCTTACCTGTATGAATTTCACTTGCTGGAATCAATTAGAGAGAACAAAAGAAAATCACAAATCTGTCATGTAAAAATGTAAACACATCAAAAAGGATGACAAGTCGGCCAACACTGAAAGCATAACCTCCCATAATAACTGTTAAGCATGAACCGCCATTTCAAATCAGCGTTCCAAGGCTGCTAGAGGACCCATTGACGCCACAGCACACCACTCATAGAGGTCCCATCAGACTAAGACTTGTACGTGACTCACTGAAACGCAGGCTCAGACTTCCATGCATCTCTACTTTGAAAATCAACTTCAAATCAAACATCTCTCTCTCTTTTTTTTTTTTTTTTTTACTTTCTTAACAAAACCATAGGGAAATTTAGGTTGGAAAGGATCTTTGAAGGTCATCTGGTCCAACTCACTGCCAACTCCGATTGTGGACTAGCTTGCTCAGGGTCATGGCAGTCGAGCTCTGAATTTCCCCAAGGGTGGAGATCCCCACCCCTGTCTGGGCCACTGTTCCCATGTTGGAACATCCTCCTGGTGAGAAAGTTCTTTATATTTAACCAGAACTTCCCTTACTGCAATTTATATCTCCTACCTCACATCCCTTTGCTGCGTGCCTCGGAGATGAGTCTGGTTCTGCCTTCTTTTATAACCCTCCGCTGGGTAACTGAAGAAAGCACTAAAACTAAACCCACCTAAGCCATCTCTTCTCCAGAGTGAACAACCCCAGCTCCCTCCTTGTATTCCATGTGCTCCCTGCCTCGGTGGCTTCCTCCAGTTGTCAGTATCTGTCCTGTACTGGGGAGACTGAGGCTCCCTGGGGAGACAGCACTCCAGATAGAGGGGGAAGTTAAAAAGAGTGGAGCTGACAGTTAGAAAAGAGTTTCATGACCAGATTTTAGCTCAAGCATCACGGACACAGCATTTAAATTCTATCTGCCACACCAAATCGCTCTCATTGTTTGTACAATGCCATCATTTATACAACACCACTGAGAGTAAACGAAGAGTTCGGATAGAGTTTGCCAAAGTCATTGGGAAAAGAACTTCATTTTCAGAACCAAGGATAAATTTTCATAATTGGCACTGGGGGGAAAAAAACAACAAAAACATTTAACATATAATGCAGCACATCTATTCGTTAAAAAACCAACCAACCATCCAAACAAACAAAAAACAACCAACCCCCAACCCCTAGAATGCATATTCAGAACCTCAAGGTCAAATGTCGCAAAAAAAGATTAACTACATTTCTTACATATAGGATTGGACACATAAGAATGATTCTTTTAAAAACTGTTTTTCTTCAGTCCACAAAATACTGGAATTAAGGGACAACTCCCACCAATGAAGGGTTTTGATACATTTACAGATCTCCACTCACAATGCTATCAAGCCCACCTTGCTAAAAAGAATTAGTTTTGAATGAAAAAAAAATATCTGTTTACTAGCTTTAGCAGGTTGCCTAATTCACCAAAATACTCAGAGCAATACTGATTTCTGCTATATATTGCAAGTTTTATAGTATACGAGAGAATGCGATACCTAAAACTGAACATGAACGTTTAGGTCAAAGACTATCAGACCATTAGTTTTAATCACCTATGCCTTTGTTTCATAAACACAATTTGAAAAATGAGGCTTTGGTAAAGGCATAGACAGACAAACAAAAGCAAATCAGAGCAGCATTCAGAGATTATTAACTCAACCAACTTTGCAAAGACCGAAATTCATCCAGAGGGCATTGCTGGGGGAGAGATCTGAATATGCACTAAGAGGGAGGTAGGAATCATGTAAAGCGGTGGAAAAACAAAGGACCAAATCAATTAGTACTTCAGTGAAGCCACAACATTAACAAAGAGAGAAGTTGTGCATGAAGTCAGTCTCTCTGATGTTTAACCAAACTAAAATCAGCACACACCTAGAAAAAGCAACAGGGAGGCAGCTAGCAGCACAGATAACAAGCGGCAGCATCTCCTAGCACTGGAAAGGATGTTAAGCTAGTTCTTAAATATCTTACAGCATCATCTCATCCTCAGCAGTTGGGCAGCAGGAGTGATGCAACTCAGTAGCATCCTGGAGACGGAGTTTGTGGAAAAGGGAAGGCGGGGACTCGGTCAGTGGCATCAGTGGAGGCACTGCTGTCCCACCACGTCTCAAAGAAGAGAGACAAGCAGAAAAACTGGAGAATGAAGGAGTCATGAAAGTGGCTAAAGAGAGCAGGAGAAGCCCTTAAACCTTTTCCAAATAAATGTGACCCAGCAGAGAAGATATGGAAAGACTAGCATCGATACGGGCTTTCACCGTGGAATTCACAGGAAAGAAATATCTACTGAGACTGCTTCGTAGCACAGCTTTGCCATGGCATCTTACGTTACAAACCAACATCCTCACTTCTGCTTCTCAGATACCTATGTATTGCCTAATCTTGCCAGGCACAGAGTAGTTTGGCTCTGTTGTCCAAATATGAACATCGTTTACAGCTTGTCTGGACAGCTTTAAAAAAAAAAAAAAAACAAACCAGAACCAGCAAACATGGAAAAGGCTTTTGTTTTGGAGAATGCAGCTGTCTGTGTATATGGTGATTCAGGAACACTGACAGCATTTTTAAATTTACAACCTGCTAACCAAATACATATGTATATTCAGATGAAATGACTGGGCAGCGAAGTTCAGAGCAGTAGTCTTTTAAAGGCAAACCCAATTAAGATCGGCTTTGGGCAGCCTAAAGTCACCCAAGCAAAGTTTCAGGAATAATGACTAAATAGCTTTCTAAGGCACTCGGAAACAAATTTTCTGTTATGATGCATAAGGATTTTGCAACACTTACATTTCCCATTAGCAGCGATGAGAACTGTAGGACTTAATCCACATGATGCATTATCATCAAAACGTTTCCTATTTAATTAATAAAGAAAATGCAAACACTCTTTTCAGTTGATTTTTACAACATTAAATAGCTTACAAATTGTTCCACAGATGCTTTTACTGGTGCACATCGGCTCCAACACTTAAGCAAAATCATTCCTTCATCTCCGCTGAAACCTTGGCCCTTAATTATCAGCAACTGTTCAGAACTGACATTTCCCTTGATACTAACAGTATACCTTCCCCTCAAAAGGCTACCGTAATTCTTTGGGAGTTTCATATCTTCACTTAAGAAACTAGGCAATTACGGCTCGCTCACGTTCTGTTTTGTGGTTCCAGCAGTTTTCTTAACCTTGAGAAAAATTTGCATCGTTATTCTAATTACAAGAAGTGGGAGTACACGAAATCTTTCCAACAAAGAAAAGAAACCGAGATGGCAGATGCGCGAAATTTTATACTGCAAAACGACAGAAGGGGAAGTCATGAAATCCTACAACTGTCACTTACCCAGGTAGGAGTCAGCTGTTGTAAATAAAAAACTACATTCTTTTAAACTCATTCAGGTGTTGATACATTGACACCAAGTATTTATACTGTTACAAAATAAAGCTACAGTAACTATCATTGTTTATTTTAAAAAAACCAGGCGTGGCTATAATACAAAGACAAACTGCAGGTACGTATTTGGGATACGCCTTAAAACCCCAAACCCAATAAAGGGAAGTTTTCCCATGCGTCCTGACACACCGTCATACATGACAGATGCATGCAGTTTCCTAGGTAGTTTACACGTTAGATTACAAGACCGAGAGTGGTGACTGTGTATTTAAACACCCCACGAAGCCCTTTACGTTTAGAAGGGAGTTGCCTACTTCGGCAACTGGGGAGCCCAAGGCGCACAAGCCCTGGGTGCCACAGAGACGCAACCCCCGGAATCCTGAGGGCAGTGAAGAAGTTTAACATTTTCACAGCGTCCCATGTAAGTCCTCAATTTTTTTAAGGACTCTGAACTAGAAAAAACAGAAAGGTTTTATTCAACTGAAATACTGCGTTACACAGGATTTTCTCAAGTATAGGAAACTTCCGTGAAATCCAATAAGGACCTTACGTGCATCAGAGAGACTGACCTCTTCTAGGTGGGCAGAACAGGGGTCTCGCAGCAATCTCTGCCACAGAAGGAACCTTTGGGTATATACGCGTGATCAGAGAGGTCTCAGCGCACCTTTAGAATAGACAGTAAATTCAGGTTTCAATCTTTCCTCCAGAAGGCAGAGATTTCTCGACGCTGTACTTGGATAACCTCTTATATAATCCCAGGGTTTCCTTATTTTAAAATACGCACGCGATATTCTGAGTTTGAGTGCAGAGATAACAAAGTAGTCAAACAAATCTGAACGCTTCTTAAACCCTCTTTTTTCTTTTGACAACCGTCTGAGAACAGGGAGTGCAGTGAGCTGTTCCTCCTTTAAATTTAGCTTCAACCTCTGTGGAAATTCGTTCCAACGCTCCAACGTTTGCTGCCCGGTCTTTCCATTCAAGTGGAAAGGGACAACGAACCCGATGTGGCTGACCTATTCTCATGGCTAGTTAATAGCTTCGTAGCTACAGGGAAGTTACCGAAAGGAAAAAACCGAACACACTTCCAAAGAGACAACACAGTTGATTTCCTTCACATGTAAGACGAGGAAGATTTTTCATAGCTGTACTAGCGTTCGTCCCCAGCAATGTGATAGCTGGCTGCTGAAGCAGCTCTATATTTCACATTTTTTTCTCCTTAAGATGAGAGGCATCCGGTACCAGTACTACCCCAGACAGCCGCGGTGCCCTCAGGAGTCCACGTGAGGCTCTGGAGTCGCTCAGGTATGGCTGACATGGGATTTTGCTGAAATTAGAACGTTGCCCCATTTTCAACAAAGCCTCCAAGATACCAGGGGTGTCCCTGTTAGCAAGGACACTCCTTGAAAATTAGGACACCTGGTAACCTTAAAGAAGGAGGGTAATTAGTCACATCCCTGCAACCTTTTCTCCTAAAGAAACAGCGATAAAAAGTAAACTCCTATTAGACTATTGTTAAATGCATTATTATGCAATAGCAGTTATATAACCACACTTTACCAATACTTTGGGTATTTTCAGGCAGAACTCAGTTTCACAGACTTGCCCACGTATGGACCTTTTAAAAATTATGGACTGTCTCTCTCAGAGGGGATGAAAAAAGCTTTGGTCTTAGATACATTTCTAGCTAACTCGATGAATGGCAGACCGCCTGCCACTATTTCAGACATAACTTGAATGTTACAAAAAAAAAAAAAAAAAAAAAAGTCTTTTTGAGAATCCCTTTTCAGCTAATTCCTTTCAGAGAAGTTTCCCGTTTCATATCCATTTCATATAAGCATTTGCAAATCCAAATATATCACCCTATTCAGACACTCTGTACCGTTTGAATTTCAGCTCAAAGTGCACAGTGAATCTATTCAAAATTCAAGTATAAGCAAAATTTTGACTACATAAAACATGACAATTTGCAAAATGTGGCTCTATTTTACAAAAATAAGTCTGTAATCTATTTCCCTCTAACCCTACTTCCAAGAAGGAGCAGGAATAGTGCTGCATTCCATGCTCTACTAAAACGTTATGTCTAATTTTACTCATTTAACGGGATTAGTTAGTTCAGAAACAGATATTATAACCTCCAAAATAAATATTTGAATATTGTCCTTATTGGTGTCTAAGCTCAAGTTAAAGATAAATAAAATCCACAGCTATTCTATGGGTCTGAAAGTAAGAAAAGAATGAAACAACAGGGCATGAGAACTTCTGACAAAGCAAAATCTGGTCCTGGATGCTTTTTTAAAATATTATGTTTAAATAGAAAGGACGTAAATTTTCAATGTAGAAATCTTTGCAAAGTACCATCATTATTCGATAAAGTACATTAGTAAGCTGCTTTTTTTCTTTCCAAATATTTTCATTCAGTTTCATGGAATATTGAACATTTACTGTTACCTATGAAATTCATCCCAAAACATTGCATTTGTGATGAGCTCAAAAGTATGCCGTGTGACAATTGTTAATGAGAATATAAGCAGTGGATTAATATTTCAGGTACAACATTATCACTAGGTAATAAATCCTGCAAAAATAGTAATAGTTTAGTTTTTCTTTTACGTACACGGTCCCATTGCAGTGAATCATTTCTCTTATCATACTTTCTAAAATTAAAACGTAGGGGACGTTTTCAAAGCAATTACCATTTGCCTTCTGGCTGTACAAACTACTAATGGCCGTTCTCTCTCTTACAAGCCCGCGTATCTGCCTTATGACTTCAAAGTAGCTCGAGTTGCTCCTCATTATCCACACCGCTTGCGTACCCTCCCTCAGAACACACGGTATCGTTCAGACGGCACAGAATTATCCCGATGGATAGCAAAGGACAGCGAGAAAGTTACCATCAGAAGCATTAGCCTCCCGTACCTGAAATTCTCCAACCGCTGGGATTGTATTACCGAACCGAGAGATAAATTATGCAAGCGAGACACAGCTACCCATTACAGCAAGAAGGCAGGAGTGACCAGAATATGACGGACTTACCTCAGACTACCTCCAGAGCGGTCTGAACATGTGTTAGAAAAGACACACCTTTCCTGGAAGGGGAGTGCTTTCTCTCCACCCCCTACAGATTTCCCTCTCCCCTTCCCCAGCCGGCTGCGCGCTGCCCGGCGGAAGGCAGGCAGGAGACGCGCTGCGCTCCCCAACGCCAAACGCACGGCACGGGGCAGCGCCAAACACGGGGGAGGGAACGGGGGGGGGTAATTGCCGCCTTTTCTTCACAAATGCTGAAAAAGAAAATGACATTTCTCCAGTTTTCCCTTCTAGATAGTTTAAAGCGTCTTTGCGGAATTCCCGAGCTTCCCGCAGAAGAGCGCCAAGCAAGCGCATTCACGTGCCCTGTCAGTTCCTGCGTTCCTGATTTTTTAATGCGGCGCGGCTACTCAAGAAAATAAAGCTTTGCGCACACCTCAGGCTACGCAGCCAGAGAGAAGACAGTTCTTTTACTCACGAAACAAATGTAAGCGTGTGCAGAACGGAGCAAAACAAGATCCACCGAAGTCAGAAGCACTTAAGCCAGAAATACTGACTTTTCAACACCACTACTAGGAAACGCTACCGAAAAGACAGGAAGCCACTGGAGTTCCAACCACCCCCTCTGGTTTTTACTTATTTATTTATTTTTAAGTATTTCATAGGAAATGGAAGACTAGTGGCAAAGAAAGCCTTCACACCAAACCCAGAATACCATGCAAGTTATCTGTTGCGGAAATATTCCGGAAAATACGAGGTAGTGGATTAAATGTGTGAGCAAGCCGAAGGTGAAAGTGAACCCCAGCCTCCCCCCCTCTCCGGCCCTCGACCACTAAAATGTTACAAAAGAGGGGAAGCAACTAAGCCATTGTGCCTATTTCTCACCTTCTCTTCAGAGGTTTTGACACCGTGTGAAAGCCTAGCTCTCCCTTCTTACAAAACCTCCTGAACTGAACTGTAACAGGTTTTTCCCATGATGAATACGAATATATCAAACTGCAATTCTCAACTTAAAGCTTGGAGGAAATGAAGGAAAAAGAGAACAGGGAAAGAAAGTTCTTAATAGGTTCAATGATTTAAAACGTCCACACAAAAATAAGTGAGCCAAGCAGTAGTAATCCATATTTAAAAAAAACCACCAATATTTTCATGGGAGAGAGAACGTATAGATGGATACACATACGCACACAAAGGTCATATTGGTTATACGTCTGTTCTGACCACCCATCGCATCCTGCTTGTTTCTCACCGTGTTACAATGCACCTGACCAACAAACTGACGAGCGCATCTACATAAGCCCAGAAGCGGTTCAGTTCTTCAGTTCCACAGAACAATCACATTATACCGTTTTAACAGCAAAAGGCTAAGCTTTCAAAACCCACAGAGAAACATTCTCTCCCATCAATAAAAGACAAAATAGTCATTAGAAAAAAAGAATTATAAAATATAGGAAAGAAAGCAAGCTTTTAGTGCAGCTTTTTTTTAATTATCCTCAAATTATCTCAGTAAGTTACCATATTTTAATGGATGCAAATTATGTTCATCACTCTCACGCTATGAAAAAGTGATGAAATTAACTGCTGATTCCTTTACATTACAGACCTTTGTATTTGTAAAGCATAACATTTTCTCCTATAGGCCTAATAAATATTTGTGATCCGGTCTAGAAGAATTAAACTGTTGCATTTAAAAATAAGCACTATTGGACTTCTACCTTAGGAGATCAAATTCTACGAGTTAATGGGTTCTTGGCCGATCAGAACTTAAAGCAGCATTTCACGTATACAGACCCTCCATAACAGCACAGTTGAGGTGAAGAACAAACAGTCCCAGGTTCTTGGTTTTGTGAGTGTAAAGAGAGACTCAAAAAAAAACCCCCACCAAACTAGAAATAGCTTCACGCAGCTATTAAAACAACTGTTAAAATCTAGGTCATTAAAATACTTAAAAATACTACGGAAACAAAGCGTGGCACTATACAACCTGTTAAAAAAGTACATTTGAGGCACGCAGTTGAGCCACAATTAAGCAAAATTACACCTTAAGAGGAAAGCAGTATGTGCAACATCTGTAAAATATTTTTTCTTAAGTACTGAGAAGAAATCACTGTTAGTAAGATGACTCATTTCTTAAGTCAAAGTGATAAATATGATAAAGATCTATTTGTTAGGACTCAGCCTAAGTACCTATTTAAAAATCATGGACTTTTATTCCTATTTCATGTGCAAACAAGAACTTGAGTAAGAAAGCACTGAAGCTGTAATAAACTGCCGGCTTTCCTATTCTTATAAATCCAGAATGTTATAGCAAGTCTGCCTTTTGAATGGCAGAATTAAAATACACATTTTAAGCACATCTTCTACTGGTGTCCTGCAAGTATTCTACGTGGATTTGACTCAGCATTAAAAATACCCGTGTATCCGGAAAGATACTTACAATTCTGTCTCATAGCTACTTACGCTCCAACCCAATTTCTAAAATTACAGCATCTTCTGTTAATCGAAGCCGTTTGTTCAGCAACACATCTCCATGCATCCGTAAGAAGCTCCATTCACTCCAGTGGTACGCAGCCAAACTTAGAGTTCATTCCGAACTGGTTTCGCTGCAAAGTAACTCTTGGATTTATTAAGGACTTGCAGGTATTGTACAGCATACTATGGAGCTTATTTGGAGCAGACAGAAAGTAACCAATAAATATATCGCACTTATTCAAAGCCCAAATGGCACTGTGACCTGCAAAAGTACATAGTGCACTGAGCACCATCGGCCAAAAACGCAACTGTGTCCGTGGCTGTGAACAATGAATGCCTGGAGGGAAGGGGGGGGAGAGCCTATCAGGGGTTGCTCCCACACAGCCAAAAGGTAAATATCACTTCAAAGCAAACACTGTTGGCACTCAAACGTTTACACAAATAAGCGCTTTTTAATGCAATTCCAATTTTCAAGAACATAAATGTTTACTAATAGCTATTCTGAACCCGAGCAGAGGAGTCTAAAATTAAGAATTAAAGTAACTTTTTTACCTTACCTTGATGATACTTTCCATCCTGGATAACCCTGAAATTGTTTTATCTACCTTTATAGAGAAAAACATGTCAAACCGGGGGTGGGGGTGGGGGGGTGTTGGAGGGTGTGAAGGGGGGGAGTACTTATTTATTTATTTATTACTACTGTGATCAATTCAAAGAGCCAACAATCTACACTGGGGAGTGCTTAAAAATTCCAGAAACCGAGTAACAGAAGCTTGGTTCCCAGGGCAGGAAATGGACATTCCAGACCATTCCAGGATACTACTTTGGGAAAGTCACTTTTGCCGCTGGTCTAAAATTTTCATGAGGCTCAGAGTAACTGAATGTTATCTTCACATTATATTACGAAAACCCTCTTTGTTAGCCAGGCAGATACGCATTTTCCTGTACAGAGATTTAAGTTACTGGCCCAGCTATCTTTGGTAACAGGTAGAATATCGTTCCTTGTGCAAGTAGTTTGCAGGAAATCTGTAACAAGAGCACCAGATTTATTTTTTTATGAAGTCTATGTAAGATAAGATACAGTAAGACTGTACAATATGACAACTCATTGCGTCAAGGCATATACAGAAGGTTAAAGGAGAGCATAATTTCAAGGAATGAATAAAGAAGAATGGAGATGATGGAAGACAGAGGGGATGGTTTCTGTTGCTTGGGGGAACAGCAAATCCTGCTAGTTTCTCAAGCGGTAAAATACTCCCAATTTTTGAATTGTATTCTTCTTTATAGGAGATCAGAAGGCCGTTTTCAGCAACGTTTTAAAACCTACAATCTCATTCCAAGAAATATGCGGGGGAAATAAGAACTAAATGAATCACAAAACTGGGAAGCAATAAATTTGGCAAAGGGTAACCGAAAATGGAGGCCACCTTTACCTGTATTTTCATAAATTTAGCACCGTGGTTTCCAATTTAAGAATAAAACAGCTCATTTAAAAGAAACTAGGACTTTTAAAGAAAAACTGTCTACCAAAAGCTTGAAATTAAAAAGTGGTTTTGATTAAATCAATACGATTGTATCCGCTGCAGTTTCAGAGGTGACCTTTATACCAGATCTTCCATTTCTCATCTTCTGAACAATTTCGCTTAGACCAATTCTCAGCAGAGTTGAAAAAGGTGTAAGAACTGTGAGTTATGAGAAAAGCTACAAGGTAGGCACCACGTAAGCTCCTGGCCTTATGAAAAATCACCTCCCGGCTCTGCACGGGATAAACGAGCGTCCATTGTAGCTCAGTATTTCACCGACATCTCTCCTGAACAACGTGCTACAAAATCTGCGCGTGTAAAGGACATTCAACCTCATCCATAGAAAGGTAAAAACAAACCCAACTCCACAGATTTCTTTTGTGCTACTGCAGCGGTCCCTAAGACATCCCACCGCAGCACATCTGTTAGACGTACAGATAGCAACCGAGCAGGAATATTTTATGAAGGTGTCTCCGTTACTGCCCCCAACGGTGAGTGATGAGTGCAAGACGGCCCTTACGCCTCCAGATTTTAAAGACAATTGCAAAATCCTATAACACTCCATTGACGATCGTTATAATACAAACTAACGTACAAACACAAAGGTTTAAACCCCTACACCTTTACGCAGGTCGAATACACCTCACCCCATGACCGACGGCCCCCGAGTCAGCGGTGTGAGGAGGTGTTGACCGAACGGCCACCACCAGCAGCAGCAACTTCTTTGCTGCGGTTTGCCGATGCGCAGGAAGCCAGGTAGCAGCCCTCTCCCCTTCTCCCTGGGCCCATGAGGAACTGGGCCAACCTATGTCACAGGAAAACAGGGCCCGGGGAGAAATTTTTTTTGCCACAAACTCAGGTGCATAAGCAAGACAGAAGAGTCTCGTTCCGCTGATTTCTTCAGATGTACCAATCTGAACCCATTAAAAGGCGGGCCTCAAAAATTCACCCCAAAATATCTTCATTATGTTTTATTAATCACTTGCTATTAGCAATTCGCAAGACAGAATAATGTAAAGGAACAGAATGGGAACAAACTGAATCTATTTCATAGTCGCTATCATCTACACGCATCTCTTATCAGTAAGATTGCCCAAAGTCTATTATAGAGTTTGGGTAGTTGATACTCTCAAGCACTCTCTCAGGCAACTTTGAGTCTAAATTCATCCAAACGCATCTGTCGTGACAAACCTTTCTGTAATACAAGAACAGATTTTGTACTTGAGGAGGAAGTTTCAAAGCTAAACGTTTTCTACTTTTTAAGGCTCTCTACAAGATTTCTTTCAGAAGAACCACACAGTCTTCTAAAATAATTCACCCGCTTTTTAAGTTGGTAGGACAGTGGAAGCCTAAGTTGCAAAACCCCTTTCAACCTCAGTAAAATTATCACTTAAGTACATGCTACGTTAGATCTCCTAAACGATGAGAACAGGATTTAAATATTGCATTTGTGTCCTTTTGCTCTCAGACTGTTCTCACAGTCTGAATTCATTCCCCACCACGGTTTTTCCGCAATTATGACAATGAAAATATACAAACTATAATAAGTATGGGCCAAATGTTTGACCAAAACACAAACACAGTCTTAAAAATACGCTCCTCTCATTTCAGGACTACGAATCCCAGGTAGTAAACCTTCTCCAGAATGAGTTACGAAGGAAGTTCACGTAATTCACGTTGAAACTATTACGCTCCGATCCCAACTACAGAATCAGCGCCACGTGTACATACATACCCGCACAATATACTCGTATACCAGAAAATTCAAAGCGAGACTTTATTGTCATCGTCCAAACACGCGCATGAGCAGGGCTCATCGGGGTTGAACGCGTAGGAACCAAAGCCGCGCCAGACGCCCACTAGAAAGGCTGCGGTGCGAGCAGCGGCACAGTCGGCAGCCCGGCGTGTCGCGCCCGGCTCACCCAGCACAGACTTACAAGAATAGCCGGAGCTGTGCGAGCTGCCGAGAGCGTTCGCGCTCCTCTCCAAGCTTTCAGCGGCCACAGAAGACACAGCTTACAAAGCCGATAAGCCCTCTACCGCTGACTTGCAAACAAACATCTCCCAAGAAACTTAAACAGTAGCTACTCACTCTACAATTACGCAGTCTGCTCAGCTCAATGAACACCGAGAAGGAAGTCTGCATTTTTTGACATCGGCTTTGGTTTTGGTATGAAGCGCCAAGTTGCATTATAAGAAAGAATTCCCGAGCTTTCTAATAAGAAACAAATAAACAAACAAAACCCACCGCATAGAATAAAACTAAGGCAAACTTGTCAATAGATCATTTAGCACAAGAGAATTTCCAACGGGCTATAGTACTGCTAATTACACATCTCAACGTACACGATTTCTGGAAAAGTATGTTTCGCAGTTATTTGAGTGGTGCAACTGCGACGTTCTATTTAAAATATTTATATTTAATTGATCAGGGAGCCTAATGGCTGCTTACCGTATAGCAAGTGCAGTACAACTGCTTCTTCGCGCACACTGCTTAAGCTTTCCCCAGTCTTTACATGGAAGTACTGGGACATTTGGCACTTTAGTTGCCAGATCACGTATAACCAAGGCTCATAGTGCCCCTACTACGGTCCTTTGTATTTTACAGATTCAGAGTGATAAATTATTGTATTTCCTTGAAATTCAGGCACATCACTAAAATCATTAAGTGGCAGTCCTCAAAACAGAAATTTTCCTCTTTTTGTCTCCGAGCGCCAAGGGCCAGAGAGATCACAAAGATTACGCTATTTTCACAGACTATTTATCTGAATTCCTGTAGGAGCCATGCCGGAAGGACCAGACGCGCTAGAAAAGCTTATGTAACTACCGTCAGTGCAAAGTGTTTTCTACAGCTAAATGGAAGCTCCAGAATTCTCCTTTCAGACTACTAAAACGCACACATACCCAAAGCTTTTTCAAGAGATGAAATAGGAAAATAAAGAAACAGACTACTTGCCCTTAGCCAAATGACAAAATCTCTCAGGTGAAAAAAGTATATACTGATATGGGCATTACTTCAGAAAGTGATGAAAGTTTCCTACAGACAGTCATTCAAGCACTACGTTATCATGGCAGCACTATGCCACGAATGCCAAAATCCCGGCATGCTTCCTCCAGAGCCATTTCTTGTTTACAAGAAGTGACCTGAGAAATAGACAATGGGTCGGGGGAAAATATTCTGCCCCGGTGACACATTAATACAAACTCGTAGGAGAGATTTGTTCTTCATTCCTCACCAGTGTCTATCTTGCGTCAAATCATTCGCTTTGGTGGAAGGTGAAGCCACCCAGCAGCCTGACAATTTGAGTATTATTGGTCCAGCAGAACCCAAATTATATATATTTAACACAGAATCAAAACTCTTCTAAGTATGAAAAAGTACAAAGGAAAGTCATTCTTCAAACTTCAGACTGACTCTAGGAAAACATACACGTATGAAGATAAGAACCCATTGTGCATCTGTAAAAATCCCACCAACCTCTTCCGCTAGTGACTGCTGCTCAGTCCGGGTTCAAGCCCAAGCAGTGTGCGTAATAAGGTTTCAGTAAGTGCACTCTGAACAGCTAATTTTCACTTCTCCAGGTAGAATTCAGAAATGCTCAAGATGACCATTTCTTGCTGAGATTTGAGATTAATAGGAATCCAACCATTCCACACTACTGACTAAGAATTCAGTATGTTAATAATAATAATAATGATATAGCTTATTTTGCTCCTTTTTATCCCCCCCGATTAAATTTAATCCATATTTGTATGAGTTGCATGAGCATCTTAGTAAAATTTAGAAATCAAAAAGAAAATGCTGACCAGTGTTATTTAAAAATAATTTTGAAAACTTTAAAAAGTTAGTCTCCAGTAGAAAGAGAAAAATGTTAATACTTACAAACATGACAAAAACACAGGCTAGCAATTCTCAAAAATTCACTTCACTTTTTGTATAGCATCTTATATTTTTGTATGTTGGTGAAAATTATTTGTAGAACAGCTTAAGACATCAATAAAAATGAAGTGATACCTTTAACTTATAACATGTATAATAGAAAGTAATATGGAAAAGTTGAAGCTTTACCATTACCAAAAACATTTAAGCATAAACCACTTGTAAATACCTTTAAATTTATTTATAAATTATGAGTGGGTGGCTTTGATACGGAAAGCTTTTGCAAGCATAGATGAACTGTATTGATTTTTTTTAATAGTTAATCTTATGCACAAAAAGGACAAAAATAAGAAAAGACAGTGTCAAACATGGAAATCTATTTCTAAAGATATTCTCATCTTTGAATGACAAGCTCAACGTGAGAAGCAGTTCAGGACAATTCATACAGGCCTGTAGCACTTCCACAGAGACAAAGTGACATGAATTCCCTTACAATGGCCTGAAAGAGCCTTCTTCACAATTCTAATATGCTTTGGGGTGGATTTTTCTTCATTGAAAGAACATTTTAGCACAGAGAAAAAGATAAAAAATGTGCTGAAAAAATCTGCTATTTATACTCCACGAAAGAAAACTGTTATTTTGCAAGCTATTGAGTTTGTCTGGCTAAAAATAATCCTTATGAAAACAACAGAAAAAATATTCTAAGTCATGACTTGAAAATTAGTTACACTGGTCATAAGACAAATTTTTGGGTCTGGTCATAAGATTCAGAATTTCTTGCTTAGGCTCTGGTCCAGTAATTTGCCTCTAATTTAGAAGAAAAACAAAACAGAACTATCACACCCTCAGCAAACCCAGAACACATTCACATAATAAATCTACGTGTTAAAACTGAAACGGAGAACTGCATCTAGATCACTCATCACTGATACATGCCGATTAACAGCACGTTTTTTCCCAACACTAAACTTGTGCCTCTAGTGCTTAAAAAACAGACCCAAAAATTCATCATATATGGCCCTTCTTATTCTATACTGCTGGGAAGAAAATAGACAGCAAAGGCGAAACTGTCACTTCCCACCTTAGTATGAAAACTCATGGGTTTGACCATCTGGAAGTTCTCACTGGAAAAAATGTTGGGTGTTCTTCAGGTATCGTGTTATATCATACCTGTGTTTTTCTGGGAGATTACTTTGATCTTTGAAAAAAATTAGTGTGACAAACTACCAAAAGAAAGATTAAATATCAAAGTCCCACCATTTGTACCTCTTCTATCCCACAGGAAGCATGGAAATTTTGGTTGTAAATTTCAAGTAACTATTTACTACCGTTTATTATTTTTTACTAGACCAGATTGGGAAGTGTAAGGAACACTGCCTTTAGAGCGAGCATTATCAACTACATTCACCTCTGTGTAAATTGCATGAAATCTTGAACTTCACAAATTTTTTCTATTGTAGATTTAAAAACGGCAAAGATGCCCGCTGCAATTGTTGGCAAGAACAGTCTGCAGAGAGTTGTGCCAAAGCGACTGACTTACAGTTCCTTTCTTCCAGTTTTAAAACTTGACTTATAAATTAGAAGTTGAAAATTGCAGTAAAACTCAGGAAGTTCCACTTCAGGGCCCTTTCCGAACCCGTCCTGACCTGCTCACGACAGAAGAGGGAAAACAAGCAGAGGAAGGGCAGGCTCCTCTTCTTCCATGCGGGAAATTATGGTACAACATCCCACCGGGCAGGAATGAAAGGTCCTACATGTTCCCCTGCCTCCCTGAGATCAGTTGGCTTCGCACCTGGAGCAGAACGAGAGGCAGAGCGCAAATCTCTCCGCGCTTCCGTGCGTAGATGGGCAGAGTGCTCTGGCAAGCACGCCCGATTAAATGCTGCGGGGCTCAACGCAAGGAAAACTACAAAAGAAAAGATGCTCCCTACGGGTGAATTTGCTGCCAAATAGGCGATCGACACAAAGCTCGACGTTTTTCTATTTCTAGTTGTAATCAGTTACAGAAGTGGTGCAAACTCCTCCACTGCCTCAGTCAACCAGGAAAGTTGTCCTCTTGGGATAAAGGAGTGGATTCAGTATTCCACATCACTTTGATTCCCAAACTGGGAGGAGTGGGGGTTTGCTTGTTTTGGGTTTTTTGCAGAACCGGAACAAGATTCTCCTTAAACAATGCAATAGTTGTAGAAGGATTTCTAGTGGCCCATTTAAAACGTTGACATTTTGAGAGCCAGCTACTCCAAAGCTACTCAAAGCGCCTCACCGTGTTGGAGATAATCTGAATGGACTATGCCAGAATTGCTGTTCCCGAATAAAAGCAATGATTTGGATTTGCTTCAGAATAAAAATGGCTGGTTTGTGTTTAGCTCAAAGTTTTTTGAGACTAGCTATTCTCATTTAGGTTCGTTCTCTACATTAACTCGAATGATTTTGCATTTACTTTATTTGGTTTTAAATATTTTCATTGTATTTCTCTTTTCTAGTTCATTCTGCCCACCACCTTCTTGATGAACATCTGCAAACATGTCAGACACAACGATCTCGCTGCAGAGATGTCAAGGTCTTGTATGTCCTTGAAGTACGACAAGGACGATGATTTTTTTTTTAATCTCTTTTTAAACGTTGTAGGTACCAGTCCAGTTCTGCTTCCATATTTTCAAGCCATCAGTTGGCCTTTCTCAAACAGAAAGAACGCAACCCACCACGTTCTTACTGCAGAAATTAAAATTATTTCGGGTGCTTTGGAAGGAAATGGTGCGCATATATAAGGACGAATTTGCACTTGCTGTTAAGAAATAATACCGTTACATAAAAGTGGTGAAATGGGAGGTCACTGAAATGACACAAGGACCGTGCGGTCAGGTCACCTGCTTTTCACACCGAGCAGAAGCAGATCTCCTCACCATCGGCTTCCGCTGTGTCATCTTGCCTGCTAACCCGATCCACATCCTCACGCACCAAAGCCTCCGCCATGGGGGAGCAGGAGGCTTCTAACAGATGGGAAGGGTGTAATCTGCGCTTTCTCTTCAGCTAGTAGCACTTCCAGTGAGTCACGATGAACTGACAGCTTTTCAAGAGACTGAGTGTCACCTGGGGACATGTCCCTCAGGGTCTGAGGAAGCCAACCTCCCTGGTATTCAGTTTGACCCTGGGGCTGACCTCATGGGCGCAGGGAGCAGGAGGTGTTGGGAATCAGCTATTTAAAGCTCATTACAATATCAATGTCAAGCTCAAAGGAACTGCCAAGTCCACTTAATCCTTCCTGCTGAAAACATACCTTCCAAACTGAAAGCATATTTATCTCAATCATACTTAAGCAAAGCTGACTGTTTTTTTCTTCTCCTTAGAGAAATCTCTGGAGTTATTGCTCAGTTAACTTGCAAACTGTTCAACGCTGCACAGCACCTCTTCATTTTACCCTATTTATGCACCGCTTAATGGTTCCTTTACTTCCCACATCAGAATGAATTACCAATAAACATTGCTGTAATCTGTTTACTACAGCCTGTTCATCCAGTTTAGACTGTACTAAGCATCCCTAACAGCTTAGACACTCTGTATGTCAAAGGGCTGGGGCTGCAAGACTTACCGCGCCTGAGCGCTCACAAGCCTAAAACTGGTCTTCCCCAATTCACAATCCACGTCCCATTTGAGCGTCATTTATATTTGCAATTAAGAAACTGATACTTCAGTTTCTGTATGTAGGGGACACCCGTTCCACGTGTTTGCCACTGAGAGCATAGTTCTTACAGGAGAAAGATAAAACATACCTTTTTATTTCTATTTTTTGCAACTTTAACGTAGTATTGAGCTTCAATCTTTCTTTGAAAGAGCCTTACTAATAAAAAAATGAAGGCACAATAATATATCTTGTTTCTGGCTGGAAAAGCCGTTCAGTCACCGTTGTTTATTGTTCCAAGGAAATCGTGACCATAGACACCATAACTTCAAGGAATTGTTACCAGTATTCAAAGAGGCAGATTTACTGAAGGAAAAGGCAAACAGATTTAATGCACTTCTCTTTCACACAATATCTTGGTAATTTACAATGTCCACACGGGGCATACTGATCGGTTGGGTATGAAAAAGCATCACGATGCCTGTACTCCCCTGCACTCTAATGTAGACTGTATCCACGATTTAAATTAAAAGTGGGGTTTTTTTTCCTGGGAATAATGCTTCTGCACTTCAAACAAGTAGCATACTCTGGCTCCAGGAAGATCTTGTTGTGGTCTTTCAATACATAAAGAGGGCTTATAAGAAAGATGGTGAGAGACTTCTTACCAAGGCCTGTAGTGACAGGACAAGGGGCAAGGGGTTTAGATTGGACATAAGAAAGAATTTTTTTTTACAGTGAGGATGGTGAGAGACTGGCGCAGGTCGCCCCAAGAAGCTGTGGCTGCCCCATCCCTGGAGGTGTTCAAGGCCAGTCTGGACGGGGCTTGGAGCAACCTGGGCTGGGGGGAGGTGGCCCTGCCCAGGGCAGGGGGGTGGAACTGGATGATGTTTAAAGGTCCACTCCAACCCAAACCATTCTATGATTCTATCTCCTGTATGAGCTCTGCAATGAGATTTTCATACTGCTCAGGAAACAAACAACAAAAAAAGAGCTAAACAAACAAACAAAATTATAAATTAATTTTGGAAAAATCAAAATGTGAAGAACAAGACTATTACGTTTAGAACCCAAAAGAAACAAAACACAAATGTTAAACCACCTACTTAAATGTATCATTATACATCTGTAGTATATTGCCTAGAAAAGTAACTATGATAAAAAGTTATCCTAGCTGCTACTCCTCTGCCACGAGTCCCTCACTTGAGGAATCTTTAGAAATCACTTAAGAAAAGAACAGAAATTGCTCAGGAGAAAGCAGTTCTAGACTGAAACCTCTATAAACCCTCATAAATGATGCCAGTCTTTGCAAAAACATTCCACCAATAAGCTTGCAAAGACAACAAAGAATCTTTATTAGGGAAAGATCAGTAATTCCAAATCTAATCATACTGATCTGGCAAACAGTTCTGTTTCTGAACACGTTAAAAATATCGTACTGTAAACCACTGAAATTCACAATAGCTTTGGATGAGAAGACAGGTGACCGTTTCACTTCTTCTCACTATCTTTCTTCCTGCTACGTTGACTTCTGTTTGTCCATCAGAAAATTGCAGATTGAAACCCAGTCCGATGGCATCCCAATAAAATCTTATTTGTTCAGCTCAGTCCCTTTCTTTGCATAAAATCTGCACGAGTTCACTGTATATTTTTACTCTAATAAATCATCAGAAAAAAGATGCTAAAAACCTTTAACATTCTGTTATTATTAATTCCATTTCCAGCAGGTAATCTAGGCAGAAATTTGGAAGCAGCAATATCTGACTTAAGGGTAAAACCCAGCAAAGCAGTTGGGAAGGGAAGCTAGCCAGAAAAATAATACAGCGGCTTCTCAGGAGTTGAAACCTTTCAAATACACACCGCAAAACGGAACCATGAAAAAAAGGGCACAAAGAGAACAACATTACCGAGGAAATCAATAACCAGAAGTAGGACATCCATTTCTCACCCTATGCCGATTTTGGTACCGCTGTTGCGCAAAACAAAACATCAGAAAGAGCATATTTCCCTTCATTTAGGTTTCTCACACAAACCTGGGAAGTTATTCAAAAACTCCTTCCCCTCCTTTCCCACTCAGCCGCACAAAAGAGAGTATCTGACCAGTAGGACAACAAAGACCAGAAATTAATCCAGGCCAAAAGCAAACTTCAGGAGTCAGAAAGAGAAGTCTGCATATGGGGACGTTTGGGTTTTTTCTTAGGACAAGGCCACTCATGAGCAATGCTTGGTAAACCCCGAAGCAAGAGTGTGATAATCTTGATGTCTGCCACACAGCTGCAGTAGGCGGCAGGAACCAAGGGATGAGACAACAAGGGGGACAGGAGGCATCTGCCTCTGCAGCACCAATCTCAACAGGAAGCCCTTTACTCCTCCGTATGTCTGGGGAAAAAAATTGAGGTCCTTCAAGCCCATCCATCTCTCGCTGCTGTCAAAAGCCCACCTTTGCTTTGCGTTACCTGATGAGCCGCTCACAGAAGTCCAGAATAAATTTTCTGAAAAGGCTGCAGTAGTCTAGATGACACGGGGTTTTGTCTTCCTCACAGTGCCGCTCGTACTGTTTATTTTCTCTACATAATTGTTGTATCTGTGGGTGTAATGCAGTTGAGAGAGACAGCGGGTTTCAGAGGAGAGGAAGACGCTAGCACGCTGACGTTGCCTTGTGCTGCTATCTGGCAGTTAAGCAAAGTCGCAGCCTTCCATTTACAGAGTCAAGGGAGATGTTAAGCACACAGAAAATAGAAGTCTTCATTCCAAGCCAAGCTGCCCGTGCCCGACCTTACTCTGTGAGACGCTGGAACCAAATCCACCCACAAATCAACACAGCAGTACCAGGCTGGAATAAAAGCAGGATACATATGGCAAGCTTTCCCAGCACCAGCTCGGGGACTCGGCCCACCGAAGCCAACAGGCAGCTACAAGCCTGTCCCTAAAGGCTTATTTTGCAGTGCCATATCGCTCAGCTATTCAGCAAAAGTTCTTCGAAAGGAAAATACAGCAAACTAGAAAGATGTGTGAAGAGAATTATAATCAGATACCATGCCTGACGGTACTGCAGACCACTTACCCCTTAAAACAACTCCCCCAAACTGTCCTTGTTACCAAGCTTAATTACCGACCCCATTCTTCAGGCTTTTTTTTTTCCATTGCCAGATGGCATAGTTTTTCACCACATGCCTTAAAACAGACACCCAGCCAAGAGAACTCATGCCTACACCATTGGTCTTTCAGTCGGACCAATACTGAAGTTAAAATTTATCCTTTCAGATCTGAGAAAAAAATTTCCAACCTTTGGGCGGTGTGGGGTGATCAGGGGAAGAAGTTAAATTTTCCTGCGCTAGTTGTGCGGTGAACTCTCCACAGGTCGGTTGGAAAAGAATACGGCATTCCAGTGACCGGCACCGAGACTTAATTCAAAGGCTTCATACTGGCAGCTGCACCCGGATTTCAGAGCTAAACTTCCACTGAATGACGGATCGCTATAAGCGAAATCTTAAAAAGTGGTATTGTTGGCAAGAAAACATAATATAAGGATTTTATTAAATATTAAGTAATGCTCTCATTTAAACATACAATCTTTTCATTTTTCATGCTATTATTTTACAAGATCGCTTCTCACTTGATGAATAGGACCATGTAAACACAGGTCTAAGCAGATTTGTAATCTGCTCAAGTATAGCAATTCTTTAGTTCCTACGTCTTTTTCGAAACCAAGCATATTCATTTAAGTGGCTTCCAGTTAGATCTCACATGTATATTCATAAATACACAGAGTAAATTCAGTACCAAATATTAGGCAAAGGCAAATCTCACCGAGTCGGTTATTTCTCAGAATGCTTCAGGTTAATGACATCAAGCAGACATTTACAGAAATGGTATCATTTGGGGGCTTTAGGAATTCATTACTCGTAGCTGTAATCCATTTTCCTAATCCAATGATTGGTATTGAGCAATAAAACGTTTCGGTCATCTGCTGCAAAAACGTTTCATAAATAATTATTTTATTCACTGATACTATAACAACAGAAGTAATTGCGCAATTAAATCAAATTATTTTTGGCCTGGTATAGCTAGCATAATCCGGGATATTTCCCATTTTTAGCAGGTGAATGATAACCTACATGCTATGCGTATGCATCTGAAGGCATTATACACTTCTGTATTTAACACACTACAATAAAGTAGAGAATGTTTGTATTAATACAAGCAGATCTTCTGAAATACAGTACTGACATTTTATTGTACAAGATGCTCAGTTTTCTTGCAGTTTTTATTATTAATACACTGCTACAATTACAGGTTATGCTCACAAAATAAGTTTCCTCTCCGTAATTTTATCAAAACGCTTTTCCTTGTGGTTTCGCATGCTCTTCCCAGGAAATGAGGCTTTTGTAACGCTGCCCATCCCCATCTCCCCCGACAAATTTTGAATTCACTTGCCAGTTACAACCAATTTGACGGAGAAGAGAGAACTCACGAGTATTTAGGTCCTGCAACTTTCCTGGATATCTGAATATCTCTCCGGGTAGGATTAGAAGGAAGAAACCTCTTCAGCACGGACACTGATGGAAAAGTTGTAACTTCAGAGTTCTTCTTAGCTTACCCCAGGGTCAGTCCTCACCCGTCTCCAGCAGCAGAGGCAAGAGCTGGTCCCAGCGGCAGTCAAGGCAGGCGAGAAGGGACAGGGGTGGTGGTGCGAAGGGAGAGGAGAAGGGAAGGCGGCTGTGCACCTACCATATGGATAGCACGAGGGCGGCTCAGAGACAGAGAGAGATCAAACACGACAGAGCACAGGGGAAGCACACATCATCATCTGTAACAGAATGGGGACGTCGTGGCGTAAGAATTTAGGGACACAGCACAAGATTTGTCGGTCGCCTGATTTCAGAAATTGCTTTGCTTGTTAAACAACTTGTTTAGCCATGTGTTTATATGAAATAACAGTTCTGTCACGTCAGCTACAATCTAACACGCTGGGAATAAACCACAGATAAAAGATACAAAAGAAATAGAACTACTATTGAAATGTTCTTAACGCTTCTTACATGAGTTGAAAGATGACAATATGATTGTCAATAGGTAAAACGTGGATAGAGCTTCAGAAAGTTAATTTAAGCAGAACTGCTTCTGGAGCTTTGGTTTCAATTTAGACAAGTTCTGCTTAGCTTCAGTTTGGAGCACCCTGTTATGTTATTTAAATTTTCCAGACTGGTTTACCCATCGCTAATGCAAGGTACATTTGCCTGTGTAGCCTTTTACCCCTGCAGCGAGGATACAGTAGCCATGGGTCTTGTGAAAAATCTACAAGATCAGAGCTCCAACAAAACACGCTGCATTACCTGCTTCTCCCCCCACCCCAGCTTTAACGATAGTCAGAAGTACCAACTGTTTTCAGCTCAAGCCCAGCAGGAAACAATCAAAAAAAAAAAAAAACACCAAAACTCCAAAAAACCCCACCGCTGCTCATCAAGACTAAGCAGAGGAAGAAAAATGCTGAGCAGCGGCTGCCACAGAGTAGGAGGACAAAGACTGAAATGAGAGAAGAAACTGCCAATACCTTTTAAAGTCTCCTTTAAGAAAATGAATCCTTTCTCTCAAAGCCATTGTTTCAGTCTTTTTAACTGCTACAAATAACTGCATGACTATTATTATGTTATCACGGGTATGTTCTTTCCTAGAAAACCTGCCAAAAGGTTTGCATAAAAAAAAAAAAATATCTCAACCTTTGTAGCCAGAGTAGTCCCCTGGCTACCTCGAAAAACGCTCCTGCACAAATACAGACGTGCATACAAATATACATATAAACCCAACTGCAGATCTAGAACACAATACGTGCGCCTGAAGTGGTCCTTCACAGTCCTTGAAATACATTTAGATGACAGCACTGAAGCCAGTATGGGAGAAACGCTTCTGTTTCTAACCCTCATTCCTTTCTCTCAAAAGAAGCAGCACCACCACGGTTCTTAATAGACTTACGCCACTTTGCCCTTGCTGCTAACAATATTTAATAATTATTTAATAATTACTTAATAATTCATTATGTTTAATCTAATTAATGCTCCAATTAACCTCCACCCAACCATTCACAATTCAAACCCGGTCAGGTAATTCAGTAAGCATTCCTTTTAAAACAAAAATCTTTTATACATTTATATATAAATATGTATATATATACACACACAGTGCATACACACACAGAGACAAAAAATGTTCTGGGAATGTTAAGAGTGCAAAACGGAGTGCTCAAGAGAGAAAAAAATGCCAGTGGAGTTGTTGATGAGGCCCAGCGCGGCTTTCACAGGGGACAGCACATCTCCCGTGGACAGAAAGCTCAACAATTTTAAGGTTAGCTGGCCCAAGATGTTTATTTTCAAATACTAAGCTTTAATCCCCGTCATGCCCAACAGCTGAGTCAAACCCTATTATACTGGAATGATTAAAGTCAAAGAGGAATCATGATTGTGTGACCTTCCAAAAAAGAACTAGTATGGCGTCAGCAGCACATCCTATGATATATAACATCTTACCAAAGCCCAGCTATTTGATATATATACTTTATAAATGATCTGATGCCTTGTGCTCAAACCATATATCATAAATCATAAGCTATTGCCTCTATTGTACATGCTTTCTTCAGCTCATTGTCAAAAGTAGCCTCCTTACTTAAATACATACTTAAAAAAAAAAAAACCAACACAAAACCAACAAAATTAAGAACTACCTTTATAGAATACTCAATTGTGTCTCCAACACATAGTCTAGGTTTTCCCTTTTCTGTCATGTATTGGCCATACAAAACAAGTACCTTTAACGTCGATTCTGACAATTACTCCGTATTTTAAAATTAAATTTCTAGTTAAATCTTCACAAACATGAGAAGGATAGAGAATTAAAAACAAGGAAAATAAAAAGAACAATAAAACATGAGATGAAATGCAACATTGGAAGAACATACGTTACCGCATTGCTTGAACTGATGATACGGTTTGCTTGATTTTGTCTGAAGCAGCCCAGGGTTTTTCCACAGAACATGAATAAAATTAAGGTCAAATAAAAGAAAAGAGACTCATCTGCTACCCATGTAATAGACTATATTCTTAGCATGAAACCAAGAGGGACCAAAGGAGATAATCACAAATTGCAAATAGCTTCTATGTTTCATGGACCAAATGATAAAGACAAATGAGAATGGTCTTTTGAAAGCACATACCTGTCCAGACAGGCATCGCTGCTGAACGATTAAATGAAAAGAAAAAAGAAACATAACGCCATTTCAAAGTATTTAAAAAACCACATAAAGCTTTTTAGATTATATTAATGTTGTTTGCCCATTTAAAAAATGAAGAACAGAATAGACATATTACGACCACATACTTTATAGAGACTACAGTCCTAAATTTGCATGAAATTAAATGTCTCATCTGGAGTATGCTCTGACTGATAGTCCGTTACAATTTGCTTGGTTGCTTTCCACAGGTTTTTTGTTCCATTGCAGATACGCATGTGGTAGTTAAACTGTTTTCTCCAGAAAATATTATTCTAAAGAAATAACTGTAAAAGAGATATCTGACAGCCAACTTACAAAAATCTCTGATTATTTTGAAAACAAATGTATTTCTTAGGAAAATTCTACATATCTCAAACTATTCAGAAAAAGGGAAAAGCCTGGAGCAGATACACGAAAAGGCTTGGATTGATTTCAAATGGTTTGTAGAGCTTTGGAATATCTTCAGATGCAAAAAAAAAAAAGCGAAACCTGTAAGCACACGCCTAAATTATCACAGTTCTGTTCTACAAAAAGGTTTCAACCAACTCCTTTAAAAGGAAAAGAGAGGTCAAGGAGTCCTTCACCGCCTGAAACAAAGTGTACAATGCACCAGAAACTTCTAATAATTCCAAAGGCATCTCAAGATGTAGGCTCTATTTATTTCAATAGGCAGCAATCGCTTCACCTGCCATTCTCTCTCAATACTCCGAAGTCTGGTGGTTCTGGGCTCTATCCCAGTTTCACATCCGGCACTAGCCGGGTCTTTGCTGGGTTCCCGGCCCCACATGAGCCTGCCTCGTCGTATTTCTTGATATGTATTTGCGCGCAATATTTATTGACTATATAGACTGCATGTACCACACATTCAAAATATGCTTCTCAAAAACAGCATAGTGGGATTTGTAACAACATTCAAATATGCAAGCACCATCCGTTCAGAAACCAGGCACTTTAAAAGCTTCAATACAATAATTATTATGAGACCTCTGCAACGAAAGTCTATTGCATCTATTAACCAAGAAAGACATTATGACAGATTTTTTCTAGAAAGCACCGGAAATGAAATCCAGCCATGTCAACCAAAGAAAGTTATTTCTCTTTAGCCTTTAGAGATGCCTAAAACATAGACTGAGTTATTTCCCTCTCTCTCCATCCAGTGTCTTTAATTTGGATTTTTTATGGATAACCTGCAAATTTTTCACCCATAATTATTTCAGCTATTTTAGCCATGATGCACCTGATGCATATACGTGGGCTGCCTCATCTAGTCTAACTCCACTAGAAAGAAATAATTTAGGTTCAAATTGTGTAAAACAGATGTGATTGAAAAAACACGCCATAACAAATGGTTAGTAAATAACACAGTTGTATATACATGAAAATAAAGGCTGAAATACTTTAAATAGACCTAATCCAAAAGCTCATATAAAAATAAGCAATTCTAATTTAATTCAGTTTTTTTCCTTTAACCTCTGAATATGTCACTGCTCGTGAACCTAATTACTATGTAGGACACCGCCAAGTGATGTCAATGATATCTATCCATATGTAGATTTTGAAAAGGAATATATGCTAAGATAATGTATCTCAGAACCAGAGGATGTTTTGGGGAGGCCACGGGGTTAATGGGATCTTCTAAGAAAAAGATACTGACTCAGCTTATATTTAGGACTTCTGCTTTTACACAGCTTTGGAAACATCCTCTCTAGGCAGCAAGCAGGGCAAATGACACAGCCTCTAGAGGACCGCTATTAAATATTTCTCTCCAGAGAAATCCACTGATGACAATTCTTAGTCATAACAGCAGATGTTACAGGCATTCGGTTACAGACATTTCTACCAGCACAACCAATATCCGACATTAATTCTGAAATTCAGTTCTGCTGGTTTTCGCGCCTGTGCATCCCAGCCAAGGGCACCGGGCAACCTCACTCAACACCAGCCTCGCCAGTTCCTTTGCAGAGAACGGCATCCACCATGAACTGCTCTGCATCCATTTCGTCAAGCTCGGTTTTGGTAGATTTACAACAGTAACCCCACTAACTCCCGACACCACACATTCAAAAATATTCTTTGCACAAGACCAGCAAACAATTCCGCAGCACCAGACCAGAATACTCGCCCTTGATTAGAAACATTGGCTGGAATGAGGTTATCTTGTTTGAGTTACAACCAAGTACATTACATTGTGTTACTCTGCATGATTCACGCACACAGATTTTAATAAAAAATTTAATATCTTGTCTATAAGAGAATATTTAACATTTAAGAACAACTAAGAGTTTAGTCTGAATGCCAGGCAGCACCACGCTTTCCGTGCCTTCATTACTCAAATATCAAATCCTTATCAAACTATCAAAAAAAATGCTATCTGAGAAGTACCAGTTTTTAAGAGATTAATATACTGGTTATGTGTAATCGTGGCTAAACCACTAAAGATCGGATTGTATTTGATCCATTAAAAATATGGGGGGTTTTTATCAGTCTTTTTTAATTGTAAGCAATACGTTTAGAAGATCTGAATACAGAAAAAAAAAATCAGTTGTTGCAATTAACAGATAGTTGAGATGAAGGACAGAATCTAATCACGTCCAAAATAGCAGGTATATTCATAAAGATTGGAACGCATCCAGGAGCTCATTGGCGAGAAAATTATTACAATCCACGGGAAAAGAGTCAAAATATTGTTTTGAAAAAATGCATTACGTTATGCTTTTATGTTTCTTTCTCTGACGGTGGATGTACTACCAAAAAATACCAAAGGTATTAGGCCAAATTTTTGCATCGGGCTTTACAGGAAACGTCAAAAACTATTAACTGCAGAAAACACTAATAGTTTTCATCTACTGTTTTTTAAATATATGGGATTGTACCTGACCTCTCCCATTGTTCCCACCCTAGAGAGCATACGCCTATCAACAATGGACCATTTAGGGGCAAGTGATATTTCTAAAATGCAGGACTATGAAAATATTTCACTTGCAACATGGCTTCATCTAGCTTTTAAACCACTCTCTTGCCGCATTCTACTAATGCAATTATCCCTCCTATTATCTCACTGTCACTGCAAACATACTCAAGGACATCCTGAAAATGTAGAGCAGTACTAATGCAGCACCGTTCACACCTTCATCACAAATCTGCCTTTGTACCAAACCAACCAATCTACTGGCTACACACTTCACTTGAAAACTAGCAGTTTTCATTGATTTCAGGTGAAACCGTATGCGTTCATAAACCAACAGGATCATGATTTTTGGTTGCCATGTGATAAAATTCCTAGCTAGGAGATCTGTCCAGAACTCCCATTTGTGAAGGAAGACAGAACAAACCAAACCAGCCTTCGTCTCTTCTTGCTGTTGACGGCCACTTTGCGTTTCAGTTGAAGAAGAAACTCAGTAATTCAAATTCTCGCATTCTGTACCGCCGGGCTTTCAAGATGAGCGCTAGCACTGGGCAGCCTACGGCATCTCTTCTCCTACTGGAGCCTTCAGCTCCCTTCAGCAGCACTCGCAAAAAAGAGATTGCAAACAGCTTTATTGCCAGCGAGACCTTCACTGTAGATACAGCTTGCATGAGTCAGAGCGTCCTTGCGCTGCTCTTGCTCGCATCGTTTGGCACAGCAGTTTAAATATACAGCAAAAAAGTCCTAGGACTCCCGATGGCTGCATTTCGAACGGGGGGTCTGACATCAGGGCTGCTGCGGAGTTTAGTCCTCAACACTCAGAACACAGCTATCTTCATTAGCAAACCTAAAAACTTCAGCGCGCACCAAGTATTTCTTAACTGTGCGTTTTTCCCGCAATACTCGTTAATCTACAGTGCTTCCAAATCACTGACGAGAATTAGCAAGCTCTGCTCTATTGTCACTACACACGGCAAATACTCAGTTCAAATATCGGGAAAAGTTATAATCGGCTATTACCGCAAAAATCTAAGTGTGGTGATAAAATAATTTTACTAAAACTATCAATGTTAGTGATTTTAATATGAAAAAATCTTACATAGATAAGATTTTTTCCTACTGTTGGAGAGGAATTGCCATGTTACAACATAAATAAATGGGTTAATATTAAAACCAGAAAGAAACCTGCAGAAATTTGTTTTACTACTTGTTTTGTTTGATCTTCAAGATATTAGACAAAAAAAGTTTTGATAATCTCAAATTTTATCTACTTGGAAATTAACTATTTTTGAAACCCACTGTCAACTACTTTCAGCCACTGAAGTTATCGGACAGGTCAGTTCTGCAACACGTACGTAACAATTTAGTGAACGTGGAAGAACGAACTGCATTGAAGTCTATTTCTGGAAAATGGGCTTTGATCATGGTTTTTAGACTGAACGTAGGGTGGACTAAAACTGTATTTCAGCTTCGTGAACACTACTTGAAACATTTAACAAGAACTCTTGAACCTTGTTACTGCACATTTTTGAAAAAGGTTCTTTGTTGTCTAGCAAGACGATTGTTAAAGTGCATTTCCAATCACAAAGTAACATATTTGGGGTGTTAGAACTGCTCCCAGTTCTAAGAATTAGTTACCCAGTAGAAGCAGCTCCTCCATCTATGAACAAGAATTTGTTGAAAATGCAGACCAGCTCAGCAATACTTGCACCACCACAGTTACCACCACGGTTTCTGCATGAATTTTCCCTGGCGAAATATATAGATTTCTAATCATCTCTTGCGTCCTTTTGAACTATACACAAGGGATTTATCAGACATGCCATCACTCAGAGAGCTTTAGAGAGAAATAAGAAATACTAGGTTCTCAAAACCTTTTTGTTTTTACACTGCTGCTTGGACCTTGGACCCTCACAAAAGCAATGGTTGCCTCTTGCCAGCTCTCAGATTATTACGTAATATTCCCAAGCTTTTACATTTATTCAGCATATACAACTGTGGTTCAATTTGGCACATTTTTGGTTTTTAAATATGAATAAGAATGCTTCACAGAATAAAACTGAGTTGGGAAATATTTATATGAGAAGCTGAGTATGGATTAAAATTACTTGGCTTCAAAAGTAAAATTAGATGATGTTTAATTTAGTTTATTTATGAAGTTGTATTTGTTCAATTTAAATATGTAATCTCCTTTGAGAGAGTTCAGCTTTGCAAAATGATAATCTGTTCCTATATTTCTATTAGATGTGATTTATTCTGATTCACTCCTTTGTTCGAAAACGCTAATGAAAGCAGATGACGCTGAAGAAGATCAACAAGCAACAACAACCAATACAACCCTCGGTCTGAAAAAAGGGGAAAGACTGCACGACGGAGTCAGGCAAGAAATCCGAGTCCCAGATTTCTAGGGAGACGTCGGTTATGGAGAAAACCAGGCACGGGGACTCAGCTGCCAGGATGAACTAGCATGACCTCAATTCTCAATAACTCATCTCAAAAAGTCTCGCAAAGACACACAGCAAATTACATTTCTCCTATGGGTATATATTTAAGAGAGATGAAGAGCTAAAATCAACCTTGCTGGGCTTTGATGACGAGGCTCAAGGGAGGCAAGTCATTGCTGAAGGCTTTTGGGACATGCAGATTGTATGGCTATATGAAGGACAGATTGATAGCAGCTGTACTACTCTGCCCACGTAGTGAGAATGCATGTAAGAGATTTTAAAATCAGACATACCGGCTTTTTGGTCTGTTTATTTCCCTGTCACCAGCTGTTTACCCATTCACTGTCCACCTCGGGTAAGATCTGCACAACTACTGTCACGCCTGTACGCTGGGACCAGCGAGCTGTGCCATATAAGCCTTCTTCCAACGCCAGCATCACAGTCATACAGCGGCAGCCATAAACTGTTATCACAAATATCTGTGAGGCTTTCTACGGTCAAGACTTTCATTTGCAGCAAGACAGAAGAATTTGCCACCAATAACAGAGACCCTCAGAAATACCTTCATTACATCAAGAACTTCTCCATCCTCTAAGCGGCCCAAAAACCCTCCAAACCACTACCACTGGTCTATGTATTTTTTTCCTTATGAAACTATTTCTCATGGGCAACCACAGAATATCTAACTTTCTGCCTCTCCCATGGAAGCTGATCAATCTCAGTCATACAATAACAGGTTTGGGGGAGAGTCCCTGTTTCTAGACTTCTGCTGGGTTTGTTCACCTCACAGATTTAAAAGAAGCATAGGATACTCTCCCACTTCCTTCCTAAACTGAATTTAAAACAGTTTCATCAAGCCCCTACGGGCATCACCGTAGATGTTTTGTGTTGTGTGACTTAATGGAGTAAGAGGTTCATTCCATGGTCTGTCCAGTCTTTTACAGGAACGAACTCCATCGCTCTCGAGAAATTTTTCTCTCAAGCAATCACAAGTGTTCCCATATTTGTCTTTTTATTACTGCAGCGGGACTTGGTCACTATAAAAAGGCAGAGCCATGGGAGAGAGAAGTCAAACCCATATAAAATTTTGCATTAACTAAGACCTCAAGCTTTGAGGCCCTGTGTTCACTCCAAAACAAACGCAGACCAACGTGGTAATGGGCTGCCGGCACTCCTGAGGGTGGCAGTCGGTACGAAAGTTGCTAGAGAACTAGTTGTAAGGTCAAACAAGAATTACTGAGGAAGGGAGTGGATCTTGTGTGTGGGAGGGAGCGCAAAATTGTTATTGTTTTCAAGGGAACCACTGAAAGAATAACTTTGAATGGAATTAAACTGCACAGTAAACTAAACAATAAAAAGGATTTTATAGCAACTGCTCTTCATTTGGGGTGCTTTTATACTTGTGTGTGTATATATACACACATACAGACACATACACGTATTTTCTTTTCTATGTTGGGGGACTTATCCCTTTCCTAACCCAGCAATGGTCAGAACTCTTCTCAAGCGAGCTTCAAAATGAAAACTGTCCTAATTAGCAGAAAATCTTTTCCAATTTCTGTGTTACCGGTTTCCCACTGAGTGTACCACTTCAATTTTTACGCCAGTGTGGCAACCCCTGGGTCATGCCTCTGCCTAAAAAGAGTAGGGTTAGGCATTGTATTTCACTTAATGTAATAAATCCAGCACAGAGGCGTTACACAGAATCATAGACCCTAATCTTCTTTGATTCCCACTGATCACAAGCAAGAGGATCTCAAGAGCGGTATCAGTGGTACTGTCTCCCAATATCAAGTGCCTTGTTTTAAAGGAATCATATGTACGCATATTTCTAGCTACTTTATCATTTGTTCTTTCGTAGCATTCTCATTAAATATTATAATTATCCTTCTTTCAGGGTTTGGCAATCAAAGCTCCAAAAGTACTGCTACTTACCTTATTGAAAATAAAAACTTTAAAAATAACACGTCCTGTATCTGCAGCTTTCATCTGCTCCAGATAAGATAAAGGAGGGGAAGAAGATTTGTTTAGAAGGAAACTGGACCCGATTAAGAAATTATATTCCAGTTTTCTCTAACAAGTGGGAAAAAAAAAAAAACACAACCCCATCCCCAAAAATACTTTCCAAGCAATATTTTTAAAGATAACCTCTTAATCCAAAAGAAGATATGTAAATGAGGCTTGTATGTTAAGACCTCATGCACTCAATTTTAATGCTTCAAAAGGTTCGAGAAAAAACACTTCAGATGTCTTCCATTTTCTCTTTCATTTCCTTCCATCCTCAGTTCTGGTATCAGAATCATGTTTTCAGATTAAAACTTCTAAGCGTATTTCTAAACTAGAAAAAGGAGGACAAGGGCAGGGAAGAGGACACTTAATTTATTATCTTTTCACATTAGAGTTACAGGGAAGCTTAATGATATACCAAGCTATAAACCCTGTAGTTGGTACTATATTCATCATCTGTCTCCATGAAAAGTCAGATAAATACATAATCCTATTTCTGCATTGCAGATTTTATATTTCCCTTCCTCAGGTTGCTGGTTCTTTTTTATTATTTTGTAAACATCGCTGGGGGGGGCACGGGGAACGGGGAAGAGGATCCATAACAAGGTAGGGAACGGCATAGTAACCATAGTTTCTTAAAATGAACAGTTATATTAAGATTCACAGGAAGATAACGAAAGAAATAGGCAGCAATTCAATCACTGCAGCAGAGAGTACCTTTTTTAACAGCCTGAGCACAATTCGTCTCTGTTAACATACTGTCACTTCTCCAAGGTCAAGTCCGTTCCCAGCCACAGGCAGCCGCTGGCCCACCCAAGCTCCCCCGTGTCCCCCCTGTACCCCCCCCCCCCCTCAGGTACAAGCCAGGTCCCACCTGCATATTGAAAGCACTTTATTTGAGAGACTCCAGTGGCCTCTAACTACACGTCACCTATTATTCTATCAGATATTCCTGGAAAAGATACACTCCCCTCTTTTGTCTTCAGCCCAAACACATAAATAAATTCTACCCCTCCACGTTCTATGCCTATCTCTAATATTTAAGCACTACGCAGAACAGCTAGAAATACCCAATACTATTTTGGGTGAACCAAAACAAGATTTAAAATCCAAGGAAGAGAAGATTCTGCAAATAGTGGTGCACATGCATAAACTGAGCGCCCCGGGGACTAATAGCTCCCCACATATGCTTAGCAATAGACCATCAGCTCAAAACCCCAATGCCCCGAAGGGGGATTCTTGATGCTGCAACAGGAATATTAGGGCAGCCCTTTCATGTTCCGAATATCAGGTCAATCCAAGACACGCAAGGCGGCCCCGTCCTGCCCCATGCAAAATAAGGCAGTGTGGGGACAAGAGAGGCACCAAACATCTGGTACGAACCAAAGAAAATAACCTGCAAGACTAAGAGTTTGTCCCCAAGCCTCTAGGGAAAGCTAGGAGGTACACTGCATGGAAATTAGGCATATCATTACTTCTGTAATCCTCCTGCTCTGACGGTTTGTTTTCACGGCATTCTCAGCCATCTTATTCAGTTATGCTGATTTAGCACTACCATTTTATCCTGCAGTTCTCTGCATACCAATTTACCACGACAGCATTACAGAGGCAACCGGTCCTACCGTGATGCAAATGCCCTCTTTGGGTAACGCAACAATGTGCACTGCATCCAAGAAGCTGCGCACGCTGCTTCTTCGCGTTTCCCAGGTTAGCTACACTAGTCATAAACAGGTATGCCTTTAAGTACTGGGGGGAGGGAGGATGACAATCTCATTTCATTATGAAAAGCAACACAAAATCACTATTTCACTGCAATTGCATTTCACTGGGCCCTTAATATCAAACATCATTTGATACTTTTTTTAGAACAACATGCAAAATTTTCATTATAATTCAAGTAGAGGAAAGGAATGTAGTAAGCATACAGTGCAAAATTCAATAGTTGCCCTCGGCCAGGACAACAGTTTCTTCCTAAACTGACTTACAAAGGACACGCTGCCTCCTGACATTTGGGATCACACATTTCCCAAGGAGGCTGGAACAGTTTATTGGGAACACTGTTGTCTTCTAATTACCTATGTGACACAAAGTGTACCATTCTGAAAGACAAGTCGTCATGGCAGCAGCGTATTTTTATTGTGCTTCATCAGCACCAGTGTTTGTGTCAAGGTTAGTTAGATGCTGAGCGTGACCATTACAATATATTCACCCATCCAGTAAGACAAATGAGATATATTGCACATGCCAAAATAAACACTCACCATACTGCCCTAACACCTAACTCTTTTCTCAAGGTCCACTAACGCACAGAGGCTGCAACAAAGGCTGTGGGTGGCAACATCTGCTCTCGGAAGGCAACGGCCGGAGGCAATAAAGGCAACGGGAGTGGAGGTCCTCACCATTCCAACTTGCAGAGAAGCGTGCTACGGTCGTAGGTGAAAAACGACTTAGAAGCAGAATGCAGCAGGTCATTGGATGTGTGGGAGGGTATAAGTATGTTCAAAACTGTTTGACTCTCATTGCAGAAGCCTGCTTCTTGCTGGCTGCGGGCTGGTGGTGAATTTTGCTAATACCTGGGCTAAATAACAGTGGGACATCCCATCAGCAGAGAGACATGAGACAGCACCACCAAAGAGGTGTTGTGCTTCTGCACAGAGACTACTGAGATTTGGAAAACTGAGGCCCTCAAGTTCCAGAAGGAAGGAGAGACTGAACAAAAGTGCTCCCAAAGAAGTGGCCTCAGAGAACAAAAAAAAAAAAAAAAAAAGATATAAAAAAGTGAAGACTGGACAAAAGACCCTGGAAGTAAGTGAAGATCCTGGAGTTCTGAGAGATGCACAGAGACAAATGCCAGGGGATGCCCAGGACAGCCCGCAGGCTGTAAAGTAGGGTAAGAGCTCTAAACTTGTTGGATCTTGAATAAACCCCAGTATCCCAATCCAGCATGGGTTGTCATTTCCTGCCTCACCTGTGACAGCTGGCTGACTCCGCTCTTCTGGAGAGAGGACACTGGCCCTGACAGCAAGCTCTTACTCCTGGTCAGCATCAGCCTACACTTGCGGTTCTTCATATGCTGGATCAGCTTCAACAAGCCTGTAGGCTAATGGAAAAAGTTTGAGGTATTTCTACTTACACTTTTCCCAGAACGCTTAAGGCTGGCTCTATCTGACCTTACGTTTAAAGGCCAGTATACAACTCCCATTCTATTATAAATTGACAGCACTATGGCAGTATGCAGAGGGACTTAGCTTTCACCTAAAATAATTGTTAAACCAACCCATTGGGCAGTTTAACCACTACTTTAAAATAGTGGTAAGCTGACTGTTGTTTCTAGCAAGGTGGGAATGGTCTTATCAGACTTTGGCTGGGGTATTCAGAGGGAGAAATCCTTGAAGACATTTAAAATGCTGTATCTTGTCCTAAACTGAGGTACAAAGTTTGCACTGAATTGGACTATGGAGCACAATTCAAATAAGAGCATGGAAGATAACTTATCACAGTGAAGACAGCTCTTGTCTAAGTAAAAAATCTTCTCAAATGAAGTGTATATATGAGGAGTGTCATTTACTTCAAACGCTTAACTAATTTCCAGAGGTCAGGAGCTAGGAAGGCTGGACAGGAGATGACTCTACTGAAATATCTCTTTGCCCAACATCTAACAGATAAGCATTCTTCCCTATCCTATTTCCTCATTTTGCATGATAGATTTTTCAGCAAGATTCAAATCACATTGGACTAAAACTCATTTTATTTTTAATTCATTTCATATGGTTTTATTTTTAACTCACTTTAATTGAAATGCAGCGAATGAAATTATCAATGGAAATTACTTCATCAGCTGTGAGTCTTCATTCTTTAATATATAAAATAAGTTTCAGTAAACCTAAATCACTGGTTTTCCTTTTTTGTCCTCCAAAAAGTTTACAACATACCAAAGTGCATTCAGGATGTTGATGCGATGTATTGGACTTCAATATTGCAACTTCCACATTCTTAATTGTAAACACATCCAGGATATTGACCATATTTTGCCATTATTTAGCATACAGTGCTTCTAGTTCTGAGCAGAAAATCTTGAAACCCCAGTTCCAGGTCTAATCCTCTGCTTCCAAGTGACTTCGTGCAATGCAATAGCCAAGTGTCTTTATTAACGACCTGGATGGTACAACCGATCTCACCCTCTGCAAGTTCGCAGAGGATACAAAATGGGGAGGTGTGGTGGGTAACACCAGGAGGTTGAGCTGCCGTTCAGAGGGACCTCAGCGGGCTGGAGCAATGGGCCAACAGGAACCTCAGGATGCCCAACAAAGGGAAGCGCAAACTTCTGCCCCTGGGGAGGAATAACCCCAGGCAGGACCGGCTGGGGGCCGACTGGCTGGAAAGCAGCTCTGCAGAAAAGGGCCTGGGGTTTCTGGTGGACCCAAAGTTGATCATAAGGCAGCAATGTGTCCTCACAGAAAAGAGGGCAAACAGCCTCCTGGGCTGCATTAGACAGAGCATCGCCAGCACGCCGAGGGAGGTGAGCCTTCCCCTCCACTCAGCACTGCTGAGACACCTGGAGCGCTGCATCCCCAGCACAAGAGAGACACGGACTTCCTGGAGCGAGTCCAATGAAGGGACACAAAGATGATAAAAGGACTGGAGCACCTGACAAGCAAGTTGGAGGTTGAGAAAACAAGGACTGTTCAGCCTGGAGAAGGCTCAGGGGGCACCTTATCAATGTGTACAAACACCTGATGGGAGGGAGCAAAGAAGATGGACCCAGACTCTTCTTAGTGGTGCCTGGTGAAAGGCAAAAAGGCAGTGAGAGCAAACGAGCAGAAACTTCTGTTTAAAGATGAGAAAACTGTGAGGGTGGTCAAACACTGGCACAGGTTGCCCAGAGAGGTTGTGGAGTCTCCATCCTTGGAGATGAGCAAAACCTGACTGGAAACGGCCTTGAGCAACCTGCTGCAGGTGACTCCACTCTGGGCAGAGGGGGTCGGACCGGACGAGCTCCAGAGGTGTCTCCCAACCTCAACTATTCTGTAACTCTGCAATCAGCTAGCTTGTCCACCCGTTTGCACCTTCAACATGTGGGGAAAGGAGACAATAGGTTAAAAAGGCACAAGCTCATTCAAATAAATCACAATTATTACTGTCGGTCCTCTTCTGGGTTTTCACATGAACTGCTTCTAGGATTTCCCTGATAGCCTGATGCATAATCCTTATGTGCTTTAACCATGCAGTGGTTATTTTAAAAACAAGGTAGAACATATTACCATTAGGATGAACCTGTTCACGTAAGATGTGGTAGGAGGGAAGTATTTTGTATCTTGGTTACCATTTCTCAACTATGGGAAGCCTGATATTCAAGCAGGCATCCCACATCACTCCTGAGCCTTCACATTTCACTGATCTGCAGTGTTATGAAGGAACATGTCCTGCATTTTACAGTGGTGCCGGCCTCTCAGAACTATTTTCCTATTATTGGGCTATTTTAAAATATGTTTGGCTTCCAACCCTTTTATTATAAATGGATTCCTTTTCTTCAACTGCAAATCTTCAGTTTTTATACAGAAAACAAGATCATATATCAAGAAAAAGAACATAAAAGCACGCTTTTCCCCCTAGACATGAATAAAACCTATAAAACTTCAAACAAAACCGCCACAGCTTAAAGATGTACCATATGTTTATACTTTGTACAAAAGGGCACCAAACTTTAAAATAAAAATTACAATAAAATGCTATTGATCGTCTTCATTGCTTTATGTATGAAAATAAAGCCTGTATATTTATATAACCTACATAAGCCTGTATATCCTTTCCTTACAGCTATTTGCATATAAAAAAAGTCTAGCATACAAAACCTATCTAGGAAGAAATATTGTTCTCTTATGCAACCGTTCCGCTGTTATCTTTGAACGCAATATATATATATAGGTGATATACAAGGATAAATTCTATAGTCTTACAGCTTGGAGCATCCCCGCTGTGCGTAATAAAGCCCTGGCAAGCCAACTCCAAGCCGAGGTTTCCTAATGGCAAGCACAACGCCTGGACTGCAGGTGCTGCAGAGGCAGCAGAACTATCCCGGTCACACAGCTTTCTGTTGCTCGGTTCGCAACTGAGCCGTACTGACAGGGAGCCTCCATTCAGACTGGATTCATTGCTACCTTCTTGGCTCAACGAGAAAAGAATCTTAATGAAAGCACGAGAGTGACCGTCTTCAGCTTTAGCAACACATTTTAATATATGAATTCAACAAAAACACCTTTAATCATAGTCATCCTTAGCTTTTTTTTAAAAAAAAAACCTTTTCAATTGACTTATTAAAATTATTCAGAAACGTGTAATTTTAATTGGGGGGGTGGGGTGGAGAGGTGTCAGTTGATCAGATAATATATAATATGACTGTAATTAATTTTTGTTCACTTTCAACAATCAGCCAGAAAGGCATGGCAATACTTGTTAAATTCCATGTGAACTGTAATATCTTTCTTTGTCTCTCCTTGAAAACATAATGAAAAATCTGGCAAAAAGCAAGCTTATTCTCTACAAGGTTCCACAGTCGGGTCAATCAAATAAACTGCTTTCTTCCCTTCAGAACATTATTTTATGTCCGACCTGTGAAAGTATTTACATTTATCAAAAAGAGGTGGGTTCAATTTACAGAAGTATCAGCTGCTGGAGTCCTACTGCAGTATAATGGAGTTTCACTGAATGTGAGAGAGAGTTACAAGGTCACGACTTCTATATTTATTTCAAAATGTAACAAGGAAGCTCTTTAAAGAAGAGTATGACACCCAGGTCATCATTACCATGTCTTCTGTAACCTGTAATCCTATTGAGAAGCACGAAACATTTCCAAGCTGTGTCAATATACATGCATAAAACCTTTTTATATATGCAGAAAGCATGAGAAATATCATTCCGGTTTGATTTGCAACAGAAAAAAAATAATAATTACCTTTTCTGTGAAAATGTGAGTATATTTATCATTGATGTGCTGGGCCAAAATCAATTCTCCACAGAAATGAAGATATATGAAATGGATGAAAAAGGGGGCACGCGCACACACACACAAAAAAAAAAAAAAAAGAAAAGGGGAAAAACCCATTCATGCTGCATTACTATACACAACTTATCTATAAGCCTTATTTTACTGCCTTATTCACAAACTTATTCTTTTTACCAGCTCTACAGGGAAAATATGAAACACTTCTTCACAGGTAGCAATTTTGATTAAAATGAGAGGAACATGAACAAAGTAAAAGCTGTATGTGATCAAAGACCTGCTGGATACCTGAGTCAAACAGTTATTTCGGAGCAAGGTACAAGAGCTAGTCATGCATATGGATGACCTCTCTCAAATTAAATGTTAATCAGGAATGCATCTCAACATTAAAAAAAAACATGTGGACTATGAAGTAGATCTGTAATCTCCTTTTACTAAGTAAAGACTAACAAAAATCCCTCATTATCAATTTCATACTGCACACATCCAACATTAACCACAAATCCCAACAATAAAAGCTCATTTTTCCCCATATTTAGCATGCCAGCTATCTTTCAGACATCCTAACTTGTGTAAGATCTCTGCAATCCTTTAACAGAGTCCCTAACAGAATGCAATCAGGAGGTCAAATGACCAGAAGTCCTAATAAGCATGCAGCTCTTCAGATGCCTGTGAACGGTAAAATGAACATTTTACCACCAAAGAATACCCATTCCCTTTTAGCAACTTCAATACTTACCTTCCAGAAGGTATGGGAAGTAGCAGGCTAAGCATCTGCTCCTGGCTGCCTAAGTGCTCCAGGACTGCCTACAGCCATCGTCTCATTAGTCCTGGGCCAGGACGCGCACTGCCCAAGCAACTGCCCCAGCTGGTGTAGGACAACTTAAAGTCAGTAAATCAGCGGCTGGGGACGAGCCGGCTGCTGCCCGGCACCACTGGGCAGCTGAGCTGCCAGCGCCGCAGGCAGGGCTCGAACGCACAGCATCTCCTTTTACATAATAGGAGGTGACTCCTGTAATCTTACGGTTTTCTGTTAAAGCGTGGTATGCTTCCCCAACAGCCAAAAGCTTTGCCGTGCAGCATTCAGGGATTTGGGGCTGATTCTTCTTTAAATAAATAAATAAATCCATCTGTCAGAATTTTTAGCTTATGTACCATACACCAGAGAAAGCCTTTCCCCATCTTAGCATCGGAAACATCGTGCATGCTTACAAGAAATTACATAAAATTCCCCGTTTCTTTAACAGAATTTTCTAATCCATTTCAATAGAAAGGACACGGTTGGGTTTTTTTCATCTGGGTGCCCTTTCCTTCCACACATACACATTGAAAAACTATAAGCAGCTCTATAAATAAACCCAGTAGAGGATTACATATCCGTATAACATGAAACGTCTTTGCCTATCATAAGAGATCATTAGTTAAAGTTAGAAAAAAAAAAAAAAAAGTCCAATTGTACTGCTTGCATTTTAGTGTCTTTTCACTTCACTTCTGAAAGAATAAAAGGCACATCCGATTCTTACCAGCAACGATAAAAGCAAAATCCCATCCACGTGTCGTCCTCATCGCTAAATAACAGATTTAATCACAATCAAGCCCATATGTTTTTAAAAAAAAAAAAACAAAAACAAAACCCTACGAGAGCATCCTGAATATCCAACCTGCAAAACCTCCGTGCCTGCTTTCTGATGCAAGAGCGCCTTTTAAGCTCTGCAGTTTCTGTTTGACCTTACGGAATAATCTCCCCCGAGTTGCGGCATTACCTTTGCGGCGCTGCGGAGGGGCAGGAGCCGAGAGGCAGCGCATCCCCCGGCCCCGGGGCTCCGCACCATTTTCTCGGCAGCCTGCGCCTTGGCGAGGAGCGAATCGCCAAATAAACAAGCTCGGGACGGAAAGGGGAAAGATTTTAATTTTTTTTATTATTATTATTCATTATTATTATTCTCACGCTGTGGATGTCGCTACTTACTTGGCTAAGATAGCATCACAAATCCAAAAGGATGTCAATTAGGCGGCGGAGTAATCACCCTCCGGCAGCTGTTGGGGCCGACCGCGCGGCGCGGGGTCCCTCTGCAGACTGTACCACCCCGCCGGGCGGGGGGGGGGGGCGGGGGGGGCAGCGCGGCGCCCGGCCCCGCCATCCCGCCGCCACGGGATGCTCGCTGCCCGCCGCGGGAGGATGCTGCGGGGGGGATGGGAGGATGCTGCGGGTTGGGGGGGGGGGGGGGGGGGGGGCACCGTAAGGAAAGGAAAAAAAAATAAATACGAATCTTTTTTCTGAAAGGAAAATGGACTGAACCACCATGTTTGTTGTTTGGGATTTTAATACTTCCCTCGGGATAATGACAAAAACGGAAGATGGCAAACTACCAGGAATATGCCACTTACTCAGAACCGGGAGAAGCCGTGAAGGACAAGGTCCGTGGGGCGCGGGGGGCACCCCCCGGCGGCGGGGCGCGGGCTGCGGCGGGTCCCCGGTCCCCGTCCCCCCCCGTCGTCGTGTCGCCCCCCCCCCGCCCGCGCTGTCGCCGCACACCGCTCTACCGAAGGACTTCCCAATCACCTTGTGCAAAGGCACAGCGCGCTCCCCGCTCGCTCTCTCGGGAGAACGACGCTGATTATAATGAAAATACCCCCAAAAATTCTGGCTGGACCACGGGACGGCGCGGGGGGGGGGGGGGGGGAGGCGGTCCTGCCGTGCCCCCAGGAACGCGCCCCCCCCCCCCCCCGCAGCGGAACACGCCACAGCCCCTCCTGGTCCAGCGCATCTGGGCCCCGCACCAGCACACGCTGGAACATCACACCGCCACACATCCCACAGCAGCTTTTGCACACCCCCCCCGTTTCCTTTTTTTTTTTTTTTTTAAACCATATAAAATAAAGCGCTCTGTCTCACGACAACGGCAGCCTTACGCTTTGAGGAATCATTGCGTTTTATTTTACAGCCTCTCACCACCTCTTTTGTGCTCTTTCTTTAAAAAAAAATTATCTACCTGTTATTTTGAATTATTAGCACATGCAGGACTCTGAAACATAAAGAGCTTTTTCGATGGAATACTGCATTATGGCTGTGGGGAAAAAAAAAATCCAAGTACTAAAAATAAGACAGAGACATCAATCCTTTAAAAAGCGTAACATTTTCTCTGTAATAGTTTGGGTATTTTTAAAGTAAACTGTAATCGGTACCTGGACCGTGTTCAAACTGCGACTTCAAATTCTGTACCTCAAACCAATTCAATCCTGATAGTGACTAAACACAGAAAAATATCACGTTTGTATAGAACAGTACACGTAAAAGTTGGGATCTGCTGTACAGCACCCTGGGACAGCAGTGGTTCGTGACTGCACTCCGCCTTGGCCAGAGCGGCCGATGGCAAGTGAGCGTACCTCCCGGAGCACTAACAGGAGTAGCTGTGCTGATGCTCCGTCATCCTGCCTTACTCGCTGCTCAGAATATCAATTCAGCCAGTTAAACCAAAAGTCTGCACTGCACTGCACCAAAATGGAAGCGATTTAAAAAAAAAAAGGGGGGGGGGGAGGGAAAAAAAAAAAAAATAGCTCGGATCATTGATCAGGAGCTTTATCTGTGCTGAATTTTTTTTTTTTTTTAACAAAGTAAAATGCAAATCAGGACTAGGATCAATGCAGAATTTTCTCATGTGAAACTGCCTTTACATTAGAAAGCTCCAGGCAATTACATGCGTGCCAGGACACTATGCAGTGACTTTGTGTTATCTTAAGCAGAGGGACGTGTCCCCTTTTCCTTAGCAAGCCTTTGGTCCAAACTGCAGCTTTCAGGAGTGGGGAGTGCAGGCTCAAAACTGAATTCAAGCATCGAACAAAACAATAACAAAACAATAAATTATTATATTTCGGATGTGTTGTGCGAAGGTCTGAGACCCATGAATGCTGGTGACCTCTACTGCTCTGTCAGAAAAGCAGGAAGGTACTAAGATAACCTGCAATTACTTAGCTACTAAAATCCATTTTTTTCGGTACAAATTTTAAAGCTAATTTGAAAAGCAATAGAAAGTTGATTGACACTGAACCAAAATACATTAAAGAAGATTTTTTTAAACTGTCTTTCCTGGATTAAGAGAGGAACAGTTTAAAGAAATTAAACACAGTATAAAAACTTGTTCCGTACATTTGGCTATTGCCAGTTTGAGGACTGCAGCTCTCAAAGACTGTGTGTCACACTACAGAAACTTCAGCCCAGATACAGAACCGTAATGCCCACATTATACTTAATCAGGAAATACTCTCATTCTTATTTTTAATTAACAGAATAGGCAAGGGAATAAGAGGAGGAAGAAAATAACAAACAAAAAAAATGTTCAATAGGAAAAAAAAATCCTAGTTTGAACTAGTATTATAGATCCAATCCAAATGAACAATTTTTCACATGAATATTCCCAGTGCTCATTTAATGTAGGGCCTCAAAAGTCCCGCACCACATGAGAAGATGAACAAGCTATTAACCTTTCTGCTCAGCTCATCAGTTCGGAGCCCGTTTCACAGCGCTGTGTGTGCTTTACTGCCGGTGCTGGTGCTACCTCCATCACAAGGCTCTCAGTCATCCTGCTGCCACCTGGGCAACAGCAGGCCAACCAGTAACGCCGAGCTCAAGCCCAGAAGATGGTGTAAGAACTGAACTACCATGTCACAGCACCACGCACAACACCGGGAGCTTGCCCTGGTTTTGAATCAAGAAAGCAGCATCGTCTCTGTCCTTACTTAGGGCTACTAAGTGGAAACTCTTCAGAAACGCTACAAATCCTTTCTCCTGCTGCCGAAAACCAGCACTGCCGCAAGTCAACACCAGAAGTCGTCTGGTTCCCGTGAGAAGACCAGTGTCCCACCTGCAGGGCTTAGCACGCGCTCCCTATCCTCAAAGTTCCAAACCCACCTCGCACAAGGAATCACCGCTAGGCACAGGTACACAGATATATTACAACCGAAGCTAAAAACAGCAATTCCATCCCTAGAAATGGGTCATCTAAACAGGACCAACAGTAATATTCTGACCTCAGAATTTAAAGGGTGAGGTTGTTTGTTGGGTTTTGTTTTGTTTTGTTTTGTTTTTTTTTTTTACTTTTTTAAACACAACTGTGAAAAAAGTAAAATTTTGACAGAAGAGCAATTTAACACCTTAATGTGGGGGCAAGGAGTGGAAATGGAGCAGAAAAGGAGCAGAAAAATGGAAAAGAAAATAGAAAGATGCTTCTCGGGACTACGTCTGAAAAACACAACAATGCTTATGGGATGTGAAAGGAATGAGCCTTTAGCTGTTGCGCTTGAAAGGCGACTTGAAAAATTGCTTCTCTAGTAAAACTTCAACTGACAATTCCGAAAATATTCAGGGGCACACGAAGAAGTCTTACCTAAATTCTGTGGAGCAAAATTTAATTCCGTATGTGCTGGTGTTAGACATCACAAGCGCATTTCAAGGTCTTTATGAGATAATTAATGACAGGAAACGCAGGAACATAATTTTAATTCCTCTTTCCGGATCTTGGGCACCAAGACCTCCTTTTTCCAGTGAGGCAGCCCAATGAGAGGACCAGCACTGGAAATCAGTAGCAGATTTCTAATACTTTTCTAATCGCAACCCAGATACGGAAACTAGAACAGCAGACTGGCAGCCTTTCATATTTTTAAACCTCATTTCCTACATTTTAAAAACAAGAATTAAATCTGTTTTCAGACTCAGTGTTTCTCCAGTTTTGTAACATTCTGCAGTAGTATGTCTGCAAAGAAACAGCTTGCATTTCCAAACTGCGCAAACATGTTGTTATCCTAGGGAGCAACGTGACCTAATAAAAGAAGTTGAGGAGAGGGACCTCAGAACACTCAAATTCAAGGACTCGCCCTGCTGTTTCTTGACTATAAGATGTTAGTAGGTCACCTGATCCCACTGTGCTTCAATTTCCCTAACTATAAAATAAGTATATTCACTAGTTTAAATTACAGCAGTTCTAAGTTGCTTGATTGGTTAACTCTTCCCTGCCTTTGCGGGAAGGATGTTTGACATACCTGAGTCTGCTCGGTGCGGTGCTGAAGGTTAGGAGATAAGACGCATGCATTCACAACGCGTAAGCTCATGGCTGCCTTGAACCGTTCTATTCTATATCTACCACATTTATTTCACTGTGCGAATTACTACTTGTTCTGACTGATAAATTATTGCGGTCCTGACGAGCTCATCCCCGAGATCAGAATCTCAGCTTTCTCAATTCTGAAAGGAAACCCACCAGACAGCCAACGCTGCGGTTACCTCCCGTCCTTCAATCTCTACCATCCGATATCTATGAATACACAACTTTTTCTTCTACCATTCCCTAACAGCCATGCCCAAGAAGAGCAGATGTCCACAAGGACGGGCTGGCATTGCTGTCCCCCTCCCAGCCACAGCATCAGTGCTCAGAAAACAAACCCAGATTCTCAGGATCACCCGTGTAGGAAGAAAGGTCACTAGGCCCTTTCAAGAAGAACAGGACCTAAGGAAAGCAGAGCCACCTGGAAGAAACATTAATGAGCCTGAGCTTCCCAATAAAGTTTAAGTAAACTTGGCTCCCTGCCACTGCCTAACCACAGCAGTAACAGAGAAGCATCTTAGCGGGCTCCTCCAAAGCGATCTGTACTTGCCATAGTAAGCATCTGCCACATCTGATACAGCTAAACCTAAATCCACAGCTGAAATCAGCCTCTTCATCATCTCAACAGTCTAAGATGTTCCGAAGAAAATGGTATTATACAAGCATTCCACCTTCTTTTTAGCTTGAAGATAGAATCTCCCATATCACATGCAGATGAGGAAAAAACTATTTTTGGACAGTCAGAACAAACCTTAACCAAAAAACGGGCCGAACAAGAGCTTTAAAGAATAATATTCTGAAGGTGGCACAACTTTTAGGAACTGGAGAACGAGATAGTCAATATGCTTAGGAATCACCCTGTCATTTGGCGTGCGTTCAAACCCCATAAATGTGCCACTCTTTGAAACAGGACTTGTGACAACTACCTTCTAGCATTAATCAGTTTACTTAACATAATATATTGGTACTAGTAGGGGCCTCAGAAGTAAGTTGTGGCTTTCCACCATATGAGCCCCCTTCTCTGTGTTCTGGAAGGGACTGTTACACTACCCTCTGGTCTCATATCACTACTTTTTTGGTCTTAATGGAGGTTACAGGTTAGAGGCACTGGTTCGAATACTGACATTTAAATTCAAACGATAGGATTCTACAATCAAAAAGGATCACATTAGTTTGCATCAGACTACGGACATCAAACAATCTAATTTTCAGAGATGTTTGGAAATAGGGTTGAAACTTTTTATATAGAGATGGGTTACACAGACCCATCTTTCTACCTCACCAAAACTATTCTTTCAGAAAACCCAGAGAAGTTTAGAATAAGAATTTTGGTTCAGTACCTCCTCCTGATATCACTGACACAAAATACTACCCCAGTTTTATAGAGGCGGGTTTTTCTTCTTACTGGCTAATGCTCTGTACAGGAAACCACTTATCTTCAATTTGAAAAGTAAATTCAAGGCCAGGATGCATTTGAAGGAGCATCCTTTACTGTGAAACTGCATATGACTAAGGTATGGATATGAATCTCCAGTTAGGTACCACCTTTCCATAGGTAGGTCACCTTGGATTGCACCTGAAGAAAGAAACCCAACGTTATTCTATTTAAATTGCTCAACTGTCACAGTCATATTCCAGACAGATTAAGATAGTAACAAATAATAGCAGATGATTAAAGTACAAATATGGCCTGTTAATAATATTAATAAGAAAATGCATCCTCCAGCTAAGACGTCCTTTCAGCCTTCATTCTTCAATATATGGATTTTTCATACATACCTTGATATCCTTACCGTAAATCTCATTAGACTGACACAGTAGCTACCACTGTAGTGTTTTTAAAGACTACATCAAATGGTTTATTTAATGTATTACTCTAGTAAAAGCAAATGATTAACATTAATGGAAATAACAGTGGGACAAGGTTCAATCACTCTCAATTAAAAAGGGATAACAAAATTTTAACAAACTATTAAATAAGGACTTTTGATAGCTCAGCAAATAATACAAGTAGGATACATATTTCCTAAAAATTAATCATCTTGAGGGAATTACTTCTGTTGTGTTCAGGGCTTTTTCCAATATAATAAGATAAAGGTCTATGTATAGCTTATTGGGTAAAGCAATCTGACCTGTTAAGCTTTGTTAAGCCGCGGGTATCTGTGACCTGTTCTTCGAGTGCCAGTAATCACCCTGCGCGGTGACGTGCACACCCCGGCAACTCCCAGGGCATCCGGAAGCCCGTGCCAGGGGACCATACGGCCACTCCTAGCCTCCTCGGGTGGCTGTCCCCACACTCCCACCACCACCAGTCTCTCCTTGCTGCGGAGCCACAAAACCCAATTAAAAGACATGCAGCTCTTGATGTTCCGCTGTGCTGGTTTTGCCTGGGGTAGAGCTAATTTTCTTCACAGTAGCTACTAAGGGGCTACGTTTTGGATCTGTGCTGAAAACAGTGTTGATAACACAGGGATGGTTTGGTTATTGCAGAGCAGTCCCTCCACACAGCCAAGGCCTCTTCTGCTCCTCACACCACCCGTCAGCGAGTAGGCTGGGTGCACACAAGAAGCTGGGAGGGAACACAGCTGGGACACCCAACCCTGACTGACCAAAGGGATATTCCATACCATATGGCGTCATGCTCAGCAATAGGGAAAGAAGGAGGAAGAGGGGGACATTTGGAGTGATGGTGTTTGTCTTCCCCAGTAACTGTTACGCGTGCTGGAGCCCTGCTGCCCTGGGGATGGCTGAACGCCTGCCTGCCCATGGGAAGTAGGGAATGAATTCCTTGCGTTGCTTTGCTTTTACCCTTCGGATTCTCTCCCCCATCCCGCTGTGATGGGAGAGAGTGAGCGGCTGTGTGAGGCTTAGTTGCCGGCTGGGGTTAAACCACGACAGCCCTTTTGGTGCCCAACATGGGGCTTGAAGAGTTCCACATAACGACAGATTTGATTGGAATGTGCTAGATCAAATTTATAGCTGTTATTCCTGTTTAGCTATTAATCAGCAGGCTTCTGTGCTTGCCATGGGGCTTGCTTGCCTTACTAGATATTGAGAGTCTACTGCTCGTTAGCGGCTCCTTTTTGCTTTCGCTGCTTGCTGTACTGCTTATCGTCTTACTCTGCTGTGCCTGGGAACATTTTGATAACAGCGATGGCCATGTGCCTGGGCTGGCGGATGGCCAGAGCATCGCTGTTGCTTCTGTGCTGCTTTACCAAACAGGCTGGAACTCCAGTGGGAACTCGAGGCGAAGGGACTGCGACCTGTTGATGACTCCATGTAGGAGCAGGACACCCTGAAGTGAATGTGGCCATAGATAAGTTCACACCAGAGCAGGTACATCTCGAAGCATCTGTGGCTGCAGTTATGTCTGTGCTGCAGCAGGTATACCTCTGAAGGGATTGTGGCCCAAGGATAAGTCCACGCTGGAGAAGGTACACCTCAAAGCACCTGTGGCTGTGCACGAGGTCATGCTGGAGCACCTCAAAGCATGTGGCCATGGATAAGCCCACAACAGAGCAGGTACACCCCTGGAGGGACTGCAGCCACTGATGAGGCCATGTTGGAGCAGGTTCCCTGCTGAAGGGACCGTGGCTGTGGGTAAGGCCCCGCAGCAGCAGGTGTATCTCTGAAGGTATTGTGGCCCATGGATAAGGCCACGTTGGAACAGGTGCACCTCAAAGCGACTATGGCTAAGTCTATGCTGCAGCAGGTACCCCTGAAGAGACAGTGGCTCATAGATAAGTCTCCACGTGGAACAGGTACTCCCCTAAGGGACTGCAGCCTGTGAATAAGTCCAACCCAGAGCAGGGGCACAGGGAGGAGTTCACTGCAACGTTAAACCCTGTGGTCCGGTCCAAAGACACCAGGGGAAGATTGTAATGGACATACCTTTGAATTGTTGTAACCCGTGACTGGAATTGCATGTTATAGGAATTACTACAGCAGGAACCACCTGAACCCCCAGAGGACAAGCCTTACAAGAAGCAGTGCAAGTTCAGTTGTGACCCAAGCTGAGCTGGCTTCGGTGCCCAAGGACGCCATACAACACACCGCCTCCCCTCTCCTGAGCAACCACCGTAACAGAGGGAGCCCAAAGTCATGGGCTAAATGAGCTTTTAGCCCATGACAGTGGACATTTGTGGACACACACTTTACAGCGGGGTCCATAGACTAAGGGAACAAGATCTGTGTATTATATCAAGAGATGAGAAGGGTGGTGGGGGCATGGTTAACGAGGATTGATAGCGTGGGACCTGAGCATGACATAAGTGGTATGGAATAAGGGGTGGAGAATGTGCTGGTTTTGGCTGGGATAGAGTTAATTTTCTTCACAGTAGCTACTATGGGGCTCTGTTTTGGATCTGTGCTGAAAACAGTGTTGATAACACAGGGATGGTTTGGTTATTGCCGAGCAGTCCCTCCACACAGCCAAGGCCTCTTCTGCTCCTCACACCACCCGTCAGCGAGTAGGCTGGGTGCACACAAGAAGCTGGGAGGGAACACAGCTGGGACACCCAACCCTGACTGACCAAAGGGATATTCCATACCATATGGCGTCATGCTCAGCAATAGGGAAAGAAGGAGGAAGAGGGGGACATTTGGAGTGATGGTGTTTGTCTTCCCCAGTAACTGTTACGCGTGCTGGAGCCCTGCTGCCCTGGGGATGGCTGAACGCCTGCCTGCCCATGGGAAGTAGGGAATGAATTCCTTGTGTTGCTTTGCTTGCATGTGCGGCTTTTGCTTTATTTATTAAACTGTCTTTATCTCAACCCACGAGTTTTCTCACTTTTACCCTTCTGATCCTCTCCCCCATCCCGCTGTGATGGGAGAGAGCGAGCGGCTGTGTGAGGTTTAGTTGCCGGCTGGGGTTAAACCACGACATCCTTTATCTGGAAAGAAGAAACTGGAGCCTGCCTGTCACATAAATCACTATTTACCTCAGATGTCCTTTCCCATACCACAAGCTCCTACCTTGGGAAAACCGGTCAGTTTGTGTTGGCTGACACGACAGGCAGCGCTGACTGGGGCTGGCAGCCACCACCTCGCTTTCTGGGCTAACTCACAGACCAGCTCCCGTGCTTTGAAGGGTTTCACTGGTATTGGCTGGAACACGCTGGTACACTCCAAAACATTTTATACCAGTCCTGTCCTTCCCTTTCATGTCAGGATTTGACAGAATGGCTGCACTTCAGCCAAAAAAATAAAAAAAGAAAAGAAAAGAAAAACAAAACAAAAACAAAGAAACAAAAACTACAACACACAACCGAAAACCCACAAAAATCCCCAAAGCGTTAACTTCAACAGATCAGTCTTTTTACTTCCACTAGAACATCTGGGCATACCTCTCACAAAAGCCATTCCAGGAGCTCAAACAACTATAGAGTCAAACCTGATCTGAAATTATCTTGTCAGCCGTTTGCGGCTTTTAGATATAAATATGTTACTCTGAGAACTCAGAATTTGTATTCCCAATTATATATAGATATGAAATAAGTGTTCAAATTCTGTAGCAAAGTGATTTCTTTTCTGAGCTTTACAACATGAAAGCTTAAAGAACTACTGGTGTAGACACTTTAATCATTAATATTTACTTATAACATATAATTTATACAAAAATATTTATTCACATTTGTTGTGGTTTAACCCCCAGCCACGCAGCCACTTGCTCAATTCTCACCTTCTCACCCCAAAAGGGCAGGGAGAAAATGAGGGAAAAGGAAAAAAACCAAACCTGTGGTTGAAATAAACAGAGTTTAACACAACAGTAAGGGAGAAGGGAAACAACCATAATAATAATGGTAAAAGAATATATAAGATACAGTAATACAACACAAGTCACTCTCACCACCCGGTGAATGGGTTGCTCAGCCTGTCCCAAGCATTTACATACCTCCATTTCTATACTGAGCATGATGTATGGAATATTCCGCTGGCCAGCTTGTTCTGTTTATGCTCCCTCTCAGCTTCTATGGGAAGCCGAAAAAAGTCCTTCACTAATATAAACACTACCTGGCAACAACTAAACCAACATGCATTATCCACATCCCTTTCATACCAAATCTGAAACTCAGCAACCACTACAAAGAATATTAACTCTGTCCCAGCTGAAACCGGGACAACATTATTAAATATTAAACTAAGTATCAGATCCAAACCTTACTGTAAAAATATACACACTATATGAAAAAAAAATACACTGGAAATGAAGATTAGTTGGGCATCATGTTTGGCTTCCAGACTGAACCATGTCATGGAGCTCCATTAGCTGTTTCTTAATCCCAGATTAAGGGCTATGAAACAATAGTTGTGACAATTTTGCCAGAATTTCAAAACTTTTTGAAGCAACGGCGCTTAGGGCTTGCCAAAACACAAATATTATTCTAGAATAAAGGAGACTATCTAGTGCACAAGAATTCTACATGTGAACAAAAGTGTTATTGGAGAAAAACCCCACAATATCTAGTCCAGAATAACCCCACATCCAAACCCAATTCTTTTGTGTGTGCCTCTTCTTGTTTTTAATTCACTTTCAAAGACACCGAGCATTCCAGAATAAACACGTCCTCGCATTAATTTACTCCAGACACATCACTTTTTGATCTTGCTGACCTGACAAATACCTACACTGCACTGTATAAATGTTGTCGTCTTCAACATTTTGTGAAAGATGTTATTCACAAGGCAGGAACAGGAAGCAGAACTGAATCGGGACTTGAGCGAGGATTTAAATTGTGTCTGTCAAACCAGCAATGTGACTAAACGGAAATATTTTCTAGCATTTCCCCAAGTGAAATAATCCTTCAAACTATGCATTATTATAATAGCCTTTCACCAGAAACATTCATGTGCTGCAGATAACTGCATTCCTCACTAACAGGAAAGTTCTACTCCTTCAGAAAGAGTTAAAAAAAAAAAAAATCCTTGTGTTTGGTCAGAAATGGGTCAAGAAAGGATTTATGGACAAACAATGCACGGTAGTACCTCCTCTGCCACCCAAGGATGCTGTAAAATAGCCGGGCAATACAAGAACTAAAGACCAAGGAGAAAGAACCCAAGCCACTTTTATCACTTATAGTAAGCCATGGTGGATCACACCCAAGTTTAAGCTACCAGTGAGCACAGACTATGAAGTTTGAACGATTGGTTCACTAGATTTTTAACTACCTTTTCTCAGAGGCAGAATTGTTGCTCTTTTCTTCACGCAAAAAGAACCAACAGTGCTCCCAAACTAGGAATATGTTTGCAGTGGAGGAGAAAGTGACAGCTAGTTTTAAGCACAAAGAACAGGACTCGGTATTTTGCGGGGGAGGGGGAATGATAATGATATATTTCCCAGTGGGTCATTTGTCAGTTCACATCACAAATGCAGGCAAATTCTCCTTCACGGGGCTACAGAGACCACAGGGAAGCGTTCCAGAACCAGCAGGCAAATTCGGGAGCCCAGAACTCAAAGCCTCATCCAGAACTTGTTCACCTGGATGACTAACATCACCATCCCCTTTTCCCAGGGCTAACTCACAGACATGATCTCTTGGCAAAGTTTTTGCTCTAGATAAATCTGTTGGATGTCTTAACACCCAGTAATAAAACTGCAGATCATAGTGATAAAATCCCAACAGCCCCTGCCTACCCGAGGCTGGCATAAACTACCAGGCTATTTGTTCTCTGGCACGTGCCCTTACCTGATGAATACGCAAAGATCATGCTAACATCCAAATCTCCACATACATATAAAGAATGGTTGAAAATAAATTAAAAAGAAAAACGGAAATTACTATCAAACAAATACAAAAGCCTCACAAAAGTTAAGAAAAGAAATAGACAAAATTTATTTAAATTGCTCCAAAAAAGGGCACGAGGGGAAAAAAAAAAATCTGAAACACTTGTAAACCAGTCAAAGACAGAAAAGCATAATTCTTTTCTCCTCTTTAAACAGTTACAAGGTGGCTTATGCACAGGCTGTTAAGGATCTGATAATTTAAGACCATAAAGCATTTATCAGGCATTTCAGCTTAATAATTCTGAAAGCATCCAGCACCATCAGATAAGCAACTGCTACTCAAATTCTACTTGAAATAGGATTCCGTCTTAGAAATTCATATATTTGGATGGATTCCTTAATAATGTCCGCATACAAATAGTCACTTTTTTCCTACACAGCATTGTCCTATGAAGATGAACTGCATACCTTTGTCATGCATCTCGTTGTTTTGTTGTCTGAGTCAGACATTCCAGTCTCTAAAAATACACAGCTTAGTTATTTTCAAAAGCTCAAGGAAAAGAAGATAATAAGTAATGCATATACTTTTATATGTATGTATATATATAAAATTGTATACAGTGAAACTCCACAATTACATCCAAGGTGAGGATTAAGACCTATATTTCTTGAACACTGATGTCAGCGTTCAAAGATGTTAGTTGACCTTGAGGATGAAAATAAATTTTGCAGTCCTGCATCGTGTCCTCAACTTGCTTCACTAAAGACATCTAAATATTCTGTGCTTACATACCATAAAACAGTTAAACACAGAGATTCCATATTAATTATATTTAGTACTCCTAACTTCGATTTTGTGGAGAGGAAAATTAGGTTTCCTGAGAGCTGCTGTACCTTCCAAACCTCATCTTATTCACAAGCAACAGAGATGCTTACAGCATTAAATTTAGATAAAGTAGTGATGAGAACCCTCAGCATATTATTTGTCAAATTAAACCCTGCTGAGGTTTTTTTCCTCTTGCCATTTCATTAATTCTATCTCAGGAATAACAGTGGAAGATCATAATATGTGTAAGAGATAAAATAATAGAATATATAACGAAACGTAATTCAGAATTCTATGTTTTGCACTTTTTAAATACTGGAATTTTTGTAACTAGAACTTCTGTGAATGGGGAGGGAAGACTCAAACACAAGCTTCCGAAAAGCACTGGGATGATAGATACTAGCACTGACTTTCAAGTAATTAATTCTCTAAAGAAACACCCGAATGCTAAGCTCAAATATCCTTCAAAAAAAGGTAATGATTTCTCAAAGAAACATTTTACATAAGCTCTTAGCCTTTGATTTTTCCTGTTTTATGAAAATCCTGGGGTCCTCCTTAATTAATGATCACACACAACGCTTCGTGTACTCAAGGCTGGCAGCAGTCCCCAGTGCCACCTGAAGTGTTTGCATTCATTTGCTAAGGCATTTGGTCGTGGTTTTTGAGCTGACTCCAGCGAACCTGCCTGCGAGAGCTCTAAATTGTTTTAGAGCTGCCCAAAAGGTCGCTCTCCAGCAACCTGATCCGTCTGCCATTCAGCGGACTCAGCAAAGCAAGAAACAGCACCTTCAGTTCCCAAAAGCAATTTAACTTGCTAAGAAGAAAACAGACTGTGCGTTCACAGGCTTAACTGGAAAAAAAAAAACCAAAAACGCAGAGCAACTTTACACCATACTGTACAAGACCACAGTTCAACTTATTATTTATACTAATAAACATACAAGATCCTAAATTTAATAAGTCTGTAGTTGTCCAAAGGAATTTATCCTAAGAGAAAATGGTGTCCCTTGGTTGTCAGAAGACCATTTTATAGCTAAATAAGTGTCCTATGCACATGCGAAAGGCCAAAGCATCCATCCCTCATCAGATTTGTAGCCATACGCTCAATAATGTCACCTGAAGTCTCGCCACCGATGCGAGCAGAAAGCAAAGCGCTCCGTATAGTCCAGAACAGTCTTCAGAGAAAAATGTACAGATACAAGAATAATCATTTGTTATTAAGGAGATGAAAAAGAACCGTTTCCTGTGTCTGTCCTCTAAGAGAGTTGGGAAAGCATCTTTGTGCCAGCTTTCTTTCCTCTTCTTCCTCCCTCCAAGATTACAAAAAAATTCTGACGCTTCTGAAAACAGAAGTTCACTTTACATCATTTACCTTCTCACAGACTCAAGTAAAAATAAATTAAATATAATTACACAGAAATAAACTCAAAGTCTATCACATTCTTAATCAGAACAAGTTGAATTCCTTTAGACTACATTATTTCAAAGGGTGTGAAAGGAGGTATTTGTAAACCAACTGATGAGAGAAACTCAATGCACTGGAAGGAAGAGGAAGTAGCTGCTCGCATTTAAGCTTAACGCTTTTGGTCGGAATCCCTTCATCAAATATAATTTGTAGTTAGTGTTAACAGAACTGACTAATAAAACTAGAGACCAGCATTAAACTGTGCGGATAAGGACTTTTCCAAATGTTATAACAATACATTCTGACAGTTTAAAATAAGTGACGTTGCTAAAAATAAACCAACCGCCAACCAACCAACAAAAAACCCCAGACACAAACCCCCAGAGCTGCTGTAAACAGTCATCTCCATTCCATCAACAGTATCAAAATTTATCTTTCATTCCCAGATACTAAGGCACAAAAATGGTTACTGTCTTTTTCCACTGTTTACACACGAAGGACTGATGATTCTACTCTGCCCGTTTCCAAGTCGAAGCCGTGTGCCTACCCACCTCTTGCAGAACAAGCCAGAAAAGGATGACCACGGTTTATGGAGGACAGTGTTGGAAACCACCTGAAATCCTGCACTATGGTATTTAAGGAATCCAGTGGAAAAACATGGATCACAGAAATCAGAGCTATAACAGCAATAAAATAAGAATCTACAGCAGGATATTTAATTTATACAAGTTTTGGATCCACTGTTTTCCTGAAGGTAAAAATAATAATCACCACAAACAAAGGAGAGACATCCTGAAATCATAGCCTGTAAAGACCAAAATTACCTCACTTGTAAGAAAATCTGGTTTCTTTTCTCCTGTTTCATGAGCAAGCTTAAACATATGATTTATTTGGGCAATATGAATAGAGGAAGTGATTGCAATGGAGTTGCATCAGTAAAATATACTATGTGTCTCTGCAGAATCAGCGCGAGAAGCGTAAGCTAGTGATTTCAATCTGAAGGAAAGGAATGCATAACAAGCACAAGGAAACTAGCACAGGCCTGGCGCTTAGGTTTTCCTATCCCTTCCAGAACCAATCCAAGGAATTACATTCGGACACAACTCGTGGCTTGCACAGTATTTGTCCACTCAGCATTCAGCAAGAGGAACTAAAACATAGGGCTACCAGGATGATGAGGGGACTGGAACACCTCTCTTATGAAGAAAGACTGAGGGAATTGGGTCTCTTTAGTCTGGAAAAGAGACGGTTGAGGGGGGACCTGATCCATGCTTAGAAATACTTAAAGGGTGGGTGCCAGGAGGATGGGGCCAGGCTCTTTTCGGTGGTGCCCAGTGACAGGACAAGAGGTAACGGGCACAAACTTGAGTATAGGAAGTTCCACCTAAACATGAGGAGGAACTTCTTTACCTTGAGGGTGGTAGAGCACTGGAACAGGCTGCCCAGGGAGGTGGTGGAGTCTCCACCTCTGGAGACATTCAAAACCCACCTGGACGCGTTCCTGTGCAACCTGCTCTAAGGTGTTCCTGCTCTGGCAGGGGGGTTGGACTAGATGATCTCCAGAGGTCCCTTCCAACCCTGTGATTCTATGAGCCATCGGACATACAAAACCAGCATCAAGTCAAGCTTCAGTAATACAGTTTTACAAAGATTCAGTGATAACTTTATGAGCTGTTTGGATTTTCTTTATTCTGTTTTTAAAGGCTTCAGACCTCAAGCTGTTAAGAAGAGAAAGCACCGAGGCTTCTGACTAATCTCTTCATTTTCAAACCAATAGCCAGTCTTTCATAAATTTGGCACTGAATAAAATCAGGCACCAATTTTGGTTTATACTGAGCAAATAGTGTGATATTCAGCACTTCTCTGGAGATAATATAACAGAGAGAGATTCAGATCCTTTACTCCCTTCCTCTCTCACTCCGCACTTCATCTGTAAATAACCGTTTCCACATTTATAAGCTCTAATATGATCCCTGTGGAGATCTCTCTCAGATCTCCTACACACGCCTTACATAAAATGTTGCCTCTCTCATCACCACACAATCAGCTCAAGCTCAACAAGACTACAGAGATGTATATTTAGCTGTAAAAGAATGAAAGCTAGCACAGCTTATGTTCAGTTATATCATCCTGAAAAATACTTGAGTGAAGTACTGAGCAATTAGTTTGTACTGAACTCCGTGCTGTCCCAATTATATTATCAGTATTCAAGCGAGATACTTCAAACGAGATTTGATAGTTCTACCCACAAGCACCGCAGGCACGGCCTCATCCATCCGATCACCCCTCTCTGTTTGCACCTTCAGTAGCAACTGCCTGCCACTGAGGTCTATGGCCAGGACCCCACCACCACTTCTACTCCTCATACTGAAACTACCTCCAAGATGCTTTTTCAAGATACTACCTCAAAGAAAGCGCCGCCTCTCCATCCAACTAAAACATTAACTGAGGCTCTTCGGAGCTCCAAGCTCACACTTGCATAACCACTCCAAATTCTTCACAGCGCTTAAAGAAGTAGGGGTTCATACCGCTCAATAGTTTGGGGTGGAGAGAGAGAGGCTGCTTGTTTAATGGCTTTGCAAATGAAAGTTTCCCAAGTTGGGTATCACAGACAGTTTGTGTCTGCAGTAAACGTAGCCAAAGCCACAAACAAGCCTACGATGAAAGAAGAGATCTCTAGACAGAAGGATGACCGTGCTGTAACAGGATTAGCTCAGGGCTGGGAAGATCTAGATTCAATTTCAACATCCATCACAAATTCTCCCTGTAACCTTGACCAAGTGATTTAGTTTCACCGCGTCCGTTTCCCGTATATATACATGATAGATCATCTCCCAAATGTACAGCGAGGACAAATAGAAGATCGCTAAATACTCAGATAATCTTTCAGTATTGAAGGTCCTTCATAGACAGACACAATCGACAGCATAAATATAAAAGAAGTATTAAGTAGCCAAACCATTGAAGAATTTTATTGCACTCTATTGCATTGCTGCAAAAATTCAGAGGTGTAAACTCATCTTCCATGCTTTACTGAACATAACTACACAGAGCTGAGGAGGACTACAGACTTTTTTCAGCGAGTTCTTAAAAACATCAAACAATTTCTCTTCTTTTCATGGTTGAGAAAAACCTCAAAAACTCTTCAAGGGGCCCTTATCCCAATTTTTAACCTACATACGTTCTGCCCAATTCTCAGAACATAAACTCATCAAGCATGAAAGTCAATACGAGACTGAGGGCTGAAGGAACTCCAGCCCCAGCTAGCCCAGCTCTTCTGTCTGACCTTGATAAACCACCCCTGCTTTTCTTGCTTACCTTCCACACCCCATATTCTTTGCTCCTTATGTCAAAATCACCCCTATTAGTTTAATTCCATTTCTAAATCTCTTCAGATAGAAAACTGAATTGTAACTGCTTACTCAGATTTCAACTAAGGATCTCTTAAAAAAAGAAAAGTCTTCAGAACGCACACAATTTTTGTGTTAAATGAATCTAAAGTTTCTGTACGCAGTGAGCAACACCTAGAGCACCTCCTTGAATCCCTCGCCATGCACAGTGCCTCCAGAACTCCGGAAAAAAAAAAACAGTATGAAGGCTGGGGTCTTTTTCTACTATCCCCTTTTCACAATTCTGTCTGTCTTTTATGAGTTCCTAGTGACAAGCACTGATCTGAGGAGTTTGTTTTATCTGTGTGCCCCCTATTTAGATGAAAAACACGAGTGACGCTAACAGCCCTGCTTTCTGTAGGGCAGGAGCACCAAACTTATCTTACTTGTGCACCAACACCGGCAGCAGGACCTCACCCTCCACAGCTCCAGAATTGTTCCCCAACTTGATCCACAAACCCCAAATCCCAGTACAATGCTCTTCTCTGCCCACTGCCTTACTGCACGGGCTCCCTCGCTTGCCTGGAGCAGCTGCCCACGACCAACGACAACTGTCGGCCTTCGTACCAACAAGGTCCCGCGCGGGATGGCAGTGTGGAACACGGCGCTCAGGTTGCAGAGAGAGCAGCTCCCATGCAACGGCAGCAAAGCAGGGCAACCCACCAAGCAGAGGAACAGCCTGCGTAAAGGCATTTAATTTGCGCAGACAGAATTGGGAGCTGCCATTTCTGCACACCACTTTGAAGTGTACCACCAGTGACGTTAGTACCACAGTTTAGAAACCTCTGCTCCAAAAACATAAAACTCCTCCAGAAAAGATGAGCGGAACAGACCTATTAAACATTCTGAAGTGAAAATTCCATAGAGTACACCGAAATGCCGTTGCCCGGATGCCTGGTGTCATTGTATTTCTCTACAGAATTTACATCTTGCAGCCTAAGGTACAGAGCCTTTTCTTTATTAAGACGCCTATCCAAACATAACATCATAGGCTCTGGCTGCATGAGCCTGCTTAAAGGCAGAAAAAGATAGAAGCAAGGAATTTTAATCTCAGTCATTTGTTTCAAAGGAATGCTAAACAGGAAGCAAAAGAAAATGTAAAAAGCTTTTAGAATGGTTTCAGTGCAGATTTCAGCAGAATCACCCAGATCGTGTGCTTAGCTAGTGTGACTGAAATTAAAAAAAAAAAAAATAAAAATCAAAAATTAAGAGATGGGGAGGAAAATTCCCCCCGCCCATTTGCAGTGTGGCAGCATTTCCTATTTTCCTAACAGCTTGTTTTCTATTGTCTC